>NC_138907.1:117098831-117698831 GCF_965231255.1 Vanellus vanellus
AACAAAAACAAAAAACCCACAGAACAGAACGCCTGTTGCCTAACAGACATAAGTCACTAACCTTGTAATAGCCACCTTCTGCACCTATTGGTATCTTCATTGTAATTGCATTTAAGTCATTTGATAACACATATTTCCTGGAAGCCATTTCTTTGGCAGAGAGTTTCTGCCGATCCACACCAGCTTCAACAAGCACATCCTTAAAGCTAGTTGCTCCAGCAGAAAGCAGTTGAATATATTTTGGAACAGTCCAGGTGATTGTTTTGTTAGTGTAGTCCACACCATCTATGGGATAAGATATGAAAGCTGTCAGCTCATTACTTTAAGTCAGTCCCTGTACATTTAAGCATTGGAGTAATGTACCACATTTCTCACCTACAGGACACGCCACAGAAGTATCCACCATCAGGATCATCCATTGCTGCTTGTAAAATATACTTGATCTTAGTGCAGAAAAGGTGATCCCCTGATCCTGTAGGAAGGGATCGAGTTAGACCTACACACCTCAGCAGCTTGCCGGGCCAGAATGAGCATACCAACCTCAATCAGCTGAATTTGCTCGGCAGTGTATGGTATTCGCAGCAGAACCCTGGTGTCTGTTGTGTTGAGTCCGTAGCCCGCACTCCAAGCATCGCTCACAAGAAAAGCCTTTTTCTCTTCTGGTTGATGAAACACAATTTGCCATATTGAGGCTTCTCCTGGTTTTGCCTACCCAGAGAAATTCATTGAACAGAATGTTTAAAATGTTAAAGTAACTTATTTACTACATTGAATGATTTATTGTATTGACCTGCCCAGCAGTTTTGTTGCCTTATTTTAAATGCTGCTAGTGTGATACCGCTCTAGTCTTCCCCTACTCAGCCTCTCACATACAGAAAACTTTCCATATTAAGAGGACTGGAGATTAACTGCACTGCTACATGGCAAATACAGGGTCCAATAAGGAAAAAAACCCAACCTATCCACAGTTCGCTCCTGGGCCATGAGGTCCTAGAGACAATTTTTGTTGCAGTCTTTTGCCTGGGGAAGACTTGATTTCTAGACTATGAGAAATCAGTTTCCATTTCTTCCTTGGAGACATGGCCTACAGCTTTCTATATTTCTAACGTATAAAGCCTTTATGCTAAAACCGCTTGGTACAGAAGTTCTACCTTTCCTACTTAAGTTCTTTATGAAATGACGTTTTATACTGTGCAGACATAGAATAGAAGCACGTTGGGCCAGAAACAGCACTAGCTTTTAACTAGGAAGAAAACCTGTATTTTTACCTCTGGAAAAGAAAGAGTCCAGTCCTCAGACTCATCTTGAATGAAGTCTTTTACAGCCTGTGGAACCTCCTTCTTGACAGAAACCTGAAAGGAAAAAACCTCTGTAAGCAAGGTGTTTGCTGGTGGCACTTGTTTGCTTGTCTCCAACATCCTAGAAGTTTTTTTTTTTTCCAAAACTTTCATAGAATGGTTTGGGTTGGAAAGGACTTTAAAGGTCATCTAGTTCCAGCCCCCCCTGCCATGGACAGGGACACCTTCCGCTGTACCAGGTTTCTCAAAACCCCACCCAGCCTGGCCTTTCAGAACAGCATAGGATTGAGAAAGGAGACTAGCATTTCCTAAAGGGAGGTTCCCACCCCCTTCAAGTGGGGAAAAAAACAAAACAAAACCAAAACCACAACATATAAAACGTCATCATGCATGGTGCATTATCTATAGTCCATTTGATTTCAGATTCATTTTATTTTTAGCATATCTTCCCATTTCTACTTCCAGTTAAAGTCCATATCCTCTTCAAAGTGGAGTCCTCCCCCCTGCCCCTTCTCCCCAGCAAATACAGGAAGTATACATCTCTGTTATTATCTCAAATAAGATTTGTTGAGACAACATTCAGTGAATTCAAAAGGTTGAGCTAATAGACTGAATACTATTTCACAACTTTGTTGGCTATTCATGCTGGCTAGTAGGCTATGGAAGCATAGTATAAATGTATCGCTATGCTCAAGATGCATGTTGTGTGTTCACTAGTGAGCTGTCTGTTTCCAATACACATTCCTAGCATCCAAAAAACTCCCAAAGAAAGCACCTTTAAGTATTTACCTTCTTACCTTATTTTAACTGCCTTCCCATTTGTACCTCCAGTACTTACCTCCATGTAGTTGCTTTCACATACTAACTCTCTTGGAGTCCATGGGCCATAATGGCAACTTGCACTTTTCAGATGAGTTGTAGCATTTTTCATATCAGGAGCATGCGATGCTTTGATCTGTATAGTTACTGTGAACACATCTTTCTGCATGGACACAGGGAACGCTTGCTTGTTAGATCAGTTTTTCCCAGTTAGACACCACCTACCCTTGTGAATTAAGGGAACCCTACAAAACCCACTCGCCAGCCTCCGCACAGAAAAGCGACTCCATACTGAAGCATTATTGTGTTCTACTTAGTTAACTGCATAGGCTACATACCTGTAGCGCATATCGACATAAACATTTTGAGGGGAACCTTCAACATTTCACATAGTCCTAGAGCTGGGCCAAAAAAAAAAAAAAAAAAAAAGCTCCCAAAAATATAGCTGGTCTTGTGTTTTATGACACAGTAGCGGTGAGCAAGCAACACAAGCAGCCAAAGCTTTTGAGATTTTGCCCTTAGGCGTCTCAGGCACTAAATACTAGAGCAGAGTGCAACACAGCTGCCAGACAGAATTCCCTATTCTTACCCAAAAGCAACCAGTTAGCCTTCAAGGGCATACATGGGACATGCTTCTTCATGTGCTCATCTGTGCTTTGCGCTTTGCTGTAGGACATTCAAATGGCAAGTCAATGTTACGTTCTCAGACCTCTGGATGCAGTCAAGGAGAATTAAATCATTTTTTTGCTAATAGGTGTTCAAGACATTATGACACCTCAGTTAATACCTATCAATAATTGATAGTCTTTTGCATAAAGGTCATCTACAACAGCACTGTAGTCAAAACGACTACGATAGACTTACCTCTAAGCGAGAATGGCAGCTTAGTGCAGAAGCACGAAACTCTATGTTACTCCAATTGCTGTAAGTTACTGTATAGCCACACTGTGATGCCATGGCCTCATCTAGCTCCCAGGCTATGCCAGATTGATCTATGGGCAATTAGTGGAGAGCAGTATTAACGAGTATAACTCCTGCTCTGCAAAGTCCCTGAGCAACCTGCCCTTGCCCCTGGGTTCAGCTGACCCGCTCCAGTACAGCCCAGCTGCGTCCCCAGACATAAGAGAATTGCAAAGTAGTGAAAAAGAGCTGTAACAAATTCTATAGAAAGTAAGAAAGGTAAAATTACAGACTGGGACAGGGAACATTAACAGCTCAGGGACCAAAGATGAAAAAAAAATCTCCACCATGTAAAGCTATTAAGTCCTGGAAGGGGCAAACCCCCCAGTAAGCGCAGAACAGTCAGTTAGGTCATCAGTGTCAAAGCTGTCAGGATTGACAGATGATGACAAGATAGCAGCATCAGGAGGCCAATCTGCGGCTGGCCCATGTTTCTCTCTGATGCCTACCTGGCCAGAGCATCTTCAAGGGTCTAACAAGGATGACAAGCACACTAAAGCTTAGCTTGGATTTTTATAGGTTACAAAACTGCCTTTGTGGGCTTTTTTTCCTTAAAAAAATAAATCTTTCTCTTCCAAAAGAATTGCTTTACACTGTCCAGCTGTGCATATCCCAGCTACAGAGTGCCTTTATGTATGGATGAAAAAGCCCAAACAATGAAAATACATTAAGTGGGTTTTTACACAAGTTTAACATTCTAGACAGACAGATGTTACGGACTACATCTAGTTAGACAGCTAGCTCACATGGAGAACTGGTTCGATGATAAGTTTACATTTTATCCTTATAATCTTACACCTGTTGATGTTTATAGTCCAAAAGCTATATCTGCCCTTCCAGGGCACTGTCCGGTGCTTCTCACTCAGATGTACCACTTGTTGATTACTGAGCCCATAGCCAGAGGGCCCAGCTAATTTTTCTTAACTTCATTAAGAATTTATATGCCTCCATCAGGTCCCCTAGCTGTAAGCAAAGAAAGTGGAGAGCCACGAGCGCAAAATCAGTAACATAGTGCCAGCTTCAGATAGTGAATTTTTAGAATAGTATGTGCTGTTACTGGGGAACATTTTTACCAGGAGGAAAATCCACCAGCATTAACATACCCAGAAACTACCACGTGCATTTTAATTTGAGTCCAAAGTCAGCCATGATTAGACTTGATATTGCGAAGTTACCACTCTGGAGGGCTATAGGATAGATATATGGAAATAAAAGTAGCGTTTGGCTGTTTCTTACAATGAGGTGCCACCTACTAAGCTCTGATCTTAGCATAATCCAGGGAATTCTCATGTAGGAGGACCTCAAAGCACTGTAAACATTTCACCATGTGTAATTTCCTCTCCAAGTTCTTCTATATCAACTTACCAACAACAGCAAAAGATAAGTATTTGTCCTCAAAGTATTCTGCACTCAGTGTTATACGCAAAATGTTCCCCGAGCACTCCGAACTCATGCGTCCTGTGTTGAACATATTGAAAGACTAGTAAATAGGGGATTAAAGGTAACATACAGACAGAAATTTTTTACTTCCTAAGCTGCTTTACAGAGTCAGTGTTGCAACAGTCATATTCTGGCCAGGAAGTGTTAGAGGGTGTGGGTTTAAGCCAGCAATACTTCAAGAAGAAAGGCCAGCTCTGAAATTAGTATTCCAATAGTAACTCTCTGGTCAGCTGGCAACGCTACCTGCAGCAGCCAGTCATGGAAATAGGATTTTGGAACATGGACAAGAAAGTACCAAATTGGCTGCTCCTATCTGATCACCTTAAATGGAATAAAACAGAAGAGAGTTAAGAAAGTCCCCACACCCTCCTGCAAAAGTGAAGAAACCCTAGAAGACACAAAACCCCAAGCAACCAAACATCCTCCCCCAAACAACGCCCCCAAACCACACACACGTACTCACAAGAGGAGCCACAAGCCAACTCAGGGTGAGGAGCAGCCACATCAACCTACCCTGTTCACCTGCCCCAGTACCAGAAACCAGTTGGATCGTGATGGGACAGGACCACACAAGAGCAAAGATGATGGCTTGAGAACCTCAGGTCCCCAGCTATCACCACAGCATACACCAGGCTATGGCCTGGCTATGCCTCTTAAAGGCAGGAAGCAGGTAAAAGCTATTCTATGCAGGACTAGAAACCAGAGAAGATTTTTCATTTGACATCTTTTTCTAGTAAACTGGGATTTGTTGTTTCAAACAGAAGTTTCTATGGCATAGTGCTCTAATGCCAACTAGGTGTTTTATAGTAACAGTACATTTCAAGGGCTGAGAAGATAGTTTCTTCTCATGAGTTCAGCACTATACCCTTAAATTAACCAGAGATGCAACTCTTATGTCAGAGCTGGTCATACTAGGCAACATCAAACAGATGCTGGCAAACATGACCTTATTCTGCCCGTATTCCAAGCTACCAACTTGATTCAGTGCAGAAGCGATATAATTGCTCCAAGCGGGATAAAACTTCCTCCAGTATCTTTTTACTTTGATCTTTGGTAAATGCTAACATGTTCACACAGCACCAGTAGGGCAGACAGTCCTAGAACCAGCTCTCTGTATCTGCTCTTCCAGGACCAGCTCTGTTTTGTAAGGAAGAAGCTAAAGCAGACGACAGTTTTTGGTTAAGAAGACTGTTTCTTCTCAGGCAAAACACAGATATCTTTATAGCATTTAAAAGACCTTACACATTGTATGGTCAATAACAGTAACTAGGCTCAAGAAAACAAGAGCAACAATAAAGTCCCTATTAATTCATCAGTGCTTGTTACCAGAGTGAGGAAAGGTAGAAACATTTACTTAATAAGATAGTACATAAACCTAAAGAGTGGCTGTGAGTAGTTACTGATAGACACCTCTATGTTTGGAGTTTCTCAGAAAAACATGCAAGTATGGCCACCACAAGAGCTTCAGACTCTTCTGGAAACACACACACAAACACAGATATCGCCTGTGAAAAAACCTGGAAGTTGTTATGCGAAAGCAGTTTACAGCAGCATTACCTGGTCTCCCTTGGGTCCATATTTCAGAGATGAATACCCCTATTAGTAACAACCTGTAAGAAAAGACAAGGATTAGCAGCAGCTTCAGCTGTGACAACAGCTTGCTAAAAAATTTCTGTGCTCAGAAAGTTCCAGTCTGGATATTAAACTAGCCTTAAATTTAGAGCTACAGGTCTAGACTTGGAAATTACAAAACAGTGTTTCCTTGGTCACTGTGAGAAGGTGGGGAAGGTAAACCAGAAAAGTTAATATATTAAATGCCTCAGCTAAGACTATATCTGGTTAGCAGCCACCACGATGCTCTCACCTCTGCACCCGCCTCAGCTCCATTGTGCAGTTGCTCAGCCTCTACCTGTAGTACTTTTTTCTTTATAGTCACACACAAACAAAAATCTCCTTCATCAGCTTTGCCTAGAAATCAAAGCCTTTCTGGTTTCTCAGGGTCTTAGATTAAATAGAAAGGCTTCCACCTTTATACTGATGAAACTAATTTTCAGCTGCTTACACTTCTAACTATGAACCTATAATTCATGTCACCTGTTCATTTGCTTTACTAATTAAATCTGCTCCTACCCAGGTACCCCCATTTTGATGGTTACCAGCTCCTAATCATCAGGTTTTCAGAGGGCAGTAGGATAACTGGTGCTGTTCTGGTAAAGCATATGGCAGTTTGTTGTTTCAGAGTTACTTCTCTTCACCCTGTCTCCTCTGTGGAGGATTTTGCATAGCCTTCCCCAAACAGCTGAAGTCTCCCAGAGGCAAATGTGTAAACTGCAGCTTTAAGGCAATTGGCATAACAAAAAAGAGAAGAAACTGTTGAACTTTAAGGTAAGTGGTCAAAACTAGCAGTACAAGTATCTAAAGGATGGGTTGAAGGAGGATGGAGCCAGGCTCTTTTCAATGGTTCCCAGTAACAGGACGAGGGGCAATGGGCACAAGTTGGAACACAGGAAGTTCCGTTCAAATACACGGAAACACTTCTTTACGGTGAGGGTGACAGAGCACTGGCACAGGCTGCCCAGGGAGGTGGTGGAGTCCCCTTCTCTGGGGATTTTCAAGACCCACCTGGATGCAGTCCTGAGTAATGTGCTCTGGGCAATCCTGCTTTGGCAGGGGAGTGGGACTAGATGATCTCTAGAGGTCCCTTCCAACTCTGATAATTCTGTGATTCTGTGATTCTGTGAAGGGAATCTAGCTGGAGACTGATGGGTGTCACAAACTAAATAAAGAACTGACTGTGTGACCTGTGGGACATCTAGACCAGAAATCATCACCCCATTTTGGGGAAAATTTACCCCAAAACTCTGGAGGAGTGGATCTGACCACAAACAGATCGGAGAAAAGGCTCCTGCCTTTGCTGCATGCTGAAGGCAGAGAAGTTGCACCTGTGGCTCTGGGTCTGGATCAGTGATGGTTTCCCACTGTCATCAACGTGGGTCCACTCTGGTCACTGTGGGTGATGCATTGGAGTGTGATGGCCCTGGGGCTGCTGATTGTCAGAAGGTGGCCAGGTCACTTACTGTGCAAGGGGGTTTGCGTGGTGTTCACTGACGTTTTCTGTAAGTGATGAGCACTGCTTGTGTACAATTACAGCGATATAATAGCATAAACAATAATAGCTACAATGTTGTTTTATGTAATAAAGCATGATAGAATTCAGTATTCCTTGTCTTGGTCATCATCCTTTTCAGCTGTCAGTCACTCTGTGCAAATACATCCTCAACTCTCGGAGCCATAGTTCCCCTGTGCCAACGATAATTGCCACAGAATAATGACAGCTTCTCTGGGCAACCTGTTTAGGGGTGGGGAGACACTGGAACAGGTTGCCCAGAGAAGGTGTGGATGCCCCATCCCTGGAGGTGTTCAAGGCCAGGCTGGACAGGGCTTTGAACACCTGGTCTAGTGAGAGGTGTCCCTGCCCATGGCAGGGGGGTTGGAACTAGGTGGTCTTTAAGGCACCTTCCAACCCAAACCACACTATGATTCTATAATTTCTCCTCTTTCATGGCTAAAATATTGCTTTGATTTCCCCATTTTCTTTGTGCACCTATGTATTTTCTAGCAACTTCACCAGGACATAAGGAATATTGTGCATGTCAGCGCCTGTCATTCGTCTGTCTGAAACACCCTTGCCAAGAGGCCAGCTTGGCAGCGTTTCCCAACGAGCCATGGGAATTGCCCGCATCCCTCTCTATGTATATATTTCATATCTAGACTAACCTTATATCGGGGATTCTTTTGCCCTAGGCTCATGCCTGTAACGTTTGGGTTTTGCCCCTTCCTTTTCACGTGCGAAGGCTGCAGGAGCGGTAGAGCTGGAGGATTTACTTGTAATTAACGCCGATGTCCTCCAGAGGGAGCCTGAGACTCTCCTACCGGGCTGCTCCCCCCGATCGCTCCCGCCGCACCGTCCCCAGCGCGCAGCCTGTGCGGCCGCAGCTATCCACAGCTGGTTCTCAAACCTAACGAAGATGACACAGGGTCGTTTCAGTGAGTCAGACACATGTATTTCTGATGCTTATCACGGCTAACCTTACTGCACCACTCCCACATCTTCAAGAGTATAAAAAAAAAAAAAAAATTAATGTAAAAACCAAAGTTTTCCCTGGTCCAGGGTGTTGGATTTTACCGCAGAAACAAGTTTTATCCCCAGCTGGTTTGTGTTGCTGTTGTTTCCTTCTGAAATTCCCTAGCTGATAAATTTTTAACTTTACCAGGAGTTTTCCTGAGAAACACTATCCATCGAGGTTACTATATAAATAATGGGTTATGATAACAAATAAAACCATGATCAGGCAGTCAGGTCTTAAATGCTGGATAGCACATCCCTGTTTATTATTGCTGGAGTGGAGACCGTTTGAATTACTGCTTTATTTCACTGTGCAGTGTATTTTTACAATATTACAAAAAGGTCATTATGCTTTTCCAGAACTTGATTTTGGGTACCACCAGGGAAGTGCCTGAGATTTCCTCTAGTTTGCATGAACTCCACCCGACATTTAAAGCAGACCTACACGGTTGACAAGCCCGTCACACCAATTATATGGTAAGCGTCAAGATTGCTCATGCTTTTCAACCCCAAACAGATGCTAGCTATGTATGTATTAACCCTTCAACATGCCAATACTCAGGCGCAGGCTGAGGTTATGGGGCAAAGCGGCATCCTGGAGGTGTCCTGTTCACTTCTTGCAGCTTAAACAGGGTCGTGATGACAAGCAACCTTATACTGGAATGGGAGGAGAATTGCAGTAGTCCTGCTACAACTCAGCCTTATCAAAGCAGTACTGAATGCATTACACGTCTGGTTTACACACACAGACACTGTTTGTTTCCTTCTTTTTCTGTTTTTACTAATCAACTGTAGATTAATTCCTAGACGCTTTTATGTTTCTGGGTTGTTTTGGGGTTTTTTATGGTGTTTTTTTTTTTTTTTTTTCAGTATGTAACACATGTTGTCTTGGGCCATAATTATGTTTCTGGGCAATACAAAGCCACAAATAAATCTGAGATTATTTATATCCAGTCAAAACTAAACTACCAGCTGACAACTAAAAAGCAAGAAGTCTTGTCTGTCACAATTTTAATTTCTAAAGAATACCGAAATATAAAAGGCTTTACTCAAACTCTATGGCCAAAATGTCCTAGATGACAGATGAAATTGTCCTTCTGGGCCTTTCAATCAGTAACAGGGCAAGAAAATGAAAAAATTATGCAGTATTATGCACACTTTCAGGGCTAACAACTGTGTGGAACCCTGTGCTGGTATCAGCATATCTGAGTGTTACCTTTCAGCTGGTAACTAATAATTCTCCCATGACAAGCAGCGACTGGGCAGTAGGGCCAGATCATGTAGTGCCATCACCCTTGGATCGAGGAAAAAAGGAGGTCTGTACAATCTAATATTGCTATCTGTTAAGCAAACCTTGAAAGCTATTTTGACTACATGAAAAAATGCATGAGAAATTAAAGCCAAATCATAGTTCCTCCAGGATTATATAACATAACTCTATGCTAACAGGAATAATAAAAACAAGAGAGATTTTGCAGTCTCACCCTTATAAAGTGACCCTTGAAAAATGTCCACGAGGAAATGTATTACTCTTTTTCCTCACAGGGTTGCAATTCAGAATAATAGATATTCAATCAACTACTCCATCTATCTCTCTCTGTTTCCTCCTCCTCCCATGAATCTGTTCCTAGACAGTGTGTTTATGTGCTAGCCTAATTCAAATATTTTCAGTGTAAAAAAAAAAAAAATGGGCAGACAGAAAACACACAGTTCATCTGTAAGTGATATCTGCAAGAGCAGACACATTAGATAGAATGAGGCCATTAACTAAAACTCAGCAACTTATGCTGGGCTGTCTCTGCTGCAAGATATGCCTCCTCCGGGGATACGAATGATTTCCTAAATCATCACTGACTTGATTTTCAGTTAGGCACAGTCGCGCTATGGGAGTACAGTAGAGATAAGATCCCCGGAGAGTCAGGAAACCATCTGTCTCAGAGTTATGGGTGGTTTTCTTTGGGCTCCCCCATGCTCAGACGCAGTAGGTATGATGGTTATCAGCTGACAATTCACGGATTAAACCAGGGACCAGCACATTTAAAAGGACAAATGTCCCTCGTTAAAGCTTTATAAAGCATGCTATGTTAGTCCTTTCTTCTCTGAATAGGGCACAGCAGGACATTTGAAACAAGCTCCCCCCCCCCGAAGAATATTGATCATCACCATATTGTCTTGTGAAGTGCACCACTTTTGCACCCAGAGCGCTGGTGAAGCCATGCCTCCCTCCCACCTTCTCCCCACTCGCGCTTTCTGCGTGTCACCTCCTTCAACGGGGCAGCGTAAGAGCAGTGGATCCCCTGAACCAGGACCTTAACCTGTGGGGTTATCTCCTAAAATTGAGAATACCATTCTCAAAGTTTGTCTGCACCAATAAAACTGAGCCAAATTAAGTGAAAGAGTTACACCAGGAAGTAATTTGGCCCTCAAAGTCCAGTTAGAATTTGAGAATCGGAATTTATGTGTGGTGGAGAACAGTCTGTGGAAGTGTCTGGAACCAAACGCAAAGCAATTTAGATTACTGTGATAGCACAAAAGCGCTTTGTGTAGACAATTTAAGACATCTGCCCATGGTCCAGACATCTGTGTGCGATGAATACCATTTTTGAGCTAGCTCTTTATTTATCATTCAGTGATGTCCATTAGTAATTGCTGCCCCTGCACAACCCTGCCTTTGTCTATATGTAGTTATATATGGTTACTTGACAACTGCAATAAACAAGGAAAGAATTACTTGGTCTTAAATTGAAAATACAATCTGTGATCTAGTTCTATTTCAAATATAGACAAGCACATTTTACCCTTCCCTCCCATTCTCTCTCTTTGTCTGTATTTGAAGATGCTGTTGCACATTTATATCCCTCAAAGTAATGGACACATAAACTAGCTCCTGTCATGCAGATGGGTCGTGCAGATATAATCCTTTTGTATTTTTAGCTTATCTTCCGTTTCAGTCCTCCTGCGATGCTGAAGAACCCGAAACACCCAGGCTTACACTCAGAAGCCAGGCTTCTCTTCAGACATAGATTTCCTTTCTTTGGTCACTTCCAATGCTTCTCTGGATTTATACTCACTCTTTCACTGGTTTGGAATCCTATCTTTTCTCTATTTAGGTAAAGTCTCTGAGATTCTGCAATGTCATTTACTTATCTAGTAAGTGAGTCTTTGGTTCTATGAGAAGGATGAACATTTTCTTTGGTGCAAGACCATGCACCACTACTAATTAGACTTTGTAGCAACAGAGACAGCAAGTGAAAATAGGGTGCCACCTTCGGCAAATAAACAGATGTTTTCTGTCTGTTCAAGTAATTCCACGCAGTATCTTATTAGCAGTCAAAATGAAGCAATATAGAACCAAGGGAAGAGTAAACTTCCCAAAGTACCTTTGTAAAATTTAACTTGTAAGTCTAACTGTAATTTATTTAAATACATTTTTATGCTTTTTTTATTGAAGTCTCTAAGGTTTGATGCTGCAGTCTTGAATGAACGACAGTTTGATCCTCTCTGATTTCAGTGAGTTTTGGATTAGGCTCCCAAAGTCCGGAAGATGAGGTTGTCTGTTTTCCCAGCACACTGTAAACAGCAAAAAACTTTTTTTCATTGATTGATTTATTTTGAAATTTGGATGTGTATTCAATTGCACCAGTGCTTATCTGCATTGCTGTGCTGATAGAGCTCCGTATTGCCTGTGGGGAAGAAGATAAATTCAAATTCAGATGACACGCCTCCTCTCCCCAGAACTGGCAGCCATCCGGCATTAAGTTAAAGGTCTCACAGCACTTTTCATAATGGTTAGGGGGCAACTCTGGCTTTTTGCCAGACGTCTTCCTTCTGTGGAAACAGATTCTAATCATAAAGAGCCAAATGATGAACGACCTTTATGCAGGACCACGAAAGATATGGATAAGGTCTGGGAATACCCCCACCTTGTGCAATGGGTTGTGTAAGGAACAAATTAGTCTCTTGTACGGAGATTACCCTATGAATGAAGCCGGAGAGGCAAAGCAGAATCGGCTTAACCTCCAATTTCCACAGTGGTCTGTGGAAAAGACTATGCTACAGAAAAACCATGCTGCCTCTTCCAAAACCCCTGTCCATTTTTCCCCCTTATTATCTTGAGGAATGAGACAAAACCGGAATCATCGCACTGCATTACAACATTATACTGCGACTAGGTCAGCCTGCTTCAGAGTTTCTATGTAATCTTGGAAGTCTCATTAAACATCTATGTCTATGTCTCCTATTTATAAGACAGGGTTAATAATGGTTCACAGTACTGTTAGGCAAGATACAAAAAAAAGTCCATGAACCGCTCATATACTGCAGAATACGTGTACTAGCGAGGTCTTATCAATATGGAAGATCACTTGTGTTTTACTGTAGCTGCATTATTTTAATCAATCTAGATTTACACTGCTGTTGACTAAAATTTGCCCTAGATTAAGTATTTTGCAGGAAAGGGAAAAGTTTGTGGCATAGGGCGATACCGCTCACATCTTTTCTGCGTTTCATATACTCCTATTGATTCCACGGTAAATGTCAGTGAACATTCATCGGTTGCGGTCAAAAAAGTGGCATTATGTTCTGGTAATAGGTTTGACATTTGTTTTATTCCCAAATAGAGATAAAGAGCAGAAATTTCAGAAGAACTGAACTTCAGTTTGGAAAGAGGAATTCAGATTAAATTCAGTCTGGAAGAATCTAAGGGCCTTGTTTTAGCTTGCTTTGATGTTGAGCTGAAACCTCTTGAGGTCCTGTGGTATCACTTGGAGATTATAGACTAAATGTCTTATCTCACCGCTCTCCACAATAGGCCAAATTCCTCTGCCAGACTTCCCCATCTGCAATGTACTCTGGTGTCTTGATGGATAACAATCTGTCCCACATCCTGGAAGATGTTTCGTGGCGAGAGGCTCCAGACCATAGAGAAGAACAGGAGATATTCAGCAATGGAACCGCAGCTTCCATGAGGTACCATGGTAGCTGATAACAGTATGCCAATACTAATCGATTTGGAGCTGCATGGACACTTAGTAGTTTGGCAGTAATTCATGGCAAGTTTTAATATAGATACTGATGTCATATTCCTGAAAGGAATTACTCTACAGTAATTCCGATTACGATTTAAAGAGTCAGGATCATGCTGAAATCACAGGATGGATGAGGGGGTGTAAGTCACCTCATTTTGCTTTGACTTTGACTTATATGTTAAGTTTTGCTTCTTAGTTTCACTTTGCTGACAGAAAGCACTTATTCACTAAGATTGCAGAATTTGAGTCTAATAAAAAAATTCATAAATTGACCCGTACTGATTTCACGTAAAAGCTTAGTATTTTCTACTCAAAATGCCAACAGTTTTTGCCTCCATTTCAAAAGAAGCAGCAGAAATTGGTTCTTAAAAAAAGATTCCAATGTATCAAACAATTGGATATTTGATTATGATCTTACTCTTATCACAGGAAACTAGTAATTGTTCTTTTGAAATCAGCGAAGACCAGTTAGGAGAAGCCTGGTGTCGCATAACCCATGATCTAGCTCTGACCAGGTTCTGGCTGCAATTTCATCGTTTAGGTTGTAGAAGGGGTGGAGAATTAGAGATTCTTGAAATGTTCAGGAGCGCTTCTAGTGCAGCTTAGTAAACACACTCGTTTATTAGCTTATTTGGCTCCTTTCAGAATAGGCTAGGGTTTGACTATGTATTGCCCAGCGCGGCAGAATTGCTTAAATGTCTTCCCTGCTTGGCTCCCATGACCTGGTAGGGCTTTCTGTGCCCGTGCTGCAAGGTGCTGCCCCCATTTCAACTACTTATGGGTCTGTGCTGTGTTCTGAATTGGCTGGCTGCACCTCCGTTAGAAGAAAACACATATTTTTGCAGTTCTCCTACATCAGCACTGGCACACTGGGCAAGGGGAGAGGAGCTGGGTTGTTTTGGCACGGGGGAGGGACAGTGTTTGGAGATGGTATGCTGCTACCGATACCAGACTGGCAAATGATATAATTTTCAGCACGGTAGATGTTTTGACTGCTTCTGCCAGTTATTGCGGAGACGGGCAGGATCTGCCAACCTTGAATAGTAGGGAGTGTGACTTACTTCACTCTAGAACTTAGATGACATGATTGCGGTCAGAACACCTGAGGGGGCGCGTCTGAAAGGTGTGATTTGAACATGGCATGTAGCTACCGGAGAAGCCTCCTGAAAATTACCGTTTAGATGCTTCATATCCTCGTCTGTTCATAAAACTACTACGTTACTGTGCTGAACTTGCAGGTCTGTCTGCAAGCCTGAGCCTGTGGTATCGCCCCAAGCCTACCAGGAGGCTTCTGACTAAGACCGGGAAAAAACAGGGGGAAGAGCTGGGGAGAAGTGGCTTGACTATTTTTTATGGTGCAGTTGCCATACCCTAAAGCATATATGAATATGCAGTTCTAGATTTTATACATATTAGAGGCAAGACTACTACAGCTTGAGAATAAAATCATGTTAGACTTAGCGATGCGATTTAATTTTACATGTTGAAGGGATCCCCTTTCAACATCAGTTTTAAATTAAAGAGCGGCACTCTGACGTCAGTACAGAAGTAGTGATGCAGCTTTTAAATCCGTCAACCTGATAATGCTGCATATTAGTCCAATAGATGTCCCAGGACTGTTTTTAGAGCTCCTCTGTGTAGCAAGTGAATCTTGTATGTTTGTAAAGCAGTTTGCTTTAAACTCCTTTGCAGCCTCTTTAAAACCCAGGGAAGTAATGCTGATGTTAAGTTGATTTTCTTTTGAGAAAACACTATGTGCCTTGAATGTCTTCAGGTCCTTAAGGCGCTGAGAGTTGTTTTTTTCCTCTTGCAAGGCAATGAGCAGTGGCTGGTGTTAAAGAAATTATTAATAAAATAACAGATTCTGCTGCAACTACTTTAACTCAGCTATCTGGAAAAATCCAAGTGTTATAGGCACCATAAAAACCAAAAAATTCATACACCTGTAGGGGTCAAAACCCCCATGTTTCGACACTGTGTTAGAACCCTCATAATTCATCCAGATAAATATTTTACTGAGTTCTGTGCTATTTATTGCATTTGTACAAGGGCATGCTACAGTGCCATTAAACCTAAGGTCACTGTGGGATTCATATATCTTTCCATTAAGCAATCAGGTTGCTCCATAGCTGATTTATAATTGGCCTATCTGTTTTTACTTTGGTAAGCCCAGCCTCGTCAGACGCATTGCTTGCATCTATGTTCATCCAGTGCTTCCACATTTAAACTGGGCGTATAAATAGATGTGTGTTGCTGAAGGAAGCAGTTCTTAAGGCACCTGATTCTAATCACTGTAAGAAAATGGATATAGCATTAAAAGGGCTTTCGATCAGGGTAACTGTTCACAGCTTCCTTTGTACAAATGTTAAATGCTGCTACTTTAATTTGGAGGTTTTCCACATTTGCTTGCAGTGGTATCCTTAAAAATCTCAGGACTAAGAAGAAGTTTATGAGTCCATAAATGCATGTACTTAGTACCCCACTATTGCAGGCAATTCGCTGTACAATCGTTTTCACCAGCTGATTAAAACCCACTCCAAAACCGGTCAAATTTGTTGCCCCCCCCCCCCAACTCTCTAATGAAAGAATGTTACAGATCTTTATTTCCTTGACATTTGGAAATGTTCTAATTTTTATCCAGATTGTGTTCTTGAGCAGTTTATATTGATTTGTTCTACCAGTACAGCTCTTGAACCGAAATTACTCTTATTCACCTCCTGGTTTTATTTCTCATTTTCAAAAGAAAAACTCATATTCACTGTTACTCTTCATTTTGTGGACTAAAGCATCCTAGGCTTTCTCATCCCGTGTCTTACACTTGACTCCTGGTTCCCCTGAACATCCTAGTGGCATGTTTTTCTGCAATATAGACGATCAGAAGTGAATGCAAATGAAGTTTCACCAGCACTATGTATAATGATGAGAATATTTCTCTATCTCTACTGAAAATATCTTGTTTGGTTTTGGTTTTTTTTTTTATGGTCATGTTCTGTTGATGGTTCATAGCCATGCTGTGACCAATTACCTTAATGACATCTTTCTCTATTCTTTCTAGTCAAAACTCTGAGCAGATAGATTCAGCATATCTCTTTACTGCATTTGAACTGCCGGATGTGAAATGGTTCCCACCTTTAAGCGGCACAAAACTGTATCATTTTATATGCCCTGTTAATACAGCTGTATGAAATGTAGCTTGTTTACATTCAAAAAACTTCCAGAAAGGACAGAGAGGCTGCACAAAAAAAATGTATGTGCAATGTGAAAAGTAAGCCACTGATAGCCATTATTAACCACCAGTGCAGCCTGTGTCCTGCTTAATCATTTTTTGCTGGTCATTGGACCTAAGTTCTAAGCAGAGGTTTCAAAGATGTTAATGTTCTGGGTTCTGGGAGATTTTTGGGGAGACTATAGAACATACCGAGCATAATGCAACAGAATATACTGCTGTTTGGAGGGACATTAGATAGCAGACAAAGAAGACTTTGGCAAAGCAGGGCTTTACAGCTGATAGCAAAGCAGGGTAGAACACCCCATTTCATCCACTTTCTCCGCTTAACATCTACGTTTTTAGCCAGTTTATACATGTAGTGACAAGGATGGTTATGAATTCTTTTGAGGGCAGAACAAGCTTTCCTTCTCGAACATCAATGTTTCTTCTTGGTTGTGCCACTGAGACTGTGTTAGTATCTCACCTGCAATGGGCTGTGCAGTCATTTTGTTGGTGCTGCTGTTGTGGTCAGTGCTTCTTCCATAACTGCTAAATCACAAAAAAAAAAAAAAAAAAAAATCATGTAGATATCCTTTGTCTTAACCAGAAAGAGATTTCTCTGTTTGTTAATCACATGGAATATGTTTCACCTGACACTACTTTTAGTCCTTTGATTTCAGGTTTTTAGCCTAAGCCATTAGACTTAAGCTTCTCCCATAGTCAGTCAGCAATTCTTATCAGGTGTGTATCTAAAATACATGGAATAAATCACTTGTCACTGACAGAAGAAGGTCCTAACTGGTTTTCTTAGACTGAAGACCTAACCTTTGGTGGGATGCAAATGAGCAAGCTTCATACCATTTTACTAAAACGCAATAACTCTAGAGCTGAAAGACTTCTGTCTTGACCCTCTTTGGAACTTATATAGTAATTGTGTCAATGGTCTGCCTCCATAGATTCTTCAGAATAGAAACTTTCCAAAATGTGGACAAAGTTCTTCGCTTCTAGTGCTCTATTTTTTTTCCCAGAACACATTAAGTAAACACAAGATGGTAATGAAGATATAGTAGTCCCTTCATACACTTCTAAGATTTTATTTGGCTAACCCAGACCCACAAGAACTCCATAGCTTCTTTCATTATTCATGAGAAGAGCATGGTGGAATGCTTTCAGATGTAAATACCCTTACATCTCGACAATCAGTGCTATATGCCCGTATTACAATATTGATTCCTGGCCTGTTTTTCCTCTTAAGTATTGAAGGAAATCTCTGCAATTCTATCTTTCACCCACACAGCCAGTGACTGATGGCAAGTCAGAGAAATGGACATGTCGAGGACTTCAGACCTGAACAGAAATGCAAAGTCAGGACAAATCCCCAAAAGGAAAGAAAAGAAAGTAGAACTAGAAGAAAAAGTATTGCAGGTTTGAAGAGAAATAGAAGAAAAGCAGGTTTAAAAGTTAAGCAAATTGAAACACTGGTATGGCTTTGATGTTGCTCTATTCATTTTAGCATTACCTCACCTTCCAAACCCTGATTTTCGGTTTCTTCTATAGCCCTATCTTCAGGATTTCTTCCCTCGTACTTGGTTATATCACATCTACCCAAATGAAGTTATAAGCCTGGACTGAGGTTCCTAAGGGACTACTGTAGTAACACTGAATAGTAATAGAATTGAAAATCAAGAAGAAAGACAGCAAAGAAGAAATAAGGGGAAGAGAAAGAAGGTTGAAGAAAGAAGGCCCCAGCCTTTTTCTACTTCATTTTCCTGAGGGAAATAAAAAGTCCTTTATAAACTTGTAGGAGAAATGAAAAGACTGTACACAGTAGTTCTTCACCATTCTTTACACACATGCTTTTCCCACTGAAAGACGCTGTCTTATTTTACCTTACTAACTACGATTTCCCATTAATTTTTTAAAAAGGGTAGCACTGTGGCCCCCAGTATATTAGTTGTAAGCAAGAATTCCACTGTGACAGGCAAGCCAGGTCATATAGTCAATATGTAAATACTGTATTAGTAGCCTGCGTAACGATAGCCGCTGCATTCGGTGTTTCCACACAAGTTGTTGTTTAGATATTGTGCTTCCAAGGCACTGCTTTAGACCTATTCTGCTACAGGTCACATTATAATTTCAGAACAGTTTGAGTTAGGAAAGGTACCAGGCATTTCCTATCTACCTCAGTGAATAGTGATTCAGTATCTTGCCATCCTTCTTCTTCTATTAAACAAACCTCTGCATTATTGTGTTTTCAGAATAAATGGCAAACATACTTTCCAGAAATGGAATATGCTTAATGCGCATGTACATTTGACTCCTCCGCCTAAGAAATATGTCAATAGCCCGGTAACCAGTGAGTAGATGGCACTGATGAATTTCTTTCCTTCTGCTTGACTGAAGATCTGGTGTGATTCACATGTTCCTAGAAACATTTGCAGATGCTTTTAAATTCAAATACTAACACTATTCTCTTCTGACTACTCATACTTAACTACCAAACTCAGCTTAAAAAATCAGTAAAACTCTCTGGAGCTCTGAGTTCTGTTCCTGGCTCTGCAGCAGATGTAGTGTTTCTCAAGTTACTGGATCACGCTGCCCCACAAACTCTTTAAAACTCTTTATCTTTCTCTCGGTAATACTTTGTTATCATTGGAAATACACTATTTAGCGAATGGAAGGAGCTATGTTGCTTTTAAAAAAGTTATTTTCTCAGGTTAATTAAGGAGGGATGCTATAATTTACAAAGAAAGTTTGTCTTCCTGAACTAAACAAGAAAAGTTGTAAATTCCCACTGATTTTCTTAAATCAAAAGACCATAGACAGTCCCCAGGTTGGGAACACAAAAGCGAGTACAGGAGTGCTCTGTTACCGATCTACCTCTCACTTGTGACGATGAAAAACCATAATATTACAACAGTAGTTGCTCTGACTGGTACGAGAAGGAGGACTGAGCATCTGCAGATGCGGTGCAAACCCCGTGTAAAACTCAATTGAATGAAGCCGTTTGCATCCAGCCAGGGTGTGAACGAAACCCAGAGTCCTGCACTGAGAAACACATCAGTCAATGGGAGAGTGAGAAGCTGTGATTCCTATGGGCGGTTGCGCAGCAAGCGACAACGCCCCGTGCTCTCTGCTGTGGCGGCCGGGGGTGTACATCAGCAGGGACCGCAGGGACTGGAAGCGGTGTTGCAGTCCCTGTCCCACGTGCCCTCCTGCGGGCTGGAATGGGTGGGATTGCAGCAGGCAGAGCAGATCAGATTCAGCTCTCGCCGACAGAAGAACCGCCATTCTAATTGCCTTTATTTTTTTTTTTTCTTTTCTCCCCAAGAAAGCACCTAAGGCAGAGTTACTCCCACTTTGTCCCACAGCTGTGCAGTTTAAATTATGAGCATTTGTGGAGGAAGAACATTGAGTCCATTTGCCTTTAATAGGGTCCCCCTGGTGTAACTGCTGACAGAATTTGGTTGAATGAAGGCAATTCAGGGAAGAAAACAAATAGGGGGAAAAATGGCCAGCCCCTAGGGATGGCAGCATTACACAAACACAACAAACTCATGCACAACAGTGTTCAGGACATTGTTGTTTCCAGTTTAGATTAGCCAGTGGCAGCTTGACTTTGGATAAGCTCGCTGCATGCTTTAGAGAGCCATAAAAAGGATGTAAGCCATTTTATGGGGGTCACAATCCCTTCCGATGTAGCCATATGGTCACTAGTGCAAACTTTTCACTCCATTCACTCCAGTGGTGAAAATCTTGTCATCTCAAGAGGGATTTAAAACGACAGTTTTGTCTGGAGTTGACTTATTACCAGCATCTTTGTAAAAACTAGTCTGGACACTTTGTAATGATTTGTTCCAGAATACAAATATTTCTGGTTGACCTTTGGCTAGAACACAAGATACTCCACACCAGCCTTATATATGCCACTTTCCCTAACAGTCTTCATCTCACCATCCTTTTATGATGGTGAGCAACAGTCAACACCATTTTGTAATATTATAAACCACTGCAGTGCAATGAAGGTGACGATGTTATAGCCTAGATTTCCCTTCATCTCTTTTCCCCACTGCCAGCAGCTATGCTCATGCCCACCGTTAACAGCTGCCAATAGGTTTTCCTGCACCAGGAAACTAGAAATGACCTTTCTCCTTTTCCAGATGAACAAGTCAAGCAAATTCTAGGGCATGTTTTCAAACGAAGATGCAAAAACCTGCCAAAACCCTCCAGTCAGCCCTCCACGTAAAAGCATGATCACAGCTCCGGGGAGTTGCTGTGTTTTAGTGGAAGCACAAGAAAAACTGCTTTGTAAGGGAAGACGCTCCTTCAGACAGCTCAGTGCTCAGGCACTGCTTATGTGGAAAGAAACCACGATGCATCAAATACCAAAATAAAAGCAGTTCCTGCGTCTTGTGATATTTCTTGATGCAGATGAAAAAGAGAAGACATCTGGGTCTGCAAAACACTGGGAGGAGAGAACTGGCATTTCTAAATATGCTGCCCCTGAGGGACTGGGTCTGTTGTCCAGAAAAGAGCGATGCAAGATCATGCTGATGTAAGTTATGATAATGCAGGTTGCAGCTCGACAGGCTCGGTAAGAAGCCAAGATAGCACGTTTCCGCCCTCCATGCCAGGCAGAGCAGGACCATGGGACACATCCAGTGGCCACAGCAGTGACCAAGGACTGGGTTACCGGGGTCACTTGGCATGCTGACCTGAGCAATGAGCCCACCATATCTCCCTTTGCCATGATAGATCTCACCGGGTGTCCCAGAAAGGTATGTGCCCTTGCTGCCCAGGGAGCTGCTGCTCACCTTCCTGGGCAATTTCCAGCATCTCACATCCTTGCCTGTGACGATTTAGGTTGTGTAACCATCTGATGGGCTGCTGTGCTGCAGTATCATTTCCAAAGTCAGTGACAATATTTCTGCAGGATCTTTCAAATTTTATGCTGAAATCTCCAAATGACCCACTAAGATGACCTCATTTGTCTTCAGGAAGTATTCTGTTCACATTCTTATATTTGGATAGTTCTGAAAGATTCACTCTGCACTCAGTGCCTTGCTTTCTCACAAACTTTCTGTAACTAAATGTCATTCTGTGCAGATCATTACTTTTCATCTTAATATTACTGCTGGTTAATTACGTTTTTCAAGAAAAAAAACATGTAGCAGAAGCACAGATTGCTGTGCACAACATTGAAGGGTTGATGTAATATCTCGACGAGCCATATTCTGCAGTGATTAAAATTTCTATAATTAATGAAACAGGAAGGTGACAAACAATGAATTTATTAATGCAACTATACAGCATAACTCATAAGAAAAAGAACCCTATCTGCACGGCAATTGGAACTTAGGGGAATATGGGTAAACACAATGAGAAAGAAATATATTATCTTAGGCTCCCCACTCTCCTCAATCTTCACAACTGAGGACACTTCAAAATTATTACTAGGAACACGACGGCATGGCATTTATGTTGATTCTACAACAAGGGGTCATTGAATTCTTTTGCTTAAAAGATGTAATGAATTCTACCCCCCTCCAAAAAAAAAAAAAAAAAAACAAACCACCCCAAACCCAAACCAGACAAAACAGAGGAGAATTAGAGGAGAATATTCTGCAGTATTTATGCGTGATTTTTTTCAAGGGAAGATTGATTAGGAAAATTAAATTGGCATAAATAGTAACTACGCAGATCTTTTTCCCAGATTTTGCAGTTGGTTATGATGGTGTCAATGGTTTAGAGGACTGTTTAAATGAAAAGTTTGGAAAAGTTTGCCAAAAGTGCAGAAAATAATTTGTGTCAACATTTATAACGAAGGAATAAACCTCCACGTTCACTTTAGGCGATTTTCAAACCTATACCAGTGGAAATGGCAAAATGTTCCGTTCTGGAAGGTCGGTGCGGCTGTACTCTGCAGTTACACCCGGAGCTGGCCTGACTTCCCTGACTTTGACTAAGGCAGAAATGAGCCTTGATACAGACAACTACTTTGGGGCATAGTAGGGAGGAGAAATCAAGTTCCCTCTGCAGCGTGCGGGGGGGACGCTCCCCATCTCCCGCCGTATCGCCGGCGAATAAAGCCGTTTATTTGCCACTTCAGCAAAGCAGCGGTAGCGAATCGATAGCAGATCAATCCCCTTCGCCTTCTCGTTATCTGCGCGCTCCTGGGCACCGCTTGCCGCACAAAAGCGGCGAAGGTAAAAGCCGAGCAGCCCAGTTTGCGGGGACCGGCGGCAGAGGCAGAACTTGCTCCGCCGCGCTGCCGCAGCCCGGGGGCAAGAGGCGGCTGCCTCCCGCCCCCCCTCCGTCTCCCCGACGGCCCAGCCCCGGCGGCATCACCCTCTCCGGCCGCGCTGCCCCGAGCCCCGCGTCTTCCTCCCGGCCCCGGGAGAGAGGGAAAGGAACTGCCTGTGGTGGCTGGTAGGTGGCCGCGGGAGGGAGCGGCGCAGCCACGTCCCCACGCGTGCTCCGGGGACGGGAGCGGGGTGGGTGCGGGACTTCCCCGCACTGAGCGGGATCCCCCCCTCCACCAGCCGCGGAGGGGGACTCTCCGGGGGGAGGGGGGTTTGAGACCCCAGGGATGCGGTACGGGAACCCCAGGCAAAGCGCAGGAACTCTCCGGGAGAGGAGAGGGACCCCCGGGGGCGGTGCAGGACACCCCCCCTCCCCGGGACCACGGGGCAGGATGCCCCGGTTGCGGTGCGGGACTTCCAGGGAACAGGGAGAGCGGGACCCCCGGGAGCGGTGCGGGATAACCCGCGGAGCGGTGCGGGAGGCAAAGCGACACCTCTAAGCCCCGCTGCGGGACCCCCCGCGGGGTGCGGAGCGGGACCCCCCGCGGGCGGTGCGGGACGCTGAGGGGCGGAGGCAGCGCAGTTCCGCGGCGGCACCCGCCCCGCCGGGACGGTGCCGGGTCCCTTGGGGCGCTGGGACGGGAACGGGGCTCCGGGGCGGGGGCTGGAGAGGGTGATGCCGCCGGGGCTGGGATGCCCGAGGCCGGGGAGGGGACTCGCCTGAGCCCGCCCGCCGCCGCTTTCCTTCCCCTCCCACCTCGGGCTGCGCGGTGCGGCCCCGCGGTGGCGGGCGGAGCGGCCGGCGGCGGCGGCGGCCCGCGGCTCCAGGTAGGCAGCGCCGGGGGAGGAGGAGGAGGAAGAGGAGGAGAAATATGGGGGGGGGTGTGGGGGGTGTGCAGCCCCGGCGGGCTTCGATGCTCCGCCGAAGTCTTGGCCTGAACTCTCCGGCTCGGGACGCGCAGCCCCTCCGCGTCCCCCTCCCCCGAAAGGAGGCGGCTGCGGGGTGGCGGCGGTGGGCACAGCTTTGGTCCCCGCGGAGGGGACGGGGCGGCCGGGCGGTTTTCCTGCCGGCTCTACCGGCTTGCTCAATAGAGATGTCTCTGGATCCCTTTCGCATTGCAGAGCTCTGCCTTGCCTTTTGAAAGCACGTTTAGATTAAAAAGTAAACTAGATTGAAGCAGCCGTGAATCACTACAGTGCGGCTAAAGAAATGAGGGAGAAGTCTCCCCTCTCTGCGTGGCCGATTTAAAGTGGACTTGCTAAGTTGGGGATACTTTCCTGATTTTAGATCCAGGTGGATTTTGACGGGGATTTCTCTTTTTACTATAAAAACTTTTCCTGTGTGCTTCTGTAAGACAGTGACAATCCTCACTGCTCGTTTTCTGGATGTTCTTGCCAGTGAGAGAGCCCTGTGTCTATTTCTCTTTTGCCTAATGCAAAGCACAACTGCTGGTTATTCTGGGAGCTGAACTCAGAGTGTCTGCTGGGGAAGGTAGACCTCAAGATCTGAGCAGCGGCAGCGTATTGATTCCATTAGCAGAATTTACAGATCTACCAACAGATCCCTTTTAACACAGTCACTTTCCCAGAATTAAAGTTCTCCTCAGAGCATCCGTCGCTGGTCCAGGCCAATAGATGGCATAAGGTACTCAGGCTAACATCCTAAGAGGACAGGGAGGCAAGAACACACTTTGTACATGAGCCAGGATTTTCAGAGGGTATGTGTGAGCCAAATTCTGGGCGTCCAACTGGGAGATACCTTGGGAAGATCTCATTTTCAGACGCATGTCCCAAGCCACGGGTTCTTATTTTCCATGGTCACAAGTGCACCATTTTCCAAAATCCTTCTCTGCTCTAAGCAGTTAGGGTTAAATCATCCTCAGTTTTGGTGGGATTTGATCAGTGTTGGTATCCTGAACTCAGTAGGAAGCAGAGGTGGCTTTTCAGATTTGCGGGGTGTATTTGGTATCTGCTAGGGAGAAGCTGCCCACTGCAGCAGGGCTGAAACTGGTAATCATTTGTGATGAGAACTGAAGCTTTTTTTTTGTAGAGAACTGTATCCTCTCTTTGTTACCTTCTACTTTTCTAGATTTCACTGCTGGAAAAGATAGTACTTAGGGGAGTGGAAGACAATTGGCTAATAAGGAAAAAAACTTTCTAGCTTCTGTATGTAAACTTTTGCTGAGATAGCACTGTGGGTAGACAAAGATGATTTTATGTTCTAAAATTGTGTAAATTATTTGTATAAAAGTAGGTAGCTAAATGATGATAAAAGAGCTTTAACTGACAGTAATCATACCTAGCTGTTATATGGTGCTTGTTATCCATAGATTTCAAAGCAGTTCATTCTATAAAGAGGTGCAGTATCATTATTTCAATTTTTTTTTTCAATTACAGGAGCTGAAGAATGGGAAAAGTCCAGAAATAGTATCCAAATTTCCTAAGTCGCAGTTCTTTATTTGTCTGTTAGACCTTCTTTATACAGGCTGAAAAGATTTTTTTTTAAGTTGATCTTAAAATAAGAAAAATCTATATGTATTCATAGCAGAGGACATTAAAGCTGTTTTTGAAGAGACCTTCTTCCTTGAACACCATATCTAAATGTCTACGTCTTGTTATCAGTCTCAGCATTAAGGCAACCCACAGAAATAGTATCAGCCCTTCAACTTCCTATTTGTGAGTGTGGGCAAAAGAAAATCAATAAACAGAGGTTTTCAGCTGAACTGATGCAAACTCCAGTGTGATCCTTAGCATTATTCCTGAGACGGTTGAGTTCAGATGTTTTCCTAAAATCTCCTTTGTAGAAACAGAGAGGTCCTGAAGGAGAAGCTTTTCTTTGCTCACCCTCCCTAGGATTTAGCAAATCTCCCAGGGCAAGAAGAATAAAACCACCTCAAACCTGAACAGATGATAAATCGGTATTAAGCCACCAATATCACCTTAGTTGTGCAATCACCGCTATGGGCAAGCAATAATCAACTATTAATACTCAGTGCCAAGACCGGGGGCCAGGTTCAGCCTCAGGGCACAACAAGGTTCAGCAGTGACTGAGCTGAGCTGCAGAGGCACCTTAAACCCACATGGAGAACGGAGACAGCCGGCTTCCCCCGCTCAGCCTTGGTGCATCTGCCAGAGGTGTGCTCTTTGCTGTGGCTGAGCCCCCAGCGAAGCCGGCGTTGGACACGTTGCCTGCCTCTGTGCTGGGATCGCTGCCAGAGCCCGCTGCTCCGGTGGCTGCCTGCTGTTCGCATCCCTCCTCCCTGCCAGCTGAGCAAGCTGAGCCCCACATGCTCCCAGGTAAAATAAGCGCCGGTTAACAAGGAGCGCGTGTGACAGGCAGATGCTCTGCAGAGTCTGGTGCGAGCTGGGGTCAGAGTGAGAAGCAGACTGTGTCCTGTTGGGCAATCTCTCTCTTAACAGCCTGTCCTTCAGCTTGGTTACTCAAAAACAGGTTGTGGCCACGCTTTCTGTCTTTTCTCCTGGAATCCCTCTCTGGCTAAGCCCGTTTGTTTGCAGCATGCCTCCCATCTAAAGGCTCTTGATTTAAAGAACTTGTTTACTTGCTACTGGGGCACGTATATTACAAAGATCTGCCCAAGGCTAATGACTAGAAACAAGGCTCAAGTCTCTAAACTCACATCATTCCCTGCCTTGCAAATTTTCAGTTACGGGATGTCTGCCAAGGACACATAATAAAACAGAGCTCATGAATAAATAAAATGTATTCCACTAACCTGTGGATATTTTCTTCTTATCTTGCCTTTGCCCCATCTCTTTGTTCTTTGTGTATTTTTTTCTGTTTAGCCTCTTTCTCCTTTTTAATTTATGAGATCGTCTTATTTTCTTCCCGTGTTGTGTCTTTACTTTCCGAGGGGGAAAGCACTCCCAGAAAACCAGGCAGGATGCTGTCTGATTGCCCTTGTCTGGTTCTGTGCAGAGGCCCAAATCCTCAGCTGATAGAAGCTGACCTGTTCCAGTCAATGGTTCTGCACCAGTTAATGTCAGGGGATCAGCTGCTCCAAGCTGCAACCCCAGTATGCTTCTCCATTCTTTACCATTTATTCTCTTTTACACCCCATTTCCTTCTGCTCCCTTTTGTCTTTCCATATTTTACTGATGCTTCTTCCCTTTACAATCTCCTTTCTGTTTTATTTGAATATGTTCTATTCTGTCTTGTCTTACCATCATTCATAAAGTATCCAAAGTCCTAACAGTAGCGCGTTAAACTGCAATCACCTGTCATTGGTGGCTAACTTGCCCATTTTTTCTTAGAAGGGAGTTCTGTACGTGACAGTTCCTTGTAATTGTTTTCTTTTGTTTTATTTTTCATTCTGCTCCAGAATAGATGACTTCTCAAATATTGATCTTGCTTGGAGAGGAAGATGGTGTTGACCATGTTGGTCCTTACTTTCTGAGGGAGCTCATTCCACAGTCACGATCTTATTTTCAAGAGCGATTTGTCTTCTGGAAAGATAAGCTTCATCACTTATGTTAGAAGGTCCCGTTGTGGTCACCATTCTTGTTTTGGAGGGGTTGTGCTGGCAAGGTGTGCGTGCTCTGGACGTGTACCTATTCTGCTGGAGCTGCCTGTGCTCTGAACAGGATTGTCTTGGGGTAGAGGCTAATAAATGAACTTTTCGCTTTTCCCTTTTTGGGGAATATTTTGGTCTTGCCAGCCTGCCAGTCAAAACCAGCGAAGGCCACATGGACAAAAGGGACCATGGCTGGTTTAAGGAGGACAGGTTATTGATCACCTGGGACAGAGAATTTTGCTTTCCTTTTTTTTCTTCATCTTTTGTACATTTTTGTCCTTTGTTCATCAACTTGGACAAGCAATTTAGATGCGAACTGACATCTTAAAAACTTTAATTCTTCCATGTTTTTAATCATTCTAGTCCAGTGCTGTTCTACTGACAGGCTCAGAGCTCAGCCTGTGCAGAGGGCTGCTGGCCCCTCTTCTCCTTCAGTTTTCACTAAAAGCAAAGCAATGTCAGAGGCTTTATGGACTTGGGAATGTTGAAGTAGAATATGTTGACCCGCTACGTGACATTGAACAGGTCACTTCTCAAATCTCAGGTTCAGCTTCCAAAGCACAGAGCTCAAGGCATCCGCCTCACATCAGTTCTAAGTTAATAAAGTGCTGTGAGATTTACGGACAAAAACTGTAATAGTATTGTAAAACTTAGTATTAGCAATTTGCTGCCCCATATAGGGGGCATTTCTTATTTCTCTGTTTTTTTGTTCTTTTTTCTCTGAGCCTAACAAATTGGTTACTGCTGTTGAAGTAACTACAGGCAGGTTACCTGTGGGAGGCAGATAGCCAGCTCAGGAAAAATCCATGAATAGCTTTGATTTGCATGGAGGAGTTAAAACACAGCCTGGGTAGTTTGATAAAAGTTGGAAGCATTTCTGATAGCTCTGCTCCGCTCCTTGCTTTTCTTCTGCTGACTCTCCTTGAGCTGGGAAGAGCTGATGCTGCTTCCAGCGGTGTTAACTGTTGTGAAAACTTCGCCTCAAAAACCTCCTTGATGCCAGGGGAGAGCGTATTGCAGAGGGCAAGGAGATTCGCACTCTTGACTTTAGGGAGAGAAGAATCGACCTCATAGTTTGTGAGACACAATGATAAATCTACAACATTACTTGTAGCGTACAATTATTGTCAGTCAGTATGTTTAAAAGGGGGGCGGTGGAGGATCAGATATGTCCCAAAGACGACTTCTTTTTATTGAAGATTTTATTATATCTTTTTTTTTTTTTAATTAAAACTGTTCAATTATCTGAATCATTGTAATTGCTGATTTAACTGGATTACAATTCCAAAGCTGCTTTGTAATTTTATGAACTCTATTTATTGCCAGTTGAAAGAAGAACAAATAGAGCCGTAAGTTAGGTTTTGATTTTGAAAATTACTGACTCATTACTGTAGCACAAACTTAAATCAGTCCTCTGTGTTTTAGCCCTAGCTCGTGACAAGCACTGAATGATGGTTTCAGCATGACACTGTAGTGGCAGACACCTATTCCCTGAATAAGCAGCTGAAAAGGATGCTGCCTTGTATATTCTTCTTAAGCCAAGGAGATCTGTGTGTCTCCCTGTCCAGTGCAATGGTTGCACTGAAAAGGACAGCCAGTATGGATCAATACTGCTCTTTTAATTCACCCATGAAATTGGTAAAAGCTTGAGCTGATCAAGGGGGATAGCCTGGGTCCTTGCTGGTATTTTAGCTCGGTGCCATTACTCTGGAAACGGTAACGGTGTTTATGGTCTCATTTTTTGTAAGCTGTTCTTCCCGGGGTGTTGTGTTTTTGTTTCACTGTTTGCTGTGTGTTAGGCCAGGCAGAGAGCAGTTTTTCCCACTTATTTTGATTAATTTGTTGGGATGACAGAAAAGTACAAAACTAAGGACGAGTTAGTTCTTTGGGTCCCACAGTATATTTGACACTCAAATAAGAGGTGTTGTGGAATACATTGAAACCTGTGACTCTTAAACATGAGAAAAGTGTAATCTGCGAGCACTTGCTGCTAGGCAAAGTGTTTATTCCTGGCTCTCTGGAGTGCTCCATCCATCTCCTGCCCACGAAGCCAGCCTGTTCACAGAATCACAGAATCTCCTAGATTGGAAAACACCTGTAAGATCATCTAGTCCAATCGTTAACCTAACACTGACAAGTCCACCACTAAACCGTGTCCCTGAGCACTATATCTACACGACCCTTAAATACCTCCAGGGATGGGGACTCCACCAGTGCCCGGGGTAACGCGTTCCAATGCCTGATGACACCTTCAGTAAAGAAATCCTTCCTAATACCCAGTCTAAACTTCCCCAGTCTAAACTTCCCCTGGCGAAACTTGAAGCTGTTTCGTCATGTTCTATCACCTGCTACTTGACAGCACAGGTCGACTCCCACCTCTCTGCAACCTCCTTTCAGATAGTTGTAGAGAGCAATAAGGTCTCCCCTGAGCCTCCTTTTCTCCAGGCTAAACAAACCCAGTTCCCTCAGCCGCTTCTCATAAGACTTGTGCTCCAGACCCCTCACCAGTTTCTGAGGTCTTCCGTAGATGCTAGAGGCAGGGAATGTGTTTCAGCCTTCTTACGCCATCGGTCATCCTTGGCACTGAGCAAAAGCTCCAGTTCAAGGTAATGCTTAAGCACAAGTTTATTCATTGACTTGTAAGAAGTCCAGTGTGACTTGAAAGAGACTCTTTTTGCTTGTGTATGTCCACCTCCATCTGGAAACTTGGGACTGAGTCTCAGCTGACATCTTTGACAGCTCCTGGCCCTAGGCCCGAGACTTGGATCTTAGGCAATCAGACATGCTTCTCGTCGTGATCTCACTGAAATCTTACTGATTTCAGCTGGTATCGAGTGTTTATGTATTCAGATACAAAGTCTGAACTTTAAAGATCTTCGGGGCCCCTGGGACCTGTGGGAAACTGCTGCACAAATGAAGCGAGAGGCAGAAGTCATCATTTTTCTCTCTGAGGTTTTACAGAGCATGTACTGAAGTACTTCATTCAAACACAGACAAAAAGAAAGAAACATAATTTCAGGTGTCGTCTTCTTCCTCCCAGTGAGTTGCGGATTAACACTGCTGCTAAGGCCAAACAGCTTTTAGCTTAAAGTGGTGTTTGGTGGTACTTTGCTTCAAGCAGCAGCTTATGAAGGGAAACTACGACATAAATATGTATTGCTCTTAAATTAGTTTCTTCCAATGCACTGCATATGCTTAATTAAATCTAATTCTTTCTCTGAAGATATGCAGTCAGAATTTCATATCTTCCTCTGGACCTGTTGGTATGGACTGCCTCCATATTGTGGGGCCTTCGAAATCCCTGGGACTCCTTGTGGGAGTTTATGAATCTGCCTAGCTGCAGTTTAGCCCAGATAAAAACCTAGGAAACCCCGCATCCTGTTAAAGCGTTCTGCCAAACCTCTGCTGGTTTTGTGGGATCAGGATTTACCCAGCCACCTGTCTCCATTTTTCTTCTCTGGACGTTTGTATGGGTCATCTTAGACATGAGAAAAATGTTTGTAAAAATGAGAGAATTGTAAAAATAAGGTGGGAGAAGAAAGGAGAGGAAAGACTGTTTCTGGCTTCTGTAATACCTTCTAATTTGGTTTGGCTTTATATTCTGTTCCAATCTTTCTGTGATTGGGCGGCAATAGTAAAAATTACACTCGAATAACTTTATAGGGCCTGACATTGGGTTGAGTAAATGGCTATATTGTTACGGGCTGTGCAAACACATGTATTAATATTTCCAGAATCCAGACCACGCACATAACACCTATAGTACCTTACAAGTTGTGCCAATGTACGGTGTTATTTTGCATATGTAAATCCAGGTGTTAGTAGCTACTCAATGCTTCCTGAAAAAATGATGGGTAATAATACTGGCAGGTGCTGAGATGAATTGCACTGGTAGAGCTAATGCTTATTTGGTGAAAACTTATTTGCTGGCTGTTTCTTTTTGTGTACGATGGCAATGCCTCAGCTATTTCTATGAATATTCAATTTAACAGTGGTGCACTGATGCAATTTTGTATCTTAGCCTGTCGTGTACTTGTTTCACACATTTTCTGGCAAATGTCCGTCCTTGCTGAATGCTTTGTGGGGACAGCCAAGTAGAAGTAAGCGAGGAAAATACCTTTTTTTTTTTGAGGACTGAGATAGCTAATACTAGACTGATATGCCTATGGGATGCTGTTAAAAGGGATTTCAACATCTTGGAGAAACTCCACCAGGGCTGCAGTAGCCCCACGCAACAGTACCGTTTGGGGACTGAATGGAAAGCAGCTCTGTAGAGAAGGACATGGACATCCTGGTAGGCAACACATTGAACACGAGTGAATAATGTGCCTTTGCAATGAAGGCCAGATGCATCCTCGGCTTTATTAGCAAGGCTGTAGCCAGCAGGTGCACAGAAGCAGTTATTCCTCCCTGCTTGGCACTGTAAGACTGTGTCTGAAGGACTGTGTCCAGACTTGGGCTCTCTGCTACAGACGTTGACATACTGGAGTGAGTGCTGCAGAAGGCCATCAAGGTGGTTGGGGGTTGGAGCACAGAGGGTAAAAGGAGAGGCTGGCAAAGATGGGTTTGTTCAATCTAGAGAAGAGAAGGTGCAGGGAAAACCTTACTGTGGTCTACAGTTACCTGATGGGTAACTTTCTCAGAGATGCACAGCAATGGGATGCAAGCCAGTGAACCCAAGTTGGAACAAAAGAGTGTCTGATTGAACTTTAGGAAAAATATTTTCACTATAAGAGGGGTCCAACACTCAACCAGAGAGTTTGGGAAATCCTGGAGATGTTCAAAACTCAATTGGTCCTGGACAGGCTGCTTTAACTGGACCAGCTTTGAACATTGGATTGGACGATATGACCTCCAAAGAACCCTTTCAACACAAATTAATTTGTGATGCTACCTCAAAAGTCAAGAGAGGGGTGGAACAAGGCGATGTCTATTATAGGAATGGTGAGCATGTGTCCCAAAATCTGCATGCTCCAAGAAAATGAGGCTTCTAGAGGCTTAAGTATGGGTAAGGCTTACACAGTGGCTCTGAGCAGAGTGGTCCCAGAGCTTGGTCTGCATCTAACATTTCTGTAGCACCATGCTACGTTCTGTCTCCCACTGTGAGATGGCACCTGATGGACACACACCAGCTGTTGCCGGTGTCGGCTGGAAGGCTGCATGCAACTCCTTTTTTGCATCCAGAGGTTTCTACGCTCAAGAAAGTCTCTCTTGCAGATGTTCTCTCCAGCTGCCTCCACGTATCCTCCCTTAGCGTGTGGCCTCATGTCGTGCATGCTCACACACTGTAAAAGTTATTTGGATACTTTGAAAGTGGTTGTTGGATTGAAGCAGACTGCAGGACTTATGTAAGTGAGATCTGGAGCTCAGTTGCAGAGTTGTCTTGGGTCAAGAGAATTTGTTTTTTGAATAGCAGACTCCTTTAGTGAAATTAACATGCTTCAAACACAAAGGTTTTTACAGTTTTTCAGTTGAAGGTTTCACCCAAAATATCCACAATAACAATTGCTTGTGTTCTTGTTGCCTAAGAGACTCTGCAAGTGTCTTGGAGAATTTCACCATGGTAAAGAAAACCTTTGTTTATCTCTGAGATTAATAGACTTTTTTCAAAACATAGAAGAATAAATATGGTGTAACTTTAGCTACTCAGACTGCCCAGTAAAATTAGATATATGGCAAAGGAAGAAACTGAACTGTTACAGAGAATTTGTAGATAGCCTGGTTCTGCTGTCCATCCTCAGTGACTCCATCCCATTCCGAATCTGCTAAGTATATACATCCATGGGCCTGAACTGAACAAGATGCTTCAGTAGATATTAGGAAAATAATTTTGAGAGAACAAGGGCATTCAAGCACTGGACTAGATTCCACAGTCTCTCTGGGCAGGCTTTATCATGGGAGATTAAATAAACATCTGTCAAAAATTGTTCAGGAATAACTGATCGTGCCTTGAGGTGGGGGGAGGGATTGAGTTATATTACTCTTCAAGGTCTATTCCCAACCTAATTTCTGTACTTGATAGTATATTACTAATGTATCCATTTAATTTATAAATAATAAAATCCAAAGTGACTGCGATACACCCATAACAATATTGTGGGGAGATAATTTTTTTAAGCAGCTTATCCCAAAGCCAGGACTTTACAGGATAAGACTATAATGGATTCAAAAGTTATGGGCAGCCAATTGAGTGGTTTAGCACTGTGCCATCTGCGGCTGAATTGCCCTTTTAGCTATTTTGGTCCCGTGGCTGAGTGCTGGTGAAGGTGTGGTTGGTAGCAGGGGCAGGACTAATTTCACGTCTCCTGACAGTTTTTTCTGCTGATATGCTACAATGTAGTCCTGGGTTTTATGTTCATAGATGTCTTTTCCCAGCGTAAGGTGGAAAAGCTCTACTTTATGGGGTGCATAGATTTGTAATTGCTCAGAAAAACTTTTTCACCCGGTGAAACTGACTGTTGTGATTGGACTTTGTGTCCTTTAGAAACATTATCTTGCTTCTAAAAAGAAAAAAGAAAAAGAGAAAGATTAGGAGGGGGAAGAGAAAATCTGGGACCAGAGATGATCAGCAGTCCTTCAGCATTAGGAGTCACTTGTGCTTGGAACTGGAGGACAATTCCTCAGACTGCAATGTGAGAAATGAGAATAAGTAGTTTTCCTTTCCAAACATGAAATGTAGGATGGATTAATGAATGGAAAATTTTGAATATCAGGTCAGTCTTCCTAGCAGTAAGTTAAATCTTAATTTTAACTCTCTCTTCCCATTCCACAAGAGATATGAACATTCTGAATTTCACCAAACTCCATATTCCTTTCCTTAACATGGAAGAATTATGGTTAACTGTGAGTATAATTCCCCTCTCTGTAGAGTATTACGAACCCTTAACAGTTCTTGAAAGCTCAGGAAAGTCTTAAATGTTTCATGCACCTGTGTATTAGAGAAAAAAATTCCATGTCTAATTGTTTATCCCTTTACGTTAGGCCTGGAGGGGTTGTAGTGGTGGGGTAGATTGTGTGCTTTCTCACCTCTGCCATCATAGCCTCTCAGTAAAACCACTGACTCTTGAAACTGCACTATAAATGCAGGAATAATATTTAGATTTTTCTACTCTAGCTAAATGTGCTTTTTTTAAAAAAAAAACAAAACCTGGAGAAATATTTGAAGATGTCATATTTCAGAAAAAATGAGCCTGAAGATCATTAACAGGGCAGTTGAGTAGTTTTGCTGGGTAACAGCAGCAGCACGTGCGTTAAACAGAGGCTGCTGAACCTGCCGCTGAGTCCAGTTAGAGACTGTCCTTTCTGTTTGTGAAGGGACTCCTATAAATCACTTTTTTTTTTTTAATTACCAGCTATAGGGCTGGTCTGTCAGAATGCATTTGTCTGCTGGTGCTGGGCCCAAGTACCCGATCCTGTGTTTCGGGGTACTAGTACCTGGTTGGATATGTGCTAGCTATTGAGGAGATTGGGAAGAGAGTTATGGTGTGCGGGGATGCGGGCTGTGCTTGTTCATGGACCGCTAATCTGCTTTCTGACCTCAAGGCACGCTGCTTTCCCTGTCTGGGTATCTGCATCATCTTATTTGCTAAGGTAATTAAACTTTCAAATCCAAACTACCTCTATGAGTGAAATAGACTTTTGCTGAGGACTTTCTTAGACTCTAGACTAATCTTATGGCGAAAGGAGAATGCAGAATTATTTTTAAGAAATATGTTGTTGTACTTCATCAACCTGATGAGGTTGATGTACCTTCCATGTCATTTTTCTATATGGAAAAGTGCCTGATGCTGGGGTCATTGTCAGATGTTTTTGACCACTAGTGGTACCACAAATTACCACAGTGGGCGTAACAATAGGATTTTTTTGTTAATCATGCATATTGGAGAAGTACTTGAATGGGAACAACATAGGACTCAGTGGAAAATGGGGTACAGAATATTAATTTGTGGAAGGGAATCTATAGAAACTGCCCTCGTTGCAGAGAACCTTTGACCTACAAGTTACAATGTTCACGTCAAAGAGCACTTTTGGTGGGTGTCAATAGATGACCTGTCAAACAAAGTTATTGCCAAAAAATTAACCTGGAGAGAGAGAATTTATTTTACCATCAAATCACAGCAATGCTGACCTGGTTGTAATAATGCCCTGGAGATCTTCTCCTCTCGTTAAATATTTTTGTGAACTTCAGCAATTGGGACAGTATAGCTCAAGGAAATGCTTAATGTGGTCAGCTGTTTGTGGAAGCCGACAGGTACAGTTACTGCAGCATTATAGCTATGCTTTATTGGTGGGAAATTATGGGTAGATTTTCAAGTAAACACATTTTAATCTGTCTATTCCACTTAGTTAAGGTGAATAATGATCTTTTAATTTATTTGAACAGAATATAGATTGCAGAGCCTTTGGGAATGTTGCAAGGTGCAAGCCTTGTTAACTGTCATAATGTGTGTTATCTCCAGGAGCTTTTCAAGTTAGGAAGAGGATACCTTTCTCTTATTTTTTTTTTTTCTTTAAATCATTTTACAAAGTGACATTCTGATAACTGAGTGGTATTAGATCTCACTCTCTGCTCTTTATGTATATGAGAAAGCAATTCAGATCATTGACTGCATTCCCAAAGAAGCTTCTGTCGTAGAATCACAGAATCACAGAATCACAGAATGGTTTAGGTTGGAAGGGACCTTGAAGACCATCGAGTTCCAACCCCCCTGCCATGGGCAGGGACACCTCCCACTGGTCCATGTTGCTCAAAGCCCCATCCAGCCTTGAACACCTCCAGGGACGGGGCATCCACAACTTCCCTGGGCAACCTGTTCCAGTGTCTCACCACCCTCAAAGTGAAAAATTTCTTCTTCATATCTAATCTAAATCTGCCCTCTTCCAGTTTGAAGCCATTACTCTTCATCCTATGACTACATGCCCTTGTAAACAGTCCCTCCCCAGCTTTCTTGTGGTCCCCCTTCAGATACTGGAGGGGGCCAGTCATGTTGATGCTACAGCTGGTGCTGTTTTTCCTTGCCCCTCTCTCCTACCCGCCTCTTGGCATATACTCTGTCCTTGCCATCATCCTCATGGTGAAAATCAGCAGAATTTCACTTTGGAAGGATTAATTTTGCCTAGTATTAGCCATATGCAAGTTAGACACCTTATAACACTAGTTGCATAGGCTGCTTATCTAGTCAATACAGAGATGGATTTCTCCAGTGGGTGGTTCACCCCCCTGAAAACATGTGCCTAAGCTAAGCAGTATGAGCCATGTGCTGGAGGTGCTTATTCTTCTATTCTCGCTTGTGTTCTTTCACTCTTGAGTTATAATAGCTCCATTTCTTTCTTAGGCAGTCTTTTGGAGGAGGTGATTTTATAAAAGAAAGTATATTTTGCCTTGAAGACTATCTTTCCACAGATACAGATACTTAAATAATTTTACATTTTATTGTCAGCAGTGCTCCTGGCAGCTACTGTTGTTTCCAAATGATGATTGTTTCTTTCTCATCTGCATTTTATTGCAAAGATGCACGAACATTTGGCGCAAGTTCAGTTTCTGAAACAGTCTGATGACATCAGTAGAATTGCACCAGGGGTGAACTTAGCCAAGCAGGCTTACGTGGAAGTAACATCAGAACAAAATTTGGCCCTGGATATTTCAACTTAAACTTTATTTACCTAAGGTCTCCTGGGAGGTTGTATTGAATCTATTTTAAGAGAAATGTAGTTGCATAATTCTATTATTTTCATGGCATTTTAATGCAATATTCTGGATAAAGGATGTCACTGCCAATGGAATATAAAAAATAAATTACAACTGAGCAAATAATTTAGCAGATTAATTTATCCTCTTTGCCTCACAGAAAGTCCATAACCACAGAGCAGTTTCTTCAGATGGTCTTGTTAGTTGAGCTGGATGACTTTAGGTTAACCTCTGCCTCCACAGGCTGTTTGCAAATGATTTTACAGTTAACTTAACTGTGTCAAATATTAAAAAGGGGAGCTGATAGTTACAGCTGATATCACAATGAAAGAGGCCGTGCCAAGTAATATTGCTTTACATTTTTTCAGGCTTAATTATGTGTGCTAAAGCAGTTATTACTGCCCAGCTGACAGGCAATAGCTTAAGTCATACTAACTGGATTTCAGTCCAAATCCTTAATTGTGATTGATCAAGTAAATTATACATGCATTTAGATGTTTTACTGTGCTCAGCGAGTCAGAAAGCATAGATAGTACTTTTAGGTGGCACATTAGACAAGTATTTGCCCTATGATGAGTGGACAAAATCAAACACTTACAAAATCAGTGAAAATGTTGATCCTGAGCTGAAGTTTGTTAGGGTCATATCCACAGCTTTTCAAAAGTACTTAGGTGTCTGAAGCTGCATGTGTGTAGCTAGGTTGATTTGTAGAAGCTCTTAACTGTCAGGAAATTAGCAGAAGTTAGAGCCCAGGTGGTTGTCTGCATCATTAGGAGGCAAAATCTGGTGCCTGGGGATGGTTGGGTGCCCAAATAAGACTCTCGAGTGAATTTGCTCAAAACTCTCTTTTCTGTACTGGGAACACTAAAATGAAAATCTACCAAGATCATCAGATTCTTTGGGGAAAATTATCCTTGAGCTCTGTAAATAGTTTGTAGAGTTACAGAGATTTGCCTGCTCTTTCAAGTTCCCGTCAGTATTGTATCCATCGTGACTTCAGTGTGAGGAGGACTTGGCCCTTTTCATTTATATTCTTTCAACTTAGAGGAAACCACCCTGAAATGTGAACTTTCTTCGTCCTGAAAGGTTTATGAAGTCCTACAGTGTAGCAAGTAGGAGGTGAGGCTACAGACAACGTAGCCATGAAGCGAATTGATAGAAGAAAATCTGTAGGGATGTGCTGTCTTTGAATATTTTAAGTAGCAAAGCACAACACAGTCTATCCAACTGTAAATCAGGTCAACTTTCTTTCCATTGTGCCTGGATAATCACAGACAGATTAATGCTAACAAAAGCTGAAACTGCCCCAATTTGGAATTACCAGTAGCTGAGGCACTACCATGCTCAAATATGCAACGTGTCAAAAAAGATGTGCTGAGGCTTGTGATGTAGGACCTCACAGAGTACGAGGGCTTTGTGTAGAGGACATGTGGAAGGTAACTGAGAAAGAGAAATTTTGCTGACAAATAAATTTGTGGTATGGGGATCGACATTGCCACTAAAAATCTTTTAGGGATTTGTTCCAGAAGAGATTGGAAACCACAGCACTTTGGGGTATGTTATACATCTGTGTCGTAGCGCTCTCAAAGGAACAGTATATATAAACTCTGTCTCTGTGACTCTCCTTTTGTGAGCTTTAGGGATTTCACAGCGTGCTAAAAGCCCAGAAATGTGCTATCCCCCTTCCAAGCCAGACAATGGGCCTGTGGCCTTACCAACAATGTGTGACTGCAGAAGTGCTGGCTAGAGCCCATCTCCAAATTGGATTGGGAAGAGTTGGATCCTGTCGCTTTGTTTTTTATTCTAGTGTTTGTATCCTTTTCACGCAGCTTTCCTTATGACTGGCTTTTATTTGGCCCTCAAGCTTAACATTTGGAACTTCTATTTGTTGGTTGTTTTCCATCGTCTCAGAAAATAATGTTGATTCTTCCAGTAGGGATCTTTCTTTTGTGTTTTGTTTCATTTTCTATTCTATATGAGTTCTTATCCAGTAGCTCATTGAAACAACTGAAGCAATTAAGGCAACTGAGTAACTAACATCTGGTATGTGTTTGCTTACTCTCTTATACTCTCTCCAGGGCAAGAAGTGTGTGCTTTGGAATGGTTAGCAGTTTATTATGCTATATATGAATACTTGTTGTTTACAGAAGATCAAAGAGGTTAATGTTGCACTTCAAGTGGAGAGTTGCAAAGTTTGTGGTAGCTCTGTGTTGTTAGGATGCTCATGACACAGGCTTTGGCACTCCAGGAAAGCATTGTTTCCAGCTGAGCACAGTTTTACCCTTGAGTAAAAAAGTCAGTTGAGTGAGTAAAGGGTTCCCTTGAGTAGAGAGCATGTTGTGCTGAGACAGAAGTTGTCATCTGTGGTCTTTGCCCTGTGGCTGGAGTCACTTGTTTAAATGCCACAAATTGTTCTGATGGTGCCTGGCACAACAATGTCCTGGTCCATGGCTCAGGGATCAAGGTCCCTGCAAGTCAAACAAGAAATTCTTCGGATCATGAAGCTCCTCTTGCCATAGTTACATGAAACTTTCCGGTACGTTCTTGTCCTAATCTAAAAATTACTTAGTAGTAGTATTATAGTAGGTTCTGAATCATGGCCTTCCTAAGCAAGATCCTTTTTCTCTCTGTATCTTGCAGAAATTATGACTACAGTGCCCTCAAAACAAAGCAGTAAATTGTTGCTCACTGAATTTATTATACAGAGCAATTACAGGGGGGCACCATCATGAATATCATCTGCATAATCAATATGGTTTTATATTGCTGTCTCAACAGTAAGTCATAGTGTAGTGTACTAAGGATTTGCTGAGCACTAAGTTCTTGCGTCAGTTATTTCTGAGTAAAACTTGCTTTGTTTTTGTTATGGTCAGAAATACCCCTAGGTAATATGAGATCTTGCCTGTTTTTTATATTAGCTTACATTGCTAGAGCTCTCATCTCATGAATTGCTGAAAGTGAAGCAGAGATTTTACTTACTGAAATTAATCCATAAATAGAGTCAGTTTGGTTTTGAATATACTTTGACCTCCAGTCACCCCAGTCCTTCAGAGTGTTATTTATTGTTTTCTTTTTAATTGATAGTGTTGTGAAAACACAGCTTGGCTCTAGATCATAAGTTAAGCGTGGTACTGTTTATCAGCTGAGTCCTGCTGCCCTTCATCTGTGAGTAGAGATCATTGCTTTTATTTTATGTCTTAATCATTCCTAAAAGCTGAGCCTTGGGAAATGCCTGGAGCAACTGTGTCTTACAAGCATTCTGTTAGCTAGTAAATACGTCTTCAAACTAAGGTGTAAAATCACTTCTATATACACAGTTTATCATGTCATAAAAGCTGACTGTTCTGTCTTGCTTAGTTAAAAAGCAGTATGTCTCATGTAGTGCTTTCCCCAACCCCCTATGTCTTTACAGAACGAGAACTTTGTTTTGATTGTACGGTAGGCTACGCACACAGGAAAATTAATATTTCAGAAGTAATTTGGGTTTAAGATAAGTTGTTTAAAGGAGGTTGTAGCGTGGCTAGAAAAAGAAATGCTTTGTGCCATTTTCCAAAATAACATTTTTCTTTCACTGTATAAATAAAGCTCCCTCTGGATAGATATCTGTTTTTGCAGAATTAATTACCCGAGCAAATATGTAGTGTCAGCATCTGGTTGTTCATGTGTTATACGTGTCAGTGGTTGTTATACACAGGGAGATTACTATGAGATTTTCAGTAGCTTTGGTTGGAATGAGTCCCATGAAGAAGCAGAAGTAGAATACGTGACATAGCATCAGACTCTGTGTTCCTACTTGTATGAAGGACTATCAAAAACTAATACAAGGAAAATAGTAAGAGAGAACAGCTCGGAGTAGGTCTCTAGTGATGTTTGTGACAGACCTAAAGAAACCCTTGCATGTGGGGAAGTTAAAGGTGAGGTGACTGAGCCATGGCTCAGAAGGTCCTTTGTGACCTCCGCCTAAACAGAAAAATTGATCTGTATTAAAACCTGATGTGCTTTAACTTGCTCCTTGAAACCCTGCCACCATGAGCTCCCAGTGATCTAGTTCTCTGTTCTCACCCCATCTGGAAGGCTCTGGAGTGTCAAGAAGGCACCAGAAGTCCTTTCCTTCATAGCAGTTGCAAGGAGTTGCTGCTCCTCTAAACAGTAGTTCTCTCCATCACAGAGAAAATAAATAATTGCATTTTATAGATACTAGGAAAGTCTCAGCTGGAGGGATTCAACTTCTGGCTGATAAACTCTTCAGCACTCTGGGCAGTTTGGCACTTTCCCTCCCAGCGTGGATCTGTATCTGCATTTCTTTCTCCTCTCTTTGGCATTTAATCAGAAGTTTGAACCCAGTTTTTAAGGCTTTTCCCATTTCCTTCTTTTGCTATAATCAACAAGTGACAAGGACAAAATTGCGCATGAGGGTTGACCCTACTGTGAAGCAGGATGGGGTTGTCTCCCTTTAGGTCTTGCTGAAGTAAAAGGAGGTTGGGAGCTCTGCAGCAGAGTGTGTCGCTGCAGGGCAAGCGGCCTCGCTGGATCCTTCCATTTGGGACAATAGACTTGGGATCAATAGATGGAAAATGGCTCTACCTCCGTGATGCAACCAGTTCAGTCAGTTTGTTTTAAAAATGATGAGGAAGTCGGTTCTGTATTAGACAGAGGTGCCTGAGAAGTTTCATACCGAGTGAGTTACCTTGGGTGACTGATGGAGCTGTAGCTAGCAGTGGTGGAGAAGCAGACTTACCTCTCTTCAGGGTATTCACAGTTGATTCATATCAAGAGGTCAGTTAATCTCGGTCAAGTCTTCCTTTCTCCATGAGACCCCATGGCTCTAGTCTTTTATTTGAAGCTACAGAAAGAAAGCACTTGCTGCCTTTACAAATTCAGGGAGTGGGGCTATATGGCTCAAAAGAATTAGTCCATTAATGCAAATGCCTGAGGCTGAGTGAAAAAGGAATTGTTCTAGCTGGCAGTGAATAAAGATTGTGGAATGAGGTTATTTTGTTCTTTTGCCTCTTACTTGTTCCGGTGTTGTAAAGTGGGGCTCACCTTTGAGGGCCAGTATCCCAACCGTCTGCTCTGGCACTTACTAAAGTCCACAGTGACTCCTGTTTGAGGAAAATGCCCGGGTTTCTTTTATGTAAAGCAGTGCTGGCCCTCCTCTCTCTGCCGACATACAGCAGGGATACAACCATGGTGCACACACTACAAACAGGGAAATAGATATAACCTTAATGACCTTCATTAACTGAGTCGGGAGACCTTGAGGAGCAGCAAGAAATATTCAAACTCTAACATGTCCCAACTTTGAATCATAATTGCTGCTATTGCAGGAGGCACTGAAAGATGGACAGGTATAGAAATGACAGTCTGTTCCTTGAGTAGCTTCCCCAAACCATTAAGGAGCACCAAAGCAATTTCTTTGCATGATACGAGTCCATCTGTTAGGACTGGAGAATTATGATGCTCTCTTGTCACATTTAAAATTCACTGACTTCCATATTAAATTGAAATAAATTAGCTCAGTATACATCAATTAATGTTTAAGTGTCAGAGATCAAAATAATTTGCTCTCCTCATGATCAGAAGTTATATATAATCTCATGACAATGTAAGAACCGCCAGTTTTGGCGTGAAGACTGTTCCTTAGAGGGAAAGCAAGAGCTAAGTTCTCCTGAAAAAGCTAACTTATTAGCTAGTAACTATATCTGCCTTTCTGAATTCAGTTTCAGCGGAATGATTTAACTTACAGTAAAATACGAAACATTGAAATGTCCTTTTGTCTGTCTGCAGGTATCCACAGTTACTTGCTGAGGCAACATTTCTCTGGAAGTTCCATGTATGGAAGTTCCTGTTTCCAGAAATGACATTTCAACACCAACTTCTCAGCATGGCTATGCTGTGGCAGAATAGGAATTGCTTCTGGAACTGACCAAAGTCGTTAAGAGGGTTGTGACACTCCAGGTGAGTAGGAACGCAGGTGGAAAAATACGTTGAGGGAGTGCAGATACCCAAATATGTACTAGACAAAACTCTGAAGTCAGGAATTGGAAAGCTTCAAATGCACATTTGATATGTTTTCAAGAATACAGAATGCTCTTCTGTGGATGACTCTAGAAAGAAATTAATTCATATACAACAGAAGTAATTGCAGTCCACATTCAATCAGATAACGCTGAAAGTAGTGGGTTATAAATTGCAACATCATATAAATCAATACAACTCTACTGCAACCATAATTGAGAGGCACCTGCTCTTAAGCTTTGTCCTAAATGTTTTGATGGATTGACAAGTTTTCTGTCTTTAAATTAAAGATTTTTTACGTTCTTGAAGTAAACATATTTTGCAACTATTCATTTCAGTGTGATGGTAGAACAGAGACCAATTTACTGATGAATTAGGCATTCTTCCTCCACACTAGAAAAAATTAAGGCGAGCTAAACCAGAATCCATTGCTTTCAAATTTGCTAAAGCTGCGTAAAACTGATTTAAACCTGCTTCTGTGAAATGCTGAATTATGGTATTCATCATTTCATTTCTTTTTTTGTTATAGCATTTCACAGTAACTGGAGATGGAAAAAAGAATGTGTCACAAGAGCAAAACTGAATTAAATGTTCTAACAGTATCTTATGTTCTTTTCAGGTTCAATGTAATCTCGTTGGGCACCAGCAGTGGAACTCTTCTGTTCAAAATGGTTTATGGTGAATTTTTCCGCAGACCTGGCAAAGATGCAGAACTTATCAATTTGAATGTGGGTGGCTTTAAGCAATCAGTGGATCAAAGCACCTTGCTCCGATTTCCCCATACCAGACTCGGGAAACTTCTCAAATGCCATTCAGAAGAGGCCATTCTGGAACTGTGTGATGATTACAGTGTTGCAGACAAGGAATATTACTTTGACAGGAATCCGTCCTTGTTCCGATATGTTCTGAATTTTTACTATACGGGCAAACTTCACGTCATGGAAGAACTTTGTGTCTTTTCCTTCTGCCAGGAAATAGAGTACTGGGGGATAAATGAGCTGTTTATTGATTCTTGCTGCAGCAATCGGTACCAAGAAAGGAAAGAAGAAGGTCCTGAGAAAGACTGGGATCAGAAGAGCAATGACAGAAGTATAGACTCCTCTAACGAAGAGTCATCCATATTTGATAAAGAGCTGGAAAAGTTTGACAATCTGTGTTTTGGTGAAATAAGAAAGAAGATCTGGGTCAGAATGGAAAATCCTGCATACTGCTTGTCTGCCAAGTTAATTGCCGTGTCGTCCCTGAGTGTTGTCCTGGCGTCGATTGTGGCCATGTGCATTCACAGCATGCCAGAGTTTCAAAGGCTGGATGCCAATGACAGGGAGATTGAAGACCCCGTGCTGGAAGCTGTGGAGATTACGTGCATCATCTGGTTCACTGCTGAGCTAGTGATCAGGCTCATCACTGCTCCGAGTCAAAAGAAGTTCTGGAAGAAACCACTGAATATCATTGATTTTGTCTCTATTATCCCATTTTATGCCACATTGGCTGTGGACACGAAGGAAGAAGAAAGTGAAGATATTGAAAATATGGGGAAAGTGGTTCAGATCCTGCGGTTAATGAGGATATTTCGCATCCTGAAACTGGCCAGGCATTCTGTAGGACTACGGTCTTTAGGTGCCACTTTGCGACATAGCTATCAAGAAGTTGGACTTCTGCTTTTGTTTTTGTCTGTTGGGATTTCTATTTTTTCAGTGCTTGTCTACTCAGTGGAGAAAGACGATGACTCATCAGAACTGCACAGCATCCCTGTTTGCTGGTGGTGGGCAACCATCAGCATGACCACTGTTGGTTATGGGGACACGTACCCAGTCACACTTGCTGGAAAGCTGCTTGGCACCCTATGCATTATCTGTGGGATACTAGTGGTAGCACTTCCAATTACCATTATTTTCAATAAGTTTTCTAAGTACTATCAAAAACAAAAAGATATTGATCCAGACCAATGCAACAATGATCGCAAAGAGAAATGTAATGACCTACCTTATTTTAACATTAGGGATATTTATGCAAAAAAGATGCACTCCTTCATTTCTAGCCTTTCTTCAGTAGGAATTGTAGTCAGCGACCAAGATTCAACAGATGCCTCCAGCATCCAAGATATGGAGGAAGTTTATAACGCAACATCTTTAGAGAATGGTACAGGAAAATGAGTTGAATCACATTCTCTTCCCTTTATTTCTCTTCTGATTCTCGGTAAATGTGGACTTACAAACTTCAGTGAATTTATTAAGAGCAGTTAATTCTCAGGGTACTTAACTCTCAGCCATATTTGGACATTCTTTGCTCTGAGGATGCCATAAAAGCTTCATTGTTTATATGAGGCTTTAAAATATGCCTCATATGGTGGTTTAGTTTTTACACAACTGATGTTATGCATTGTTTGAGAGAAAAAGTCAGGAAAACAGTTTTAAATGTGAGATCAGTGTTTGTTTGGTTTTGTGGGGAGGTTTTTTTGTTTTATAGGTGTTTTTTTCCTCTGCAGCAGTCTGGTAGCTGATACAGAATCTGCTTTTATAATTTGCTGCTCTTCAGGTAGAGATATATTACAATCGTGTAAGAACTACCACGCTTGTCAGTGAAGTTTTTACCTGCAAATACATCAGGAAAAAGAAGGAATTATGTACATGTAAAACTGTGCTCACTAACACATTTATGTAATCTTGGAGTTGGGAACCCATTTCCTAAGTTGGGGCAGAAAATATATTGGTACATATTGTTTTTACTCCATGGAAGCATAATATTTATGAATTTATTTCCAAAAGCACAATACATTTTTAGTTTGTTAAAATAAATTAATCCCATTGTGCCTATATTTTTCCCAGTGTCCACCATGGCCAAGCTCTATCAGGTCCTAAAGGGTCTAAATCACGAGTCCCAGGATGAAGTATCTGGTGTAGGCAGGAGAGGAGCTTATTCCGTTTAGCCACCCCTTCTGCCATTGTGAACCTGAGCAATTCTGGTGCCTGGAGAGGCTCCTGCTGTGATTAAGACCACCCTGGTGGCTTCCCTAGAGGCTTTGTTTTGTGGGCACTGAAGCAAACATCTGTGGTGGTCTTTGGAAGTTATTGCTCCCTGCTGTCAGCACCGCTCCTTTGCTGGAGGTTACTGCCTCCGTGGTAGGAGCAAATGCGAGCAGCATCTCAGCTGCGCTGGTTCTCAGTCTGGGGCTGTAATACCAAGCAACGGAGATGTGTGGACATGCTCTCCTCTACCATATTTCGTCCATCAGAGATGTAGGGTGGGCACTGTGTGCGGACACCCATATATTAAACTATTTCAGCTCCTTTTTCTAAAGCCCATCTGTTGGTGATGGCAGCTTTCCTGGTTTGTACTATGGGCTGGAGCGGTGCTCATTGCCTGGCAGAGTGCTGCAGCTCTGTGCGTTCCTCTCCTCTCCAGGGATTTCTTATGCAGCCAGCTAGTCCTGCTCTGGTTCAAACTGGATCTTCTCCGGCTATTTAAAGGGAAAGCCAGCCCTTGAGCCTAGCACAAAGAAGTGCTGGAGAAACTTGAGGACCTTACAGAAGTCCATAGTGTTTCTGAACACTCATTTTCTTTCATTTGGCTAGTGACTAAATGAGATGCTGGGCAATGGAGAATCAAAGATACTCTGATGTTGATATTTTCCTTAAAGAGAGGCTCCTCTTTTTTTTTTTTTTTTTTTTTTTAAATTATTGGGCCAAGTGCTGAAGCCCTTACTGAGTTTCTACACAGGCAGATCAAACTCCGTAGGAGTTGACTTAGAGACTGAGTAAAACCAGAGGATAACAATCGATTTTAGCCTCTGCAGAGGGTTGATTTTTTAGGTGTCTGCCAGGTTTTCTATTGCAAAATACATTAAGTAAGTAGCTGAGGTACACTTGTATTTACTGAGGCACAGAGATCTAACCTCTCTGAGATGGAGAAACAAAAAAGAATAGGGTGGATCAACCTATACTATGGAAAGAGGTGTCTCTCAGTACTGCTGTGCACCAACATACAAACAGAACGTGTCAGAACCAACATGTCAGACTTAAACAGAATATTTTGAGCTTTGGAGAAACTTCAAAATTTGCCTTATTACTTGCTAAGTGTCGTAAGTGTATGTGATGCTTCACAGATAATTAAGGTTAATTCTTCCTATTGTTAGTGCAGGAATATCAAAAGGAAAAGTTAGCCTAAATGTGTTTTGTTCTTACTGAACAATTAACATTACAAAGATGAATGATATAAAATATTAAATATGTATGTGCATATGAATCTAATAGGAACCAGCAGAATAACAGCATAAAAATTACTCTCTGTCCAAAGAAACTCTCTTGGTAGTCTCCATATAAAGATATATTACATTGCCACCTGAAGTTCAAAAGCAATGAAAAATATTGTAATGCAACAAAACCTGCAAGAAATTTGTATTAAATAATTGAAAAAAAATGGTACTGAAAAATCTCATTTTATATATCAAGCATTACCCAAAGATCACAGAGTATACAATTTTTTGTGTTAAATTTTACTGACCGGTAATTTGTCATGAAATTGAGAGGCTCATGAAATTGAGAGGCTGTTGATCAAACACATGGATCAGTCTTAAGGCTGTGACACTGTTTAAGTTCCTCTGAGGTTTTTTTTACACATAGATACAGCTTGCAGCAAAGTGATGCACATCTTTTGGAACATATCAGAAGTTAAAGTCCATATCCGTGTATCATGCAGTGTATGTTAATTTGATTTCCATGGTGAGATGTCATCTTTCTTCAACTCAATTCTATCTTAAAAAATGGCTTTGTTGTTTTCTGTTCCCTTTGCTGGAATAAATCCCGCCCCTTGGTTTCACATTGGTGTAACTGGGAGCGGGATGTGAGCTGTGTTTCACACCTCAAGGCAGAACTGCAGTCCTGTAACATGCACTGGTACGAGAGTATGTCACCAGTCTTCAGTGGCAGAAGAAAGCAGATGAGAGCAAATACTGAGATACTGCATGTTCTTCCTGCCAGCAAAAGTTTTTTGTAGAAGAATTTACTGGTAAGAAATAAGTGCAAGAGGGGATTGTTTCTGATTTAATTTTTCTTCTTCCTTGGTCTACAGTTACATGTTATTGACGTGTAATATCAGTGTCAACAGAAAGTAGGTTGTCTATTGTTTCTGTATTCCTGAACCACGTGTTTTTCTCTTTAAAAGCGCTTCCTAAAACCTCTCCACCCAGCTGCTCTGTTTCAGACACCAAAGCACAGAAAAGGTTACCGTTTGGATATGCATCCCGTTTTGTACGGAAGATATTTGCTTGTCTTTATACAAAACAGTGTACCGGCACGTTATTAGTTTCTTTATCTTGATGGCTAACGCTTCCCTTTCAATATCCAGTATTTCCACAGTAGCATCCGTGCATTTTCCCAAGCATTTTCCCCTTGTGTAGCTTGGGAAGACACCGCTGCATCGCTTTGCAGTTCCCTGTTTGAGCAGCTTCCAACTGGCAGGGGTGTCACCCAACTGCCCGCAGCTCGTGCCTCGCTGGGAGCTGGCTCTGTCACTGCCACCATCTCTTCAGTGTGTGTTAGAAGAGGAAAAAGGCCAATGGAGAGGTACGAGACAAGAGAAACGGGAGAAGGTAGGAAGCTGTCAATCAAAAAAGGTGACGGAAGATCCTGAGAGGACCTTAGGAGAAAGGAAAAGAGAAAGAAGTTGACCAAAAGAGTCCCCACTTGTCTTCACTTTATTTCTTGTTTTATCCACCAGTGCTTTTATTCCCTTTCCTCCTCTTCTGCCTCGTGTCCCCTCCTGCCGCCACCCTGGCCTCCCTTCCCACCCAGCCTGTGGCCCAGCAGTCCTGTTTCTGTCCCACGACGAGGGTCTTTCTGAGCCCAGAAAGGCATGTTTCATCCACCTGGATGGCAGCAGGCAGAACTTAGCGGGGGTGAAGTTAGTGAGCGCTCCTACTGTGTATATGAGCAGCGATCACCACACTTACGGGCTGCGCGTTTTTGTAAGAAAGGCACAATGTGGCTCGAATCAATGAGCGTAAACGGGAGCTAAATAAACGGCACATCTGCGTCAGGCCTGTAAACGAAATATCGCTTATGGCTTAGGTAGAAATGAGTGTCAGGAACCATAATGCGAGATATTACCATTTAAAAGCAGACTTCATGCCGACTCCCGTGCAAACGCATTGCTGTCAGGGGATGCTGAGGGTATCAGGCGGATTTGACTGGCAAATGCAGTACGCGGGCTCGCGGCGTGCTGAGGGCTCCTGACAGGCTGCTGTGTTTTAATACATTTATTCATTTCCACACATTCCTAACATCTAGAGCAAGTGACGGAAAACCACTAAGCTGTGGAGAGTTTCTCTAATATTTTTTGATTAGCTGACAGTGTTTGTGAAGCTGCTAATACCTCTTCATCCAAAAGAGGACATTTCTCAACCGAAATCAGAATAACCCTGTGCTAGATGTGCAATTTGTGACTGATAGCAGTAGCTCGGTCGCAGTCGGTAAATATTGCTGTCTGGTGCTGTATGGCTGCAGTGCTGTTGCTTGTATTTCTGAAATGTTTATGCTCTGTCAATCAAGAGACAGCAGATGCCATTAAAACCATCTCAGCACTTTCCTGCTGCCACGATAATTGTGGCGCCTCTTCTAAGCACAGCAAAATGTCATGACTTGCTGAAACCTCTCTTTTTTTTTTTTAATTTTTTGTGTAGTTGTAGTTAATTTTTCATGATGGGCTTATGGTCCAAGGACAATCTAGCGGAAGAAAAAATTACTGTGTGTCTCTAGACAAGCTACAAGACTTTGTTATTGACTTCCACTCTGGGCATTGCCTTCCCACCTCTCTGGCACAGCTGAGGTGGTACAAGGAGTGGTAATTCACTGTGGTATAGGCTGATAGCTGTTGCGGGGAGTTAAGGAGGAAAAGGTAGAGCTCCTGGGGAGTGGATATAGTTTATATGTAATTGTATATATGCCCTCTGGGCAGAGCTCCTTTCGGTGTGTAATATAATAAAATTAAATATAGACACTTTCTCTGAGAAGCCACCTACATCTCATAGCTTTCTAATGAATATATTGGAGGGGGCGGTTTTTGCACGGGGTTTTAGCAGGTCAAGGGCTGTGGGTCAAGGGCTCTCTCATCCACACACACATCAGTTTTCCTCAAATCTCGTATACCAGTGGGAGGGAGAGACTTTGCAGCGTCTCCAACAGAGCCCATGAACCTGTAAGCCAAGGAATTGGGTTCCCGAGCTGAGGGCTAGTGGTGGAGGAGAACCTTAACTGGTCCTGTGTTTTGTCATTAAAACCAATACCATGCGGCTTCATGTGGTGACTTATGAAGGCAAGCTGCTGTCACTATTTCGTCAAAAATATTTCAAGGTAGAGTCCAAGAAAGTGTTGCATTGCAATGGTTTAATCTTTAGTTGTTTCTACTATTTAACAGCATATATATTGTCTAAGTCACCTAATTTTTTACGGCATTCATAGCTATTTCCACTGCAAATCCTACTCTAACTAGCAGATGACTATGCTAGAGCTTGGTATAGCCTAATTTGGTGTCATTGTCCTAGGGTGTCTTATGAATCAGCAGAGACAGAAAGATGCCCTGGCAGAATTCATCTCCCCTAACCTCAGCTACTACGTGGCTGGTCATTTAGGCTCTCTCTGTCAACAGAGAAATAACAGACCTCCGAAGGGGACAGCACATCCATCCTATCTATACAAAGGTCCTGTCTGTAGATGGATCCTATCTGAAGATGGCTATACAACAAGCCTATATGATTTAGTTAGTTTACATGCCTGGACTTTAGGTGGCTGAAGTTACATGTGATGAGCACTAGACAGCAAGAAGTAGAGATGTGATTATCCTCTGGTGGTGCCATCCTTCCCTTCTCAACGCTGTATGTGTAGGAAAGACTGTGTTTCTGATGTAGGCATCTGAACTTGGGTGACATGAAGCCAGACACAGGAATTCATTCTAAAGCCCGAAGGCTGGTCAGCGATAGCCACCGGTTAAGGGTTAATCCAGTGTAGTGTTGCTAGAAGAGCTTTCAGTGCAAGAAAATTCAGTCTTTCCCCAAAAGCCTTGCTAGCTCTCTGTTAGAATCTGTAATGACCTGCAAGTTGAAGTTCAGTCTCCTGTAGTAATTAAAAAAACCCACATAATAAAAAAACAGGGAGCAAACTGTTGTTGGCAAAGAGGCAGGCACAATATGCTGACAGTACTTTTGTGACCCAAATTTGCATTTTTTCTTGGCTTCTGAAAGCCATATAAAATACTCTTACTGTGCCATGTGTTGTAAAATCTGCCCCTGTGCATTAATATAAATATGATAGTGGAGCCAAGTCCTGGAATTACAGCTGTGGAGCTGTTGGAGAAATTGCAGAAATACTGTTTAGCTGCAACTGCTGTTATGATGTTGCAGCTGCCTCAGTGGTGAGGAGGAGCAAGGGAGCGTGCACAAGCACCGGTACGTGGCCTTCCCTTTGTTCCTTTGCACACTTAACGTTGAGCTCTTCTTGGTGGAACACATGGGCTGAGGGACCTCTAAAGCCTTGGGGACTGCTCAACAGATCCTTCCTGGGTGTGTGGCCAGATGTCCCTGGAAAGGGATGGGGTTGGGTGAGAAAATAATGAGGTCTCTATGGAACGAGCTTTGGGAAGGTAGAATTATATCACTGAATTTGCTGTCGCCACCCTGCTACACCTCCAAGAGATCCAGGAGAGAAAGCAGTAACAAGGAAGGAAGTTCAAGGTTCAGATATTTAGCAGCAGCTATTTGAAGGCTACTCTGTGTTGTGTTGATCCAAGGGCTTTTACTGAATTGCAGGTCTGTATGTAACCTTGAACCCATTCCATTAGCTGGAATAATATGTTGTCTTCCCACAGGCTTTGACTTGCAGATACAATATGTCCTGTTCTCTAAGCCAGTTGCTAGATGTGATGCTGTCTCTGCCTTTCACGCTGACTATAGAGTTTGGATGTTTCTGAAATGTTGCATATGCTATAAATCATCCTTGCAGCATCTACCCCATTTCCTAGAAACTACAAGCATAAAAGAGTTCAAAACAGTTCCTCTAGTCCAATATATATATATTTTTTTTGACAGCATCAAATACCATGCATTTCACAGAAAGGGATTTGCCCTGCTCCTGAGCTGTGAACTTTAGGACTTCAGTTTTTTTTTTTTTGTTTGGTTGGTTGTTTTTATCAATTATTTGAAGAGCAAAGATTATTTGAAGTCCCGAGACAGGCAGATAGATAAGTTTGGCATTTTATTCCAGGTGGTGTGACCCCAAGTACACAAATAAGCATCCATTTCTTTGGGTTTTGGAAAACGAGGTTGCAATCTTGCATTTTTGCATTGTGACTCTTTGGAAAAAAAATGTGGTGAATAAATAACTCATAGTGCCAAAATGCCGGTTGAATGCTCATTGAGCACACAGGAATTCCTTATGAACCAGAAGGATGGTGGTTGACAGCATGGCTTTGTAAGCCTCCTGGGTGGGAAGCAAAACACATTTTTTTCTTATTTCTCTAAATATTTCAGGAGGGGATGCAGTAACAATCTTGCTCTTCTGTGGTGATGGAGAGTGTTGAAAGAAATGAAGGGCACATTGAAGTCAAGACAGTTAAAAACTAACATGATTTTTTTTTGTAAACACCCCCCTTCCCTCGAGACAATAATTTTTCATGTTTTTCCAACTTTACTGTTTGGTTTTTGTTTGTTTTTTTTTTTTTTTTAAGGCAGAAATATAACATAACATACCAAAACCTCAGCAATATTTTTCCTTACTGGATATTTTTAAGATTAAATTAGCTGTAGTTATAGGTGTGGAAAGAGAAATGGCTGGTGGGTAGAATGTGGGGGTGCTTGAATTTTTTATAATTTATTTTGTAATTCTGTTCTTTTGCCTTTGGCATCACACACTTTTGCATTAGCATTTTTTTTTTCTGTATTAAGTGAAGAATCAATATAAATAATAGACAATATTTATCTGGAGGTTTTTTTTTTAGATAATTGAATCTGAAGGAAAAGATAGGGTACAGCATTTCAGTCTGATGTCAAATATACTGCTACAGGGCTTGAGAATGAATTTAAAACCCATCAGAAGAATTCCTAAGCAAATAACCAAATATGGATTCATGCATAAGTATGGTACATTTAATGTATCTCAAGGCAGAAAACAAAAGTTCTGGCAGTGTTCAGTGAATGAAAGGTTAATAGAAATTCAGGTATTAATCTGGTTCTGTTCTGGTTGCAGCTTTTGGTGCATAATGTACTCTTGGCTTTTAGGCTGCCTCTGTCGATGGGAGGCTAGTGCTTCGGGTATTTTATATATCTGGACGTATACAGACTGATTGGACAGCTGTCAAAGCGTTATTGTGCAGGCTTTTAGAAGCCTGGCACCAAAGGTAACCTCTGTTAATCTACCGTGCTGGCACTCGCCGAGGAGTTGCTGCATCACAGGGGTGTGCGGTGCATGCAAAGTGATCCCATTAGGCAGTGCAGTGCAAGCATGCAAGTGGGAACGTGGGTCTTTGCCAAGGGCACTTGCAGTAGAGATGTTGGGTTTTGCTAGCTTGCTTTCACTGGATTGTCACCTGCTGAAAACCTCTATGTGCCCCATTTAATCTTTAATTAATCTCAAGAAGATTTAAGGTATCTGGAAAGGGTTTAGAAAACACAAGGGTTCCTTGAAAGCAAATACTGCGACGAGGGGGAAAAGGTGGCTCAAAGACTTTCTGCCCTGGCTTTTCTGCCTTGTCATAGGAGTAGCGTAATGAAATTTAGGTGAAAAATTGGTGTTCAGAGAGTCTTTAGGGTCACTGTGAGTCCATATGAAAATAAGTCTTGGAGGCATCTGGGGTTCGGGGTAGGGAATCTGCACGCGGGATGTGCCACGCAGCTCTTGCATACTCTGTGCTCGGGGCGATGGGTAGAAAGAAGATGAGATCTCTGCATCAGTGGTTTTCTGCTGCATAACTGCACTGCATGGACTGCAGCCCTATCCACAATGTCCTTCTCAATCCAGTGCCAATTTCCCCAAGCATTAAAATGCTTTTTCAGTCCTGAAACCAGAGGAGAGATGCAATGAGAGCAGCTGGAAGGCGTAATGAAGCAGGAAAAAGGGGCTGATGGCAAGAGCCATGTCTGTAGAGAGGACGTGCCACAAAGATGCCTTGTTGGGAAAGATCACCCCCCACATCTTGAAGCTTTTCCTCCTCCTACATTTTGGGAAGGGGACAGTCTAGCTCACTTCGTGGTCTTTCTTTTCCTTTTCATTCTGTACTTCATAGCATCCAGGAGGGCTTTGGCAACACATACTCCCCTTTTGGGCATCCAGCATGTGTCAGGCTGTGTCATCCATGCGATGTTCCCAGCTATTCAGCAAACTAAAAGAAAGGGTGAAGGGAATGAGGTCAGGAAGAAATGCTTTGTATTGCTAAAATCCTGTTCTCCCACATGTACTTTCAGTATCCAGTTCCTTTAAAATGAAGGGGATTTCCCCATCACAAATCTAGTTCACCACACAAAAAAGCCACTTGCAATAAACCTTACATGGGCTGATCCATTATTTATTTAGAGATGGCGGAGAAAAAGAGAAGAAAAACGCATGGCTCTTTTGTGTGGTGAAAAAAGGCTGGCAAAAAAATTTGAATAATAGCTCTCATGACCAAATAATTCCACAATTATCAGGGTGATCTTTGTTGGACAAAATCATCAAAAAGAAATTATATATACACTAGAACATAAAAAAAATAAGGACAGGAAAGAAAAATTGATGACTCCTATGTCTGACCCCTTTCATGGAGATTGAGATACCTTTCTCTTGGCAAGTCAGATGACGAACCACTTGTTAATTAAGTGGTCAAAAAAAGTAGCTGAAAAAGGAGTTTGGAATCTGAGACAGCTCAGCACAGAGGAAAGCATCTCGGTGATCAATCCTGTCAGTTTTCGACACCTTAATTAAAAGTTATCCTTGGCTGCGTTGAAAGCAGCTCAAGTGCTGGGAAAGTGGACAGCTAAGTGTTCTGTTGTGGTCATTTGGGAACAACGGTACTGAAGGGATGGAGAGCCAATCCTGCTTCCACAGGAGGAGAAAACTGTAGGTATTGCAGTGGAGGCGGGCATGGAGCATCAGCATGGATCTGGGTTGGCTCGGGTGAATGGCTCTCGTGGTGGAGACCAGCGGCTTTGGGCTACAAAGGATTGGGATCTTCCCTTGCGGCTCTAATTGAAGTTTCATGTGGTCCTGTGCCAGCCATTCTGTCATCCAGCACTTCTGGTTTCCATCACATCTTTTGCCTGTCTTTGTGACATTTAAGCTACGTAGGACAGCAGTTGTCTCTCAATTTATATGCTTCTTCCCCAGGGGGAGCGTGGTGGTCAAAAATGGGGTGGTGATCTTGAAGAAGACCTCATGTTACTGGGAAAGTGGTGACTTAACTGTGGAGAAGTGGAAAAAGCTGAGGTCTTGTTGGAAAAGTTGATTTTAGTTTTGGCCAAGTTGTTTAAAATGAGCCGTCTTTAATGAAATGTCTAAGGAAAAAAAAAAAGACATATTAGTATGGGGAGGGGAAATAATTGTTTCCCGTCCTGTCATAGTTATATAAAAAATGGTATAATTTATTACAGCAAACAATAGATTTTTCTATTTGGTTGCTGAACCAAATTGTTTAGAAAAAATCCATAATTTGAGACCCCTTGAACTTTTTTTCTTTGACTCAATGTTTAATTTGATTTTGAGGGGTTAATTCTTTTGCATCTAATTAAATTTAGGCTGTTTTGACATTAAAAAAAAATTCACAATGAAAAAGTATTTTTTTTAGAATATGTTGAAATGCAACATTTCAGCATCTTTGGAAACAAGATGCTCTCAGAAAATTTCACAATGAAATATGCACTGTTCCAAAATCCCTCCTGCCTTTTTTGTTTTGTTTTTGTTCAGTTTGTTTGTTTTGTGGAAAATTCCCACCAACTGTGGGCTGGATTCAGAAATAAAGTCAATCTCCCTGTCACAGCCTTTTTCAATGAATTTTCTATTCACAAAAAAATTGTTTTCATCCAGTTTTAGCTGTATTCTTTGGAAAATGCCTATTTTCCTTGGAGAATTCAGATGGAGCAACAAAAATAAAATCTGTGTCCTGTCCGTGATTGCTGTCGCTGATCCATTGCCTTCCCTTGATGTGCGTGACACTCAGGTGGTGACTGGTACGGAGAAATGAATCGTCTAGTTTGCTCAAGACAGAAAATAAAAAGCAGTTACAAGAAAATCACATCCTGAGAAAGGAAATGAGCCCATTTTAACAAGGTTATGAGTGAGGGCTTCGTTCTGAAGCACGAAGAAAGAAAACACATGAAAAGCCTGTTGGACCCCATCTGCTCATGCGATTCCTTTGACGGGACTCTAACTGTGAAGGCTGATCAGAGAGAAAATTGTTATTTCTTTTAAGTAGTAGTTACAGATGGATATTTATGTTCTTCTGCAATAATTGCGGAATATGTTTCGAATAGAGCTCTTTCCAGTAAATAAACTAGCATCAGCCAGTAACTGCTTAGTGGCTGGTAAGCAGAAGTAGTGTACCAACATGGATGGGCAGGCTCAAGAGAGAGGTTGTTATAGTATTATTATTTAATATTTATGCTGATTAGTCTAGAGAAGAGGCGGCTTGGGCAGCAAGAGCAATCTTAATGTATGTGAAAGGCTTTTGCAAGAAGACAAAGCGTAGTTTTTTTCTGTACTCTTTAGGGAGCAAAGGAGCTGAGCTCAAGCCAGGGAGAGTGAAGACGAAGGGTTGATGGTAGAAGTGGCTCAAGAATTCCTCCTGTTCCCCTGCGACCCCTAGTCCAGCCCCGGCTCCAGCGCTTATTGTCTCAGTTGGGTAGATACAAATCTGTGTAAAGATAGAGCAGATTGCTCCAATGACCCATGTTTAAAAAAATAGTAATTCTCTGCTGAGTGAGTAGAAGGGAGCTGTGAGCCTGAAAAGCTGAAAAGGCCCTGGATTACTGTCCTCTTGATGGAGAACCAACTCTTTTTCAGTGACTCCATAGTTGTGGCAACAGTCCAAAATTTCATATAACTTGTCAGTTTGTTAGGGATGTGGAAAATGCCACTGAAGGTCTGACTCAGTGGCTTCAATAAGGACTTTACTGGACTACCTACCTGTGTCACAGAGCTGTCCCTGGCCTGAGAACTTGGGGTGTGGTGAGGAGAAACCAGATAGATGATGGGATCCAGCCTTGTACATTTGAATTGCTGTTGTGGCTCTGTCTTGGACTTAAGGGGAGAAGTTGATAACCTCTGTGGTATTGGCCAATATTGTCCCATGGTCTCACTGGTGGAAAAGGAGGAAGGACCTTCGGGGAGGAAACTGGGAATACATGTCAATAGAGAGTGAAATGACTCCTTACTCAGTAAAAGGGTCCTTGGGAGCATGATGGAGACACAGTGACAGTCTGCCATGAGCAAATTCAAAAGCTACTGTAAGTCTTCGGCATGTTTACCTGTTTTTTCTTGGTATAGATCATTTTGGTATGTCAGCACCCTTGTAAGGAAGTGATAATAATTCCATTTCATATCTGATCTTAAAAGTTAAAGTGCACACCAGAAATATTTGATCATCATCTTTGTGATCTGTTCAATTTGTAATGCAGGTATTTGCATATAGTACTGAAAAGGTTTTTCTTGTGCGTTAAGTATATTTGTTATCATATAGCTATTAATATTTTCATTATATAAACAGAGGTGAGCTGAACTACTGAAACAAAATCCCGATCCTTACCTACACAAAGCATTTCGTATGTCAGAAGCAACATATTTTTATGGCTCTGAAGTAATCTTTCTTTTCCCCTGGAAACTTTATTCCAGAGGAAATTTCAAAATCCCACCCTTCCATTGTGATTGGAAATGGGCTTTGGGTTTGTGTCAATTTCCATGGCAACAGGAAATCTTGTTTTCTGACAGGCTTTGCATGCAAAAGCCAGATTTCCCTGGGCTCTTTTGGGTACATTAGTTTGCATTTTTATCCCTGCTAGTACTTTGAACCTCTGTCCTTAACCCCCTTGACTCCATTTAGTTCACTGTAATCTGATCTGTTTCTATTTAGACAGGACAGACAGGTTTTTTTCATACTTCCTTAATTTTTCAGATGTAATTTGATTCGGTGTGCCGATATCAGAAATATGGCCACATTTTATACTTAGAATAGAAATTCAATTCTTTCCTCAGAGGAGCATTATTACTTTTTAAATTACTTCTAAGCACTAAACTTATTCCAAATCTGGCTTCAAGGTTGTGGAAGATAACCTCTATCATTCTAAAGTCAGGACCTAACTTTTTTTTTGTTACGTGTTACTTACATTCATATATCTTACTGTGTTTGACATGCTGATCAGTCAGTCCTTGGGTGTGCTTGAAGAGTGCCTTGTAAATACTGTAACAGCTACCTAATCGTTAAACTTTGTACCGTCTCCTGCATTTTTGAACAACATATTTCAATTAATTCCTGAATAGATGCCAGACTTCTGTGGTTTATAAAACTTCATCGCTCACCGTGTGAATGATGAAATCTCATTTTAGTTAACACTGACCTCACCTGTGCCACCAAAATATTTATATCAGCAGTGCTATAAAGCTTCAAGATATATAGTTTAAATTCAAGCAGCCTCTTAAGTTTGAATGTGAAAGAAGAATGAAATAAAGTCAGAGATACTGTAGACTTATTCTTCTGCGCTTTGCCTACCTGTTTAGCTACCTATTAACTCCCACGAGCAGTGTTTCATACTGTAAATACTGTTGCGCCACTCTGAGTCTGGCCAGTTTTCTTGCTTAGTTCCTCTCCAGCTGAGCTGGAATATGTGTATGGCTCCTTGACTGGAGGGGAAAATATTTCTAGTAAGTCCCCAAACCTTCCCCTACTCTTTGGCCCTTCTCTGTAAACCAAAGTAAGGCAGTGCTCGTAGCAACCAGCTGCGCAGATCTGCAGATCTTCCTCTCTTTGATTAAAAGAGAAAAGAACCAGCAACCCTGACATGTGAGTTATTGGCAGCAGGATAAAGCCCGGAGTGAGTTAATGGGGCAGTTCAAACCTTTGAACTCTGCTTTGCCACCACAACAGTTGGAGTACTTTACAAAAGAACTGAAAAAGCTGATGTTCTGTGGATCGCAGTTTCTGGGGACAGCAGCTTCAGAGGACAGTTGGTACCCATGATGGGTGTTTCCAGCTGCTTCCTAACTCTTCAGAGAATGGTGTGCTGATAGAAGATAACTTTCATTTCATGAAAGCATTAATAAGATTTAACTTCCAGCACAGTCTATTTGGGCAGTTATCTGCTTTCTTTTTTATTTATAGACTTAGTCTATATTTATCCATGACTTTGATGAAGTTGCTTCTCATTATTAATAGATATTTATATTATATAGACTTTGTTGATGCTGATACAAATGACTTTTCCATTGATGTTAAGATCTGAGCTTAATTATGACTCTGCACTCATGTTTGAAAGTCATGATAAAACTGGTCTGCATTTTTTTTTGCCCTGAGTGAATATAACCAGCTTGTATTCATTACCAGCATAGATATTTATAACTATATCTGTTTTTTTTTTTCTTAGTTGTTAGATCTCTTATCGCTTTCCTTGTGCGGATTATCTAAGAAAATTGCATACGCTTTAAGGTGTGGGAAGATTCAATCTTTATATCTTAACGCATGCCAAACAAACCTATCATGCTGCTCAGCTGATTTGAGAGTTATTTTGCTTTTAGTTAAATATTTTTGAGACTGTATCTATTTATGATTTTAGCCCCTTGTGAATGGTTACTGCAGGTCATCTGTTGCTGGTTCAGAAGTATCAGTTAATCATACAGGACAGGGAGCATGGGTGAAACTCGATGATTTCTTCCTGTGGGAAAGTGAGTAATCATTTTTGTTCTAGATTAGTACACTAGAAACTGCATTCCAGTCCATATCTTTGTAAATATTTGAAATAACATTTCTGAATTCTGAGGATGTAAAGAAGCAATTATTTTTTCCAGCACCTATCCTTACTCAGTCAAAAAGCTCAGCCCTTAATGAATATAGGAAAGCCACTTTCAGCATAAAATCAAATGTCAGCAAAAATATATTGCTCATTTTGCTTAAGCGTCTAATGATTTTTGATGCTTCATTTTCATGTCTTGACATCTTCAGGTAATTCTTAATTCTTAAACCCCAGAATTTTCATTGTGTCCAAAACAAATATGCAACCTTAATAAATACTGTAGGCTTTAGAATAATTTAGAATGCTTTGTGTCAGAGCATCCTTATTTCTTCTAGACTCTTCCATAAAAAAATTGTTAGGAGCAGACTAGAAAGCTGCATTTCTGGTTGCTGCAAAGGACAGGCAGATGTGCTGCTGTCAGCAATATGAGTCTACAGACCTCAGATGGAGTCGGGCTGGAAGAAAGCCAGAATTTACAGCCCAGTCTGAATCCTTGGAGAGGGTGCACATGTAGGAGAGAGGTGGAGGGCTCTTCTCCTCCCGGCCTGCAGAAGAGCTATGTGTTTGTTTCTTGGGGGTTACTGGCAAAGACATTTGTGTGGTTACTGGCCAAAGAGAGGGTCTCGCTGGAAGGCTGGAAGGTGAGTTTGGGAAGCCCAGAGGAAGGCCACTGTCAGGCTGAGGAGCAAGGGAGGGGTCCTGGGGCCAGGAGGGAACAGTTCAAGCACTTCTTCTTCTGGAAACAATCTCTTTGGACTGACAGGTGTAGGCTGGAGCCAAGGGGTGACATCATGAGTTAATTGTCTCCATGGACAAGAAAATCAATTTGCGATAATTTTATAACCTGCAATCTTTCTGGAACTTCACTCCTTTACTGCCATCTACACTAGAAGAACTGCTTGCTTTTCACTGTGGGCGCAGCGATCATCAGTGATTTACAGAAGAAAGCAAGAAGGACAAAGGAGCCCGAGTAGTCAGAGCTATTCTCAGTGGGTTTTAATAATTCCTGTACCACAGGCTGCTCCAGTCCTTCTGTTTCTGATCCTTGTGGGTGGGGGATGTTTGTAAATATGGTTTTGGAAAGGTCCTGTGTTCTAGGTCATCATGGTTTCTGCATCTTCTCTCAACACAGAGGAGAACATTAGAGCTGTCCCGCAGGGCACGGTGGCCTTTCCAGGGGAGAGCAATGATGTCTTACATAAATCCTGTCTGGAAAGCAAAAGCAGATCTACTGTATTTTTATAGCCCTCTTTTAATGAAATTTGTCTCCAAATCCTTTTTTTTTCTACCTTTTTTTTTTTTTTTCCTTTCCTGAGACAGTGTGGGATAGCAGCACTGTGTTCAGCATTAGAAAAATACTATTTTCGTTCGTTACTTTGTGACTGCTGGCTTTGACAAAACCACGGATTGATTTTTATCTGGTCAGCAAATTATTTCCATTCATCTGCAGCCCCGGAAACCTGCTTGGATCTTGGAAACGCATCTGGTCTCAGTTTCAAATTGAATTGTCTCATTTTTATTTGACGTGAGTGAGCATGGACACTTAGATCATAATTCCATTTCTGTGCATCGTAATCCAAGGAGAAATCACTCACCTCTTGCTTCCCGGTCCTCTGCCATCCCCAAAACAAACTTTGGTACCTCTCTACTGTAACTCTCTGTCTGTTGTAAGTTTTCTGAAGGGTATTTACAGCACAGAAGAACTGTGCAGGGGAAACATATGCCGCCTTCTGTGAACACCTATTTGTATGCATAAGTTTTTCTTGGGAGCACTGAAGATGAATTTCATTACTGATATTGTCAGTGAACCTCTCTTTATGTCCAGTGACTGCCATTTTTGCAAGGTCCTTTTAGCTGGGTAGATAATAGTAGAATTAGGAGAATATGAAGGTATTTGACAAGAGTTTGCTATGTGGATCTGGCAGCCTTTTCCACGAGTTAACACACATACTTGTGAGCTTCCCAGATATTTCCATTTTTAGGAACCTAAAAATGGTCAAACTAAGTTGCAGAGTAAATAGAGATTGGAAAATACCTCCATTTGACGTCTCTCTGAACATCACAGATATTCTTGGTGGCAGAAAGTCTGAAGGCACGTGACTGGGCTGAGTTCATTAGACGACATCATTGTAGCCTAATTGATTGCAATTAACATTTGCCCTCAAAACACAGGGCAGAGAACCTCAGCTGAGCTTCTCTAGAGGTCAGAGTTAGATGGGACATAGAAAAAGCAGCTGGAAGCAGACAGCCACTAAGCAAATGAAACCTTGTTCTGTGTAAGTCAGAGTCTGAGCCGTGACAAGGCGGTAGCAGAGGAGGAGTCACTGACCTCTCTGGAATCTTTTCCTCCTGTCCTGAGCTTACCAGCATTTATCAGCCGTAGTAGCTGTTTTGTTTCTTTTCAAAAGGCATTTTCTTGAAAATCTATTTTGACAAGTGCAATTCCTGGTAGAGTGACTGAAAGTCTGAGTGCATTAACTGATAAACTGCCTTGGGAATGGCTTATTAGCATAAATAGCAAATATGAGATGCAGCACTGGCTAATGGGTAGTCCTTTTAAATTTCCTCAGTCTGACATACTTCCAGCCTATGAAAAAAGAGTAGAAAGAAGATAGTTAGGAAAGCTAGCGAGTTTGGTGATTATAAATGAATTGCGCAGTAATACATTTTTTGTTTTTCTTGGGTATTGATGATAGTAACTGGCATGTCCATGGCTTATCAATATAAGCAGCAAAATATGTTGTTACTTAAGGTTTTTGAGGCTTGATAAATCAGATATTTTAAGTTTGTTAAATAGGTTGTCTCACTTAATAACATTTTCTCACATAATAGGATGGAATCAACTTTTTATCTTCTCTGCTTCCTTACATCTGCACTGCGGGAACTACAGATTGAACTTCTATAACCTGCCTTATAAATGGCAGTGGAGACTTGGTATATTTTGGCTTTAAAAATTTTTTCAAATAATGTGATTTCTGCAAGAGATTTTGGGCAGTGTTTTTCCATGTTCTCTGTGAAAGAGTACAGAATTATTTTGAGAAAAAATATTTCAAAGGACTAGAGTGTTTGCTTTTCATCTGAGGCATCCAGACTTTTTATTAGCAGTATTAAAGTATTTTTAGAGACACATACCCCTTCGTGAAGCTGATTTCCAGCTGATCTTTCTAAGCATGGAAGATGTTATGAAACAGGTTATTAACAGCCTGCTCCAGAGTGTCAGCGTGCATCATTAGGCAAAAAATAGAAACAAAATAACTCTTTAATTATTTGAAGACTGGCTAATTTATTTCAAACTCATAATGAATCTCTGACTGGACGTGGACCCCAACCACTTGTGTTTTCTTTTGGATTATTGGATAGGAGCAGGAATTGTAGAGAGAATAGTTACAAATTTCGGATACTTTCTTTCAAAATAATGTTTTACAGTCATCTCTTGCCTTCTGTGGCCATGAGAGAGATTTTCCTAAGCAGCCTGGCGTATTAGTGCTCATACCTGGTTTCTGATGATGATTGTTCCTCGGTGCTGAATGAAGCAAGAGATCACAAAATCAAAATGCAAAGCTTTTAGCTGTACTGTCGGCTAGCTGGAAATCAACATCTTCACTACACTAGAGAGAAACTGGACTCACTAATTCATCCGACTGAAAAATTGGATAGATTCTCCCAGAAGATGGCAGTGCACCTATGAGCAGTGTTCTCCTGCCAGCTTTGCAAGCTGTATCATTGCTAGCTGTTTTTTCAACATTGGGTGCAATAACAAAACCAGTAATGAAGGCAACTACAGCTGAGTGCAGATATCGATGGTATTTTTGATCTTGAAATCTGATGTGAGCACCAGTAATCCACAAAGGCCCATCCTGCGTGGATGGTGAGGATACTTTCGGGTAGGTTGGCAAGTTACTCGGCATTTTGCTATGCTCACCAGCATGATGAAGATCCCCTTTCCATTAGAGTCCTTCAGATAATCCCTGTGCAAAACACATTGACTACATCCAGAGCTTTAGAATGTGTCTGAGGTCCTAATGTGTCATTGCTGTCAGAGGAACGGATCAATATAGGATAACGGTTACTAAGAAATGGAATAAATAATGAAATTTGAAAGTCTGGCCGTGTTACACCTTTACTCCACTGTTTCTCATCAAAGAATTTCTTCATCCAAATAGGGATCAAAAGCAGATGTTTAAGAATACCAAAAAGGACTACTTCTGTATTAGTTCTAGTCTAAGAGCAATCAGTAATTGCTGTAAATTTAGGGAAATTTCCAGTTCGGTTTCCAAAGCGGGAGTCTAAGTGTGGATTTTCAAACATGTAATCAAACCAGAACTACTTAACCTTTCAAAAATTGATCCACTCCTTATCATTTTATTTATTTCAGAATTATCAGTAGGGAATGCTAATACCTCTTTTTAAAAATCCATCTTAACGTGTGGCTATAATTTGCAAAAAAACCTCAGTAACAGTTCTGTAGTGTTTGTCTTATGACCTGTTTGATATGCATATTTGCATGTACAAACAAGCTCTTTTTGTGATGTACCTGAATGAGGAGATGTTTGTAAAGAGTAGAGAAGGAAGAGAGGGGGCTTCAGACACACAGCAATGCTTACCTGTAAATTTTGAAACTAAACTTTGCAATTCGTGTTCTGTCCTATCCAGAATTACTACCAGTGAGCTAAAGAACATTTAAATATTTATTCTCTGTAGCTTAGTCTGAAAAAAATGTTCTGTTATGGCTCATTTGTAACCATTTATTTAGTTTTCCAAACAGCAAAAATGTACTAGTGGTAAAAAAAAAAAAATAAAACTCACAGCTGTTTCTTTAACATAAAGAGGAGATGAAAAACAATTGTGTGTTCTTGTTCTGCAGTCAAATATAATTGCATGGTCTTGTCCTATTGCTTAGACACTGTGGGTGCTAATTTTACTAAATTAACATAAGCTGCATCATTTCCTTTGCACAAAACACAAAACCAAGCAAGAAATTAAAATTTGGTGGTTTTTTTTTTTCTTTTAGTTTTCAGTTTCCTCCTCCAGTAAGTCATGTGAACTGCAAGATACATTGGGTTCTTAATTTTTCAGATGTCTGCCCTCCATTTTAAAAGTGCGCCTGTCTTCCTCATAGAACGAGCGTCCTTAGTCTCTTTGAGGGCCTATCTGTGACTGTGAACCTCTCATGACCATAAACTCAGCCAGGCAGAATCTTCCCTAGCATCTGAAGAGACACAGCAGCACCTTCCCATTCAAATGGCCAGCAGACCTGTCTAGCCCATCTTTAACAGCCAAAGCACGTTGTACAAAGGGGGCAGCAGTGACAGATTTGACCCTGTCACCCGTTCAGCAGTAGAGCCTGTTGCCAATACCCCCTTCACCACCTAATAATCCACCTTTCACTACTAACAAGCATCCTTCATCTTTGTCAGGAGAGGGCTTACATTAAATCACACACTCCCTCCCCCCGACCACCTTTTTAACATCATTTTTCTGGTGCTTGCACGACTCGCAGCGCTCGTGTGACCGACGGAGCTTTTGGGTTCTGTGCAGCTGCTCATATCGTAACTGCTGGCATTTGCTGCTGCCTTTGTGTAATCTGGATATGCTGAGACGTGTAAATGATACTGCTTGCTATTTCCTTGCTCATACTGTTTCAAATCTCAATAAAAGTGAAAAATATCACTATTACAAACTGCAAACTGAGCTGGCTATTCCACAATAAGGCAAGCTACCTCAGCACCAATAAAATGTTGATATTACTTTCTTTGTGTATTTTTTTCTCCGTGTTTCTTAGTGAATTCTCCATCTTTATTCTTACTGCTTGAGGCAAAACCAGCCTTGTTATTTGGTCTAGAGCAGTATTATTCTGGGCCAAATTCTGGGACCCTTATGCAAGCAAATGTTGGTTACATTAGAGGCAATATATTATCAAACATGAAGGAAGGATCACTATATGTGTTTTATGGTAGGGTCAGTGGCTCACAGAGCATTTTCTTTAATTTGTTTTGTGAACTGCATGTGACTTATAAATAAAGCTGCCGTACTATCTGTAATTAAATCCTTAAAGTTGTCTTCTATCATAAGGTATTTTGATTAAGCTTTTAAAATTCAGGAGCCTAAGATACTGAACTCCACCTGATACTTTCGTCTACTGTAGGTTTTGTGCGTTTTGAGGGGTTTGAAAGCGGTTTCATATCCAGCCACATTTTTGCCTGCCTCATGTCTGATATGAATCAGCCTGTCTTTCCTAAATGCTTTGAGAAGTTCGGTTCATAGGACCTACTGAAAATGTGTAAACTGTATCGAGTCTTTCTGATAGCCCAGTCACAGCTTTGTTGTTAAGACAGGAAAGTGGGGGAAGCTGGTTGCAGTCTTTCTGCAATAATTAACTGTAACTAATAGCCTAACGTTTGCAGTGCTCCCCTAGGAAGTAGGAGAGCCAAGTCTGAATTTCCCTTCAGCTGTTACAGTTTAAAACATGCAGCTCCCAGGCCAACCCTCACCTGAAACTCATCCCTCTGTTGAAACCGTGACGACACACACTGAAAAAAAGGGGTGCTTCAGCAGGACAGAAAGATCACGTAGGCATCCTGCAGGCAGCATAGGTGACTAGCCCTTGACTGGTTTGTGTTGGCTTGCCCACAGTCCTCCTACAGTCCCTGCTGGTGGTGTAGCCTCACAGTCTGCTGCTCCTACCCTGTCCCACTGCCAACAAACTCTAGGCAGTCCACTGCATCCAGTGTCCTGCAAACCAGTCTTCTTATTACTGGTGATCTTCTGATATCAGACTGGGTAGCCTGAAGGTTCTGGGAAGGAAACCAGACCCTTGGGCAACTGACCTGCTCTTTTCAGCACACAATAGATTCATCCTGAAAACAGTATCTGGCCAAAACTTGCCTCCCAGATAATCCTCAAGGATTTTGCGGGACTGCACACATTTCTGTTGACCCAAAACCAGATCTGACTGAAACCAGCTAGTCTACGAACAGGGGTACGAGTTTGGCTGATGCTGGAAGCAGTCATGTAGGTAGACCAGCAATACCACGTATTTTGAATACACTCTCAGAATCTAACTGCAACACAGAACATCATTAAGAGTCTGTGAAGCTTTTTTGTGCTAAAGAATTAATCTTGCTGACTGATATAAATAAACAATATGACTTGTCGGGTTAAATACAAGTAGTATAGTAATAGTATTGAGTTTGTGTATTGGATATTTAATTTGTTTTTCATCTCAAACTAGTTTTGTCTTCAGCACTGGGAATCAGTTGAATTATAGAAGGAAGATCTGAATAATTAATATAGTCAGTGAAGTTCGAAGAATACTCAATTAGGCCTATTGCAGACTTTCAAGACACATTTCCTTATTGCCACAGAGAGGATGTAGATGCTTCCAATTCAAGTGACTTTTTGGGTGTAAGTAGCTCAGTCCTGTGGCTGTTTTAGATCCTTAAGATCACTTTGGATTTGTCCCTATATCTTTAGGGTTATAAATAACTCTCAGGACAAGATGATTTCTTATTTTTCCCAGTGAATCACCTTCAGGTTTCAATAAATTGAAGTGCAGTTACGCTGCAGGAGGAGGGAATACTGCATTGTTGATAGAGCATTTTTGGTCTGAGTTTCTGTGTGTGGGTCTGCATTAAATTAGTGCCCTGACAAAGTACCAACCCCATCTCTGGAACCAAAAGTGCTGACTAAGTTTTACAATTGAAAAGGAATACAATTCCATTTCTCCTTTTTGAATTGAGAGCAGGGCATTTAAGAAAGGCAGCATATCAGAGTATTTTGACTGGAATACCCATCAGAAAATACTGGGTTGATTTTTACTTATTAGAGGTTTTATTTGCATGTATTTATACATATAGACATGCATCTACGTGCACATAACATTTATACATATTTATGCAGCAGTATCAATGTGTTCAACTCATTGACTTAGTATGTGCACATAGGATAAGCTTCTACTCTTCACCCTTTCAATTATTTCTCTCAATTTCATGTAAATGGCTTGAAAGCAGAGAGTTTTCAGAAAATCCTCAGGTCAGTATGAACTGTAGAACTAAGCTGGTTGAGTCCATGATGGCCTTATTTCACAGCGTCCATGTATATGGTGTTCATTATGTGTGGTATTTTTCACGTGTATTGTGATAGCAATTATAGATACTGGACCAAACCCACTTCCCATTATATTGACAATTCTGGTAATTGACAATGTTGTATTGATTATATTGACAGCAGGTATTTGGGAAAGGAGGTGTTAAGAGAGATACAGATTTTTTTTCGTAATCTGAAAGAAATTCTGCAACAGAACCAGGACTGAACTAGATGAGGGTCAAGTTGCAAAATAGTCTTCTAGATCTTCATTTTTTCCAAGTCCCTTTTCAAGATTTTTGTAAATAATATAATCCTTTCTATCATGGCTTTATTATATACCTTAGGAAATGAAGAGAAAGAAGTCTCTCACATTTATCAGTGATGCCTCAATAGATCTCAATGTGTATGTGCAAGAAAAGTGTACCAATTGTGCAGAGTTGGTTTGATTAAAAAAAGAGTGGAGAAAGATATGTGACAACCTTGGACTATCCACCTCCTCTAACTGGGCCATCGATACAGTCTTTGTGCACCAAACACATTGGCCTTAAGCCAAAGCTGCCGTTTTCTGAAGGGATTTGATTAACATCACTATTCCAAGAAACATATTCTCTTTTCACAGAGTCTTGAGTCGTATCAGCCATTGGCTCCCAGCAACGTTCAGAGGGTTTTTGTAAGCATCCAAAACTATTTTTATGACTCCATTCTTGGAAGACAGAAAAATGGGGGAGGGAAAGCAGATGATATCCTCTTCTGCCACTGAAACCCCTGCAGTACCCAGTCCCAGGAGGGAATGCTTATCCCTGAGAGGATTACTGGCTAACTCTTATCAAAAATTTCCTATCTGTGACCCTAGATAACAGCTAGAAGATATGGACCTGCTATTTTATGAGGTGAGTCAAGTCAGATTTTCTGCCTTTTCCCTAAGAAGTTGCCTAGGAGTAGCTGTGGTGACAGCTAACAGCAGAAGATAAGCAAGTGATTGACCAGTGTTTTCAGGAATATCAAGAATGTAGCGACTGGTTTTCCTTTCACCTGCCAAATGTTGCTGGCATTTCTTAGTGGCAGCCATAGAGAACTGCAGAGAAGGACAAATGGGGAATGAAACATGTCGGTAGTCTCATCAAGTTGGTTTCTGTAAAGCAATCCTTAAGTCCTGACAGAACAGGTTCCAGCAGATGACATGTTTCTCCTTCTGTGGCAAGATTTGATGCACCAGGCACATTACTTGGTAAGTTACATGGTACGCATTGCTATCATCTTACTCACTAGCTGAAGGATAATATGCAGTGAGCAAGTAAGCAGCACTGTTGATGTGTACAACTCGTGCCTTCAGGACATGTAGGCGAGGCTAATAAGAAAAATACCTATTTCTGTTGCATCATAAAAGCTGTTGCAGCACAATACAACACACCGTGCAGTTCGTGTGTGCATCCTACACTGCTGTATGCCAACTACACCTTCACCAGTATTGTGAAAACCTTGCATAAGTTTGGAGATACTTGGTATCTGATACATAATAACCATGTCAATAAACTTGGTGCATCTTATTTAAATAGCAAGACATTGGTTAGCAGGAGGGCTTCAACCATAGGATGTGTCGGGATGGAGCCTAGCCACCTCCCATTAGCACTTCTTGGGAGATTGCTTTTTCTGTTTCACAGGATTCAGTTCCCTTTGTAACACATCTTGCCTCTCTTAGCACCACCCTTCTATTGACCTTGGTGTTAATGCGCACTCGGTTAACACAACAACTGAAAAGTGTCTGAAACTGATTTCAATAAAGATGCTACAAAGGAAGGTGTAGAAGTGTCTAAAATTGTTAATTAACAACCTGTAGTGCAAATGTGCTTCTGCTAGTTATGTCAGGGATTCAGAGTCATGACTGTTGGTGCTGTTTCTGGCTTTATCACGTATCACTGTTTGAAAAACTATTCAAGCACCTGCAAAAACCATACAGCGTCTGTTGCATTCAGTGTGCTGTTTGCGATGGGGGTGATGTAGGCAGTAGGTGACCCATAGCATCACCAAAAAGAGGAACTTCTTTTGACTTCCCTCAAAATATGAGAGGGGACGATAATATTTTCCTACCTCCCTGTGGTCTCAGGAGATTACTTGTGGAATTAATTACTTACTGCAAAAGATGCTGAGTTCCTCTGATTAAGAGTTCAGTATATGTGAAATATAATTAACAAGCTTTTATGAAGTGCTTTGAAATTCTAGGGTGATTCAGTGATTATATTAAAAACAATGTGTTTGCTGCCTTCTGCAAATAATTTCTCCTACTATGTAATTGTTCCTCAGGTCTTTATGCACATGTTTACTACTAAGCACATGGGCAGTTCCTTTCAACTTATTTGGAATATATATATTTGTGGAAAATAGAATTCCCCTTTGATATTTTACAAATATCATCACTTGCTGTATGTTTAAATATGTATTTATTAAATAAAATAGTGCAATTATCCATTTACTTTATCACTTGCAGCACGCTAAATTTTAAGAATGGTTTCAATTATCCTGAACGTCATGTCCCGTTTCCTCATACACATATCAATTTTTAACTGAATGCTTCAGCACAGGAAACTTGGCCGATTCCAAGACATAAGCATTATTGATATTTGTTTGTATTACGAAAGATCCTGGAGATCTTTTTTTGGAGACCAAATTTCTTTGCACTAAGAAACTATAAAGCCAGAACAAATTACGTTCTGTGTTCTTTAGTGCTTTATAGGCAAGTTAAAAACAACAGTTCGTCACGAGCATATATTCAACTAGTGAAAAGCAGGCAGTAGGCAGAATTTCTGAAGGCAGATAGTAAAGAAGCTTGAGACACTGTAAAGGAATCAGGTCTGATACAACATGGCTTCGGCAATAAAGGGAAATTTGCCATTGGCTCCAGTGCTGTGAGAACTTCAACTTTGAATAAGCTTAGCATAGTCACACATGTTATGTTCAAGAGGAACCCAAAATCATGGATCCCTTCTGAAAAATCTTGGTTCTATCATGCTGGAGTTGGTCTCTCCAGGAGATAGTTAAGGCATTTACTGCAGCTGTGTTGCACTGGTGCATATATCTCTTTATGAGTACATCTGCATTTGCTCATCGCGCAGTGAGTGCAGAGGCAGAAGGGTCAGGGTTTGGTTTGGTCTCGATGTCCAAGTGGAGAGTTGTGACGAGTGGCGTTCCCCAGGGGTCGGTACTGGGACCTGTTCTGTTCAACATCTTTGTTGGTGACATGGACAGTGGGGTTGAGTGCACCCTCAGCAAGTTTGCCGATGGTGCCAATCTGTTTGGTGAGGTAGACATGCTGGAAGGGAGGGATGCCATCCAGAGGGACCTGGACAGGCTGGAGAGGTGGGCCCAAGCCAACCCCATGCAGTTCAACAAGGCCAAGTGCAAGGTCTTACATCTGGGTCGGGGCAATCCCAAGCACAAATACAGGCTCGGCGAGGAATGGCTGGAGACCAGCCCTGAGGAGAAGGACCTGGGGGTGCTGACTGACAAGAAGCTCAATATGAGCCAGCAGTGTGCACTTGCAGCCCAGAAGGCCAACTGTATCCTGGGCTGCATCAGAAGAAGTGTGGCCAGCAGGTCAAAGGAGGGGATTCTGCGCCTCCACTCTTGTGAGACCCCACCTGGATTACTGCATCCAGCTCTGGAGTCCCCAACATAAGAAGGACATGGACCTGCTGGAGTGTGTCCAGAGGAGAGCCACGAGGATGATGTGAGGGCTGGAGCACCTCTCCTATGAGGAGAGGCTGAAAGAGTTGAGGCTGTTCAGCCTGGAGAAGAGAAGGCTCCGGGGAGATCTTATTGCGGCCTTCCAGTACCTCAAGGGGGCCTACAGGAGAGCTGGGGAAGGACTTTTTACTAGAGCATGTAGCGATAGGACGAGGGGGAATGGCTTTAAACTGGAAGAGGGCGGGTTCAGATTGAACATTAGGAAGAAGTTTTTACTTTGAGGGTGGTAAGGCACTGGAACAGGTTGGCCAGAGAGGTTGTTGAGGCCCCATCTCTGGAGGTGTTCAAGGCCAGGCTGGACGTGGCCTTGGGCAACCTGGTCTAGTGGGAGGTGTCCCTGCCTATGGCAGGGGGATTGGAACTCGATGATCTTCAAGATCCTTTCCAACTGAAACCATTCTATGATTCCATGGTCTGTTACAGCCCTGGGACAGCACAGCCACACCGCGCCTTTACTAGTGATGGTGTCTGCATGCGTTGCTGATTTCAGCCGTGCACTGTGTCTAATAGGTGCTGCAAAGCAGATTTATATACTGCTGTCCCTGGCTGCCTTGGCATCTTCAGTGAGATTCCAGGCGTCTGGAGAGCTGGGTGATAAAGGGCCTTGCAGCTGCTTGCAAAGGAGGCTGGGTGGGATTGCACTAGGTCTAAGTGCAATTTTGGTTCCTCTGAGAGAGGAACCACTTCAAGGCACATACTGAAAGACACCAAATGATGTTGTGTAAATGCTAGTTTAGGGGACTGTTGGCCATCTTTCAGCATAGGAAGAGGGAATATGAGACCGTCTACATACATCCCTTTACAGAGCACTTTAATTACCTGTTTCCACTTTCATAGCCTGCAGTAATATACCAAGAGCTGAATAGTTTTGATTATAAAAGTAGCCATGGAATCAGTTTAGAAGGATAATGCTTTGTGTATTGAAAATAATACATATTTTATCTGGTGTTAGATGCCAACAGCTATAATCCATCTATTCAAAATATTTTGAAATTATACATCAAGAGTGTCAACTGACTTCTGCTATTCATTTTTGCAGTGGCAGGCAAGTTTTGCCATCACCCACTCCCTTCCCCCTCCCCCTTTTTAAAATAGTATTTTAGTTTTAAAATCAGCATTAGAACCATCTGGCTCATAAACAGTAGGCAAATAACATTTCTTCATGATTGATTATGCAACATAACCTCAGGTAAGCGTAGCACGACTGGTTAATTGAAAATTGCTTTCCATTTAGAATACACTCTGTGCTAGCCAATGATAAATAATTATTTCATCTGGCTCATTTCACATTATACACTTTAAACACTCAAGCCCCTCACTGACTTTAAAATATAAAGCCATTTTTCTCTATTCCACAACTTTTCAATGTTCTTTTTTTATGTTTCATTCTCCTGTTTTATTAGCAGTTTTTTACTTTTGAATTGCACTGATTCAGACAGATGGGGGAGACAGCCTATTTTATCTATGCTTCCTTATTTCCCTGAAGATTGTTCCTTATTTGAAATACAATAAAAGGACTCAGTGAACTCTTTGATTCAACTGTTGTGGAGTAGGTGATATAACCTGCAAAGGTACATTGTGTTTTCAGAAGGACTGAAAAGATCATGTTAGTGCCTGGGAATGGAGAAAAATGAACTATGTAAACGAATCAAATTGAGAAACAGATGTTGCAAATTTTGTGCAGTTTTTATTATCAGTTTCAAACACTTCATGGTGGCCTGGAGCAATTTTCAAGTCAACTGGAACCAAATTACAGTCATACAAAATGGCCTGTTATCATATGAAACGAGAAGATGCAATTTGTCAGATTGCATTTGATGTCAGGACTTCAGACTATCTTGAGCTGATGACAAGACACCAGGTGACATTTTCCTCTTAAATTTATCAGGGCTTCTTTCTGGAAATGCTGTTGCTGGTTGTATGAATCTAGTTATTGACAAATCTAGTTATAGGTGACATTTAAATATTTATGTGACTTTAAGAGTTTTGTATCTCATTTCTTCTGTCCTTCTTGTTTGTTGCATTGATGTGTTCTGTCTTTCATTTGTCTTCAAGTAACAGTGTAAACACTTTAGAGGCACAGGATGCATACCTTCAATATATGTTCATTCTGTAAGTAGCTTTATAGCACTACTGCAATTATTTACGATAATGGATGTTCAAATATCGAGATACTGGTTTTGTTTTCCATTCAGCGTGCTGCTGACAACTGGCAGATCAGCATGCAAAACAGGAAGCTCAGCTTGAGTGCTTGATTTAAGCTGAGCTGAATTTATGTCACAAGATTAGTGAAAGGAAATAAAATCCAAAATTCTGATTCCTTAAACTGTCTCAGGCAATTTACTGCAACGTATAGAAAAAGAGAGACAGAAAATCATGATATGGTTAGTGATTTGAGTTTGATGGGAAGAGATAATAGCTGAAGAGCTCAACTAGTGATATTCATATCAGCCATTACATCTCCTTCTCACCCAATGTAATCAAAGCCCTATGTAAAGTGGCTCATTATTGTGAATGTTAGGACATTAAAGGTTGAGAAAAGAGAGTGTTAAGCTCCCTTTCTCAGACATTACATGGTTCTGTTTTGAGCAAAATGTTTAGCTTTATTTTTTTAATGAAATACATCATCAAGTTTGCCTGCCATACAGATAGGTGAGCTTCGGACATTCGGGTGGAATAGACAAAAATAAAAAATCACGGTAAAAAAAATTTTAAATTATGGAAGAGGAGAAAATATTTTGGTAAGCAAATCTCAGATTTTTCTCTACTTCTACATGAAGCATTAAAAGTCTACACTAGGTGTCAGATTCTCCATACTGTTGTACCTGTCTTAAACTAAAGGAAACTTTAAATATAAATGGAGAATCAGGAGCCATCCACACCGCTAGAAATATTTCTCTGCCTGATAACAGCAATAATTTTATTAGAGAGAGGACCACCATAATTTTGTTTTTCTAGTTTTATTTTTATACTAAGAGGTCAAAGTGGAGGGTTTTTTAGTATTTAAGACCCAGATTATGCAGCAAAGAACAAAAAAACTTTTGCATTTACAGGTTTTAACCTAATCCCTGGCTACAAATCAGGAGTCCTGAAACACATGCCGTTATGACACAAACCATCATCTTGAAGATAGATTATCTTGGCTGCTGCAAATGGAATAAAACCAATACAGTGCACTTTGATATATAAAAGGCATGAAAGTATGTGAAATAGTTAAAAAATGTTCAAGAGAAATGGATTTCTTCTTAATTCTATCAATTGCTTGTACCAGTAGCAGGAGTAACGTTCCAATAATATTCCACATTTCCTGTTAATCTTACTATTCCTACACAGAAAAGAATACTTTCCTCACAGATCTGAGCAGGGTCCATACTGCTTCTTTCTGCAAAATTTCTGTTACCCAAGAAACCTAGCTAGTCTTGAAGGTTTTTGTTTTTTTCATTTCTCAGTGACATATCCTGCGCAGTAAAGGCTGAGGAAGAATTCTGAAGGTCGGTGTTTCTGACGTAAATCTCTTCTCTATCTAACTGACTGCATGCAAGAATCATGTTCTAGGTTAAAGAGTTTTAAAGAGAGAGAAACACAAACAAATGCATACTCATATTTCAACAGTGCATGGGTATCCTTTTGCTTAACCTGGATTGCCCTGTATTAAGTGCTTATAAATCTAGAGACCACAGCTAGATACAGACAGAAGATAAAAAAAATATACAATTACTTACTTGTGCAATAGGACTTCAGAATAGCATTTCTTAAGCACTATAAAGTGTTCTGGCAAAGAAAAGCTTTGAGGGGAGTTTTGCAATTGTATAAAGGTATTTCTACAGAAGAAAATGGTCACAGAGAAATCTGAAGGATACTGATCTGAGAACTTAACTGGCAGTGTTGTCTAAGGAGAGAGGAATGTTCTTGACAATGAAATGGGGATAGTAATTAACACAGAGAGACTGGGTATGAATAGTTACATCTACAGAACCTTGAAGAAAGTAATGGTGACCTCTTCCAGCTCTTGCCTACCACCATCTGAGGAAAGTCCTCTAAGATATCTGGTGGCCTGGATATTCAGTGCCATAAATGTTAACTGGATCATTCAGGAAAATACAGCCCTCTGCACTGTACCATGGAAGTCCTACAGATTGGGTGAACATGACTCCGATGGTGGGTGCGCAAACTCTGAGTTTGCTTTGGTCACTGAATTTCCTTGGGGAAGTCACTTCACATCTGCTTTTTGTCTGTCCCTTCACTGCACTGCTCTGCTTCTCTCCTCCCCCCATGCCTTATATCATAGAATCATGGAATGGTTTAGGTTGGAAGGGACCTTAAAGATCATCTAGTACCAACCCCCCTGCCATGGGCAGGGACACCTCCCACTAGACCAGTTTGCTCAAACCTGGCCTTGGACACCAGTGCCTCACCACCCTCACAGTGAAAAAAGGTGGAAAAAGGAATGTTATCTTTACCCTGACAGTAAAGAATTTCTACCTAATATCTGTTATAAAACTTCCGTCTTCCAGTTTGATGCCATTCCCCCATGTCCTATCACTACATGCCCTTGTAAAAAGTCCCTCTCCAGCTTTCCTGTATGCTCCCTTCAGATACTGGAAAGCTGCTATCAGGTCTCCCCGGAGCCTTCTTTTCTCCAGGCTGAACAATCCCTATCTATATATTTAGACAGTAAGCAGGTTGTTACAGAGGTAGCTGTTGGTTTATCACAAGCAGTGTGTTCTTAGACCTTTGTTTTATTCTTAACTCTGCCACATTCTGCGTGGGTGACCACGGCAAGTTGGATCTCATTACTTTTCAAATGGGAATGATGATACCAGTTCCCCCTCTACTGTGCCTTGAGACTGGTAATTGGCATATCAGTGTATTACTTTAACTATTAATATAGAGCAACTCCATCTTGTTTTGATATGCTGTATCCCTTTAAGTGTTTTAGCTGACTATCCATCTTTTGTGGCTATTAGCTCACCTCCTATAAAAAATACTCCAGAGATCATAGACCAAATATGACTAATGGATAGGTCAAATATCACAAGTACTTGGAAAGAGCTCAAAAGGCTCTAATTTCTTGTCCAATATAGTAAATGTTTTGGGCATCCCATACTTTCCGCTCAGCTCATCCCATGAGACTGTGGTTAAATGGTAGCAGAATAAGTGTTCCTAGATTAACTGTCTCCAATTTCAGACTGCAATCACACTTACAGGATTCACAAATGCAACCATCACTCAAGAAAACAACAGTGAAGGATCAGGTTTTAAAAAGGAATCAGTTCAATGTTGACATGAGAACCTGAAACAGAGCAGACCTACATCCAAGTTTGAGAATGGACTGCAAGGACTCTAAAAAGGACTGGCACATTTAAAGGACAAATTGCAATTCCCACTGAAATAAGTAAGTCTTAACTCACAAATAACATCAAAATAGGAAGAAGAATTTCAGAGTATCTTAAAAATTACTTCTGGACAGCGAGTCTTTAAAATACACTTTATTCTCCTTTGCACATTAGCAACAGAATACCGATGCAATGCATTCAAATGTTGCTAAAATGCTATTGAAATTGGCAATAAAATAAATGAAAGAAACTCACTTTTCTATTTAATTTCAAAGCATTAAAGTGAATGTGATTCTTCACAGTACTTTCAGCAGAGACTTTGGTCCTTGTAGGCAAGAATCATAAATCATCTTCTGCACCAGAGCTCTGGAACATGCTGCACATCTAAACATTTTGGTCACATACACTAAATCCCATCAATAAAAAAAGTCTTTGACTCAGTTTAAGAAAAAAAAATAAAATTCTCATGTGAACTGGAGGACATAACCTCAACTCAAAACCCAACGAAGACAGGTATTTATTCAGCAATTGGCAAATACATTTTAATTTGTCTGCATTTGTAAAGAGCATTAAAAGACTGGCATTCTAACAACACTCTCATTATTCTAGTTGTTTTCATTATGCAGGATTGTCTATTTCTTTGTGCTTATAGTCAGGAAGAAGTGCCAAATGAATAGTATTTCTAATCAAATATCATATACAGAGTCTTATGCCTGATCATTATTTTATCATAAACATTATTTGCACACAAATATTGGATAAAAGACATCTTTCTGCTTCAGAGCCTTGAATAAGAGTAAATTTAGAGAGGGGGAAACATTTTATTTTACCTCTGGAATTTCATTCCTAAACACATAGCTGCCCTTATGTTTGCAAAGACACCATAAAAGCACAATGAAATGCAACGCATAACCTAGGATTTTTCACCAAGACCACGGGACTTTCATTGTTGGTGGCTTTAATATAATTTTGTCTATTTTCAGAATGAAAATACAAAAAAAAATACCAAAAGAACTTCAGAATGAGTAAATAGGGAATGAAGGGACCCCAAATCTAGCTGCTGGCAATAAAGAATTTGTTTGTCACATGACATCGCATTTGGTATGTGGGCAGGCGGGAAGTACTGCAGAAACAACCGGTAATCTTGTTGGTCTCTGACTTTTCAACTTTGCTTGCGCAGCTGTTTGTTTATTCTGCTATTTATATCTCAACTGCCACTTGGAACATGCTCAAAATATGGCAAAAATTCCCAGTAAAATAGCTTAAATCAGATGGACTGTCTTCTAGCCTTCCTTACTTAAAAAGGGGAAAGAATCCTAGAAGTAATATCACTCGGACAAGCACACATGTTAATTTTACAAAATATTGGTTCAACTTCAGATTAGAACAGGACTGGACTGACAGGTCCAAAGTTCAGTTTAGAAGAGTTATTTTTTTTCTTGAAAGTGCTATTCTTGCAGGCTGCTTTTCACATGGAAGACATTTCTCAAGTTTGTTTTTGAAATGTAGGACCTAAGCCTTATTCTTAATTTCAAGTCTTTTAATGAGAAATGGTAAAATCTACTTTCTGTGCAGGCTCTCTTTCTTTGATCACCCAACCAGAATGAGTGGGAGGAATTTGCTTTCAGACCCTTTCAGATCTCTTGCAGAGGGAGGTTACCTTTGTTTTCTCAGGTCAGCCTAAACATTCCCCACATACACATTGTGGTTTATGAACCTCGTGTTTCTTTCAATGTGTCGTTCCAATGCAATCACTGAAATAAGTTTTTATACTTCCAATTGAAATAAAGGACCCCACTTCAAGCAGCACCATGCAAAGGTAAGTTTTGCAGGAAATTATTTTTTACCATGAATTATTGCCATGGGTATGAGCTTCTAGGGCTCTGAAATACAAAGCTGTCCCTTCCGCTTCTTGCTTCACTTTTGTCTTCTACATTCTTCCTTGTCCTTTGCTTTATTTTCCAGCTGCCTTCTTTCCTGGTTGAAAGATAACTTCATTCACAGTTTCTTATTGAGTCTCTACGCTGATACTGATCTAACGGTGGCAGCAAGAGTCAGACTTCAGCAGTCTTGAAGAAAACTGCATCCAAGGATATCTTTAACGGCACAAAATCTTCCTAGTTTTCAGTAGCTGTTCTTAAAACCCCACGCATAAGCAGGGAAATGGTGCTAGCTGTATGCAACAAGGAAAACTGCGACAGAGAAACACGGGATCACTGAAGCGTATAGACTTCTCAATTGAATTTTAAAAGGACTGCAGTTAGGCTTTAGGATGTCAGCTGAGGAGGAAAAATCTAAAATCCTCAGGTCTGCAAATGCCTCGTTATCACTGGTGAAATTGCAAGGGTGCCTAAAGTTCTGTCCTGCAAATGATCCTTCCTGTAGGTCTATGTCTTACTTGAGTCCAAGTTGGAATCCTTTAATTTGCTTTGCTACCTAGTTCCTTGAAAGACTCAATCCAAGGTATCCGGAATATACCTATGGTGTATCTGTAGGAATGAGCACAAAGCCATCAGCTACTTTTATAAGGCTAGCTGATTAATTAACAGGAAAGAGAAGGAGAAATCATGTAATTTGTAGTCCACCCGAATCAGATGTTAGGGGTAATTCACCCTGGGGACAGGTAACAACCCCCCACGAGCCCTTTATGCTGAAGAAGTTCAAAACCATTCATCAGAAAACTATCCAAACTAGAGATGATCTTAGCATCTCTCGGACATTCCCCCTTTGGCTTGAAGTCCAGCAAAGTACTGAAAAGCCACTGGTCCAGACAGAAAACACAAGAACAAGCACAAGCCTTTGATACTGTTATCAGGAAATTTGCCTAAAAAGGATGAGTTGTGGATTCCTGTTCTTGTCCCAGGCAGTGTTTATGTATTAAATATTAAACAGCCAGTGAATAAAATAAGCAAACATGCTTGAGAGCTGGGACTGGAACCTGTGACTTAATCTCCAAGGCAGAGAGCTTTGCTGTCGCTCACTGGCCTCACTAATCTTAAACTCTTTTCTGCAGAAATTCAGGACACCCTTACAGAGAAATGATTTCTAGCTTGCTGCCCAAGGCTCTTTGCTGGGAAATGGGTGATTTGGCAATATCCCAGGCTGAGAACGCTCCCCCGGTGTGTAATTAGGAGTTTGTGTGCCCAATTCAAGGCTGGACCTTGCTTGCCAAGAGCCAAGGGCCTATGCCTACCCTCCTGGGTGTCAATACTGACATCTACACTTGCTGTTACATCTAGGCAGGTCTGTTCTCTGGCATGGAGGCCAATGGTCAGAGTACTGCCTGTCTTATTGCTGTGCAACTCTTTTACCCTTCAGAACAGGGTGCTTCCAGCAAAAGTGACTGTTGGGAGTGGCCATCAGCCCATGCTGGTTTACAAAGCACATTCAGGGACTATCTGGGAGACTTAAGTGCCAGTTTGGGTCATTCTGACAACTTAGCCATGTAGAGTCAAGTTCCTCTCTTTGGGAACGTTCCCTTGCACTGTTTAATTTATTCTTTTAAACATAGCCATAGCGATCTGTCAGAGTCATGCAGGAAGCATCTCGTCCTTTGGCTAATCTGGGTTTATTATGCTAAGCGATATCTGGGGCTCTGGCTGCAGGCACTGGTCCTCAGCACTCTCTGCTGTCCATGGAGCATACATTGACCGCTGTATCTGACAACCCCACGCAGCAAGGCAGGCTGGCACCAGTCAGCATGGGGCTTCTCGGGAGCTTCTTCGCAATCAGGAGGGTTGGAAGCCTTCAAGAGAAGGAACGGGGAGGATCTGTGAAGCAAAGTACACGTGTCGTGCACATAGCTGAGGTGCAAGCCATATTCACTCTTGAACCAGAAACTCTTGGTCGTGGCACTGGGTGCTTAATAAAAGTGTTAAATGCTGGTTCCTCCCCACCCCGGGTCTCTGATTGCCCACAGTAAGTAATAAATTCTTGCATAAAATCAGCATTGATCGTCCTAACTGCCTTTCATTTTCAGCTTTGAATAGAAAAGATCTGTTTGGGCCTTTTCGGGTCCTTTGCTAATTCCAGTTGTGTGAAATCCTTTTTATTGTCATTTTAATTTATGATTGAAGTATTCTGAAATGGACAGAAAGACCGTTTCTAGTTTTGGATGACAAAATATATTAACAAATCTTTAGATGTCTCTTGACTTGTTTGGAACTGCTTGATGCAAACCCACCACAAAGTATTAGACTATTGACTTGTAATTCAAAGATACGTTTAAGCACCGACATTTTAAAACTGGCCCCAGTGTGACAATGAAGCAGTTTACCTGGTCCACGGCAAACCACAACTTTTCGTTACAGTGCAAAGGCTTCAGGACTGAAGTGGAATTTCTCCCTCACCTCATTGTTCTCGGTTGGATGGCCCTACATTAACAGCAGGACCTAATGAGCCGTGGGCTGGTGCTTACGCATTCTTGAGTCAAGAGCAAGACAGGCCATTCTGGCCCAGCTTTGACTGTTGCCACCAGCTTGCTGTCAGTGTCCTAAATCATGGCAATATCACTTCATTATTCCTTTTAATGAATATTAATGCTCACTGAATCAGCTATATGAGCTGGGCTTAGCTGGCATACTACAGAACTGTCAGATGTTCTGAATAGCAAAAGTAACATACATCTTTCTTACGTTTGCATGGAAAATCCTGGAGAAAATAAAACTTATACTGCTATTTATTTGGATGTTATGTATAAGAAGAAAACATCTGTCAAAGAACAGGAAGTTATTAACTGCTTAGTACATTTCTCTGCACATCAACCACTGTCTTGTACTCTTTGGAGGATGTATACAGCTTATGGATAAGCCTTATGGATCAGCTTTTTGACAAGTGTGACTTGATGTAAGTTTGTAAATTCTATAGAGTTACTGGAGCTATGTGATTTACATAAACTGAAAAGCATTTTTCAGGTTCAACAATTTTGGGGCCATACTCTGTAGATTCCAGATACTGACTAGACCACCTGTTGGGATCTACTGAGCTGTACAGTAACAGCAAGACTATGAACTTCACATTTTGAAAAATCTCATAGCATCTTAGGAGCATATATAAAAGTGAAATTAGGTTTATGTCTATTGCTTATGTGCTTACTACATGACAGCAATGTGATCTCAGACTTTAATGGGTCAAAACTCTCAATTTCTGAAATATCTTCTTATGTAAATGTGCAGGCCAAACAAGAAATGTATGCTGAAAAAAAAAGTGCAGTTGCATGAATTTGGCAATATGATTTATTTTATTCTGGTAGCGTTGCATAGCAGACCCAGTGGGAAAGCCCCATGAGTTACAGAAGATTAACTGTTCCTTTTAGTTTTCTCGAATATAACTATTGGCAAATCTTTTTTTAAGTCTAAAGAAAACTGGATAAAATGTACATTTTTAAGACAGAAGTACTATGACAAACAACATGTCAAAGTGAAAGGATATATCCAATATTAAATAATATAATACTGCGTATATTTTTAAAAACTGCTAAAAAGGCTTAACATGGTCCTTCTATCATTCCTGAAAGTGATGCATTCCATAAAGTAGTGTCATCTATTACTTTCTTCACCGATATCTGTATATCTGAATCAATCACAGCTGCTCAGGATATCACGTAGAATACATTTGCCTTTTTTTCTTTTCTTTTAAAGGCAGAAAGTTTTGTTTCTTTTTCCCTTTTGATCAGGTATTTTGTTCTTTCACTTGTTTCTATTTAAACAAAAAGGTAATTTTTTGGCTTTCTGACTTCTTTGGATTTTTGATTTTTTTCCATTAGAAAATCAATTTGCAGCTCAGTTAACATGAAATGAATAATCATTCACAGCACAGAACCCACATGTTCTTCTCTGATCTTTGTCTCATGGGCAGTTACAAAGAAAGAGAGTCACCATTACTGATACGGTGGCAAAAAGTATCTGAATCGTATCCGCAACCTCTTCAAAGTCCTTTAAACCAGCAAGTTTTTGGATATGCTTTTTTCTACAGCTAGTATCTTGTCGGTGTGGGTGTGCTTGCTTTAGTAGTTTCTTAATGGACATTTGTGGTTTATATGGTTTATAAATGACTTCTGGATATGAGGATTGCATTGTGATTTCTAAACTATTTGTAACCAACAAGCTGATTTTTTTTTAATAATTCTTCTAAGGATATAACAATTCTTACAAATAGTACTAAATCTTCTTTTATTTTTAATTTCATTGTTGTTTATCTACATCAACCAAGATCAGGAGTTGAATTTTGAACTCATATAAAAAGAGAGAGGGATGATGATTTACAAAGTTCGCTTCCTATTATAAAACATATTTAAGTGCAGAGATAGAGATTGAATTTACTAGCTAGGGAAATTACAGCACAGCTATAAGCTAATTCTCTTGTATACTTCTTTATAGCTTTGGAAAATTGTACAAGATACCGAGGAAATTAGTCATTTCTGACATACAGAACATATCTCTTTTTTGAAAGGTTCATCATTCTGTGTATGTTGTTGTAGACGTACAAGGTGTTTGAGAAGCAGCATACAGGCAATAGGCCAACCTCTCCTGAGATAACCTGGGAGAAACTGTTATCTAATTAGTGGATGAAACCATTTCTTATTTATTAGTGCCATCTTCTATTACATGTTCTCAAATCTGTATGTCACTGTGTCATAAAGAAAAGTGAATTAGTCTGAAAATAAAAGAATTTGCTAACTTCTTCAATTTAATATTATAATTTTAGATTAAAAGTAGTTAGTTGATGAATAGCCCATTTTCCTAACTTGAATTTTATCTCAGAAAACTTTTATGCTCAATTATAACTGCACCCGCAGTTTAGTGACATTATTTTAAACTCACGCCCCATTTTAAATAATGGACATTTGAATGACATTTAAATGTCAAATAACAGCAACTTTGCTAGTTACAGAGGAATCCACTGAAGAAGGTATTGACAAATCAAAGACTAGAGGACATAAAAGTCTTACAAACTGCTTAACAAATAAACCTAATGAGGAAATGGATTTATTTTTTTAAGAGAAAAAAATGTTCTTCCCAGGTTCCATGTCTGGAAAAAGTGGATAAAGAGGAAATATTGACAGATTATTTTCCATGTCTCTGACTGCTAGAAGAAAACAGGAATTGGCTTTTTTTTTGCAACAAAGATTTATGCTAGATATTAATAAACTCACTTTTTTCCTCAACTTTCATGTGAAGCTGTAGTAGAGTAGATACCTAGCAAGGTGGTGGTACCTGTTGCATTGGACGCGTTTAAGAGGCTAACTTAAATATAAATAACCGATAGCAGAGTACTAAGACTGTGAGAAGATTTTTAGTAGCAAAATTGCAAGGTGAGCGCAGAGCAAGAGCCCCTTGGGTTTTGCTGTTTGTGGAGGAAAACAGCAGATGAACTGACCAGCTGGATGCCATCCCACTGTGCTGCATTCGTGCTGGATGGACCTTATGAGTGACTTTGGGATTGAAGTAAGGAGGAAAAAGATTAGTGACCAAAACCAAAGCAAGCTGAGAGAATGAGATGAGAAGTAGCATCCAAAAGTTGCGTGTCGCCCTGAACAAGGCACAGCAGAATTTACAGGTTAGTTGGGCAATGAAACAGCAAATGAGCCCCGGTGGGGTTTTCAGAAGCACTTAGACAAAAAGTATTCATTTTTTCAGCTGAAACTAGGGTCTGAGGTGCCTTAAAAATCTCACTTGGGCTGTGTGTGTCTGTAGTGACAGTGATACCTTTAAAATATGGCCTCTCAGCAGCCCAGTTTTCCCTAAAATTGAAATAATAGCAATAACAACAGTACTGTTCTCTTGCAGGGGGCCTCTGAAGACAGTTTTGTTAAAAAAGGACTCTGGCATTCTCAGGTACTTTGTTTTGAAAGCTATGGAAGCAGCAAAAATGTCACTCTCCTTGCTGGTGACCAGGGTCAAGCGTGGGCCTCAATGCTCAACTTCACTCCTAGCAAGCCATGGAGGCAGATTAAGTCAATCAAAAGAAAAGAGTATTTCAGCAAGAAGGCTCAATAGCCACAGCCACTGTTGACCCCAACATATTTAAAACTGAATCTAAGGTTCAGTTCTTGCTATGACCACTACTTTTTAATCTGATATAAAATTAGGATGGGATTTAGCTTCAGAATAATGTATCTGGCCAGGCTGGATGGGGCTTTGAGTAACCTGGTCTAGTGGAAGGTGTCCCTGCCCATTGCAGGGGGGCTGGAACTAGATGATCTTTAAGGTCCCTTCCAACCCAAACCATTCTATGATTCTATATTCAAGTATTTACATGTAGGTGATTGCGCATGAGCTAGTGTTGAGTAGTCAGTGAACCCCCAGCCAATACTGACTGTGGAGACTTGAAGTCTGTCTGGTTCATCCTAAATAAAAAAGATGTCTAAATTTAGGCACCTACTGCCATTTGAGATGTCTTTGGGCTTCCAAAATATCTGCTAAGAGCTGGCAGAAATGGACAAGGCTTATGGGAGATTGAACGCCCTGGATACCCTTGCAGTGTCTGAAGTAACTCTTCAGCTATGTTTAGGCAGCTGAATCTCACCCTTATCTTGGGTCAGATGAATATGTCTGTAGAGTACAGCAACTGTGCTGTGAGCCTAAACATCTCTTGACATGAAGAAATCCCTGCACAGACAATGATTTCAAAGTCTTAGTTTGACATGGAAATCCAGCTATGGTATAGAAGAAGACACTGTATCCCCCTGTAAAATGGGACTGTCTTACATAATTATATTTTGGGTAGATATAACTTCATGGTTTCATCTACAACACTTACTACTGTTCCACAGCTCTGATCACCATTTAATAAAAGGATACCCTTTCTTCTCAGAAGACAGCTCTCGCAGCTCATGCAAGAACATTAGTTTCGGTTTGTTTTGGCTTCTTTCCCTGTCGGTCAGGAGATAAAATGTCTCACAAACCTTTTCTAGACCATGACTCTCCAGTGTCCCTTTGGTCAGTACAAGGTGCTGCTTCTCCATTCCCTGCACGTTATCAGCCGATCTCTAGCCTGAGACCACAGTCCAAGTCAGGCTGAAAAACGGAATGCATTTACTGATAAGATTTTGCAAACCTGTGACCTTTATCGAGGCTTCTGCTTCTCACAGAAGCAATTAAAATGCCAGATATTTCTGCATAGGAAAAGGCAATATACAGTTTATGGCAAGTATTTATACATTCCCTTTTTCTCTTCATTATTTTTTTTGCTGATATAATCTGATTGCCAGGGACAGGAAAGAGCAGAGACTTTAACTGAAATAACTATCATAGAGTACTGGTTAGTGGGTAGTAGAATACAGGGTTTGTATTCTTAATTTTCTCCTTCCTGACAGAAGTATCTGAAATCTCCACTATGTGTGATCTTCTTAGCTCCCTGCCTAGGCATGTATCAAAGTTGATCTGTGCCATTTTGCTCCATTCCTGCAGAACTGCAGGGAAACATTTTGGTGCTTAACAGACTCTCTCACTCTGAACATCCCTTATTCCCCATACTCTCTTTTAGTTTCCATAAACATTCCTCTCAGGCAGCAGAAGCAGCGGTCGGCCAACCTTGGATCTGTGTGCAACCGTTGGAGGCCCTTCCCAGAGAGATGCTTGGGAAGATACCCTCTTGTTTGACCCTTTGGTTCCACATTTATACTGCAATGAATGTTTTAATTTGGGATACTTTATTGGTGATTCAGAGAGCACAGGTTTTTCTTCTTTCCTTTTTCTCTACAGCTGTTTTTCTTAACACTTTTCCAGGCCTGGTGCAAAGCTGTTCTCGAATAGTCATATTTGTTCCTGCTGGTAATGAAAGATGTACCTGCCAGACTGACATACATGGTGGCAGTTACTGGTTGGTTGATTGATTTGTTTGCTGTAGAACAAGATTATTTTGTTTATGCTGAACTTTTCATATCTCAGTTTTCCCAAAGGAAAGAAAGGAAGGAAGGAAGGAAGGAAGAAAGGAAGGAAGGAAGGAAGGAAGGAAGGAAGAAAGGAAGGAATAGGAAGAAAAGAAGTGGCAGAAAATCACATGGAGACACTTTCAGACTCATATCCTCGTTGCAGTGAGCCATCAACACTTGCTTCTGGTGCAGGGAAGACAGGGTGCCCAAGGGGCCAGGGGACACGCGGAGGTTTCATTCCTGGAGTCCAGGAGTGCAGGTGAAGGTGGGGGACAGGAGCAGGTATGCTGTGGAAAACACATTGGGAACTCCAGCAAGAGATACAGGACTGGGAGGCTGGTGGCAGGTACAGTTTTCATGCTGGGATTGTATGCATGGAGGGCTCTGGAGGTGTTTCTCCACGTGCTGCCTGGAACATGGAAGAAGCCTGCTCTAGACAAAGCACACCTATGGTGGAGCAGGACTGTCCTGTAGTGGCTTGATCCAGTGCACACATCCTCGCTCCACAGAAAGATCCAAACATCATGTCGAAACTTTTGGCTGAAGATGCAAAGAAGGGCAGGTTTGAGGAGCAGAAGGAAGGAGGTATTTTAGCGTGTGTTTCAAATACCTGCTAGCTCTCTGCTTAGCAGAATCTTTCATAAAGCCTTAGTTAAGTACTAACTAATACCTTACTTTTGGGGCTGCTGTTTTTTCACAGACCCCGAGACACCCATTTGTGTCAGGGCCATGGCAGAGTCATCAGCACACAACTAATACTCCATATGTTGAGATGATGGGGGGAAGAAAGTATGGTCAGGGATTTCAGAGCAAACATCAGTTTAAGAATGCAAATATTGTTGGATATTTAGTGTCCCAGTGGAATAGGTAACATCACAGCCTTCTCTAAAGGCGTCTACAGAGAGACCCACTCAGTAAAATTCTGTTGCACCCAGTTTGTGTGAACTCGCATTCATCTGCACCTTTTCTTGAATTTGAATTTGCAGAGCTGCAGTTCTGTGCACTTCAGCACTGCAGCTACAGAGATGTCTTCCTCCTGGGCTCTGTCTGCAGGCCTTGGAGAGAGGTCTGATTTTTCTATCATACTATCTTGTTGAATCTGCTTGATATGAAAGAACAAAGACCATTTAAATAACAGGACTAGTGGATGATAAACGGGGCTTTAACCATCTTCAGTCATTTTCACAAGTACGTGAGAGGGCTATGTCAGCTGCTGTCTTTGCTCAGTGCATTCAACGGCATCTAGCTTGTACCTAGGTGAACGCTAATCCCACCTGTTTTGGAGAAGAGAGGCTGAAATAAATTCCAGTTGAATGACCTGATTTGAGATTTGTTTCTAAGAGGAGAAAAAGACTAGAGGAGATATTACTTAAAAATGTTTTTTTGGAGCATATTAGCAGAAAAAAAAGAAAACCCAGGTGTGTATGATGACGTAATGCCAACTATTGCTATCTTACAGCATGAAAGGCTTGAATTTGCATGGACTCAACTGATCTAGCGGCCAGGCCGATATTCTCCCCTCTTGTGAGTTTCAGCATTCTGCTTTGTGTAAGCTCCATCTTCTGGCTGATGAGATCAACTTTCAGTTAGCTGCTTAAACAAACGCACAAAATGAAAACCAAAAGTGTCTGTCAAGCCTGTAGATTCTGTTTGAGAGAAAGGCAATGGAAAATGAGGTGCTGCAGCACAACATGCAAATATCTTTACAGAACTGTCTCCTATATCTGTAAATTTTTGGCGATAACATTTGAAGTTCAGGCAGATGCTCTCCATTAGACAAGTGATTAATCTCACATGAAAAAATTGCATTAAATTTAGGTTTTTGGTCTAAGCTGTGTATGTACCTCCACAAGGTAACTCGGTATACCAGCAGGCACTGGTGGCAACAGTGGGGATGAACTGGCATTTTAATGGTGGAAATGTCTTTAGAATAAGTCTTAGGCTAAAGGCAGGGTCAAAAGGTCAGCTGTTATCCTGTAGCTCTTGACTTTAGCTCTGAAGCCAGGGCATATTTCCAGACTGTAGATAACACTGTGTGACAATGAATGATAAATTATGACAATTTAATAGCAACTGACTTACTTAAATAGACTACCAAACCCAAAATATTCGTTAATGTATCAAATGAACTTCATCTGTCAAAAATATGAGTGGGCCATCAATTAAACTTCTGCTCCAGTTCCAGCACTGCCAGAGAGCCTGTGAGAACCTCAACGAAGACAGGGCAGTCCCTGATGTTGTTCCACACAGGGTTGATTCGTCTTACTGAAAACATTTTAAAAATAACTTCAGGGTACATAGGAATAATAATCACGTCCATTGCCCCAGCAATAACACTTAGGATAGTCTAGACAGGTTCAAAATGATAAACCCTCAAGATTGTTTGGAAAATTTAAATCATAAAGAATTTTCAGTGGAATAAATGAATAATTTTCAGTTGAAAGTGGAAAACAAGTAAGTTTGCCAGCCTGGTCTGTAATACCCAATTGTCGCCTGTGGAGTAACACCAAGTCACCCACTATGCTAAGGTCTACTTGGATGATATTCAGCCTTCACACTGAAATTTGACAAAGATTTCTTTTTAAGGCTAAGGTCAAGTTCTAGTCTAATAACCTATGTTTTCTCTGTCAATATCTATGAACAGGATTTAATTCCCTCAACTCTTGTTTTCACTGATTAAAACTCCCCAAACTACCCATCTCATATTGAAGTCAAACCCCTTAAAAACTAAAAGACATGCCTGCAATTATGATGTTGTCTCTTTAAAAAAACAGCAAAGGAAGAGGCTAGAAGATTAGTTTGGGGATAGGCATACTGTTTATGGTACATGAAACATTCCTTCTCCTAATGCAAAAATACTTGAAAGGGTTTATCATTTGAGTAGTACTTCAAAATGAGAAGAGCTGTGGGGAAAGAAATGAACCACGTGGAACTGCAGCCTCAGTCTTCAGATTTAATCTGCTTTGGTAACCCAGAGAGTATTAAAACTGGTGTTGGCTTTACTTTCACGTGCAAAACACGACTTGCTTCGTGACCTCTGCCACGTTTCAGAACCCTTATTAATAGTTTTCAAGTATTGTGAGTCCCAAGAAACATGACAGCTTCTTCTAGAGCAACTATTACTTTTAAATCTTGTGTAAGTTGGAAACCTGAACTGCATTGTGTAGCATGTTTGTTCCAGGACCTTTTAGAAAGTACAAATCTTAGAAGGCAGACAAATAGTATGGAATTCTGACCTGTCATTATTTTCAATGAGGTTAAGCAAGAGATTCATGGATGTTCAAAAGAAGACAAGATTTATGACACAGAGTAACGGGATGGTGCAGAAAGTAACATTTAGTCATCATGTTGATTTTACTGGTGCAGTGTTTCATAATCTGTGGTAAACAGGCTTAGAGAGGGAGAACTGGACATCTAATGATTCTACTTTCAATCAGAGAATCATAGAATGGTTTAGGTTGGAAGGTCAAAACTTTGCATGTTCTTGTTCTTCAAGCATATTTTAGAAGGTTATACAGTAGCCTGCAGGGAAAGGGATGCAGGTAATGAAAAAGATACCATTGAAAAATCAGGAGACGGAGGATGCTCTAAAATGCTAAATGAAACACATGTATTTAAAGTAATGAGTATTTTATGATGAGAGATTTCACCATGGTCAATTTAATGGCTTTAAAATATTAAAATGCAATGAGACTAGGGAGGGCAAGAGTATTTTAAATATAAATCGATTGATTATAAACCTAAATGTGGAGGTATTGTGCAGTTAGTTCAGAGGCAAGAAGGACAGGGAACAAGAACATAGTCAGAAGTCTTTAAAATGATTGCTTTTGATCTAAGCACTTAACCAAAAATGCATGGATGTAAGGGTTGTTTCAGTTGTTCAGGGTGATCCTTTGATGTTAATTGGGAAAAAAACACAAAGTCCCTTTTCTTCTCAACACACTGTGAATGAAAGAAAAGACAGCATCTTAGTAAAGTGAGTACACTGCTACAGGATCTTTTTTTAATCAAGACTAGTCCCCAGATCCCTCCCTCTTTTCTCAGTGACAGTTTCTAGGGCTTGTTCAGATTGTGATTGTAATTTTTCTTTATTCCTCTTTGGTGTTTGCCATATTGTATTGGGAAACATTTTGCCTTGTGTGGTTTCTGGTCCACTTTGGTCCACAGGTTTATGCATAGAGACCTTCGCTGTTTTTGATTGAACGACACTGGCAAGCTGAAACCCCCTCTGCACAGACTAAAGGAGAGGAGTACTACATTCATCAATCTGAAATAAGTTTTGTCAACCCATCATGCTACTATAGGCTTGGTGCATGACTGACTTTATTTCTTTGGAGTGCATCATTCCTACTGCCTAGGGTTTTTTTTTCCCCTAGAAGTACATCATTCTCAATCAGTGCAAAAAATGAAAATGTGAAACTTTCTTGAGTGATGGATGAATGATGGACTTCTCAAGGGCAAAGGGAAGCTTTCTATTTCATTGTCAAACACCATGAATTTCCAGACCTGCAATATAGTAAATCTTGGATGTGGCAAGTAAAATTTAACTATGTGCTTAGAGGCAAGCACATGGCTGAACGCTTTGCTAAATCAAAGCTCAAGATATTTGTAGAGCAAAACACTCTGTGCTTAAAGGAAGGGAATAGACCATTTGTATTCCAAATGTTTGTACAGTTTGAAAAGTGTTATTGCATTAGTCCTGTCAGCATGACTTACTTTGTGGGCTGGTCCTCTCTGTATTGCTTTTGCTCCTGTTTCCAGTCTGTTCGTGCCCTACAAGAACTGATTTACAAAATAAATCTTACAGTAATTTTATGACATCATTTCTATGTAACTTTTAGACTTCTTATTTTCTTAACTTACCTGATTAATGTTCATTTGGCCTATCCGGCATCCTATTGACTCTTAGTGCTGAAGTGACAAAAAATAACAGTGGTTGACCACAATACATGAAAACTGTAATAACAAAGAGTGAAATTCACCTCTGCGTTGCAAGCTTTTGTCCAGAAATTGTAGTTCTTACTCTAAGCAATGTCATGAGTCCTTTGGCTGTGTCAGCAAAGCTGGGCGGGTATGCCTCATTGCATTTCCAATGGCCCTGGTAATTAGCTTTGCAACCTGGCACTGTTCCAACTACGCATGAGGATGAAACCTGAGCATGACCATACACCAGTGCATCCTAAATTGTTTTGGAAGGAATACTGGATGAATGGGCTGTGAGAAAACGATGGACTTCTCTGGTAAGTCTCTGGCGTTTAGCTAAGGTCCACGGCAGTCTTACAAAGTGCGCTTGACCAGTGGTGCAGATACACTGATTGAAACCAGTAGGAGTTGCACTGCTGTCTTCAGTGGGAATATCAGATAAAATTGTGTTGACATTTGCCACCTCCACAGGAAAGTCTTTGCACATCAAAGGTAATATATTTATGGTAACTCCTGCAGGCTGTTCAGGAGTTCATAGCTGTGAGGGCACAATAAGCTTCTGTGAACGAATGCTGAGCTAGTGCCACTCATGCTGGCTTGGTGGCGCAGGGTGTGAGAAAACCAGGGAGGCTTGGAGAGCACTGGAAGGACTGGCTGAGTGGCACTGGTTACATGGGTGCAGCACAGGCTAAACCAGCCATTCTGCTCAGGGTTCTGGAGATACTACTGTCTCCTGAGTCTCTGCGTGGATTAGAGAGCTCCATCAGGCACAGGTAGCAGCCCAGATGTGGGTATACTGCCACCAGATGAGGGCATAAAATCCATCTTGTCAACTCTGAGCTCCTGGAATTGAACAGATGCCAAGCTGGTTCAAGCTGGTTTGGACAGACCTGGCTCTAGAAGCCGCAGTCATGGCATCATATAGCTGACCATTGTGTCTAGGCTTGAAGACCTAGAATAATGTCCTGATACTATTACAATCAAAGAGATATTGCCATTAACTTGTTTATGACTTCATGGCCACAAATCTTCATAGTTTCATCCCTATTGATGCTAATGTAATTTTTTTTCAGATTGCAACAGAGACAAAAACCTAAGAGAAAACGCCTGCTTGCAGCACTCAGTTAAATTGCACTATTTATTTCTTCAGTGCTGATTTTACTGGTCTTCTTTGAATTGTGCCAATCATTTGTAACGTCTTATTGGAATATTGTCAGAACTTCTAAGGAAGTAACTGAGAAGTATTTATTTGTTTTCTTTCCCTTTAGAATTTTTCCAGTACAAGAAGCAGCTAACCAAAAATCATTACCTGATTCTTCAATAACTAATGTAATCTTAGCCACAAGAGGGAGATATTTTTTTGATAAGAATTTACAGCTTATAAGCATATAAATTGTTTAGTTATATTTTTGCAAAAAAATCCACAGGGCTTTAATCAGTTAGCTGAAGTGTCGTTTCATTTTTATGAAAAACAAATGTCTTGGGCACTAATCTTTTACAGACTCTTATATGTCTGATCTGTATACATAGACTGAGACCAGAAAAAAATGGGGCTTGTTCACACAGCTTGCTGGTTAGACAACTTGTCCTTGCAAGAGAGTTCATTTTGAAAGCTGAATGTTTCCCTTGAAATAAAAATCACAGGCTAATACCCCCTTCAGAATTTTTCAGGGAATATAAAATTACATCGGAAATGTAAATTCTGCACGTGCAGGACCAACATCTTATTTGACTACAGGAAGGCTGGAAATGAATGAAGCCTCTGCTTATGGTTTCCCTGGTGATTTTGTTACCTTGTTACCAGTGTTTTAATTTTTAAAAGCAGAACAAAGAAGTAAAAATTCCTGTTCCAAACACGCAGCAACAGAGACTTTATCATTGGCATCACTCTGCAATAACAGCAGCGTAAGTCAGCAGCTGCGTGCGTAGACTCTAAGTCAAAGTGAGTGGTAACCCGGGACCTATGAATCACAGCTCTCGACTTTTTTGACTTGAGCTTTAACAACTTGCTCTTTCTCTTTTAAAGCACCTTCTGTGCGTGACTGCTTTGTGGGATCAACTATTCTCTTTGCCGTTTGAATAACCATTTCTTTCCTCATGGAAAATTTTCCATTTGAAAGAAGGATATATAATACCATTCAGCCAAATCAATCTGTTTTCCTTTTTTCTTTTTTTCCCCCCTTTTTTGATCAAACACTAGCTGAAGACAGTTACAATGCAAATACTTGAAGTCTTGTTTCCATCCTTGCAGTCAGAACATTCTTAAAAACAGTTCCAGCTTCAGGGAAACAAGCTCATTTCTGTTTATGTTTTATCTTGACTCTCAAATGAAAGATAAACAAAGTAATAGCTTGCTTCGGAAGACATTGAAACCCATGTATTAAGCAGTAATGTTCATATTCCACAAGATAATTTCCATTCTCATAGCTAAGATAAATATTTTCTTGTGTCAACTTTGATAAGAATCACGGATAAAATGCCAACGAGCTCAAAACTATATTATAATCAAATACCAAACTCAAGTAATTTAAGAATCCGATTCCAAATGAACCCATGTCTGAAGCAGCTGTTTCACTCTGGACTGCGCAGCCATACTGGTATTTGTACATTATTCTATCATAAAAGAAACGCTGTTGGGAATCAAAATCTTGTTTTGTTTTGTTGCCCACACCAGAATTTAGGCACTCTGCTGTGAATGGTTGTGCTTAGAGGCTTACAGCCATGATACCAGTTTGGGGGGACTCTGCTAAAGAAGGGACTTTAGCACTGCAGTGCTTAATCCTGCTCTTGTCAGAGAGCATGGAGCTGCCCACGTGGCCAGATAATGACAGCCTGATCATGAAGATGGAGAGTATAGGGGAAACCAGACTCCCCCAGTGCACAGTAGAGTCCCACGCCTGCTGTCTACTCCGTTCTGCTGAAGGAGGCTGTTATTACAGCCGGCTGTTAGCTTTCTTCCTACAGCACTTTCCAATATCTTTTGCAAATGTCGTGGTTTGGGACAGACTGGCCACAGAAACGAATGATGGATGCTCTCTGACCTCTCTCCCTTCCGAGAAGGGAGAGCATCTCCCTTCAGGGAGAAGAGGAAGGGAGAGAAAGAGACTTACGAGTTTAAAAGAAACTAAACTACTTTAATGAAATATTAACAAAATATTAAGAAGAAAATAATGAAATATATCCCAAATAATATAATAATATTATGTATACGAATATATAGCAATATAATATAAACAAAACTATATCTAGCTCCTAGGATGATGATCATGTCACCGGCAGGTACTGGAAAAGTCCCAGACCGGACTCAGTGATGGATGGGAACTGGATTCCAGATCTGGATTCAGGAATGCACAGATCGGGATCAAAGGCAGATGAACAGATGGAGTCCTCCTGGGATGTCAGCCATTGGAGGAAGAGGGCTGACCCTTTGATCCCTCAGTTTTTACCCTGAGCATGAGGCAGATGGGATGGAAAACTCAGTTGGTCAGTTTTGGGTCACCTGTCCTGTCCGCTCCTCCCTGCAGGTGTGACGCCTCTACGCTTTTCCACTTCTGACCCTCCAACGGGGCAAATAACAAAGTGAGCTGGCCTGGGTTGTTATAGCAACAAGTATAAGCAAGAGCGTCTCTGCATACCATTCCTTGGCATAAATTAGAAACAATCAAGTCTTACCACTCTGGGAGTGGGCTACAGTCTTAAAAATATGCCGTTAATTTCAGAGAGTTCAATTAGTTGGAAGAGACTTAGCCAAAAAATAAGATTACTGAACATAAAATGGGTTCTGTTTTACCCCAAGCTGGGATAGGAAACTGCAACTCTTCTGCCAGCAAATCAACTTGTTTTCAAGACAGATTCGTCTTTCCCTTGAGTAAGTCAGAAACGGCCCCCCTCCAGCTGTTTCACTTTTGATCAGCACCTTCATTCAGACTGAAGTCGTATTTCTTCCCTTCGGTCCCGACGATGTGCAGGTGCTACTACACAACACTTCAGCAGTTTGTGCGCAGCTGCTCGTGGGATTCTGGGGTCTGTGCTCAGGGCAATGACAGTTGGCAGAAGAGGTGACACGTTTTGCCCGCAGACCAACAGTGAGCCACTGCCGGTGAGGTTCACCAGGGATCATGGAATCACGGAGTTTCAGAGTTGGAAGGGACCTCTAGAGATCATCTAGCCCAACTCCCCTGCCAAAGCAGGATTGCCCAGAGCACATTACTCAGGACTGCATCCAGGCGGGTCTTGAAAATCTCCAGGGAAGGGGACTCCACCACCTCCCTGGGCAGCCTGTTCCAGTGCTCTGTCACCCTCACCATAAAGAACTGTTTCCGTGTATTTGAACGGAACTTCCTGTGTTCTAACTTGTGCCCATTGCCCCTCGTCCTGTCACTGGGAACCATTGAGAAGAGCCTGGCTCCATCCTCCTTCAACCCACCCTTGAGATACTTGTACGCCATCATAAGGTCTCCCCTCAGCCTTCTCTTCTCCAGGCTAAAGAGTCCCAGCTCTTTCAGCCTTTAAGGAATCTTAAATCGCCCCTGTTTTATTCTGTACTGAATCATTTTCCAGGGCTGCGGTGTGCACAAAATCAGCATTATCCTCTCACTGGAGGAAGGGTTTATTTGGCTGATTTTGTGCTTTAGCTCGATTCCTGTCTCCAGTGTCCCCCTGGTGCCTGAACTGTGGGTGTCTGTTGGCTCTGAAATGCGGTGTATATGTAACAGATTTCCTGTGTGTCCAGCACAATTCTCCCAGCAGTTTCCTGAGCTAATCTGAAGGGATTCCTTCCCTGAGGGAGGGATCACTAAGATCTCACAGTCCCGCACTGCACATTTTTTTTCCGTTGTCAGGGTACTACTGATGCAGAGCACTTTGCAGAGACCTGCGAGTGTCACAGCACTCTCTGTAATTGCCTCCAGAATGAGATTTACCCAATTTTGAGCTCCTGTTCCCCTGTATCTCATGAACTTTTCAGAAGAATAAGACTTAGTTTGACTGAATAACGTCCACTGAATCACAAGATTTTTCTTGTTGCTAGAAGAAAATGTCTCATATGACAATCGTCTTCTTGCAATTTCTCTTTACTGTATTTTAATTGACTGGTAAATGGGAATCTTGCGTGTCCATAGCAGTGGGTTAGTATTCCCCCCATGACAGTATGTTTTAAAATAAAGTTACTTTGGCAAACTGGAGAAAATCCAACAAAACTTTTGGATAGTTGTTCCTGTCCCTCAAGAAGCAAAGATTGAACTGTCAGTGAATCGCTGTTTCTATTCTAATAGCATATGGTATATACCATATTTCTTTTTAACATCACACATCCTAAATATACATTTTAGAATTAACTTTTTTATTTTTGAATTTTGTTTTTTTTTTTAATACATAGCCTATATTATGTAATTTTATGCTTGCTTTCCCCTAAAACTTTGTCATAACTATTAGAAGTTTAAAAAAAACCCACCTAGTTCCTCTGAAGCAGAAAACATATCTTGAAATTATCCATGTATTTCTAGATCAGGAAAACATAATCTTGCTGAGCCGAGCATTGTGCAGAAAGATTTACTGGATGTTAATTTAGAATCAGAAGTTGAGATCACAAAGCAAGACTTTCTAAATATTTATTATGGCCTTCTAAATTGCACTCCTTCCATCAAGGTTACACAGTTTATTAAATATTCATAAAACAGAGTACCAAAAAAAATTTCTAATTGCAAATAAGTGCAATTGATGTAGATTGCATTATTTATGATTCCATTTGTTAAACTAAGACAATAGAAATTGATGAAAGACATTAAGTGGACCAAAATTTAAGGTAAATTTAGCACAAAACAATTTTTTTTTTCTCTGTGTTTTCTGATGGATAGAACTTCTTGGCTTTTACAATAAGTGTCAAAAAGACTGATTATTTCTGTCTTTCTTAATCTTAATGAAATCATCATTACCATATGATATACTGACATTATTATTAAGTTTTAGGTGTCAGTAGAAAAAAAAAAAAGAATAAATAGCCTTCCTGTATTTAGTGAGAAGGTCTCAACATCAGAAAACAAAGAGTCTATTACATTGACAAGCAGAGCCTGAGCAGCTGAATTTCAATATTATGCCAGTGCTCTGCATGCTGGAAAGAGAGGGAACCTCCTCCTTGCTGAGGACCAGAGCTGCAAAGATACGCATGAGGACCTCAAACTAATGACAACTTAATGTCATCTGGTAATAACGATGCAGGGAAAAACTACTCACTTCATTTGGTTAAATCAAATAATGATCAAAATGGTTTGTTGATTTATTAACAGCACTTAATCAGCAACCAGTGAACTATAGATTTAGGATTAATATCAACAATACACAAGCACAATGCTAGACGCTTACAAAATGTTAATAAACACCTACAGATTTTGAAATTTCCTGCTATAACTGATTTAAAAAAAAAAGTTTTAATTGTGCACACATACCCTCCCACAGGCTGTGTGGGTTTCAGGCACATGCAGTTCCCTGGGGAGCACAGTCCCTACTGGCACCCCCTCTTCTGTGCTTCAGTGCTATGAGAGCCCGTGTTGCTCCCTGCCAACCCTGATGCTCTCATGGGGAAGAAAATCCAGTGAGATGGCACCTGGGGGTCCCTGGCCACCACCCCTGAGGCTGCACATGTGCATTTGTGGGTCCTTGCTCACTGTCCTGAGGGAGAATGCTCAGGGTGGCCTGGGCAGGGTGTTGATGCTATGGGGTGGCTTCTGGCAGCACCAAAGTGGGTGTTTGCTGGTGCTCTGAGCCTGCATTGCTCTCTATCCCCCTGTCCCTCCTGCTGTTGCAGATTTTCATGCCTTTGTCCTCCTTTCAAAACTGACTCCTTTGTCTCTAAAGTCTCTCTGAAATTCCACAGCTGCTGCTCAACGGGCTGGTGCCTTCCTCTTTAATGTGATTGGTTTTGGGCAAATGCCTTCTCAGGCAGTTTTGAGTGCTCTGTTCACACCTCCTGTGTACACCCACTCTTCTGTCCCAACAGCTATGTTACACAGACCATTTTGGATTATGGAGAGGTTGGACTATGTGTCCCACCCTGAAAAACACAGAAGACAAATAATCAGGTGGCCACGTAGACGTGCTCGCCAAACTGCTTTCCATCATTTACAGGAAGTCATGGCTAACTGGGGAGGTCCCAATGGACTGGAGGGTAGCAAATGCAACACCCATCTATAAGAAAGGCAAAAAGGAGGATCCAGGTAACTATAGACCTGTCAGTCTAACCTTGATACCAGGGAAGGTCATGGAGCAGGTCATCTTGAGTGCCATCAAAACCCACATAATGAGCAACCAGGGGATCAGGCCTAGTCAGCATGGGTTTATGGAAGGCAGGTCCTGCCAGATGAACCTGATCTCCTTCTATGACAAGATAACCAGAATATTGGATGAGGGAAAAGCTGTTGATATTGTATACCTGGACTTTCGAAAAGCATTTGATACTGTCCCCCATACAATTCTTGTAGAAAAACTGGCTTTGCACGGCCTGGATGAGCATACGGTCCGCTGGATCAAGCACTGGCTGATTGGAAGGTCCCAAAGAGTGGTGCTCAGTGGATTTAAATCCAGCTGGTGGCCGGTCACAAGTGGTGTGCCTCAGGGCTCAGTGTTAGGACCGTTTCTGTTCAACGTCTTTATTGATTATCTTGATAAGGACATAGGGTGTATCATCAGCAAGTTCACAGATGACACCAAGTTAAGCAGGAGTGTTGATTCCCAGGAGGATAGGGAAGCTCTACAGAGAGACTTAGATAGATTGGATCATTGGGCCAACATCAATGGTATGAGTTTCAACAAGGGCAAGTGCCAGGTTCTGCACTTGGGCCACAATAACCCCATGCAGCGCTACAGGCTTGGGGAGGTGTGGCTGGAAAGCTGCCTGGCAGAAAGAGACCTGGGGCTTCTAATTGACAAGCGGCTGAATATGAGCCGGCAGTGTGCCCAGGTGGCCAAGAAAGCCAACAGCATCCTGGCTTGTATTAGAAATAGCGTGGCCAGCAGAAGTAGGGAGGTGATTGTGCCCCTGTACTCAGCACTGGTGAGGCCACACCTCGAGTATTGTGTCCAGTTTTGGGCACCTCAATACAAGAGAGATATCGAGGTGCTGGAGCGAGTGCAGAGGAGGGCAACGAAGCTGGTGAAGGGTCTAGCAAACAAATCATATGAAGAGTGGTTGAAGGAGCTGGGACTGTTTAGTTTGAGGAGGAGGCTGAGGGGAGACCTCATCACTCTCTACAACTATTTGAAAGGACACTGTAGAGAGGTTGGTGCTGGTCTCTTCCCACAGGTAATTAATGACAGAACAAGAGGGAATGGCTTCAAGCTCCAACAGGGTAGATTTAGACTGAAAATGACGAAAGAATTTTTCACAGAAAGAGTGGTCGGGCATTGGAATAGACTGCCCAGGGAGGTGGTTGAGTCACCATCCCTGGACGTGTTTAAGAGATGTTTAGATGTAGTGTTGGGGGATATGGTGTAGGGGAGAACTTTGTAGAGTAGGGTAGATGGTTGGACTCGATGATCCCAAGAGTGTCTTCCAACCTAGACAATTCTATGATTCTGTGATTCTATGAATATCCAAATCCATCATTTTTGTTAGGAGACTGCAGGAGGTAAGTGCTGGTGGGTGGAGACAAGGTAGGCAAAGGCAAACCCCTTTCTCTAAGAAGAAGCCAAAATTTGTCTGCTCCACTGAGCACAGAAGGGTCATGAACAACCTGATACCAGTGTGAGTGTTGAGTGCGAGGAGCCCAAGACTTCACCAGAACCCCTGTATTTGGAGCATTTCTTCTCTTGACCCTGCACTGACCTCACAGGTGTGGGATTCAGTTCTTTGCTAAATTGCTGCACATAAACAGGAAGATTCCCAATCGTTTCAGAAAATTCTGTCATTCGTAGTCCCACAGGGTGATCAAATACCCATGCCCTTGCACTCTGAATTTTTTCTTTCATGCTTATCCTAGGTTAGTTCTTTTTCCTGAATGGCATACAGTACATGTGAGACGAGACTACCTACTTAAAGCTAGATTAAGACCCTAAATTCCAGTTTCCTATTCCAGCCAAGAGCATGTAAATATAATTAAAATGAATTGCACAGTATTTCTTCTTCTTTTGTTACCCTTTAATTCCCATGACTAAAAAGTTTGAGTTACTAATTAAGAAAGATAATATGCTCACGAAGACTAATGAGGAATGCTGCCAAGGGCTGCTACAGAGATAGCACTTGAACTGAAACTGAACGAATATTAATTTGTCTTGTGACATGAAGATTGAACATTTATATCATGCAGTTTTTTATTGAATGGTGGAATTACTAAAGAAACTGTTGAGATTAACATTGGAATAGGCTACCCAGGGAGGTGGTGGATTGACTATCCCTGGAGGTGTTTAAAAAAAAGGGTCAATGTGGTACTTAGGGACATGGTTTAGAAGTGGTTTTGTCAGGGTAGGTTAATGGTTGGGCTTGATGATCTTAAAAGTCCCTTCCAACCTCAGCAATTCTATGATTCTATGATTCTATCATACCAGTCCTGAGTCTGCTGTATTTTCTCACACTCATTTGTAGGCTCTGGACAGAGTTTAACATCAGGTGTCATAAGACATAGGCTGACCTTTGCCTTTTGCATTTGCTAATGAATACAGCCATGACATGACCAGAAATTAATTACAATGATACTACTATATCCCCCGTAAGTGGGAAGCGTTTGAGCTGCAAGGTTAGAAAAGGAGATGAACGGACACTACATTGTATGTTGCATATCTAGGAGGGACAGAATGGGAAAGACTGCAGGGCACGTAAGGGCTGGGGAATCTATTAGCAGCAAAGTGCCTTGAAATTAGATGCTGAGATGCTGAAGTCCCATTAAGATCATGCACACTTTGAGAAACACCAACTGAGAATACTTCGCTTAGATCTGCATTTCAATGATGTGTTCAGTAACACAGTTAGAAAAATCTGCTAGTGGGAGTCAGTTATCTGTGGAGGCATGTCTGCTCCCTCACGACATCAAACAGTCAAATTCAGGGGATTCAGAGCTGGGGACCTTCTTTAATTAAACTCTGGATGATGGGAAAGGACAATTTGGCTTAAAAGACATGTACGATATAGAAAAGGTATCCAGTAGAGATCCAGTGTTAAAAGATTCAGTATTAAAAGATATATCCAGACCCATTTTCCAGGATGAATTCTAAAGGAAAACTCTGAATTTCATTCTTTCAGTTTCACAAATTTACAGTGTATTACAGAAAGAGTTATTTCAGTTTCACAAATTTACTATGTATTACAGAAGAATTATAACCTCTTATACTGATTTACTATTTTAGACCTCTTTTTCATGATGCTCCACAATTCCTTTTTAAATCATTGTAATGCATTTTTAAATCATGTAAATGTAGGATAATTTTTTAAAAGACAACTCCAAGGTGGCTAAATCATAGAAGTGTGCAACAATAGCCACCCCTGTTTTGTATAAATACAGAACAATACTGAACCAGACTGAATATCGAACATAGATTAAGATCTCTCTAAGGGACAGCTGAAGCTTGCACAGGGTTGATGTTTTCATTTTGGATAGGGGAATGCCTGTGTGTATTTTTAATTACTGTCAGAGGATTATTGACTCTCCAAATGCCAGCAAGAATTTATTTAATCAGACACAGCTAAGTCTGGGTTGCCATTGTCAATTACTCAAATGGAAATTCAGAGTACTGAAACAGAGACATGTTTCATCTCCAGCACAATCAAAATATCAGAGATGTATGAGGTATTCCTTGTTACAATTCCTTTTCTGTCCAAGAAGGGAGCTAAGGGAGCTCCTTTTCTCCTACTGGAGCATTAGAGGCAACGTGTGCCCATCTAATACGCTAAGGGGAAAACTGTATCACTTTGAAACACAGCCCACAACCCCACCCAAGAGTTTCACAGCTACGTCCACCACTGTGTTAATATTCCTCTGTGCTTTTCCCCAACAGTCTTGTAAAACTTTTGAAGTCTATAAACAGCAGATCAATGGTAGAGTTCAAAAACACGTACCCCTCTCCCCAAATCATGTTTTCCAGCCAAACTTTTATCTGAAAGTGCCATTGGAAAAAAGAAAGGAATTTCTGAATGTGCTAACAAGGGCTGAGCTTCTTGGTGTATTTGTTAAGAGCAATAAAATTTTGGGCATTTTTTAAGGTCTAAAAAGAAATAATAACAACAACAACAACAACAACAACTACTTCATAAGCACAAAAATTACTCATTAAGAGGAAGCCTGTGAGCCTTTTTCCTTTGAAAGCATTTAATTAGTGGCAGAAAGTGATGTGTTAAAGTTGGACATATGATGATGAGTGGAATCTCAAAGCTTTCATAACCAAATGGAGGCCCAAAACAAAAGTTTAGTATATGCAGGTGCTTTCCCATACTTGAAGCTTTTCAGAAAAAGAGTTCTGTAACTCAAAGTATTGCATTCATTTTCAGACAGATGTATTTGGATTGGCTTTCCCTTTCCTTTGGCTCCAGTTTCTAAAAACTGTTGGTCAGTACAGACTAGTAGCATTCCGTGAACGGACTGCCAGAGCTGGTATTATGGCTTGAGAGACCCATAACAATTTGTTGTCATTCAGACAATCATTCTATCACCCGATGACCCCTCCCCACCTGGGAAAGGGAAATCGGGAAAAACAAGGAAACCCAGGAGCTGAAGTATAACCAGATTTAATAGAATAAGATTAGATAATTAACATTAACAGCACTAAAGAACTGATAGTGATCCCGACACCAATACAGAATATGCAAAGATTATACTCAACCCATTCTATCAGTAGAAGCTGTGCACTCCCAGCAGTAGACAGCAAATGTGGGACACTGTGAGCGCTACGGCTTCAGGAGGAAGGGAAGGGCTCAGGGCTCCGGCACCAGGGCACGAAGTTCTCAGGATGGCAGCCATCAAGGGAGAGAGAGAACTTCGCAGCAACCTTTCTAATTTATAATGAATGTGACGTTGATGTTATGAAATAATCCGGTTGGACAGCTTGGGTCAAGTGTCTGGGTCTCGCTCCTCCTCATCCCTGCACCTGGCGAGCTCGAAAACACTGAGACCTTGAGACCCATACACCATAGCTGGCTGTAAAATAAATATTTTCACAAATTCAGACACCAGAGTCTTCTAAAAGTGCAGTTTTCCCAAGTATTAGAAGAGAAATTAGTCCTGTGTCTCTCAAACCAGGACAGCTGGTCATTCCTTTGGTGTGGAAAAAAAAGAACATGTAATATTAGAAGTAATCCCTGAAGTTTGCAAAGTGTATTTGTCTTCACTGTGATGAATCAGTGGTTTAATGTAAGAGAGTGCATTTGGGGCTTTCTCAAGACAGGGAGCCCTCATGTACATGTATTGCCTGTACTGTGTGCTGTCTCCAGTCATTAGAGTACTTTGGTGAATGAAGTTTAATTTTAGTGTTATCCTGGAGTGAAGGGTAAAAAATCACATTGGAGCAGGTGCTTCTTTAAATATAAATTCAGAGAATAAACTCCATTTTCATACTGGTCCCTGTTAGGGAAAGAATAATTTTTCCAACAATCATCCTGAGAATTTCTCTGCTATCTGTTTCCTAATCCCTTGTTTCTGGTAGCATAAATACTATGGTTTTCTTAACACTCCTGAGTGAGTAATGAAGAAGACATTCAAATGAAGAAGGCATTTGGCAGCAAGTAGGGTTTGTCTTTTCACCATTTGCTCCATCCTCTGTGAAACGTGTACATTTCTTTTCCTTCTCTTCAAGGGTCTATAATTTTTATGGATAGCTGAGTGATAGCAATTTGAACCAAATAGTTTCGGGCTAATTTTATTAGTGTTTCTCTTTGGCTGCTTCTGTACTAGCAAAATAACAGTGTCAGGGCCTGTTCTTGGCACAGAAGCCAACTGGCACAGTTTGACCACATACACATTATTAAGCTCTTCTAGCCTCGGAGGCATATGGCTCCATCCAGATTACCTCTTGGGAATATTTCCTGACAAGTGTTAATTTCTAAATTATTTCGAAGAATAGTTTGGGATGGTGCTTCACGAGGTAAGCCAAACGTGTGACAAGACTGCTCCATCAACTTCAGAATATTGATTCTCAAGTTCCACCGCTTGGACTTGCTCCCCACCGTGATTGATTTAATAGTACATGTTGCCTCTTTATACAGTTGCCTCAGTGTATCACTTACACCTAGATCTTCAAGGTTGGAAGGTACCTCCCTGCCAAATTCCAATGGAAGGCTGTACTTTAAATACATATAGACTTCTCTGTGTGTCCTCATCTGGAAAAGTAAGTGGCAGTCAGGCTTTGCAAGAGCTGCTGTAACACAACTAATAGTAACGTTATCCTGGATGGCCATCCTTGCTTCAGTAAAACTTATAAAAATATGCCTCCATGCTGAAAGCTGACACTTCGTTAGCGATCCATTAGTAACAGGAGCAAGTCTCATGGGTGGCTGCGGCACGATGTGAATTCTCTGTGGGTCCCAAGATCAGCCTCTTTGTGCTGTTTTTTTTTCCCTTCTAGCATACTCTGGGAAGGGTTATGCGATTATGTTGCTCTTTTTTTTAGTGTCTCTCTTTTTTTTTTCTGCTGCTGTTCTTTTGCAAGGATCAGTTTGTGAAGCCGCTGTGGAAATTCTGGGAAACTGCATTGTGGCTTGATCACACAGTCTTTAAAGAATGGTGGTAGCTGAAGTAATTTTTTTTTTTTTTTACTTTTTCTTGATACATGGAATATGGCTTTTGGGAGGAATTAGGAAGGTAAAGGGGGAAGCACTTATAATTCTGGCTGTGTGTAAGTGAGAATAAATTCCCCTTTTATCTGTCACATACCAATAAATTCTACTCTAATGTAGCTGCCAAAATAGATATGGCATGGGATAATTCAGCCTCACCCAGATCAGGCAGCCATTGGGCTTTTCTACAGCAACAGCCACCAGACCTGGTTTGATTATTATGATCATTGTTATAAAGTTCAGTTGGTATTTTTATTGTTGGAAACATACTGGACTGAAACATAATGTGTTATTGAACTTGCAATAGAACTGAAACTAATGTTTCCAAAATGAGCTCTCTGAACTAGAGAGGGTTCTTCACAGAATCACAAAATTATCAGAGTTGGAAGGGACCTCTAGAGATCATCTAGTCCAACTCCCCTGCCAAAGCACATTACTCAGGACTGCATCCAGGTGGGTCTTGAAAATCTCCAAAGAGGACTCCACAACCTCCCTGGGCAGCCTGCGCCAGTGCTCTGTCACCCTCACCATAAAGAAGTGTTTCCGTGTATTTGAACGGAACTTCCTGTGTTCTAACTTGTGCCCATTCTTCTGAGTCTTTCAGACAGCAGCCAGGAACACAAATTCTGAAATCTGTAAATTGCCAAAGAAGAGAATTGCCCAGCCCTTTCTGTCACATTGGACTAGATGCGGATGTGGTCCGTTTGCCACCTTAAGAGAGCAGAAGGTTGTTAATCTACAAAATCCTTTAATAGGTTACAAACCACTATATACATATATTTATATAGGAAGCTGTCTTGGGGGGGCAAATGTTATGGAAGGTGAAAAGCCTTTTGTTATGGCCCCTTTTTGTCTTGTTGAGCAGAAATATTCTACTGTCATGGAATATGTTTTTAATGAACCTTTTCTCACCTGACTTTTGAGTAGGCTTTAAGGAAAATTATATAAACTTTCAATGGCAAAGAAAGTCTATGACTGTCATTTTGATTCATCCTGTAGCTAAAAATACAACAATGGAGCTGGAAAAACATATTCAAATGGACTGTTTTGGTCAGAAAAAGTAGCTTGCAAAAACGTAAACTTATCATGGAAGCACATTCATTTTGTTCAAATGTTGAAGGAGAAAGTGTTTTAAATATATAAATGACATTATTTCCACTTTAAAGAGCTCCCATTCAAATTAAAACCACTGAAATGAGACCATTCCCCCTCCCCCCTCGATCTGAACAATAATTATTATTTTTTCAAAATTGCAATGAATATTTTTATATATATTATGCTTTTTAATTGAATTTCAAGATTTGTTAAACTTTGCATGCTTCTGCAGTGACATAAAATAAAAGCTAACTTTGGAATTTTCCGTGGAGTAAGTTTTTTGAAGTCTGAGCCCTGTTGCTCAGTTCAGTGTGTGCTTGCTGACAAGCGCGGGCTGCGCAGCATCCCTTCTCCCTGGAAGCTCTACTGCGGGGATTGCTAATGTGGCAAATGTTTAGGGCGCGGATAAGGATTGCCCAGCCTCAGCCCTTCGTGTATTCTCCACTCCCAGTCAATTGAATTAAAGTGTAATTTCCAGGTCTTTACTACATGACAGAATTGCATGAGACATGTTTATATAAACTGTTTTCCATGAGGATGATTGCTGAGATATAATTAGAAGAAAATCAGATGTGCGCTGGCGGTTCCCTAGGCATGCCTAGGACTCCCCTGTGCCTCTCGGCCAGCTGGGTGCTCCCGGAGCTGCTGGAGAGGGATGCTCTCAGCAGGGAGGCTTCGCTGGCTAGTGTCACACACCAGCTGCTGGGATTTTAAATGCACTGGGGTATTTTACTTCTGTTTCCATTTTAAAATACAGCAGATTCTTTGAATCCGGTCTGAAATGAAAAAGGAGAAAATTCTAAGAACTTTGCTGTTTTCTTCTGAATGTTCCCAGGAATTAGAAAAATGTCTAGAACTCTATCAAAATAATGATTTTATTTTTTCTTTTGGTTGTTTCCTACCCTTCTCCCTTGTATTATATCTTCCCCCATAGCAACTTAGTTTATATATTGCTATTTTTTCCCCGAAATCAATGTATTGGCAAATAAATGGCAGGACCCCTCTTTTCAAAGGAATGGAAATGATGGTGCTAAGTAGTTTTTGGTGAGAGGGCCAACAGTTAATTTCATTCAGCTGGCGTTAATGAACCATACACATCTCCTCTGGGCAGACCTTGGGCTGGTCAAAGCCACTTAACAAGCAAGCTGATCTGACTCATTGCATGCTCACACGATTACTAAATCTGACACAATGAAAGGAAAAGGAATGGGCGGCAGCAGCAGCTGGAGAAGACATCGACCCCATCAGCAGCAACCTGCAGAAAGTCTGATCAATCATGTTGCCAGGCTGGATCTACAAGTCCTAGCTCTGGGACGCAGACATTGCTTGACGTGACAGACATTTCTGAATGTCCCACAGATTTGGTTAAACGTTTATGTTATGGTCATCTCTGAAATGTAATTAGTGTGACAGATGTGCCAAACAAAACTTTCCTAGCTGACACTAACGCTGACCAAATTTCAATAATCATCACCCTAAGTGGAAAAAATACGTGCTCAGGTAGCAAAAAAACCCTGCAAACGGTTGAACTTCTTCACTTGCTGAGGATTTTTTTTTCACTACTAAGATTTGCTTTATTCTATGATCCTCAATGCAGGGATAGTCTGTGCTCAAGTTTGCAGGGAATGTCATCGCGAGTGATGACTCTGCATTGCATTCAAAAAACCCTGCCTCATTTTTTAAAATCCTTTTCATTCCCTGCAGTATGCGTGCCATGTCTTTCAACTGCTTGCTATAAACTACTGCTGCCATCTGATGAGGCACTTGAGGCAGTCTGAAAAGAGGATGATTGTTTTACCCAAACTGATGTTTTAAAAGATAAGAAACCAAATTGCACCTGCAACTGCAAATTGCGAGTCAAAGTCAGCATTTGGTCCCGCGTTCTGGAACGAAATGTTAATGCTCTCTTTTTAGCCTTCCAAAAAATCCTCTTCATCTCGTAAGGTAGAAAGGTTAGACAGACATACGAATCCGGCTTAAATGAAATATTTTAATAACCAAGAACAGAAACAACACAACTACATTTAATAGTGCGTGCAGTGCATAGACATCATTTTTCTGTGTTTGAAAAAACACTGTAAAACTGAAGCTTCACAGACATGAAGTCTCAGAGATGGTGAACATTAAAATAATATAATATGATATGTTAGCTCATCTAAACAGAAAAACAACATCATTCTCACATTCAGTTGTTGATCTTAATAAAAGCAGTGGAAACACAGAGGAAGGCATAAGCCTGGAAGAGGGGGAGCTGGCTAGAAAGGGAGCTGTTAGGGCTGACATACTGCTTTTGAATTTCAAGGGCCATTAACTTACTATCAAATATGGTGTGGCACCTGCCTTGACATCTGGCTCTTCAAATCTATCTCTAATGACCAGAGAAATTGAATTTAAATTCTGCAGCTAATGACAGGTGCTTTTGTTAAGGGGTATTCCTCAAGGATATTTATCATAGAGGTTAAAACAACAAAAAAAAAAAGGCTGCATTTCCTTGACCTACTACTCTATCCATTAAAACCTTTACTATTAAAGAGCTGATTTTGCAAAAACCTATGTAATTTGCCATGCCAATTAACTTGTTTTTACATCCTGAAACCAAAAGACCCTTTGTATGGACATGGGTAGGTACTAATAGAGATTAGAATTGAGATCCTGCTTCATGGTATAGTGCTGAAACCTTTACAGCATCTCCTCCCGGTTTTGCTAAAATAATCAAGTTTGAAAAATATTTATTCTATAAAATGTAATAATCCAGTTAAGAAATTTTCTCTTACTAATTATAAAGGGAAGGGTTGGATGGACAGTCCTGACAACAGTCAATAAAGTCAGATTATTAGAAGTCATATATGCAAAATGATGTGGTTCATTTTTAGATGCAGAAAACTCCATGCCAGCTGGATTCAGCATCTGTAAACTGGAACTAAAATTTCTAAACAATGACATAATGCGGGGTCTAATTAAGGCATTTAACATGATGCTAAATTCCCAGTATAATAAAGGGAGAAGAGTACGTGCCGTTGAATGCTTCAGAGGAGATCCTGTCTTCCTATCTTAAATTTAATGAGACAACCTGATTTAATCTTTAATCTTTCTTCAGTGCAACCTTGGTCTCTGAAGTCAATATCCAGCGAAAACTATGCAAACAAAATCTGGTTAGATGGATGATCATATTAAAAGTCTCATGCTTGATTACTAGATACTGGCATCACCTACAAGAGGTTCACCCTGGTCTGCTGGACTTAGGAAAGTTGCTGAAGTCAACAATAAACATGAATTCAAGAGAACATATCAGAGCCTGAAAAAACAGAGTATGGTTAAAGCATGATGCGTTTCTCTCAGCTAGTAATTATTGAACAGAAGTACTTCCTGAGCACAGCATACGCATGTCTGTAGTTGTGCCACTAATTAATGTTAGATGTGGCTGAATCCTTTTAGAAGGGGGTTATATTTTTCCATTCTTGTTAGCAGATACTGTTAGATAACAATATGGTATTGCTGGCATAGCAATTTGCTATGTTCTACTTTTCTATTTTTTAATTACTTTTTATCTTGTTTCATGAAAGAATGCTTCCGCTAGTGACGGATTTTGCAGTGGAGCATAACTAGTGCACACTGTTTTGTTATTCCATGCAAAATTTCATATCTGAGTTGCATAAGTTACCATTGCCCTGGCATTCTAATTGCATGGTCCACTAGACTCCAATATCCTGCAACACGGAGCATTAGGCAGCATGGCAAAAAGTAAATATGTTCAGCTGCACGATGTAAAACTAAGAATACAGTCAATAATGTGTGTTAAATGATGCTTTCCCTGCAAATGGATGAATGGGAGATTTTACTGTGGACTGTAAAGTTTCTTGGAGCTTTGTATCACAGAACACGTCTTTTTATATGGAAGATCCTTTCTGGGATTTACTGTATAGAAAATAATGCCATTTTTTATGTAATTGCAACATCTTTTATTCTTTTGATGGATCTAGGCCCTTCACATGAATATCTCACTAAAGACAAGCGCAGACTACTGCATCCTTCATGTCTATGTTATGGCAAGGTAACTACATTCCGTAGAAAGCAGACTGCTTTAAATCTGGTTGTTTGCAAGTTTCAATTGCGTCTCCGTAACAAGGATGAATTTTTCCATAAATTCCATTTCTGGCTTAATGCTTCTTCCACAGGATTTAATGATATGGCTCCAGCTGATTTCCGAGGAAGGTAAGTTGGACCAAGGTTAATAGCTTATCCAAAACTCACCTTAAAGATAGGTTATACCTATTCAGCTTTAGATGATACATATCTATGCCTGAGCTTACCAGCCATGTTTCTTTATATATTGTAGACTTTATCCTTTTATACATTTCAGACACTAAAGTCAGACAAAATGAATTCTACCTCAAGCAACTACAAGGTAAAGAGGGACAACAACTTGCTCGGAAATAACATTCCCAGGCTGAAAGCTTGCAGGACTGCAACCTATTAAACAATTGGATGCACTAATTGTTATAGATGGATGGAAACACTTCACCAGCATCTCCTGATTTGCTAAAATCATGGATCTAAGCAGCAATTTGTCAGAAGTCCTCTTAGCTTTACATAAAAGGTGTGTGTAGCTGAGCTTGGTTTACTATGAGGCCATGAAAACACAGGGAGAGGCCAGTGAAGTGGCCAGGCAGCTTCCCTTGCTGCTCTTAGTTCATGCCGGCTTGAAGGGACTGCCATTATGGTCTTGGATGTAGGTGAGTATAGGAAGGAGCACTCTATATAAATATTGGATTCACAAGAGCTTTTCTCTTCAGAACAGCAATTGCTTATATTCTAGGATGCTTGTAGGTTTCTCCAAAATGACATATGCTGTTAATGGGATGTGTGTTACTAAAATCAGTAGGGTGTTCTTGCAAATGCCCCTTTTTGATAGTATTTACAATTAAATAAACATAAGTTTAAGCATTTTTCTGAAAAAGAGATGCAACAATTTTCTGAAGATTTTCATGAGGTTGGAGTCCTGGGACTGCAAAAATATTTTCATCTGAAGGAACTGATTTCTGTTGTCATCTGCTCTCACAATGATCCATGAGAGATGCAATTAGCCAAGCACAGGGAAAATCAAATCGCTATAATCAGAAACCAACCTGAATGTTGCAAATGTTTCAGACAGCAATCAAAATGAACACAAAGGGCAGAGACAAAGGAAGTTCCAGCATTAAAAAGGAGAAGCAGTAAACTAATTTGGGTGAAGTTGTTGGCTGCAATAATGCCGTCCAGAAATGCATTCTTTTTACCTCAGATTCTTCTGATATTCTGCTGTTACTGATTATGAGGAGTAACAGTAAATTGAGCACCTTGTATGTAGAAATGCACAGAAATCTGATAAGTTTTAGTTTGAGCTTTAAGGCTTTGTTACTCAGAAAGTTCAATCACAGTAAGAATCAGTGGCATGCATTGTTCAAAGCTGGAGGAATGTAAGCTTTGTTTTACTTATTTGTATTTGAGATTGGTGCCAAGAGTCATGTGACTTTTTGAGAGCAAGCTGCTCATTTCAGTCAGGAAAATGAAAGATAAAATTAAGTCTTACTCAGGAGATTTATCAAGGCTGAAGCGCATCTTGAGGGGAAGTTAAGGCCAAAACTAAAGAGGTCATACCATAGCTGCTTAGCTGCCAGAGAAGGTGAGAGATTTCCTGGTGGACAAGAATTCTGTCAATAGGTGTATGTTGGTATAACATACTGGCATCCTTGGATGTGGAAACCAATAGTTCTTACATTTAAATCAACATTTGGGGAAAATTGTTAAAAACGCCTCAGTTAGTCACAGGACTTTGCCGGATCATAGCTGAGATAGCCAAGAAATGCCTCGTTCTACCAGCTGAGTGTTAGAAAACTCAACTTTTCCTTACAGACATGAAGCTCTTGGGAATCTCTCTTTTCGTGAAAGGCCCAGAGAAGCAGTTCCATAACTCTCTTGGTCTGGTGCCATTATGTACCCCGGGAACAATTGCAACCCACAAAACATGCATGTCACGTCTGCCAGTACTTGCCAGTGTCCTCCTGATAGCTGTAAAACTGGACTTAAAGTCATTGCTGTGGACAGCTGAAGCAGAGCTTCAGCCAAGTTTTCCTAATTTATGTGAAGTGTTAGCACAAGGTATTACCTCTTCTGGGATGTTTCTCCAGCAGTTTCTGCTTTTGTTAAGTACTTTGCTAGGCTATCAGCTCTGAAGGCACCATTCAGCCCTGGGGCCATGTAATCTTTCTTTCCCATCCTGGCAGTATCTGTACCACTGGGAAGGGAAGGTCACACTGACAGAGGTACAGTGGTTCAGCAGCTCAGGTGCTTCTACAGATGGGGGAGGCCTGGGATCAAATAGCTACAGTGTGCAGAACATGATTCAGTTTGAAATGTAGTGAGCCTTTAAAACAGCCTGGCTTATGGTTTCTGTAAGGTACAGCTGGCTGGCTTAAACTACGTGTACAGAAATGAAAGAGGTTGTTTTTTTTTTTGTTTTTTTTTTTTTTTAAATTCTCTGCCATTAGCTGTGTCCTTTTTTTTTTTTTTTTTTCCCCCCCTCTTTTGGAGCATTTCCCCTCCCCACTCTGGAAGATGAGAAAAGGATTGTTCATAGATTTTAGACACATAAAGGAAATCGGTTGATCATCACCTTTCACAGTCTGCATAAAGCCTTTTTAAAAATCAAATAGCTGTGATCGAAACAGAACATATCTAGAAAAACACATCCAGTTTTAACTTAATTTTCAGTAAAATAAGTCCTCTGTGTCTCCTAGTAACTTGGTTAAATAGCCTCATGACTAAAATATCGTGTCTGAATTTACCCAGCTTCAGCCGAGCACCTTCACCAGATTTTGCTAGGCCCTTTCTGGAACGGAGACTCATGGAATCATTGAGTTTCAGAGTTGGAAGGGACCTCTAGAGATCATCTAGTCCAACTCCCCTGCCAAAGCAGGATTGCCCAGAGCACATTACTCAGGACTGCATCCAGGCGGGTCTTGAAAATCTCCAGGGAAGGGGACTCCACAACCTCCCTGGGCAGACTCTTCCAGTAATCTCAAGTACTCCTCAGTAATCACATTTCCGTTTCCCCTCTTGGAATTTTTGCATGTCAATGATGTTAAATTTCTCGTTAATCATGTCTATGAATGACTCTTCCCTGAACCTTCTCAAATTTCTCAACTTCCAGGTGGAATTGGAGATATAAAATGTAAAACGAGTACTTGAATCATAGCTGTGTCAGCCTCTAAAACTTGCTACTTCCGCTTCATGTTTTCCTGCTTATACTCGCAAGACTGTATTAGCTCTTTTGCTGTCATCATTGGCAAATGGTTAAAGCTCACCTATGCCTTAAAAAGAGAGAGAAATCCATGCTCTTGACAAAGTTATAATTCAAAGTACCTTCATATATGACCTTATACTTGGTTCTTTTGAAAATGGACTATGAAACAGTAATTCTGTCTTTTATATTATTTGTGTCTCTCTTTATCTCACAGATCTCATCAGTAATGATTTGTTCAAGGCTAATGATGAAAATACGTAATCATCTTAGGCAAGATCCAGTCCTCATTGGAAAACACTAGAAATGCATCTAGTTATGGATAATTCCATTTAAAAATTACACCTGAAAAAGCAGGTGTAAAAAGCGAAAAGCACCTGCCAACAAAATTAAAGTCTGCATTACACAGATTTTATATAGTTTTATTTTTAAACTCTAAACACTGTGTGGTAACAAAGCCTTGTTTGCTGGTAAACAACAATTAATTTTTTTGGAACATTTGTTTAAGAAATTTACAACGCTAAGCAAGTCATTGTCATCCGGCTTGCTGCCAAAAGGCCCTAGAGGGACTCTTCTATTCTCCTATCAATATTAGTGAAAGACTATTTTAAGCATATTAATAACCCTGTCAGTGTGAAGTACTGACTACATATATAATATTTACCTAAAGATGGTTTATAGCTGCCTGTTTTCTAAATATCCAAACCAGAAAAGAACTAAACCGTATCTTGCCAAGTAACCAGCTTTTAGGTAACCACCTCTTGGCATGCAGGTCCCTGAACTGAGTTTTCTGTGTTGACCAGGGAGCTTGGGGCAGCTCTACGTGCCCAGATATCCAGTAGGGAGAAGGGACAATGAAACCAGCCAGTAGGAAACAGATGAAGAGTGAATCTGAAATGTTTCTTGTCTTCTAGACTTTGGTACTATTTTGAATGACCTCAAGCTGGGATAGGATGGGGAAGGGATATTCTTCTCCTCTCCAAAAGCTGTGTAACTGCAAATTTCACACACTTGTAGGGAGAAAAAGCAAGAGGAAAGATGACTGCAGCTCACAGTAAGGTGTGCATTAGCAAGGGAGAGAATGGTATCTAGTCTCCACTGTATGCTTATGTATTTGATGCTAAATAGACCTTGAACAGAGAGTCCCTCAAGTTCCTAGTCTTGGGAGGTGGATGCAAAGCTGGCCCTGCAAAGGGTGATCAGCTGGTCCTTCCATGTCCCTCACAGCACAGAGCAGCGAGGTTGGAGATGGGGATGGCTGTGCCATGTAGGCATCCACACAGTCATCTTTTCATGTTCTTCTTTGACATTTGGCGCTTTGCTGGTCTCAGATTTGTGGTGTTTCTGCATTCTACTTGGTCCAAAATCAAGAAATCTTTGATTTTAGGTGGAGTCTTTAGTTGTTACTTTGAAATAAGAAAAAGAACACTAATATAATCAGACTAAATGTACAGGCTCCACATAAACTTACTTCCTGTAAAAGGTATAATGTAGAAAGACCAAATCTAGTACCTCTTTGCAAACGACACAAAGGACAGCTTGGTGATAAGTTTCGCTGATGTTTTTCTGAGACTTCTATGCCATGGATCACAGATTATAAAAATCCCACAAACACATGACTTCACATTTCAACCTCTATTACTTCTAGTACTGTGGGATCAGTAAAAACATGATTTGATGACACAAATATCATTTAATGACACAAAAATATGCTGTTGTTCCCCAAGATTTGTTACTGTACAATATGCACTGTCTCTGGCCTGAAAAAGCTGTAAGCCACTTTCTTTTCACTCTGGTTGGTTTCATATCTGTTTCGCTGGTTTTGTTTCGTTTTCTTTTTCTTTTTTTTTTTTTTTTTCCCCTCATCTACAATGTTCCCATGGGAATCCCTTCACTTGAATCATCTGAGGTAAAGGAAAAGTCAATAGCTCACATTACAAGTAATAGGAGCCATTGATTTTGTTATATAATTTATAAACTGAATCAGCAACTCAACAGAAACATCCCTGGCATCGTGACACAGGTGAGCATATAACTCATTGAGGCAGAGAATGTGCTGATTGCATAAAGCCCTGAAGTTCCCCAAAGGTCACAGAGCTCAGGGTGGATATTTTCTTCCTCCTGATTTTCTTTCTGTCACACAAGGCTGAGGACAGTCTCTCCCAGAAAGGATGCCCTGATAGTCAGAGGTGCTAAAGTCATGTGGATCCAGTAATCAAATCTCCACTTGAAGAAATAAATTTGTTTCATCTAGTAATTGTACCTCTCAGACAAGATAGTCTTTTGTGGGCTTTCTAGGTTTAACACAAAAAGAAGATCAATAACTCTGTCTGATATTTGATACTACACTATAATGCAAGTACAGTACGATGTTAGTGGTACTACACAATGACTTCTCTGAATCTGTATAGAGGGATTCATCTCACTTACTTTAACTATGTAAAACTTAGTTAACAGATCTAAATAAATCTTTTGAAATCCATCAACTATCAATAGTGAGAGACATATATTTCCAAAGAGAAATTTGACCTATCAGAGATTTGTTTTAGGATAAGATAAATCACTATCTGAATGTACATATCTCTCTGTTGGTTAAAGAGGAACTGCAGATGACTTAATTAAAGTCTTAGCTTTATGTGCTAAAGCTAGGTAAGAGCAAAAGCCAACACAAATCAGTTTTTGTTCCCTTTGATGTAACTGTTTCTAAATTTTTACCCTTTTATTAATTTTTATAAACTACTGAACACTTTCTTAATGCCAGGAATAGTAAAATTCTATACTGTAAAAGTTTTAAAAGCTTGTAATTCATATAATTGGGTTTTCTTTTAATTAAATTTTGCTGGCTAGCTTGAGAAATTCAAATAGTTTAGAGGCGTGGGCTTTCTCTATAGAAAGCAATGGAAGGTTGCCAGCACCATACATTCATCTATGTGCTCTCAGACTTGATTTCAATTTCCCCTTTAATTTGCCCAATGCTGAAATAAAGCTAACTAGTTTGTAGTTCTGGATTATTGCCAATACAGTTTTTAAGGACAATCACAGCACTTTCAATTCTCCAATACTCCCCGATAATAGCAGATTTAAGCAAGGTTTTGTGTTTATTACCTTGGAACTTTCTGAAGTCTCTCATTTGGGTTTCAAACCTTGCAGCTGTTAATCAATTTGTTTTAGCACTTCTCTGTTCACCTGTTCTCTGACATTGCCCATGTATTACTTGTCCAGGTCTGCAGAATATATCTTACCAATACATGCTGAGACTCAACCTGACATAAAGAAATTGCTCTGCTTCTTTATAACTGCCTCTGTTGAGCAGCCATCGTAAGAGAGGCAAAGTGGGAGTAAGTTAAATGGAAAACTTATTCACCTGTAAAAAAATTAAGGATTTTTTTTTTTTTTTTAGCATGCACAATGGTGGTCTCTAACCTTGGTCTCCAAGCTGTATATCGGCACTGAGAGACAAGATCTAAGCTTATAACAACACTGTGAAAACATCAGCTTAATGTTCATTAAGATAAACCAAAACAAATGGATCAGTAGGTATTTTAGAAAAAGAATAAAGCAGCAACTTTTACCACTGTAGAAACACATTACGTGTTCACATCTTAAATACTACACACAATCTGATTTTCCTGTCTCAGAAAGTCTATGTAGTAAAACCAGGAAAAAAGCACAGAGGGTCATAAAGATGACTAAAAGCATAGACTGAGACTGGGAAGAAGACTGGGGGAGGCAGGGATAACGATAAGATGTCATAAAAGCCTTTTCAGGTTTTATAGACCCTGAGTGTCATGCAGAAAATCAAGAAAGGTTTAGTAGATTCAGCTGATTCCAGCAGGTGACAGGTTCAAAACCAACAGAAGAAGATGCTTTTCCATATGGTGTATAGTTTAGGTGCTAATTCCTTCTCATGGGATATTATGGATGCTAAATTTTACATGGGTTCATGTGAATACTATGAAAGTTATCGGATATAAAAATACAAGCTCTGGCTCGGGAAATCCCCAGATTAAAAACTGTTGGAGGCTGGGAGTAAGCTTTGGGTAAGCTGCAGGCTTGCTGTGTCCTGAGACTCCTCTGTTGTTGGGCACTACTGCAACAGGCCAATACTTGTATCTTATGTACAAACGTTTACATCTTTTTTTTTTTTTTTCAGGTACTAGCTACATGGTTATTACACACAGTTTTTCTGCTTCTGTATCACAAAGGTAAAAAAAAATGCTTAATATTTTTTTTTCTTACTCACTCCTCAGACTTCTTGTCATTTGCAACTTGCATTTTGCAATTCGTCTATCATTTACCTGAGTTGCTCTTACTATTATTCTTTCTAGTAAGGACATCCATTTGGCTTGAGACTTCTGTTATGCTTGGACCCTAATCATCCTTTTCCCCACCCCAGTCTGTATTTTTTGCTTTCTTCTGTCAAAGATTTTTTTTCCTATCAGTGCTGTTATCAAGAGAAAATAAAGCAGGTGCTGGTTCATTTGCTCTGTTTTTGCAGCAGAACTTAAAAGTTCTCTCCAGCTTTCTCCAGCTTTTCACGTAATCAAAGATTACATGATTCACAAAGAATGATTCTATCCTAAACCTGTTCAAAGCTTTTAATACTTCATAAAAGTACACTCATTAAAAAAAAGCAGAAAAATGCCCATCAACACCCACACTGACCCCAGCTGCAGGGCTGTGTTTTTCAAGATATTTCTCAGTGAGATCCTTTACAGCTCTAATTAGTGAAATCACTGTCAGCTCATTGCATTAAATGTCTTTTCCTTAAAAATCCATTCCAGATTGGAGAATTAAGGATTTTCTTAAGGTGTGATGTAGTAAAGTGCTAAGCAATGGAAAGCATATACATGCTTACTAATAAAGTGATGTGCTGTGGAATTTTCAGGATGTTCTCAGCAGGGAGGTAATATCAACTAAGATATTACTCAGGGAAGAAAGAATGTGAGGTATCTCTGATGGAAATTCATTTAGAATTTTAATTTTTCAAATATTGTATGTTTTTTAGCTTGAGAATGCCAAGAATATTAAAATACTTTCTTAAACTTTTTTTTGGCTTATAATACACTTTTCTGGAAACTGATGTTCAAGATCATAAGAACCGAGGACAATTCAGGTTGTGAGGGACCTCAGGAGGTCTCTAGTTCAACCTCCTGCTCAAAGCAGGGTCAGCTGTGAGATCAGACTAGGTTCTTCAGGAATTTATTCAGCTGGGTCTTGAAAACCTCCAAAGAGGTCTTTAGTACCAATGCTTGACTGTCCTTGTGGGAATTTTTTTTCCTTATCTCCAGTCTGAACCTCTCCTGGTTCAATTCATGAGAATTTGTCTCTTGATCTCTTGCCATACACCACTGTAAAGAGTCTGGCTCCATAACCCCCTCAAAGTTACTGATAACCTGCTGTTATGTCTCCTAGAGCCATCTCTTTTCCCGATCGAATAAGCCCAGTTTCCTCAGCCTCCCCTTATAGACCAGCTGCTTGGTCCTCTGACCATCTTGGTGGCTCTGAAAAACATCAGTAAAGGTTTGGTAAAAAATTAAATATCTCCAAAGTTCATGAATGCTTTAAGAATAAAACTTATTCAGGCTCATATTAATAAGTTACTTAAAATTTTTAAGTTATCTATAACAGTAGGTAAAAATTGCAATTCATATTTAGGAGAATAGTATTTTAAAAATAACTCAAACTAGCAAGGTATCTTATGATCATCCTTATAGTTTATTCTTTTGGTTTGAACAAATCCCATACCCCTCTCCAACTCTGCCTTCACACCCACTTTTGCTATAACACTTTCCTGTACTGATGTCAATCTCAAATAAACACCATCTATCTCATTCCTGCATTGCTTTTCATTTTTTACAAACATCTGCGTTTCACCCCAAGCTTGGTGTGCTGCAGAGCTTCATTTTCAGTCGCATCATTGTACTACCAAAAATAACAGTGATGTCTAGACTGGTGTCAGCTGTGCGACAGTGTTCATACATACAGCCCTCGATTAATCAGTTCAGGTATGAAGAACAACAGCTTCCATGTGCTGCAAAAACCCATGTGAAATCCTGAGAAACAGTTGTGGCTATTACTTATCCACCCTGCCACGGATGTGCTGCTATCAAAACTTAAGCATGTTGGATATGGCCACATGTGTTGAAGTTACACTTGAAACTTCAGGGGAAAAATGCTTTTAACCGGAGAGGAACCATGACTTTTTTTTTTTTTTTTTTTATATGCAGCTTCTGTAGAACGCAATGTATGTTTATTGCACTTCCTACCAAATTGTAAGTCACAGGCTGTATTTGTGAGTCTGCTATAAATGTAAAGACAGTAAATTCTGCAGTGGTCTTTGGCTAAACTTTGGACCTCAAGCTGTCTTGGATGAAGTCAAGAACAAGTCTCTGTACCTTCCGAGTCACAAAATTGGATGAATGATGCATTCTAGATATTTTTTTCGCCACCTATTTTTATGGTTGTTCTTTTGTTTTTCTTTAAGCCAGCGTACTGCCAGACCTAGCTATACAACATAATGTCATACAAGTCACAGCACTGCAATATTAGCACCGCAAATTAATTTGAACTTGCAGGAGTACATCAGTGATTATAGACTTTTTTTATTAATAATGTATCTTTTGCCAGTTGTTCCTTAGAAACCTGAGTCACAGCTTCCCCATTTGTCAGGGAAACGTCACAATACCAAAGAATAAGGAAATTGTTCTGTTACTAGTGATGCTCAGAAATTTCAGGACAATAGATTTGTCGTGGTTTAGGCCGAACCAGCCACTGGGGACGTTGGGCACCCCACATGGGACTGACAGATACTCCCCCAACGTCTCCAAAAAGAGAGGCAGAGGAGGAAAAAGAGACTTATGAGTTTAGAAGGAACTAAACTACTTTAATGAAATATTAATAATAAAATAAAAGGAAAATAATGAAATATATACAAAATCGTATCAAGCTCCCAGGATGATGACCACATCACTGGATGGTACTGGGGAAGTCCCAGACTGGACTCAGTGACAGATGAGAACTGGATCTGGATTCAGGATCGAGATCAAAGGCAGATGAACAGAGTCCTCCTTGGACACTGGCCTTTGGAGAAAGAGAGCTGACCCTTTGATCCCTCAGCTTTTATACTGAGCATGAAGTAGATGGGATGGGACACCCCATTGGTCAGTCTTGGATCACCTGTTCTGTCGCTCCTCCCCAAAGATGTGACCCCTCTATGCTTTTCCGCTTCCGACCCTCCAACGGGGCAACTAACAAAGTCGGTTGGCCGTGGGGGTTATAGCAATGAGTATAAACGAGAGCCTCTCTGCACACCATGCCTGGGCATCAGCTATAAACGTAGGTCTTGCCACTCTGAGAGTGAACCGTTTCTGCACAATATGCTGCCAGTTTCAGTAGTTAGAAGAGGCCCAGCTAAGAAGCGAAGTTACTGAACAAAAGTGGTCTTGTTTTACCTCAAATAAGGACATTCCACCCCTTATTCCATACCATTTGCATCTTGCTCAGAAAATATTAATTTACTAAAATCAAAAGTACAACCAAGAAAGGGTCAGGTTTTCATTTTTTAACATTCTTGTTCCCCTGTTCTATTTGTAGTCTATAGGTAGATTTACACCAGCCAAAGAGCCTGAGGTTGATGCAATGTGATCCCTTGTATTAAACTGTTACTATGAGCGCTGGCAGGTGTGTGGTCCATGTGACCGAGTAGTCCCCCAGATAATCGTAGGCTCGTAGAATGATTTTGGTTGGAAGGTGCCTCTGGAGGTTATCTGGTCTGATTGCCTGGTCAAAGCAGGTTGGTCAGTGCCTTGTCTATGGCTAATCCTCCAGCTTGGTGTAGGGGTTAGGGTGATCTGGGGGTAAGGTAGTCAGTCCAGCCAACCTGCTGAGAAGAGAGGTAAGTGACATAGAGTGTTAAGAAAGTTTAGTGATACAGATACAGATACAAATCATCCACGTCAGGTTGCCTCAGAGCTAAAGGCAGTCCCTTGACAATTTCATTTACAAAGTGTATTGTGCAGTCAGCTAAGTTTTCTTTATCTTCAATAAAGAAAGATGCACGCTTTAAGGAGGTAACTTATCTTACCCGTCTTACCGCACTTTCTGCCTCACCTTGCCTTGCTCTCCCCCTGTGATATCAAACTAATCTGATTTGAGTGCCAGGAAAGGATAAACTCAGTGGTGAAGCTACCTCTTCAGGACAGGTCACTTTTCCTGAAATCTGTGTTCAGGTTTTCGTCAAGCGTTGGCACTTTGTTATCATTAGGAATAACAGTCCAGGAAATAAGTATGCTCTTCCTGAAGAGCATAGTTTTTGCAGAGGTCCCTGTTAAGCTCTATCTAACCAGACATTGAGAGAAAAATTCACCAGCCGAAGTCTCGTAGACTTTCATATAACATTTCAGAAAGCGAATTTTACAACCTTTAGTGTCCAGGGACATTTTTGTGATCTAAAGACTGTTCTGAGAGTTGATTTTCCCAGTGTAACCTTTTTAATTGTAGTAGATCAAGAGAAAAATAATGCTGCTTTATATTTCAACTACACTTTGATTTTTTTTCTTTTACGGTATATTTCTTTCAGCAAAATGCCACTATATCAAAGATATGAGGAAGCAAAAAAGCCTACAAAAAAAGCAAATTATCCAAAGATAAAATTGTCTCTTTGCATAACTGGTAAACAAACATGCCATGAATCCATTGCTCTGTTCCTACTGGATTATAAAAAAGAAATCACATTTCTTTCAATATTAGTAAACATACCATAAAAAATAAATCATTCAGCACATTCCCCAAAGGGAAATTCTTCAGGAGAGTATCATTAAAAGTTTGCATCAACAAATGGAACAAGATGATAACATTAAAATTGTCAGTATAGATAGTATATTTTCCTGACGTGTTGAAAATACCAATGTTGTTATAGGTATAGACTAAAGGTTAAAAAAAAAAAAAAGAAATACTATTATATCGTTAAGGCTAAGTATTCAGAGTGTGAAGGGATCTAAAAGCTGTAACCATCAAGCTATAGGGTTCAAAAGTTTTGGTCATCCATTTATTTTTAAAATGCCACAGCACTGACCAATGTTCATGAAATACTCTAAATGAAAGTATTATTTATTTCCCAATCCTGATTTGTAACCTAGTCATTCATCCCTTACACACTTTTCACACAATGCAGGATTGAATTGTGTGGGATTGCCATGGGATTTTATAGAAGCTGGAAGTATAACACATTGTAGAAAGGCATTGAACAAAGTCATAGAGCAGAAATTAATCAAAAAACAGTCTGAGTGTCATCTTCAGCTCAGGAAATCCCTAAATTGTTGGTTGCTAGAAGCTGAAAGGCCAATACTGAGGGGGAAAAATACCCCACGTTCTAATTCTGTATTCTTTTTCCAGGTATCCCTAAATTGCTGATGTACATGGATTCTCAGTTGGATGTATCTTCAGTGTTGCCCTCTTTATTTTGTGCTCTTATATTCCTATGTTCAGAAAAAAATCGTCTCATTCTCTGTTGGGAATCTAGAAAGAAAGATCCATGAAACCGTACTGGTCAAATTCATGCTGGTTTGGTATTTTGTTTTCTTGTCAGGTTAAAAGTACATTGGTAGCGAGTCAAGAAGTTATCTGGAAGTAATGTCCAGAAGAAGTGGAATTCCCAGATTTACTTTCAGGTAGGCTAATTACTGCCATAAAATCTGAAGCGTCTGAAGAAGTCAGGCCCATGCTAGCCCATGTCTTCAGGTTTCTAAAGGTAGGCTGATGTTTTTTAAAGTACTGACCTTGCTCCTGAAAGCACAAGCTTTGTAGGGACTCATTGGCGCTGCATGTATACCAACCAGTACACCAACCAGTATCAGCACTGGCTTTGTGGCATGGTCTGGGTACATTTAAGCTACAAACCAGAGCTGTTGAATGCAAACTGTCTACGGGAATTGGTCCTGGCCTGTGCTAACCCTGATCTGTTCCCAAGCAGTGCTTGGGGAGAAGCGAGTGGTCCTGACCAGATGGGCATCGAGGCCGCTCCAACAATGTGGTGGTGCTGGCAGCTAGCTCCAGCGCCTGCACCCACGCTCTGTTACCGTTTAATGTAATACTACAGACATCTTTGTGGACATCTGCGTGTCTGCCACATTTGGTAGGGATTGAAGTATATGGACTTGTTCTAAGGCAGTGCATTAAGAACAGTTCTGAAACCAAAGTCGATTTGAAAAATACAGATTAGATATTGACCTTTTTATATGCCCTATGGATAGGAATGATCATATGCCAATCTTTTCATTTTCCTCTAATATTTTTTTATGGAGAGCTGCAGTTAAGCAGTTCGTGACTATCAATTATAATAAAGGCAGAAGATGAGCTAATTGAATATGCATTATTACAGAGATTGAACTGTACTATGTTTGCTACAGTGGGCTGATTCTGTAGGTTAAATTGCTTGATAGCATTTTACAACTAATGATTAATGATAGTAGCCTTTTACAGGATTTCATTTGAGGAAGCATTAGAGGCTGTTATGTGTTAGCAATGCTCAAAGTTGTTCCTGCAATGCAGTGGCTGAGAATTCTTACAGGAAATATCTAAACAATTTCCTTTGCGCAGCACTACTAGCACACAGTAATTATTCTGCGAGTGGTTCCAAATAATCCGCAATCCTTAATTTGCCATTTTGCTTTTGGACAAATTGATTCCAAGCTATAATGTATTTAACTACATGTGCTTTTACGCATTTAATGATTTTGTAGAATTTAACAAGCGATTTGCAGTTTCTGCTTTGTTTCTCATCCTGCAAAAGGGAATGCCGGCAAAGGGGCAGGGTTCGTCCTCCTGCGTTGGCGATGCAGCTGTGGGTAAGCAGATTCGCTGCTAGGCAGCCCCGCTAAGGAAAGGACAGAGAACTCCCAGCTCACGTGGAGGCTGTTCCTAGAGGTCAAGGGAAGCAGAGGATGATTGACATTAAAGCATTCTCACGGCTATGCCCGGCTCAGACTCAGGAATAAATCCCCAACATCAATCTTATACGCATTTTTCAAATGCAGTCACTTAGGAAGGTTATACTACAAAGCTTCAAAGTGACGTGTTTTGGCAACATTCTTGGAATTTTAAACACAAGAAAGAGAAATACACCTCCTAATGTACATAAATGAACAAATTTGAATGCTATTCAAAATGCAGCATTATATAAAATATTTAAGAAGATACCTCCAAAATGACTGCAGACTGTAGTGACTGACAGTAAACTGTGCTAAAAGAAACTTAAAGGCAAGTCCAATAAACATATTACTGGGGAAAAAAATTAAAAAGAATCGTTTCCGTGCAAGCTGAGGTTACATCTAGACCAAACACGTGATTCACTCACATCAAAGAACAGACTTTGTTGTGACTACAGCTTTTTTGGGGGGGCATACAATTTCAACAAAGACCACATTTGAGCTGTGAGCTGTTTGTCAGTTAATTAGATCAGCTGCATCTTCCCCTCCAGACTGATCCATCTTGTTGGATAGGATCACATAATTACTTAACAGTATGGCTGGTAAATAAGGATGAACAGACTGTGGCTGTTTCTTATTTACTAGAAGAAGATATGGTTATCTTGGCATCAGCAAGAGTTTCCTACTTACCCTTTATGTGTGATTAAATAGAATATGTTTGCAGATACTAACAGCACTGCAGTCCAGAGGCATTCCCCACCACAATGAGCAGAAGCAGCTGTCCCGTCAGGTACAAAGCTTTACAGGTAGGTGTTATCCTATAGTGCTCGGGATGGGTCTGTACCGCAGTCAGTGCTGTGGTTGTACCTGGTGTAGACATATCCGAACTAGTTTTTCTCTGGTGAGCGCTGGTAATAAGTGCAATAAAAATGAGGTGATGTGAGTTTTAAGATAGCTTAGAAACGTGACTGGATACTCAGGGTCCCCTGTAACATACCATGCCGCTGGATGCTCTTTGTTATTCTCAGGTAGTGCTGTTAGGGTATGTCTACCACAGTACCCACGTTCTTCTGTAGATAAAGTTATCTAAGGCTACTATCTATGAGTATTTCTCTCAAAGGTTAATATTTCTGAGTACGTGGGGGAAGACAAGTTGCCAAAAATGTTATGTTGAATCATTGGATCTGAGTACAGCAAAGGTACCACTCTAAGGCAACGGCAATTTTTAAATGGTTATCATAACATATTTGTTGTTAGCAGCTGTAAAGCACTTGCTAAGCCAAACTTCGTAAGTCTGTAAATACTCCCCAGCCTGTTTCCTAAGAGCTGACTTCACATTTTCTCTAATATCCAGTTGTATAGCCCTATAGGATGTTTACTGAGCCGTAGCAAAAATCTAAAGTACATTCATGCTCTGCATAATAAGTCTGCCTATTCACTGCAGAATAATAATACTCTGGTTGTGCATCTCAGTGTTTTCTAGAAGAGGGAGCAATGAACTGAAAGTCTGGTAATCATCAAGGAACTGAAGCTTTTAGTTCTGCATTCATCTGCTGCCAGTGGCACGGTGATTATGATTAGAGTGGGAAAACTCCACTGCGGTAGCAACCACAGCTTGTAGTCAAGACTGGGTTGTTTTACAGTTAAATACTAAACAAATATAGACATATATACATTTTTTTTTTTTTTCTGAAAGAAGCATGATGCTCTCAGGTGATAAATATCATAGAATACCTTATTGATCAGAGCTATATTTGAGGTGGTTGGGTCAGCTTTGTTAAAAATGGATGTTCAAGTCATAATTAGCTAGTGAACCACTGTTCAAAGTTGTCTCCAGCCCTCTTGCTCCTTGGTATTGCTGTCTCCTCTGTTTAGGAAGCACATTGCCTGTGGATAGCTTTGAGGACAGCTTCTCTTTCTGTACAGAAATCCCTGTCCCTGACTGGGACTGCGCAGCAAACCTGCAGACTCTCTCTACCTTCAGTCAGGTATTTCTGGCAATAGAGCTCTGGCAATACAGACCCAACCTAGAGCAAGGCCAGGTATTCTGTCTATATAATGAGGTGAGAAACCTACCCCCCAATGTCCTCAGGTGTTTGAAATGCAGCAACTGTGTTACATAAAGAGAGACAAATAAGGTTTCTGAAATCCTAAATGAACTGGAGACTATTGAAAGCTGCCATTGATTCCCACGTGGCTAAGAGCACACTCTGTGACTATCATTTATGTGTTCAACATCAATAATGTACTTTGCTCGGTAAGGTAAAACAGCTCTTGGAAATCTGCAGACTTTGTCTTTTTTTCATTGACTTCAGTGGATATTGGGTTTTGATAGCGAGGACCGGTAATTACCCTGGGGAGGGAAGTTCAAAAAAATAAACAGCGGTAGTGGTTTGACTTTGAATACAAAATAACAGAATTTTAAATGAGGAATAAAAGGTTTAGAAAGAAGATAAGGATGGCATGATAAGTACAGTAGGCCACAAAAAATTAGAAAAAGAAAAAAAATTGTTGCCTGATGGGGGAGATCAAAGGTATAAAAATGGAGAAGATGGGACTTAGTACAAAAGACCATCATCATCATTAAGGGAAAAGTGCTACCATTATTAATGACATCAAATAAAGGAACACAAAACTAAAAACTATAGAGTTCCAGATCTTCTATTCTATTATTCATAGCTAATTTGCAAAATGTATGTTTTGTAGCTTCTTATGACTCATAAACACTGATTTGTACATTTTGAAAACAAGAAATGGGACCTGAACAATAATTATTCTAGTCTAGCCAAATCTCAGTGGCAGAAAGACAAAAATACAGTATGTGAAAGGCCTTAAAGCCAGATGATCATTCCAGGAAAATACTATGCAAGTATTAAACACAAATGTTTGCACTAGGTGATTTTTACAGTAACTTGCACAACATGCAGTAATCATTTGAAGTATGTGCACTTCATGAGCAAGTCTATTTGGAAAGAAATTGAAGTGTTTTCATTTTCAGCTTTGAACCCATCTCTATGTACTTTTTTAAAAGTTGGATTTTTAATGAAAGTTTATTTGTTTAATTGAGCTTTGGTTCACATTGAGTTTTGCAGCTCCTGTATTATTATTATTTAGTGCATGTTTTATTAAATATTGTACAGTTACAAAACATTACGTAAATATAAAGATATACGTAGTTATTACTGCAAAAGCTTCTTTCCTCCACATAGTTCAAAGAAAACTACAGCTTTTGTTTGTTTGTTTGTTTGAAGGACAACCATTTAAGATTTAAACCTGGCCTACTGCAAATTGGAAATCAGTATCATCATCACCAATGTTGGATAAATCTGTGCAAGAATTCTGTTAAATGGAAAGGTATGTAAAAAATGGATATGACATCCTCTTAATATAGACATAAATATATATTTATTATATATTAATCTATTCAGTGAAACGCAGTGGCGCTGATTCTCCTGTAAGCCTCCTTTTGCTCTGCGCTTTTAAAGCACTGATGTTCTCCTGCTTATTGCATTGTCATTTATATATCTATAAAGTAAGGATGTGTGGAAGAGCCTCACACCTAAATTGAAGTCATCGGCCTTTTTGCACGTGTGTAAATAAAGTCTGAAGCAATGAGCGCTGCCATCAAAATTTATGTAACATGAATTCCTTCTGGCATAACTCTGCCAATATATCAGGTAGATGTGCAAAAGGAGGACATGAAGGATTCTGAGTGCCTGCTGCTCAGTTATATGCAGAAGAAGGAGTAAAGCTTAGGCTTATAGGCTCAGGGAGACCTTGGCACAGGATTTGAAAGTGCATCTGACATGCGTGGGAAAGGAGTGAGGGACCAAAATATGCAGCTTTAAGTCGTTTGCTCTGTGCAGCCAGGCTCACTCTGCAGGTGAGCTCGGCCGCCCAAGTACAGCTGAACCAACGTGAAATGTTTTCGTACTGTGTCAGTAACTCTGCTGAGCCAGAACACGAGTCAGGACCCTGCTGTGCCAGGTACGAGGTCCTAAGAAAAGCCTGCCCTCATCTCCGAGTTGGCAGCCTGAGCCTTGGGCAGTGCAGGAAACCATCGCCGGGACAAAAGGCAACAAGAACGTGATGTACAGCATGAGGAGTGGCAGTCACCACACACCACGCAAACAATTTTTAATGGGGTTGAAAATAAGAAGGAGCTTTCAGGAAGATTCTGAAGAAGCAGCAGCAGTCATGTGGAAGGTGGTAGCTCTCCTTTGAACTTCTCCTTGCTACCTCACTTCAATTTATATTGCAGATCTCTGGAGGCAGCCGTATTTCCATACTGGGGGCAAGTCAGTTACCATTCCCAGCAGCAATGGGCTGCAGTTATTGACCATTTTAGAAAATGTAGGTGTGCTGCCTATTCTGTATGCCTATCGCGTGTACCTATTGCATCCGCTATATTTCTATTCTGTGTACCTATTGTGAGTACATATCGCATCCACTATATTTTCAAAGGAACAGCCAGCCCTCGAGGTAAGACAACAATTGCTGCGTAGCGCAGAATAGAGTCAGACATAAAACAGTTAATCTGAAAGAATGCTGCTGCTTATAGTAGCCTTGAAACACAACCTGTGTCTCAATAGCAGAGAGTTTCGTAACATCCTTGGTGCAGGAAAGGTCTTGACTTTTGTTTTATAGATTTGAGTACAATAGGTTCAGAATCTTGAGCGGGACTTTGCACGTCAGTATAAAAGCAAGAATTTGTACTTGGAATCTAAACACAAAAACACTACAAAGCTTTTCCTTGGCTGATGCATAAAGTTGACCTTGACTGCTGAAACTGTAGAGACAATGCATTGCAAACTGAAAATGGACTGACAGATTTATACGAGAAGCTCCTACTCTTTTGTGAGCTTTAATCTTAGGGATAGGTATTGCTCACCTACTAAAACACACCCCTTCATCTCTCCTCTTCTCAAAAATCTGGAATAATCCTCTTCTTTCTTTTTCCCAGTAGCCCAAAGGTCAGAACGTTTGTATGTTCAGACCTTCCACTGCCCGAGGGTGTTTGAAGCTGTATGATAACTTAGGACAGCATCAGTAAACTTTATGTGAATTTACAGAAATGGATGTTCTTATTCTCCCAGGGGCAATGTTTTATGTTTCATAAATCAGAAAGTGCTCCCTGGAGCCAGGCTGTGCTCATGTGTTCGCCCCCCAAGTAGAGTTTTCATTCTCTCTCGTTTGTGGCTGCTTTCATGTTTTGCAAAGTGTGGAAACAAACACTCTAGAGGAATTGTGTGTGCAGAAAGCAGCCCTCCAGTGCAACTTTGGTGAATCTTTTATGTCATGATTCAACTGAGAAATGTCCATTTAAAGGTAAGGGTACCACCTCTGACTGATGAGCCACAACTTGCTGGAAGGTGAGAGGGCATAATGGTGAAGTTTCACCATCTAATTGCTCTGTTTTTTCATTTGGCTTCTTCAACAGCCTTGGCCGTGCTCAGAGATACAGCCCTCAGCTTGATGGAACTTGGTTTTTAGGAATTATTTCATTTTGTGTCACACAGAATTGTTTGAGTTGAAATAAATATTATTCAAGTCTGTACTTGAAAGTTTGGCCCATATCTGACAAACAGCATAAAACAATATACTCTGAATTGGCTTTAAGACAATAATTTTGAGCAAGACAATACAACTAACAAATCTGTATATGCATGGAACTGCCAACCCTGTCCTTTCTGCCGGTTAATTCCACTGTCAGCGATATGAAATAGACTGCTGTATCATCTTGGTAGTAGAACCTCTTAGCTTAGTTTCTGACAGTCTGGGCTGGATACCTGGAAATCTCATATGACCAGGACTCTGCATGTGCAAATTGTGTGTGTTCAGTGAGTGGGGTGTAATCTGGACACGTTAGACTCTTATATTTAGTGTTGTGTTCATTTGCACATGTAGACTACCATACTTCTTCCTGACCACATCAAGTTAACTGATCGTTTGCGCTGGCAAAGTAGGTCTAAGATCTGGGATACACCCGAGATAATGCCATTGGGCATCTACAACAAGCTTTGAACTATACAGACATAGTTATAAACCTGCACGAATGATGAAGGTGGCATGAGAGTGATGAAGTAGTAACATATTGATCACTAGTTTGTGTTGTGGAAGTCATGTGGGGGACATGTTTGTTCTTCAAGTTCGTTCCAGGCAGTGAACAGAAGAATTAAGCTAATACAAAGCAAGCTAATTAGACACTTGTGATTAGTTTCACCTAACTTTACCTGTCTTACAGTTAAGCACCTAGTCTCTCTGGTTAGTTAAGAAGTCAGATACCGCTGGAGGAAAATGTACTCTTTCGTAAAGAAAGGGTATTATGCAGCTAAAATGAAGAACACTTTGGGATTTCTATTTCTGTCCACTGGGTAGAGGAAAAGGCTAAACAACGCCCTAGATTAGATACATGCATTTTCAGATACTAATGCTGAGTGAGATTAATTTATTCTAAGTGGAGAATAGTTTTAGTTAGCAGTTTCAGAGGAGGCTCATACTTTCCACAATTATATATTCTGCACAGCATGAATAGGAACTATAGACTAATAAAATCCTATTCAGAATGGAACTTCCTGCCCACAGTACTTCGACATGAATTAACTCTGTCAAAGTACAAAAGGAATATTTTCTGTTTGGAAAATTTGCTCTGACACTTCACCGGGATTCTGCAACAGAGCTATGACAGTTTACTTTCTGTGATACACTCTACAGGTTTTATGTGAAGTACGATAGTACTTGAGCTAATTAGGATATTTATCCATTATCGTGTAGTAAAAAATGAATGTTTTGTTGGTTTTACCGGCATTTTCCTTTGACAATTCTATGGTATAAAAAAAAAGTAAGTCATTTTTCAAAAAATGTGCTGAAAAAATTGAAGCCATTTATGTTGAGTTTTTTTTTTTTACAGATTATTTATAGTTACATTTTATGATAACCGTGATTAAATATGAATACACATTTATGCAATGTTTTTCAAATGAAACTGCATGATGACTAAATCATGTCTGGCACTGATAGTCTACTTTTACTGTGGAGGTTTCAAAGGTCTGGTAAACTGTAACGGATCATTGTATACCTCACAATACTGCATATAGCTCACATACGTTGTAATACCTCGGTCTTTTCTGTGAGTTACAGCGTATCACAAAGGGTGAGGCTGGCTGACAGTGCGTTAATGTATTCTATGCCAAACTATGCAGATGGGTTCAGAGGAAGGTAGCCAGCTGCCTGAAGTCCTATAGCTCTCGTATGGCAGCACATTACTGCAATGAGAAAGTGCAGAATAGCAAGTGCTCAGGTTGGCTCAGGCAGCAGATACGCACTGTTCTGACGCTTGTTGGTCTTCCTCTGGATGACTGTGCTTTGGTGCAAATGCAAACTAGCCCTTCGTGGCTGAGTAAAACAGGTAAAATCAGTTGGGGGGGTGGGGGGGGTGGGGGGAACCCAGACTTGCATTGTTTGTATAACTAAGCTAGCTTTTGGTAAAGAAGAATAGATGTGACTTCAGTGTACTGGTTATGAATTAAACATATGAGCTTTTTCTTAGCAGTTAGTGAGAACAATTGCAGTCAAAGTTTATTTACACTTCTTACTGTTCTTACGTTTTCATTTATCCAGGAGTTACCTTTTTCAGTTGGTTTTTTTTTTTTTTTTTTTTTTAAGTGAATGCAAGATAAGTACCTTCTGTTTAATGGTTTGACTGTGCTACATAGTTTATTATTGTTAATATCATCTTTATGATAAGAAATACAGTATACACAGGCATTAAATTGCTGAGGAAAAATCTGGACAGAACACAATAATTTATTCAGTCACTTTTCTCCTTCTCTGCGCCTGTTTGTCTTTCACTGTCACACTGTGGTGTAGGTTGGTGGGAGAAGGGACTCCATCTGGGCCCTTCAAGTGGATCAAAGACTTTCTTGCTTGGAAGACTGGAAGGGTCACCTCTCCTCTTCCCCTTGTCATAACACTACAGCCAATGTTATTGCTTCTTGGAAACAGAAGCCTGTATGTTTGCATTCAATTTTTTCTTTGTCAGCACAGAGGAACCAAAACATCTTTCACTGCTTCTGTGCTATATCCCCTTGTCCCCACCTTGTGCTTGAAAATACTTTGGCATAAAAAGGTGTGCTTATTCAAGGGACCCCAACTTTAAGAGTCCTTAAGTATCCCATAGTAAATGTGACTAAAACCAGTGACCACGCTGCCGGCTCCAGGTGTTTCTCCAGATATGGTAGAAAGAAATCCTTTTTTCACAAAGTACACCTTCACTGTAGTAACACAGCTTAGGCAGCAATGATCATATATATCTACTATATAGTAGAACTGGAGTTCATGTCTTTGTGGGTCCCTAATGCAATTGAAAAGAGTTGCTGTGGATGAAAATTTGACAGAAGCATCTTCACTTGTGTTTACTGCATGGAATTATATTTCCAGTGGCACAGTCTGGCACAAGTCCAGCACTTGGATGGAACTGCATATACGCAAGTGGCCTAAGCTGAAAATCAGAGCCCTTTAATTTTCCTTGTTTTGTGCATAACATGCTTTTCTTACAGAGCTCATCGCATGCTATTTACCAGTGGGATGGCAGCTAAGACTAATATACTCCGCAGTCTAAAAAAATATAAAAACTGTCTGCACTGGCTGCTTGGTAGCTGTGCTTTTTAGCTGGATACTTTGGCTGTTTAGTTCTACTTTAAAAAATCTTGAAAGGTTTAGTCCGTATTAGTGAGAACTTATCTGCAACGTTTCAGTTTCACAGGCAAAGCCAAGTTTCAGATCAAAAATGAAATAAAATCTCATAAATTACCAAAAAAACCCTCCACAAATGTTTCCCTTCCATCATGGGGATAAAAAGTGAATTACGAGTCTTTGACAACTTTCATATCAAGTTTTGAGCTGATGCAGTCTTAAATGGCTGAGTTATTGACCTCTGAAAAATGGACTTTGTAATGGAAATACTGACAGACTATAAACTATAGCCGTGCTACTGGGGAGGGAAGGAGAATACTGTAATTACTCGTACATAAATACTGTTCTACTATTGCCTTGACAGATCAAACCCAAACAAATCAAATACAAACATGTCATTTCAAAAGCCCAAACATACAGCCAAGCTGGTGGATACCACACGAGGTATCGTTTATCCTTGCCTTGTTCCTCTTCTTGTCACACCCTTGTGTATTCCCTCAAATGCTTAACTGCAGCGCACAAGACTGCCAATTTCTAAAGCAACTAAGGTTCTTTAGAAAATTATATTTGCCCCACTTGAAATTGGATGACACTGACTCCAGGGGAGACAGCCAGCTGACTATGGTTGACATCGGGCTGAATATGAGCCAGCAGTGTGCCCTGGTGGCCAAGGAGGCCAGGAGCATCCCGGCCTGTATCAGAAATAGTGTGGCCAGCAGGACTAGGCAAGTGATCACCCACCCCCTACCACCTCCCCCCACTGGTGAGGCCGCACCTCAACTACTGTGTTCAGTTTTAGGCTCCTCACTACAAGAAAGACACTGAGGTGCTGGACAGGGTCTTGAGAAGGACAAGGAAGCTGCTGAGGGTTCTGGAGCATAAGTCTTATGAGGAGCAGCTGAGGGAACCGGGGTGGTTTAGCCTGTTTTCTTTTAGGAGAAAGGGAGGCTGAGGGGAAACCTTATCGCTCTCTACAACTACCTGAAAGGAGGTTGTAGAGAGGTGGGGGTCGATCTCTTCTCCCAAGTAACAAGTGATAGGACAAGTTGCACCAGGGGATGTTTAGATTGGATATTAGGAAAAAGTTCTTCAGTGAAAGGGTTGTCAAGCACTGGGACAGGCTGCCCAGGGAATATCTCCATCCCTGGAGGTATTTAAAAGACGTGTAGATGTGGTGCTTAGAGATATGGTTTAGTAGTAGTTTTGGCAGTGTTAGGTTAATGGTTGGACTTGATCTTAAAGGTCTTTTCCAACCTAAACAATTCTATGAGAGAGGAAAAAGACCAAAGTGCAGTGCCTGGGAAGGAAAAACATAATAGAAAGGAATGCACATAAGAAGCAATAGGAGGAGAAAGGGCAGGGAACAAGGTTGTGGAGAAAACAATGGAGTGATCAAGAAGTTCAGAACAGTGTGGTGATGGAGGTGAATTACAGAGATTTGGGCTCGTTGGTAGAGGGCGAAAGATTGAAGAGAGTTGAAAGTGATGGAACTTGAATCATTATTTCCCACCATGTTCTTTGAAGAAATGACACTTAAAGAAGGGAGGGACCCAGAACTGATACTATAAGGAATATTCGTCTTGCTGAGATTGAGGAGAATATTACTTTCCCCTTGAAATTCATAATCCAAACATATCCAAGTAGAGGAAAAAGGTGCTATGTTTTGTGAATGCTAAAACTAGTAAGATTACGCATCCACAACATAACATACTTGCTTATTATGGATGGGATGCATCATAAAATTGGTCATGCAAATGTGGTGTAAAGTAATGAAAAGTTATTGGATTGGCAAATCACTTTTCAGTATGAAAAGACATTTTGTAAATAATTGTTCATTATTTACTGAAGATTCTTGATCCCAGACTTGAGAGTAACTGCAAAAAAAGTCTCAAGCTCTGAGTTAAGAAACATATCATTTGACTTGTAATTTTTTTTTTTTATTTTGTGTCAACTTCGTGTGCTTTTAAGTATAAAGTAATTTTCCAAAGAAAAGAAAAAAGTAAATTCCATTTGAAAAAATATTTTAAATCCCAATGTGGATTATAGAAAAAGAAATATTCTTTGAGTTTTTCTGGGATTTTAGGCACATGATAAAAACATGAGAGCTACAAAATAATAATAATAATAAAAATTAATTACTACAACAGTATTAATCTGCATATTTTGCAATGAAATTTTGGTCAGTTGATTTCACACAACTCTGATTGCAGTACCTCTACAAACTCATAACACTTATAACACCATCACTTCTGCCTGAAGAAGTCTTTAAGACATGAACCAGTGGAGAGTGAAACATACTCTCTGAAGGAACCAGTAGATATTTGCTCTATTCTTGCATTTTCTTTTAGGCTTCCATTGTTTGGCTAGGTGGTCTCAGTCTGACCAAACACAGATGTTCTTATGTTGCTGTGTTAAGTGACTTCAGAGAGTCAGATCTGTTTTTTTCACTCTTGCCTATGAGTTAGCACATTGCCTTCTCTATTTCATTGTTACAGATCTTTTAGGAAAAATTACTAAATTAAAACCAATATAACAACAAGAATTAATCATAGTAACAGTAATGGCAAGGAGCAAAAGGGTAGGAGACTGACATGAGTAGATTTACACGTCATTTCTAACACTGATCATCAGCTGTAGGTAAGCTTCTATTCATCCTATGGTCAGATGTCAGGTCTCTTGAGAAAAAGCCTGCAGAGGAGCAGGGGAAATTATGGAGAGGAGGAAGAGACAGACCACATATCGAGAATAACATTGCGTACGGTTAAAAAGGTGAGCAAAGCAGGCAGCCTGAAGAATCTTTCTGCAAGACAAAATGTAAACTAAGAGAATAATGAACTTGAGGTCAAACCATTTTGTTCTACAAGACTTAAGGTTAATCCAAGAGCTGGCAGGATAAATGTTTTAAGTGGACGGTGGTGACAAGAGGGATTATATCTTTTAGTACAAAGAGTCCTTGAATCCAAGGCAGAGATTTAGACTGGACAAACCTCTGCTGTTGGTCTTCTCTTTTCATAACTGTCTACATGTTTTGGATACCTGTTTTATCAGTCTTAAAATTGTGCGTGTACCTAAAATTATATACTATGTACATGCCTTGAACTAGAGAGAGAAGTATCCTGCCTAAATTCCACTACAGTCTAGAGTTTGGAGGAGAGAGATCCACATTGAGCCTATGTCTCCAGAGAGACCTATTCTGGTAATCGTGTGTGTAGTGCAGGGAACAAATGCCAACGTCATTGGTTTGATTCCGAAATACCAAAGGATCTCTGTACAGGCAGTGAAGATAGCTAAATATGTACCAGGACACTTAAGATCTGCATCAAACTCTAGTAGTATCTCTTTCTGTCTTCCTGAGAGTGACAGACCTATTGTCGATATGCCAAAATGCCAGTCTAGGTGTGTCTTTGAACTGTCTTATGTTAGTGGCAATGAATTTGATATCTTCATTTCCTATACAGTCAAAATCTGGAGAGCTTTTTAATGTATCAACAGTCATCTGGAAGTCTTCACAAGTACTCAAGCTTATGACAATTGACCATTAGAAAGTCAGGGCACATTACCAAAGGTTGGATTTCACACCAGGTGAAAATATAGTGTTTTGTATAGTTTTAACTGAAACTAGTTTTGACTCTTCCCATATGAAATGTCAAAGGAAAGACTTCATTTCAGTGTCTGTAATATTTCGGGTTTTGTTATGTGATTCCATATGATTTCTCTTCATGTTTTAAAATGACAATGTATGTAATATCCATGACTTGTAAAAGTAGTGTTTTAATATATAAAAATGAAATGCATAAAACAGCAGAATGAAAATATCTTAAACTCTTTCAACTTTACCATTTAAATGATCAAAAAAAAAGTCAGCAGAATTAAGCTTTTCTTTTAAAACATAGCATGTTTCTTATGAAACATAGTAATTTTGAGAAGAAATCTATCTTTTGGTGAAACCTATTCTGGAATAAAAATGCCTGTATGTGATCTCTGGTTGATTCCAGCAGAATAAGGATCCTCTGTGAATGACAGGAGAGGTGAAGCATGATGTTATCCTGCTGACGTTTGTGGGTGTATACAAAGAGAAGGGAGAGACAGAAAACCAGGGGATGTCTATTGACAAGAGCTGGCTCCTAGTGTTAGCAAGGGTTGTAGAACAAAAGAGAGTAGATCCGGAGAGACACAGTGTTGATGACTTGATACACACAGTACTTCTATTTCACCAGGTTTCCTTCAGTCTAGCTCCTGTCTGTTGCTCTGCATCGAATGCTAATTCATGGCAAGAGTAAGATTGTTCTGTTCCTCATTTTTTGGTCTGCTTTAATCTGAAAGGGATTCAGCTTGTACATTTTGAGACCTCTCTGAGTGCACAGGGAGGATCCAGAGGTTTGCTTCTGTATTGAGTTTGCATGGTAAGGTTTTGGTAGAAAGTGGGCTACAGGGGTGTCTTCTGTGAGAAGATGCCAGAAGCTTCCCCCATGTCCGACAGAGACAATGCCAGCTGGTTCCAAGATGGACCAGCTGCTGGCCAAAACTGAGCCCATCAGTGATGGTGGTAGCACCTCTAGGATAATATTTAAGAAAGGGAAAAAACCTGCTGCAGAACAGCAGCCAGGAGGTAGGAGTGAGAACATGTGAAAGCAACAGCTCTGCAGACAGACAGGTCAGTGCAGAAGGAGGAGGAGGAGGGGGTGCTCCAGGTGCCAGAGCAGAGATTCCCCTGCAGTCTGCAGTGAAGACTATGGTGAGGCAGGTTCTCCCCCTGCAGCCCATGGGGGTTAACACTGGAGCAGATATCCAGCTCATGGAGGACCCCATGCCGGAGCAGGTAGACGCCCAAAGGAGTCTGTGACCCTGTGGGAAGCCCATGCTGGAGCAGGCTCCTGGCAGGACCTGTGGCCCCATGAAGAGAGGAGCCCACGCTGGAGCAGGTTTGCTGGCAGGACTTGTGACCCCATGGTGGACCCAGGGTGGAGCAGTCTGTTCCTGAAGGACAGCACCCCGTGGAAGGGACCCACGCTGGAGCAGTTTGTGGACTGCAGCCCATGGGAAGGACCCACATTGGAGAAGTTCATGGAGGACTGTCTCCCATGGGAGGGGCCCCACACTGGACCAGAGGAAGAGTGTGAGGAGTCCTCCCCCTGAGGAGGAAGGAGCAGCAGAGACAACGTGTGAGGGACTGACCACAATGCCCATTCCCCATCCCACTGCGTTGCTGAGGGAGGAGGGAGAGAAACGGTGAGTGAAGTTGAGCTTGGGAAGAAGGGAGGGGTAGGGGAAAGGTGTTTCAAGATTTGGTTTTATTTATCATTACTCTATTGTGATCCGATTAACAATAAATTAGATTAATTTCCCTGAGTCGAGTCTGTTTTGCCCATGACAGTAATTGCTGAGTGATTTCTCTGTCCTTATCTCAACCCATGAGCCTTTTGTCGTATTTTTTCTCCCCCTGTCCAACTGAGGAGGGGGAGTGAAGGAGTGGCTTGGTGGGCACCTGGTGTTGAGCCAAGGTCAACCCACTACAGCTTTAAAAGTGCATTCCTGATCTGAACGAAATGCTGCTGTAGATGCCAACGGTATGATGTCAGCACAGTGCGAGTGCTGCATACCTCTCCTCTTGACTTTGCATGCAGGAGGCTCCAGAGTGCTGAGATGATCATTGTGACTGAGTTAGGCTTCTCACACTCTTCACGGGGACTGCTGATGTGGATAAAGGCCCAGATGGATGCTGCTGGCAATGGATGTGTGGTAACTGCAGTGGCAGAAGAAACGCAAATCTCCTTCTGGTCCTAGGCAATCTTCCACCTAAATTCATGCATCAGGAGCCTGGTATGTTCATTCAACAAAGGAGTGAGAACAGGATTTCTGCCCCCAAACAAACTCATTTCATTTTGTGCATTCTGTGCTGATAAGGCATTAATCCACAGAAGAGCCATACGGTGTCGATGTCATAGGGTGAGATTTCTCTGTCCGTTACTCCTACACGCGGGCTCAACTGCAAAGACAGAAGGGAAAATTGTTTCATTCCTGATTAGAGGTTTCCACACAGCAGTCACTGTTGATTATGGGACTAGTGATGTCTCACAAGCATGGCTGTACTGCTGAAGAGACAAGGCTTGGAATGTCCCTGTGCTTGGTAATATTAGTCTGAACTTTCTGACTTCTAGAGTCCCATTATAGGTTGGAGTAATTCAGAGCAGTCTGCAGACAGGAATTGACTAAGGGCTACATTGGCTGGCAGCTGGCTCCTTCTTCTATCTGCTTCTTTCAAGGGTCTTGGTTGAGGTTTTAAAGTCTTCTGGTTTGTTCAAAGCAGCTGCTTATGCAACTGTGTGTTTGGGAGGCTTCAATAAGTGGTACTGTGAATAGCACAGATGGAAAAATGAGAGTGAAGTAGGGCCAGTTGTCACCACAGAACTAGAATTCCACTTTTCAAGTGAAAATCCTTGCAAGTTTTGCTGCTGGCAATCTATGACACTGTGAGCAAAAAACCCTAGCCCATCCGTGGTTTTATTTCTCTATGTTTCCTTTGATTTTATAAAGGCCTCTGAAAGGGCCCATATCTCCATGCTTCCACAAGAAAATATAATTATACTCAAAGTGAAGAAATTTCAGGTAATCCATCACAAAAGTCATTCCCTTCCTTTTCCCACCCCAACAGTAATTCTTTACTCTAATGATTACAGTTCTCTCTAGTGCCTTCAAAACCTTCATCAGTGGAAACGTCTGGTGATAAAATGGGATTTGTAACACGTCCTGAAGAATATAACATTCACAGTACTTGATTTCATGGACAGGAGCAAATTCAAAAGTCGTGGCATTCCTGAGAGGAAACTTCTTCCATACACAACAGAGCTGTTGCAGTAGTCCTTTTGCTGACGTCAGTTCTCAGATGCTTCAATTTAGCAGGATGTTGCCACAGAAAAGCACAACTTTTCCTGTATTACAGATAAAGAATTGCCCTGTCACTGAATTCTTTACTCTCTCAGCTTACTTACTGAGCCTTAATCATCATCCCACCTAGGATGTGGTTACGAGTCAATTGGCTTTGATGTCCACTGTAAAAAACCATTTTCAACCCTTAATATTGCAAAAAATGCACGAAAGTTTAAAAGATATGTTGAATGATGAAAAGTAATTTCCTAATGGTGATGACTATATCTACACCTGGAAAATATCATTTATTGTACTTTTGAAATGAATCCGATGATAAAAATTTTACATTTGCACTCAATATTATTTTCAACCTGCAATATATTACACCTGGTTACCAAAAAGGTACTTCTTCATGTACATCCTCTGTGAGATGAAGCAGAACTAATCAATCAAGTATAATAACAAAAGAGACAGATTTATCTGTTCACTTTACTCAGCTGGAATGATTTGTGGTTTAGGACAGAAAAGTTTAAAATGGAAAAATGTTTATTATGGCTACGTTCTGAACCAGACTAGGGACGAAAAAGCTTCTGCCAATATATTGACTTGTGAACTGAGGCATCCAATTCATTATGTGCATATTGAGACCCTGATTTATTACAAATGTATAACTAGGGCTTGCTTTCTCCTACTACAGCCAGGGGGAAGAGTATTTTCCTGGGAGAACTCCTCTGGCCTGACACCTTTCTGTGTTATCTGGGACATGATTTCTCTCTTACGAAAACTGTGACACTTTTCCATTGACATCAGCGGGAGTGACATCAGCTCCTTAAATCAGTGTTGAGTGCAATAGTTTGCTTCTGAGCCTCAAAGGGGATTCTGCGTGTATAAAGCCAGCAGATGATCGCAAGTCACTCTCAGACCACGTTGCCGCTTTGGCAGGATAGAGAAATCTGAACATGACTGCTACAAGACTTATAATTCATGGGTGGAGTGCTATCAGGAGTTAAATCTCTTCTTGTAAACTAGAACAGTTTGAGGGTATGCTTTCTGTTTCTGTGACCAGACATGGAATGGTCAGACTGTATTACTAGAATGTCCTGGGTCCCAAGACGGGGTGACTCCTCACAAATCACCTTTAGGAATGGTCTTTGGTCTGTGTCACTTCCCAAATTGTAACTAGGGATCATTTGGGAGACTGCCTGTACCAAAACGTTGCAGGAACTGCTCTGTCAGTGTAAAAATGCAATGGCCACATTGCTGCTCTCCCACCTCTGCCCAGTCTGTTTAATTTATTAACAGAGATGTACCCGAAGACCCTTAGGACCTGTCTGTACGGGCAGCTGTATGCAAGATTTCTGCCCCCGTTTGGGTTTGAAAGCCCCCATGGAAAGCAGCATGCCACATTGGGGTGACACCATGCCACAGTCCATAGCAGCTTGGACGCAGAACTGAAGTAGTGCGGCTGCACTGCTTCCCAACCTGCCTCACTTTAGCCTGGTCTGGAGCACGGGCAAAGCAAGTCCAGGATCTTTGCTTGATGTGGGCATGTCCCCAGAGCGAGAAGAACCTGGTGGAAGGTTTTTGGGTCTGTGCTATTATTAGGTGTGGAGATGTTTATACCCGACGTAATAGCACACACAGCGGAGTTGGTGTTCATAGTTACTTGGTGTCACCCGGCTCTGTTCAGGGGAGTTATTTCTGTTTGACGCTGGTGTGACTGAGATCAGACATCAGGCTAGCACAGAGTCAAGAGCTACGAGAAATGCGTAAAACTCTGGAAGAGACTAACAGTCACCTTAAATTCTAATGGAGTATTACCAAATGAATAAGGGGATGGTTATCATCAAAAGCAGAGTTCACTTTTGAAAAATAGCACCGTATTTAAATTTCATTAAAGGCCAAGAAGCTCCAAATTTAGTCCTCATTCTCCTTAAATTTCTGACTGTTAAAATGGCATTCTTATTCATTTAAATTACAGTCATCTACTTACCCTATTCAGGTGACTTGTTTCAAGACTGGTTGTGGATATAAATTCATTTCCTTGGAAAGGAGTAAATTAAAATAAAAAAAAACATACATAAAATAAGAGGTAATATTTCATCTTAAGATAGAAACACATACAAAGAATCAAAGATTTGTAATATACTTATTCCACCCAACTTTGGTCGGAGTTAAGAAAGAAAATACTATCTATGCATATATATGTGCACAAGTAACCATATTGTGCCTAAGCTGCGTGACGCACTGGTCTGCTGCAGGGAGTGTTCTCTATGGAAATCTGTGCTTTCAATTCGAAAGCATGGTATGCATTAACTGCAAAAGAGTGCCCTCCGCTGAAGATCGTTTCTCAGGCCGGGCACTTGAATCCACTTAAAAGATGTTACTCTTCTTCCAAGCAAGTATGAGCACGAAAAATTAGGTGAAAGCACACTTACAGATTTCCTGTGTTTTCTTACTAATTTTTATATAGGGTTCAAGACGAAACAGTCTGTGATCCTCAGATCATATGTATGACAGGCAGTTCTGCTTTTGCTGACCCCAAGAGATATGAATCAACAGGGAAAGAGAATATGCTGCCTCTCCAAGTACTTAAGACTCATGGTCATTCTTCAGCACATCTTTCAAAAACAGCAGTACTGAGAATAAAGCCCTTGTTAAGAAGGGAAAAATTACAGTGGTCTAAAACACAAGTCAGATCCTCACTCAGAGTTAATTGTCAGTGTTAAATGGAAGTCACTAATGCTCAGTTGATTAACAGCATCTGATTCACCATTTAATGTGAAAAAAAGGAAAAAAGGGCATTGGATGACTAGAAGAGTTTATGCAGTAGAGGATTTCTTTCTCCTGAAATACAGGGAATCAGGTAGCAAATCTGGACATTTGCTCGGTGCCATGCTGCCTGCTAATGGCCTGACATACCTTTAGGCAGCTAGCTAACACTTGAGTGTTATTTAGGGCAGGAACAAGTGCATTCAGGCCGGCGGCCCAGAAATACTGCTGTTCAACACTTCTTCCTTTGGCAATCCTACGTCACTAAACAGGCTCTCACGACTTCTCCCCGTGTGTTAAGTTTTGATTTTCTAAACAAATTCAGCAACTTTTGTTTAGCAAAAGCTTGAACGCTGCTAGGTTTTACCCTGTTAGTATAAGCATCTCTAGCAGTGTTGTCACCTGCAGTCGAGATGGAGCTTTGTTAAAGGTGCAGAAGATCAGTCAAAGTAACCATGTAACAATGCCTTGCTTCTGCTTTTGTCCTGAGGACAATTTCCCAAGTGTTCTTGAGGGAACAGTTAACTTTAGTAGGTGGTTAGAAAGAACCACAGGTGTGCAGTAGATTTAAGAACCACATGCAGGATCAAATTATTTGAATGTCCCATAAAATAAAGGATAAAACTCTTACAAAATTATGTGGGCATAAAAATAACCCTGACCTTAAGTTTTTACTGTTAACTATATCACATTGTTCCACTGTTATGATGATAAAATTTGACAAACTTGACTTACTGGCTAAACTTGCTAAGTTGATAAGGGTGAGATATGGGTTAAAGATTATTGTCTTCTAGCAGGAAAAAAAAAATATATAAAATATATGAAAATATACTAACGTATTATATATCTATATAAATATAAAAATTTATATATTATAAAAAAATTAAATTAAAAATATAATTGCTTAAAACATAATAATTTAATTTAGAAGTGGTGTATTATGGCTGTGGTATACCTTTATCCTTCTTTTTTCCTTTTGCTAATATATAGCAGCCAACATACCCAGTTAAAACCAATCTCCTCTCAAAATTCATCGAGTCAATGTTCTGTAGTATTATTTAGGAGTTGTTTAAACCAGTTAATGGGCTGATATTCACCATGTGTTTGTGTCCATTTATTCTTTGTGCTATTTTAAGCTTGAAGGCAATAATAAAGGAAATACTATGCCAGACTGAAACATAAGATTAAGACTATTTTTAGAATTTATTAATTTGACAAAAAGCTCAAATTAAAAATGCTGGACAGCTTTAGAAGGAAATTCTACAAGATATTCAAGTCAATTTTAGGCAAGTCCATTAAATTCTCCAATAATTATCCTGTGACACACTTTGTGCCCAGTGCAGAAGCCCTGCCAATGCTCTACGTGGTAATTTAGGATCTAACCAGGGAATTATAGGTTCTGATCCCTACTTAAAAATCTGCTTATATATACTATGTGTGGTAAAAAAGTATGGTAGCCTTCACGACAAAAGCTAGAATCCAGGTCTTACCATTTGTTATCTCCGGATGTTTGCACTCTCGGCCCAGTAAACCTCCATTTCTTTTTGCAAAGCAGAATTGCTGGAGCAGACGGTACTCATATTGCAAAACAACCAGGTCCGTTCTCCAGGCAGCTAGAAAATACTGACTTGCATCCTCTTCAGGCTGACAAAGCATGAAACCCACGAAAGTTTGAAACCCATCCTGAAGAATAAAAATTCACCCAGCGATTTACTGAATACACAGGAGAACCTCCTCACTCTCCATTGCCAAAGCAGAGTAGCTCTCACCTGTCTTTTGAAAGGTAAAACTTAGAAATCTAAATACAAGAAAAGAGTGTAAATCCCAATCTCTTGTTGGCACCTGTATTTCTGTAAAGCAGAGCTGGCTCTTGCATTGCTCCCACAGTTCATAATGAACCCCCTTAACGAAATTCAGTAAACACAAAAGAGTCAGCGGCTTTTTCCATCTAAATATCAAACTCACATAGCAATGTCATCACGTAGTTTCTCTTTAGCATCTATTTCATTTAGCTAGTACAGCCTGAGCCTCTACCTTACTTTACAAAGGCAAGTATAATTTGAGTGGGATTCAGGTCCTAAACTGGTGCTCCAAGGATCTAGGTTGTTCTAGGGTGCCGTAAATAGCACCACACAGTTTTTTAGGGACCTAAATCATTCCCTTTGCTTCTTATTATCAAGGTTTTTGATGAGACGTTAATACCTCTTAAATTCCTGTACAGGATGTGATAAATTTGCTAGGACTGAGCGTGACTTAAGACTGTGCAGAAAAGCACAAAATCGGCAGCAGAACACATTGTTCATCTTTCCTTCTCTTGGTGAGAGATGAGAAGGAGAATCTCAGAACCAGGATGTAAGATTTTTCTTGTCTTATTCAGTGAAAGGAACATAAATAGGCTTTGCTGGCTAGCGAAAAAGAAAAAAAAAGATTAAAAAATACTCAGTTCATTAGTCAAGATTAAAACTGTAAGTGACGTATAAAACACCTGAACCACTTCTCTGCCAAGAATTTTTTTATCAGACTATCTGCTCTCCACGCAGCTTAATACCTTCAGCTCTGTGCTGCCGCCTTCTCCTAGCAACTCATTTTTAACGGGGCACTCATTCTTTGGTTGTTAAGACTTAATATGTAGTTTTTTATAAGAAACAATACATCACAAAACTCAAGTCGGGTAAAGTCTTCGTTGCTGCAGTAAAACTCACACAGGAGAGAACATTTCACCACTGTTATCTTCAGATTTTTTTTTTTTTTTTCTCAAAACAAACCATTAGTTTCTCTATGAAGAGATTCCTGGAAGAGCCGTCCATGCAGAAGGCGGTGGTTCACTCTGCTCTGGCAGGAGGGACACGGCCCTATGTTTGTGCTCCGGCCCGACTTTAAGTGCCTTCCTGGCATCCGTCCCAACAGTGCTGCACCAGCTGAGCTCTCAGGACCTGCCCTTGTGGAACAGCCTTGTTAAACTTGTGGGGAACTAACCAAACAAACATTTTCTTCTATTTTTAACCTCTTATGAATGAAGAGACACAATGTTTTTCCTAGGTTGTTCACTTTTTTTTTACAGTTCACACCTAATCCATTAGGTTTGTCATTCTCTATTCGATACTTTGTTTTGGGACTGGAGAAATGATCTCTATGGACTCAGTAAAAAAGGCAAAGCCATGGACCTTCTAGCTCTGTATTTGTAGGCCAACGCTAAGCTTGAACGGGGAGGAACTTTCCTTCGCCCTAAGAGCAGAACAGCAAAAAGCCCTTTTGAAAACCCAGGTCAAGCAATATTTTATTTCCTGTGTCTCCAGTTATGCACATGTGCATGGGTAAGATACCTGTATGCAAATATTTTCTGACTACATGAATCTATGCTAGCTGCGTACATACAAAAAGAATTTAAACTTTTACAGAGACATTTTAATCTTTGTATTCTGAAAAGCAAACAACCCGTACCTTCTTATGTATAACTCTACCAATAAGACTTAATTAATTATCTGACTGGGGGGAGAATAAACACCTATAAAATTTTTTTTTGACAATGCCACTAATTACGATTAAGCTATAAACTGAGGTGATACAAAGTATTGCTCCAGCACGCAGCTACGACTGCTGAGCGCAACGCTTCAGAGCTCTCCGAAGGCTGCTGTAACTACTTCATTGTGGTGTACCGAAACAAAAAGTAACCTGTCCCTCACCTCTCTCTGCTGGCAAGCAGGATGATGAGTGGAAGTGCTCTGAAAAGTGTAATTAATCTTGCAACGCTATGTGCTACATTCCTGTTCTGTCAGTGCTTAAATTCTTGTTACCATCTGTACACACTGTTCTGGTACATGCCCACTTAACCTGGGCTTTTTATGCCTTTATTAATTGAAGGAGAGCACCATATTAAGTGAAAAAGATGCCGTATCCACATTTACAGTGGGGAAAAAGTATGCCCCCGGCCCACATGCTCATGATGAAGCACACCCTTCAAACCTCTTTCCGTCCCGTGTCTTTAACAAAAACCTCCAAATATAGGCCATGAGGTTCAGATTCCCATTCTGAATCTGTCAGGCTTTACAGTGCGGGCAATCTCAGCTGCCTCATTGCAAAGATTGGAGGGCAATGGGAAACCTGTTTTTTACGTTATAGTAAGTAATTTGAGATTTTTTTTTTTTTAATCATTGTCTCCCTTTTATTGTGTAAAGATTCAAGTATTATGTTCAATCAAGTTTTAGTTAAAATTTGCTAATATCTGGCTATGTATTTATACTGATTACTGTAAGTACCTTAAAGCATTCAGAATATTTCCTGACCAAAGCACATGTGTCCCTTCAACCCTTTAACTTGAGCTTAGCTAAGATTTAATCAGTAGCTGAAAGACCATAGTATTCTGCAAAGGTATGAATTTCATCCATGATGAGTCATATCTTCACAGAAGAGGAATGTTTTTCCTCTCTTCTTATCTGCAATGAATAGAACACACCATTGCCATTATTTTGGCATCACCTGAGGCAAATATTGGATTATCTGAGTTGGTTGTTCGATTTTACGTAGGCAAAACATGATAGATGAATGTAGTACCACTGTAGCTTCAATAAGGAGAGATTCTTTCTGACTGCACAACTGGGGGATAATTAACACAAGGTATGAAAGCTTGGGCACAGTGAAAAGGAATTATTCATTAGTCATTGAAAGTTTATTCAAACATTCAGCATTTCTGAAATGGCTCCAGACGTACAAAAGATATGGATTTCAATTCTTCAGATTATTTTTTTCACATACAATTATAGCTACAGCTTTGTTACACAGATCTCACACATAGAGCAGAGAACAGGGGCACAGTTAACTGAAGGAAGCGAAGACAGGCAACATAACTCTAGAGCTGCTTACACACATGAGCAAATTGCCACCGTTTAGGAAGTCACTGTGCATCAGCTGACCTTTGGTACCTGTTTATGGACGGGACCTTAACCTAAGGGGGTATAAGTTAGTATAGTTTTATCTAAAGCTCTTTTATTGCAGAGTAAGCTAAGCCTTGCAGATGCTGAGGGCTAAGAACACTTACAAGAAAAGTTACTACATGTCAGCTGGCATGACATAACTTACCAGAGCCATCTGTTAGGGTGTCTGGGCTGCTGGGTTCACGAACTAATGGCTACAGTGTATTGTTATCCTAAGAAAAGATAATTATCTAAAGCAAAATAGCTGGGGAAGGACTTTTGACTTTTTACTAGGGCATGTAGCGATAGGATGAGGGGGAATGGCTTTAAACTGGAAGAGGGCAGGTTCAGACTGAACATTAGGAAGAAGTTTTTCACTCTGAGGGTGGTAAGGCACTGGCCCAGGTTGCCCAGAGAGGTTGTTGAGGCCCCATCCCTGGAGGTGTTCAAGGCTAGGCTGGACGTGGCCTTGGGCAACCTGGTCTAGTGGGAGGTGTTCCTGCCTATGGCATGGGGGTTGGAACTCGATCTTCAAGGTCCTTTCCAACCTAAACCATTCTATGATTCTATGATTCTAAAACTAAGATGATGGACCAATTCCAGCTTCCAATTACATCACCCTACCAGGGATAAAACCTGGAGTTATTTTGGCTTCTCAGAGTTTGATGAGAGAAGGAATTAGTCCATGCATGACCAGAATTTGTATTCTTGCTGAATAAATAAATTAAAATAAAAGAGAATTGAGATTTTTAGACACTTTTCAAATTATATTTCTCAGCTATCCTGCTATTTTCACACATGCTTCTTTCTTAATGCAGCTGCTGATCTGACAGATGCAAATGTCAAATTTCTAGTCTGTACAGATATTATTGTAGCTGGAATGGAAATTCAGTTTTTCCCCTCTGCTCACATAAGAGTTTCATTTATGGTGTAAATGAGCGAAGTTTAAATTGCTAAAAGCGATCAAAATAAATAACATATCTGATCCCACATCCAACTCATTAAGCACAAGACTAGCACAGCTACAGTATTATTGCAGAAGTTTGTCAATGGGAAGTGAGATTTTTGATTTCAGGGTGGCTGGTGGAAATCCACACGTTCTTTAAAAGAAACACTGAAATCAGGCAGTAGTGCCATTAACCAGTTAACAATACTTCCCTCTTGTAGCATCCCTGTGGGTTTTGGTGAGACTGTTCATGCAGTCACCTAATTTTTATCATGAATGAAGGGAAGAATCTGGATCTCAAATTAATTATCAGTTTGATTAAGTTTTTCATATCCTAAGCCTGGGGGACTGGCAGCACCTTCAGAAAAAAGTAGTCATAACTGGAAAACTGCACAGGTTTTCAGAAGTAAAATAATAATTTGGAGGCTGTGGTGCAGCTTTGGAAATAAACTCAATTAATTCAGTCCGCCACCATCTCTAGTTGGTGATTCATGCTGGTTCCTTTGCATTTGAACAAGGAATGTATGGATTCAAGTGCAATAAAATTTCACTTAGCAAAATACATGATTTACAGTCAGAAACTGTCATGGCAAACTTAACTGAGTTATACTTGTTTCATCGCCACTGGCTACGACTTTCAATTTAATTTTGAATTATCTCCCCCTTCGTGTAGAGAGCACTAGATGCTTGGAACTGAGAAAAAAAGTCCATATTAACAAAAAAAGGGGGGGGGGGGGCTCTTAGGATTCATACATTAAGGAAAAGAAAATCACTGCAAAACCTATTTGTTTTGTGTGTGATGTAGTGCCAAACACTCTTCTCTGAATATGATCTTGGGGCTTCTCCTGGATACAGTTTGATTTCACTTGCATATGTTCTTTGTTACAGTGAATAATGTCAAAACCACATTGTTCCCTTTGAGATTAGCAGTAAGAATTGCAATAAGAATGGCATTTGAATCTGTGGGAGTTGAGCAGCTAAACACCAATAGTCTTGCTCTGGTGGGAGCAGGGATTAGCAGCAGACAGACCCATCATCTGAGCAAAATTGCCCCCGTTCACTATCTAACAACCTGTGAGCAAGTACCTGCACACCTTGAACGTGCACACCTTAAAAGTGCTGTTTGCCCGACTTAATTGAGGGGAAGTTACACAAAAATTACTCAACAGGAGAATTGACCGGGGACCAGACTCTGCAGCAGTTGTTCCGAATTAATTGTTTATCACTCCCAAATCAGTAGGGGTGAGAGAGGACAAAGGTCCATGTTAAAATTATTTGATTATTATGATACTTTAAGGTTAATTTCATATATATATTTACTTTTATAAGACAGCCTAGGCAATAGGCCACAGGATTTATAATAATAGGATAACGTTTCAGATGCAATAATCAATCAGTAACACTCAACATAAGCAAGAAAGCCTGGCCAGCTAAGATGTTACTATGCCGTATTCCAAGAGAAGACTAAAATAACAGAAGTTTTTAAATTGCCCTAACTCATTGTTATTCAGTGTTGACATAACTTTGAGAACGTAGCTGCTGCTCTGTAAATGTTTAGTCTCTTGAATAACAAACATCCTTGAGCACACAGAGCTTCAATTTAGAGATTCTCAAAACAAGCAATTGTGATTTATGATGGGGTTTAGGCTGTCTCTAAAACTGAATACAGCTCAGTACCAGAAGATCCCATGGATTCCGACGCCACTGAAGCCAAATTTGTCCTTTCATCTGACTCAGTCCTTAAAACGGAGAAGTATTTTGAATTAAAGCTGAATATTATTTTTGTTTTTGTTGGCAAACCTGGCACGTACCAGAAAAAACAGACAAGCGAAAATATCTGGGAATTTAGGAAGACTTGGATTAGCACTGCGCCCCCAGCTCTAAATTGGGAACAGCTATAGGTTCAACTTTATCATTCTTGAAACAGAATATTTTGATTTTTAGATTAGATTTATTAGGTGTTATAGACGCTATTCAGGGAAAAGAAATGATCAGATAGTGGTTTTTTTTTTTCTCTAACTCAATGATTAAGGCACGTAATTTCCAAATTTAAAATTATTTAGTTAAAGCTACAAACCTTTTGACAATTAACTCTTCTGAACATCAACATTTCTCTAACCCAGCAAATAAAACAAATTCAACAGTGCATCCTCCCTCTGTCAGAAATGTGTTGAGGACTAAAATTAAGCTAGGTCTAAGTTATGGATTTGCAACATGATGTCGAATATCAGTGAGCAGTTTTTGATCCTGTGCTAGTTTTTGCACTCTGTCAGTCAGCCAAGAAATACACGGGCTCTTTGCCGTCTACCCTGCTGTAGCAGGATTTTCTTATCTTTGACATATCTTTTTCGCTATTTTGTTCAAATTGTCTGCTGGATTCAAGAGCTCTAGGGGAAATAAAAGGCAAAAAAGCAAATACAGATAACACATACAAAAAATCTTACAAAGATCAGATTTAAACAACCCAGAAATTATTGGGGGGCAAGGTATGTGCTGTTGCAGAAGACAATTAAAAAGAAATTAATGTTTTGGAGATATTTAATGTATTTCTGCTTTTACTTTAAGAGAAGGTGATATGTTACTTGGGGTTGCTTCAGTTTCTTCTCCCATCTCTTTGTTTAGAAAAGTTCCTTTTATCCTCCTCCACAGTTTCTCAATTTTTTCAGTCTGATGCTGACAGTAAGATTTTCATTCTAGAGCAAAAATGCTCTGGTGCAGTCCTGTTGGGCTTCACACAACCAGGTTACAATAAGACCAAAATGCATATTTCACGACTGTTCTGTGATCTTGCCCTATGTCTGGCTTAGGAAAAAATTCCTATTTGCTTTTGAGTAGATGTAATCATAAAGGCAGGTGTAATTTCATTGTTTCATGGATGTGTAGCTTTAAAGAATTGCTGCTCATGATCATGGAGGTTAACTTTATGGCATCAACTAAAGGAACTGTGCAGAAAGAGATAAGTTAACAGAATATGTCTATTTAAAATGGAGCAGTCTTTTAAGAAAGTAAAGATGGTTTCCAGTATGGCTATGAGTGACAGCTGCCACCATTTCATTTTTTCTTCACAATTCCTGCAGAAATTTGAGTCTAAATACGCAGGATGGGTACTACTATTTCCTTCTGTTTTATACTGTGAATCGTACTGTTTTATACTCTTATACTTATATGTTTAATAAGTTTGATTAAGCCTTTATGGAGGAGGTATATCATTTGAGTGCTACTTGGTGATATAAAGGAAAATTTTTACAGAAATTTATGACTGATATACACTTAGATAAGAAAGGAAATCCACTTAAACTTTCCACAGAGGAAAAAATGGAACTACAGAAAATGATTTTTCCCACTGACAAGCAATAATACTGGGAAAAGTCCTAGGATACCTATATGAATGTTTAGCACAATCCTGATTAAATATCCAGTAGTCTTTTTTGGTAATGGGTTATACAGTATTGCTCTGGAGTTAGCAAAAGACATCTATTTTGTGTCCAAACTATTCTCTAATGCTCCTTTGTACCATATATCATAACGAAATCTTAAGCTAAGTGCAGTATTTACAGTTCCTGTGTTTTGTAACATACCAAGTGAACGTCAGTGATCTGCCCATCAAATTGTTCTTGAAATACTTGGAAAAGCAAAACCTCTAATGACAATAACCTTTCACCCCTTTAGACAGAGATGTCGACTTACTGGACAAGAGATCTTGTAGTCATTATCCCACACGTCATTCAAGAAAAAAACGAAAAAGACTGGAGAAAGCGAAGTGTTTCAATGCCGTTGCCTGTATTTATGTTTTGTGGGTTTGTCATACTGTCACACTGTTAGCTTTTATAGCACACTTGTCCTCCACGCGGTACTTTATATAAGAGGTGAATAGTTTTATTCTACTTTTGCAGTAAGGACAGAGAAATGATTTGCTCAAGGCTATTTCTCACATCACAAGAAGTGAGATGTGCCCCTGCGCTTTCCAAACGCTAACCTTTAGCCAGTACTTTCCCACTATAACACATGACTCACTGTACTATTCTACTCCATCGGTCAATTGTTCCTAGTGAAGTCAAATGTGAACCTCCTATTGCCTACCGGGAAAAAAAAAACCAAACAAACAGAAAAAAAGCAAAGCAAAACAAAACAAAACAAAACCCCAGATTCTTTATCTTTAAGACATTTTCAGAATTCTGCCTATCATCTTGCTTAGGTTGTTACTTGGCTCCATCTTTAAAATTTCCGAGTTTATGAGCCTTCTAAAAGAAAGAAATTTTTTCTTCACAACACTTTACTGAGATAAAGTGCCATAGCTTAATTTTACAAAGAAGAGCAATTACAGAATTCAGCTGATTTTCACATGATCTAACAAGAAGGCTTAGGAAGACAGAACTGGAATAGAGCTCACCATTCCCAACAACTGAAACATCCTTCTAACAAATTTTGCTTCATCCAGCAGAGATCTTCACTTTTTTTTTTTTTAATGGAAGTTTGGACTTTGCATGATCGGTCAAAGACTATTGGATTTTTTAAATTAATATTATTATTATTTATATACTTTTTAAATGCCTGGAAGACATCTAGGAACTGTATGAAGTCTTGGGACTACAAGTTGAAACCACTGACCTCACCTCAGGACATTCTTGAACCAGGACCATCCCTGAGAGAAAAGCGTCCTTTCCCTGTGATGCAGACTGTCATAGATGGCATTGAAGAAATACAACTTTGAATTGTACTGGTAAAAAAAACCCTCTTCTTGGTAGCGCCCAATGTTATGACAAGTACCGGTGGCTCCAACCTGCAGTTAGTGAGGTTCAGGTTTGACATCAGGAAAAGCTTTTGCAATGGGAGAATCGTGCAGTCCTGGAAAAGATTTCCCAGGGAGTTTGTGGAGTGTTTATCCTTGGAAGTTTTTCAAGACTTGGCTAAGCAGAGCCACAGCTGACCTGATCTAGAGTTGGCAATGGTCCTGCCTCAAGTGGAAGGCTGAGCTATATAACCTCTATTTCTATGATTACATGAAGAGCAAAACAAATTATTTATTTTTATAGCATACTTGTATTTGATTGCCTTTAAAACGTCTGAAAACATTTGTTCTATAAAGAGGCAATAATTGGGCATTTTCAGTTCAGGATGTTACAATGTATGCTAAATTAGTGTTCCACAAAAAACTGAGCAATTGATTCAGGCTTCTTAAAAGAACAATGAGGAGTATCAATGAAAAGATGAACTGTAAATATTCAATATTAACAGGCTTTAACTTGGGAAGCAAGTCTACTCTCACTAAAGTCTGCATTACAGTTTTTACTGACTTCACTGCTGGCACTCAGCAAAGATATAGCAACTGAAGACATGCACAGCCACCCTAAATAGCCATTCAGGTCACAGGATTTGCCCTCTGAGCACGCTGGGTAAGTATATTTAATTATTTGCTCAGAATGGAGCTGTGCTGTCTGGTGAATCACCGACTGACATTGGGACATAAAGCCTTCCATGGAGCAGCACTTAAAGAAATGAAAGACCCACCTAATAAGTGTAGCGCTCAGTGAGCCAGCCAGGGTGGACTGCAGCTTTGCCTGCACCAAAGGCATGTCATGGAATTATAGAATGGTTTACGTTGAAAGGGACCTTAAAGATCATTTAGTTCCAACCACCCTGCCTCAAGCAGGGACACTTCCCACTAGACCAGGTTGCTCAAAACCCCATCCAACCTGGCCTTGAACACCTCTGGGGATGGGGCATCCACAGCTTCCCTGGGCAACCTGTTCCTGTGCCTCACCACCATTGTAGTGAATTTTTTTTTTTCCTAGTAGCTATTTTAAATCTACCTTCTTCCAGTTTGAAGCCATTCCCCTCGTCCCTCCCTTGTAAAATGTCCATCTCCAGCCTTCTTGTAGGCCCCCTTTAGGTACTGGAAGGCCACTAGAAGGTCTCCCTGGAGACTTTTCTTCTCCAGGCTGAACAACCCTAACTGTCTCAGCCTGTCTTCATAGGAAAGGTGCTCCAGCCCCCTGATCATCTTCATGGCCTTCCTCTGGACCTGCTTCAACAGGTCCATGTCCTTCTTATGTTGGAGACACCAGAGCTGGACACAATATTCCAGGTGGGTTCTCACAAGAGTGGAGTAGACGTACAGAATCACCTCCCTCAACCTTCTGGCCATGCTTCTTTTGATGCAGCCCAGGACACAGTTGGCCTTCTGGGCTGCAAATGCACATTGCCAGCTCATGTTGAGTTTCTCATCAACCAGTACCCCCAAATCCCTCTTCTCAGGGCTGCTCTCAATCCATTCTCTGCTGAGCCTGTATTTGTGCATGGGATTGCCCCAGCCCATGTGCAGGACCTTCAACTTGGCCTTGTTGAACTTCATGAGGTTTGCACAGGTCCACCTCTCCAACCCATCCAGGTCCCTCCAGATGGCATCCCTCCCCTCCAGTGTGCCAACCACTCCATACAACTTGGTGTTGTCAGCAAACTTGCTGAGGATGCACTCGATCCCAACATCCATGTCACCAACAAAGATGTTAAACAGCACGGGCCCCAGTACCGACCCCTGAGGAATACCACTTGTCACTGCTCACCACTTGGACATGGAGCACAAAAATACTCACCCATTTGTTTTAAGACGATGTAACTGTATTTTTTGATCCTTGCATATGTTGAAAATGTAATTCTGGTAATGGGGAAATACCATGTAATTACATTAACTTTTATATGATCTTTTTTGCAGTTATTCACATTCCACTGGTGGCCCAATCATACACATCCAGAGTCTATCAATCAGCTATGTCTCTAAATTAACTCAGTTTACATCCTGTTCCCATAAAACCTTATCAGGCAAGGTTTATTTATGAAAACACAGTTAAATGGCAATGTTTACTGGTCAGTGGCACTAAAATTACTTTTCAAAATGTACTTGAAGCTGGTTTGACTGATATTTGCGTGCAATTGGTAGGTCATTCTTGCTCAGCAGACACTTAAACAGAGGTTTAACTTAAAATACATGTCACACTGCATAACATTTAAAAAGAAAAAAAAAAACAACAACCCTTCTGATCCAGGCCAAATAATGATTTTAAACATTGCAGCATCTAACTTTTATCTCCCTGGCTTGCAATGAAATGAATTGCAGAGTTGCCTGCAGAATGGGCACTGAATTGCAGTTCAGCTCCTCACACAGGGTGAAAACTGACAGTCTGGAAGTCCTATACAAAAAGCCAGGAACCACCTACTACCTGTAGGTGGAGACTCAGAACGAGGTTGTAGCTGCATTCCTGTCCATCCTCACGCCTAGGTGTTTGGGTTAAGCCCTAAGGTAATAAAACCCACAGATTGTTAGCAACATTATGGCAAAATAAATCCTCAGCTATTTCCTATATGGAGAAAGTTTATAACTTCAGCTGCATAGATTATTTTGGCATGAAGCTCTCAATTAATTATGTTATGCCATGTTGGCAACAGCACTAACATCAAAGAATTCAAATTTGGTTTTTTGAAAACAAGTCACTGAAATCTGAAACACAGTAGATGATAGATAGAGGCTTTCATGCACAGAAACCCCTTGCTTCTGCTCTCCAAGAGGTGACTAACTTGGTCTTGGAGTTGCATGAAATCAATTGAACTCCATATTGCAGTGTATCTACCCAGATGTTTCTACTTATATGTTTAGTATCAAGCAAACTCCATCTTCTTTAACTAAATAACAGAGGGCAAAAGTCTTCTGTGCTGAGACTGAGGGTGGTTGCTGAAGGATAGAAATCTTGGTGAGAGTATGGTTGTACAGTTTCATCAGTCTTGTCCATGGAGTTAAGGTAAAATATTTAAGAAGCTTTTCTAAGCCTCTTCATCCCTTTGGGTCTCTGGTGCATCCCTTGGGCTCCCTGTATCCTTTGTCTTTGGCATCTTTTTCTGCGTATTGAATGCATTTATTGAAGGAAGAGTAGCTTGAACTAATTATATTTAGGAACGGCTTAAGAAGTGATATCCAGACACTCATTTTCCATAGCACATTTATGTGGCTGATCATGCTTACCTAGGTATTGAGTACTTCATCACTAGACAGTAACAGAATAAAAAGGAGGATCTTGGGAATATGGATAGGAGATCAGAATTCCCTATGTCTTAACTGAGAAACTTAAACACTGGTCCTAGATACTGATTTGCTTTGACTATCAATCTTCCCCCCCTTGGAAATTTTGGGAAGATGTGATTGAAGTTACCCTCCTGTCAGTTGCAGAAGGTCTGCATTTCCCTTTCTCTGTCTCTCTCTTGCTATGAAAATCTAGACGATCATGTAAAACAGGTATTCGAAAAGACTTTTGTAGACAAGACCAATCCCTTTCATCTCTATCCTTTCTATCACTGTCTCTCTATCTCTCTATCTCTCTCTATCTCTCTCTATCTCTATCTCTATCATCTCTATCTCTATCTCTATCTCTATCTCTATCTCTATCTCTATCTCTATCTCTATCTCTATCTCTATCTTTATAATACATTTGTAGCTAATTGTTGTAGTATCAGTTAGTTCTGGTAAAAGCAGTGGTTTGCAAAACTATTTTTTAAGGTTAAGATTAGCTGTGGTAGTGCTGAAAGTCTTTAATAGTAAGACCAGTTGTTCTCTGGGTACCCAGATCCCTGAGCTGGAAGACAGGGACAGTGAGCAGAATGAAGCCTCCATAGTCCAAGGGGGAATGGTTAGCAACCTGCTACAACACTTAGACACACACAAGTTTATGGGGCAGGATGGGATCCACCCAAGGGTACTGAGGGAGCTGGCAGAAGTGCTCACCAAGACTGCTCACCATTTATGAGCAGTCCTGGCTAACCAGGGAGGTCCCTGTTGAATGGAAGTTAGCAGATCATCTTGAGGGCCATCACACAGCACACACAGGACAACCAGGTGACCAGGCCCAGACAGCATGGGTTTATGAAAGGCAGTTCCTGCTTGACTAACCTGATCTCCTTCTATGACAAGGTGACCTGCTTAGTGGATGAAGGAAAGGCTGTGGATGTGGTTTACCTGGACTTTAGTAGAGCCTTTGATTACGTTTCGCACAGCATTCTCCTGGAGAAACTGGCTGCTCATTGCTTGGATGGGCATATGCTTCACTGTGTAAAAAACTGGCTGGAAGGCCAGGCACAAAGAGTTGTGGTGAATGGAGTTAAATCCAGTTGTGGCCGATCACAAGTGGTGTTCTCCAGTGCTCAGTATTGGGGCTGGTTTTGTTTAATATCTTTATCAATGACCTGCATGAGAGGATTGAGTGCATCTTCAGTAAGTTTGCAGACGACACCAAGTTGGGTGGGTGTGTTGATCTGCTTGAGGGTAGGAAGGCTTCACAGAGGGATCTGGACAGGTTGGATCGATGGGCCGAGGCCAATGGTGTGAAGTTCAACAAGGTCAAGTGCTGGGTCCTGCACTTGGGTCACAACAACCCCATGCAGGTCTACAGGCTTGGGGAAGAGTGGCTGGAAAGCTGCCCGGCAGAAGAGGACCTGGGGGTATTGGTCGATAGCCAGCTGAATATGAGTCAGCAGTGTGCCCAGGAGGCCAAGAAAGCTGATGGTGTCCTGACCTGTATCAGAAACAGTATGGCCAGGAGGACTAGGGAGGTGATCGTTCTTCCCCCTCCGCCCCCGCTGGTGACACCTCGAATACTGTCTTCAGTTTTGGGTCCTTCACTACAAGAAAGACATTTAGAAAGACACTACAAGAAAAACAAAGACATTCTCTGGAGCATGTCCAGAGAAGGGCAATGAAGCTGGTGCGGGGTCTAGAGCACCTCTTATGAGGAGCGGCAGAGGGAACTGGGGTTATTTAGCCTGGAGAAAAGGAGTCTGAGGGGAGACCATATCGCTCTCCACAGCTACCTGAATGGAGGTTGTAGTGGGGTGGGGGTTGGTCTCTTCTCCCAAGTAACAATTGATAGGACAAGAGGAAATGGCCTTAAGTTGTTCCAGGGGAGGTTTATATTGGATATCAGGAAAAATTTCTTCACAGGAAGGGTTGTCAAGCATTGGAACAGGCTGCCCAGGGAAGTTGTGGAGCCACCACCCTTAGAGGTATTTAAAAGACATGTAAATGTGGTGTTTAGGATCATGGTTTATTGGTGGTTTTGGCAGTGCTAAGTTAACAGTTGGACTCGATGATTTTAAAGGTGTTTTGAAACCTAAATGAATCTATGACTCTATGAAAGTTTTTTATTTACTTCTAAATTTAGGCAGCTCCTTTAGAAGAGGTGTTTTAAGGTACAGTTTTGGACTTGAGCTCCCCAAGCGTTGCTTCAAATACTGAAATTGCTTTTATCTTCTGAACCAAAATGACCTATACAAGGTGGTCCAAGAACGCCCGGAGGAACAGTCACTGTGTGTGCAGTGCCGGTGCTGGCAGAGCTGGTGGGTCAGTCGTGGCAGCGCAGGCAGAGCATGGGTGCTCGGTGGGAGGCTGGTGTCTGACCCACAACAGGTCTGAATTCAGCTGCCTCTGATTACCGTTCGTTATTCAACCCTGAATCATTTTGGGTTTTTCTTACAAAACGAAAGTAATGCCAACTGCTCAGTCACCTGGGCTGAGCCTCTGTTTCTATATCTTTAGATTAATCAATACTTTATATGACAGAGATTGTTGAATATTTCTTGTGGTAATGGAAAGCTGAAAGAGAGCAGGCAAATAAATAAGGAATTAATTGAACAGCTATGTGTCAAAATAACGAGATTTTTTGCTATTAGCAAAAAGTTGCTCCTAAGGGTTCCGATTCAGCTTACTTTATTCACATTTGATAACTTTTTTTCATCCTGGTACTGGAATTCACAAGGGGATTTCCAGGACAAATTCAAGCATAAAAGTCTACCAGAAAGGATATCAGAACAGGCTGTTGAGGAGGCAAGATTTTACTCTCTTAAACTCATGGAGTAAATATGTAAGTAAACGCTCTTAATAAAGAACTATTTTTAAAGTGCCTAATAGCATAGTAAAAGTGGCTTAATAAAACTGCTCAGACAGACTTGACATTTATAGGGCTTTTCTGTGGAGTGATATATAAATAACTGTCTTAACTAAGATCATCAGCCAAATACTTTTGCACTCCTTTGCACCTGCAAGCTAGCCATGTGAAAGAACACATAAAAATAGATGATCTTTTTCAATTTATTAAGAAAAAGAAATTAGATACTAATTTTTTTTTCCACAGAGCTAGTGCTTAAATCCACACCAGGAAAGCAAACTAGGATATTAATATTTAACATCTATATTTAAATATTCTCAGTATTCATCACATTTATATTTTAAAACATGAGAGGTGCAAGGTTTCTGGTGTTGTACTGATATTCAGACACCCAGACCGTTTGGGTGCTGTTCAGCATCATTTCATGGGACTTTCCATCTGCAAAGACCCCAGAGTGCTCTCTAAAATGGGCAGGTGATGCAACTTCCATCCTGTCACTTGTTCACCCCACCTTGACAGGGTGTGTAGGCGTGCAACACTACTGACCTCAGCCATCTCGGAGGGATTACAGGAGGTGATGTTAACACGTTGGACAAGATGGGTATTTGGGGAGGGAAAACGGCAGAGCATAACAGGCCTTGATATGCTGAAGTCTTTTTGGGGTAGCATCAGCCACTAAACCCAGGCGTGAGTCCCACATGTTTTCGAGACAAACCTGCCAGAAATAGGTCATTAATTTATTCATCCCTATGGAAAACACTCCAATCTTCGCATGACACGAAGTGAGAACTGCACCAGGGTATGTCACTCAGTAAAGCGCTTAAGTATACGCTTAAGTCTATATCATATCAGAAATGCTTATAAAACCCCCATGTAATGTGCTGAATGGAAATGAACCATCCTAACATCTTAAAGAGGTCACTTTTAACCTTCTGTCCACAATATAAATTATCAGAGAAGATATTTTATGCAGTTCCTAACCAGGTCAGCTATTTCTGTTTTTCAGCCTGTGTGGTTGGATCTATATTTTCCTTTGGCTTTATTCAAGTTAGTCACAAATTTTAGTAATAAAAATCATTTTTTTCATTTAAACTGTCATAAGACATTTGCAGTGGCCTGTCTTAGAGTCCCATGACCCAGAACATTGTATGCTTTATATTAAAGAATATGTAACTGTCCTAATTAAAAAAAAAAAGATATAAAAATAATCTAATATTAATCCTCTTGCAAGCATCATAAACAGTAGGGTACTGTCAAATATACTTTTCATATCTCTGAACTTCTTATAACCTAGCTATACAATGAATTAGCAGAAACTGAAATGCATCTCTGCAAGATCTAAATAAAAAAAAAAGAGACAAATGTATAATATAGTTTTCCTCAGCTGTTAACTTTTTATTACCCTTTACTGAATACTTAAAAATGCAAAAAAATTTACATGAGTTTTCATACAAAACCTATCGATTATTTTAAACCAAAATTGTAATTTCTTAGCTGAAGAACTGGCTCATTTGGACCAAATATGACTTCAGTTTTTTAATTTCTTCATCGTCCTCTCCCATTTTGTAAACCAGCAGATTACAGAATTGCAAACAGGTTCTTTTTCTTTCTCTTTGGAGTTTAAAGCAGCATGCTATCAGGATTTGAGAACAGACAGTCTGTTAAGATTTGGTAATGTATTTTATATCCATGCAATTATACGTTAGAGACAGAGCAGTTACAAAGAGTAACCACATGGAAGCAGAAGCAGAGATCAAGCTCCAGCATTTATTTATTTATTGATAATCAAAGGAAATTGATAATAAAGGACATTTTTTCGGTACAGAGATAAACTAAAGTACCTGATAATATGATTAGAGGAATTGTTCTTCAAATGTTGCATTTAGCATGGAATTCAATATTGTAGAAGAACGTAAGCAGCATGATATTGATGCCAGCCAAACTATATATTCCTTCAAGTTCTGCAATTATTTAGTGTTATTTAGGAGTTAGAATCATCATTTTCCAGACAACAGGATTTATTGCTCATTCTTTATGACTGTATTTTACTATGACCTTTATTTATTGCCGAAAACTTCAGTAGGATAATTATTGTTACTAGAGAAGATATCGGAGTTCAAAAAGCTTGTGGGTCTGGTTGCCTGTTTTTTTGCAGTGATTTAGTGCGGGTAGATGAGTGTGTGTGCCACATATGGAAGATGTGAAGCTCACAAGGCTTTTTTGAGTGGTGACAGCATAGGTCTCTTTGAATTCAAAAGGGAACAGTAAGAAAAGCCAAGGTCAGATATTAAACTGTTACTGAATGTGAAATGACCAACTTGATGAATGCACTGAATGGAGAGAAAGGAATCATATAATTATAATTTAGTGTTGTCATTCACATACGTATGATTTTATCACCATGTGACATCTTTTTCTGAAAATCTCTATCATCACTAAAGGCAGAGCTTTTCTCAATTATACAACTATATATAGTCAAAGCCATCATGTTTGCCAGGAAAATGTTGCTGTTCCCTGAGAATGCTAGAAGCAAAACATTTTTGCTCTCATCTGCATTTGTCCTGTTGCTAGTCAGCAACAACTTCTCAAGTGTGTCTTTCAAAATACTCTCCAATCATGTCTCCCTATCTGAGGAGATAATGCAGCAAAAAAGAATTCATTTGTCTTTATTTAGTTTTCCATTCCACAATTTTCCAAGAGACTGAAACTTAGAAAATGGAAAAATGTTCACATCAAGAAAAAGGAAAAAAAAAACGACTCTCTTTGTTTTCATTAATATTATAATATGTATTTCAAAAGAAGAAAAAAATGGAGGGAAAAATAAGAAAAAGGAGAATGTAAAAATAATTTTCTTTTTTGAACAACTTTCATTTTTCAATTCTGGTTTGTTGGAATATCTTTCTGTGATTCATTTTTGATTAATTCTTAGGCAAAACTTTTTCTTAATAAAAAAAAGCAGTGCTACAGTACCTTCTGCAAAATATTCTTCATCCTTTAAGAGGTCAAAAATGCATTATTCAAAATGTCACTGATTTAATAATCAGTAAAGCCAGAGAACACACCTCTTCAACATTTTTAGTGTTCAGCAGAACACTTCTATAATGCCACGAAATCTATTCTTGTCTGATGCCAGAGATATGAAAACCAGAATTAAAAGGCAAGATATGGAACATTTTAGAATGGGCCGAACTACAGAAAAGAGAGATTGCCGTATAAAATACAGGGAAAAGAAGGACGTTGGTTTGTCATTTGACATAGTTTTTTTCATCTGTACTGGCAGCTTGAAGACTGAAACTGCTTATCCTGGGTTTAGCGGTGGAGATTGCAATTTGAAAGGGAAAAATGCACACAGACCTGATAAGCATGGCTCTAAAGATCTTGTTTGTTTTGTTCTTTTCCTAGAATCATAGAGTTATAGAATAGTTTGGGTTGGAAAGGACATTTAAATGTCACCTGGTGTAACCCCCCTGCAATGAGCAGGGACATCTTCAACTAGATTAGGTTGCTCAGAGCCCAGTCCAACCTGACTTTGAATGTTCATTTGTAATGATTTATGGTATTGTCTGATAGTAAGTGAAGGCTTACTAAAGATGTGAAAGTATATGAAATCCAAGAAAACCTGTTAAAACTAGCATTACACATGTATCAACCTCATATTTAATCTACTCCACTGGAAAAATAGCTTGAAAAAATGGAGCTTTCTCAAAAATAGTCTATTCTGGTAATTCTTATACTAATTCATTGAAGCCATGAAACCTTCAACATCATCATAAATTATATTGATACACAGCAGAATGTTGTTTGCCTCTTGAAGTTATGTACTGGTTGTTGAATTCAGAAGTATTTGAGAGTTTATTGGTAGTATGTTTAACATGTTTAACCAGGGAGATCTTATTGTGGCCTTCCAGTACCTAAAGGGGGCCTACAGGAGAGCTGGGGAAGGACTTTTTACTAGGGCATGTAGTGATAGGACGAGGGGGAATGGCTTTAAAGTGGAAGAGGGCAGGTTCAGATTGAACATTAGGAAGAAGTTTTTCACTTTGAGGGTGGTAAAGCACTGGAACAGGTTGCCCAGAGAGGTTGTTGATGCCCCACCCCTGGAGGTGTTCAAGGCCAGGCTGGACGTGGCCTTGGGCAAACTGGTCTAGTGGAAGGTGTCCCTGCCTATGGCAGGGGGGTTGGAACTCGATGATCTTCAAAGTCCTTTCCAATCCAAACCATTCTATGATTCTATGATTCTATGTGCGCTGAGATTCTGCTTATTTAAAAAGAAACTTTAAAACTAACTGCACATATTTTTTTTCCTTAATTATTCCACTTCCTCAGTCCTCTGAGACCTGTAGATACCTGTGACCTGAGCCGTATTTGTACTGGCAAGACGTTTAGCATCCCCGGTTATCAATGTGCTAGTTTTGTGAGGTTCTTGTGCTGAAGGATAAAAGGGTTGTAGCTGATGCATAAAGGCTGGGTTTTTCTTCCACCTCAATTTTACACCAGAGTAATTTCCCGGGATGTAGATTCCAGTCCCTGTGAACAAAGCAGAGTCTCCAGGCTCTGTTGAAAGATTCTTGTGTGAAGCCCAGCAAGTTACCTTAAGTGAGAAACTCAACACATTGTAGGAAGGCAAACAGTGAAACCTCTTATGTGCCAGTGAAACATAGTTTAATTCTTATTTTGAGTAATTTTTTTTTAATTGCAATATTAATTTGTATAGTACAAGTTGGGATTTTTTTGTTTGTTTGTTTGGTTTGGGGGTTTGGATGGGGCTTGGAGGTTCTGGTTTCGGGTCTTTTTTTGTCTTTTTTTTTTTTTAAATATGTATATTGATTCTGCTTTTATATTTTTTACTTGTCTTCAACTGTTTCCAGAATAGCTCCATCTTTTTCAATGTTGCTCTTTCATATTCCTACAGGAGTCACCAAAATGCCATATTTGTGTTACTGCTCAAGTCACACAGGTGGAAATACACTGAGCTTTTGGAAATCTACTGGTTCCTTCTAGAGTGTGATTCTTCATATAATCATGGAATAGCTTGTGTTGGAAGTGACCTTTAAAGGTGATCTAGTCTGACGCCCCTGCAATGAGTAGGCACATTTTCAACTAGATGAGGTTGCTCAGAGCCCTGTCCAACCTGACCTTGAATGTTTCCAGGGACGGGGCACTACCACCTCTCTGGGTAACCTGTGCCAGTGTTTCACCACCCTTATTGTAAAAAAAAATATTTCTTCTATCTAGTTTAAATCTACCCCCATGTAGCTTTACTGTCTGGCCTGAAGTCTAGAAAGCAGAAGCCTCAAAGTCAGTTGTGATCTTTCTTCAATATATGGTGATTTTCTTAGTATTATATCATTTGTTTTCTTGCCCTATACAGTTACCTTTTTTATCCATTTAGATTTAAGGTTCCCTTTTTACTAATCAAATTAATACATGATTTGAATTATTAAATTTCAGCTTACTACAAAACAGATGGGATAAAATTAAAGCATGTCTCTGAGTGCCTATATAATTTGTCCCTTATGCTAGATTTGAATAATACTACATTTCTGCCAGCTGTTAATCTTTTTTAACAGCAGACGACAAATTCCACAAGTGACTGTTGAGCTGCATTATGACATGCAATATGCATTTGAAATCTACATTCAGCTTTTTCTAATTTGAAACCTGCCAAAGGAAAGACGCCATGATGAATGAAGGTGGCAATATAAGTTTCCCAATACACCTTATGCAACATATGTCCCCTCATTAAAATTCAGTATTGGCCAGAGTATAGATAACCTGGGCAACGCTATTTTCAGGCAGACTTAATTTCCCTATATACTTTTCTAAAATGAAACATTTCTGGGACAAAAATAGAACCTTCACTCTTTCCCCAAGAAAAGTCTCTACAATACAAATAAGTGACTGGACAGAAAAAATATTGTGTGACCCCTCACCGTGTGGTCTTAGAAACTAGTCAGTAACGTGTCTGGGAGAAATAACAGGACTGAGGTTCATTTGCTTTGTGTCATTTTTCTCCAGAAACCTCTTTTTCCCACCTTCACCACGTACCAGCTTTGCCCTCTCCATCCAGTCCTGTGTCCCTGCTGCCTTCTTTACACGCTGTAGTTCTGCCAGACCAGTTGTTTAGTTTGTAAGGTCTTTGGACCCAGAACGAGGTGGTAGCATGTGTTTGCACAGTGCCTAGCACGTTTTGTGGTTGGGGCTCCAATTATGTTGAGATTTTTGGATTATATTACCAATAGTCACTGGGCAGCACAAAGAACTTGTGGGAAAAGAGCAGTTGGCTGCATAGGATGCATTGCATGGAATCATTAAGTGTAGAGGTTTGGGATTCTTTATTCTCAAAGAATTGTCATAAATGTGGTGAGAAAGAGGCAGAATTATACTGTGTATCTACCCGATCTTCCTCATTTTCTGCTTTATCATCACTAGTTACGGCTCTTGGAAATGTTGACTGTAGACACAAGAAGTGGTAAAAAATCAAATAGAGAATGTGTTGTAAATGTAGTTGAAGTTAAAAGCTTACATTTAAAGAGAATTAGGTTTTTCACAAATAATATGGGCAGTTTTGCCAACATCTTGGCATAAAGAACACATCCTGTTGTTTTAGCACCTTTCTGAGCTCTGTTAGGAGGATAAAGTATGAAACTGAATTATTTATGATACTTCATGGGTATCTTTACTGAATTGTTTGTTTTTCTAAACTTTATTTTCAACCTTTGAAGACCTACTGGACAGGGAGGGGGGAGGCAGGGGGGAGCCTTTAGGATTTGGACAGCCCTAAGTAATAGTATTAGAAGATATTTTTTTTTCCCATGACACTAGAGGTCAGCAGCACAAAATACAAAATACATTAAAACAGACCTCCAAGAGTGCCAAAAACTACTTTTGAAAACAAAACCTATGAAAGTCTCTAATATCATCCTGGTGACCCAAAAGACACACCATTATTTTCTTAAAATTTGAAACATATACTTTGTATTTTGGTGATTAGCAGTGACACCAGGAAAACAAGCTTTCATGGGCAATGACTGGACAGTAGAATTTCCTTGTGTCTCGGGTTGATGCAAGACAATTAGTGCTAATGAAATTGCACCTGACCTGTAAGTTGCTGTGATGATCTGCTGTGCAGATGTCTGAACACTAAACATTTAGGATATTGAAAATGGTATCCTGTTTAAAATGAGAACAAGGAATAAGGGGAAGAATTACGAGTTCCAAATATTTTTGCATAACCTTATTTTTGAAAAATCAACTATCAAACACCATGGGGAGAAATCTTTTAATTAATATGTTGCTGTAGATAATTCATTTCACTAAAGACACAGGGGATGAGATCAGGTAATACCTGCTTTTAAAGATGATAATTGAATTTTCCATAGATTTCTTTCCTAAAACGTTTACCTGTTTTGATTATTATGCAAGACAAAGACTTATTTTGATCTAAAATTCCTTCAACCCATTTCCTTGATGGTAGCAAGAAGGTGAAAAATTGTTCTACAAATATCAAGATATGTTGAAAGGATTTCACATACTTTTAACTTCATGATTTTAGTCTATTACTCAGTCAGTGTGCCATGCTTGAATGGAAAATATAATTCAGCAGAAAATAAAAGACTGCCTGAATTCTGCATCAGTAGTGAGAAGGATACAAATTTATCAGGTAATTGCAATCCTTTAAGCACTGAATGGTTGTTGTTATTTCACTGAAAATTAGATGACAGAGTTTTCATTCAACTACATACATTATTTGTGCATTATGTAAGATACAGAAATGCACAGGACTACAAATACACTGCTTTTACATGATTTACAGCCCTATATAATTTTTGTGTTAATTAACATTTCCAAAATTTCCAAAATATGCTATCTACCTTTTTGGTTCAATAGCAATTATTCATTATTATTATTTTTACTAAAAAATAAAAAAATAAACAAATTGGGTTTATCTGAACTGTTTATAAATTATGACTAGTTTCAACTAAAAACAAATATTTAGAAAAGAAATATTGACTACTGACAGTTTTTAAACATTTTTCTTGCTTTTAATTTTAAAAGGTGATTTTGTTCCCTTTTGTTTTAGTAAGCAGGAGGTTGGTAGTTCAACTGAAATGAAGTTAATGACTTTCAATTAATTGTTGATGTTGTTTGAATCTGGGTTTATCTAGACAACTATTGTTTTCTTTTGGTTTGGTCATTTTATTGCAAAAGCCATTGCTCAATTCTCTCTTGTTTTTTTTTTTAACCCTGAATAAAAATTATATTTACTGACTACTCTGAACTCTTCCTACAAAACTTTTTTTTTTTTTTTTCATCTTTTTGGACTCTATTTAATTTAAGGCATTCATATCATATCTTAAACTGCCATGAAAAGTCCTGCAATGGTTAAGATAGTTGAGAGACCATGAGACCTAATCCGTCAGTCTCTGGATTGAACGGAAAACCTCATCTGCATGAGGTAAACAACCAGCTTTGTTAGGGCAAAGGCATAAATCTCAGTGGAAGACCTAACCCATAAAAGGTATCAAAGAGTCCCACTCTATTAGCTTACTTTAAAGCACACCGTAATTCATCTTCGCTCTGCAGTGACACGGGATAAAGTAATAGCAGAAAGGGGAGGCTCACGGCTCCGTAAATAGATTCTCTCCTGAAAGCCTGTTTACCCAAGGTGAACTTCTGGCCTCGTTGAAAGTGGTGGCAGAATTCCCATCAACCTTATCTGTGGTGGGGAAGGGTTTGAAAAATGTTCACTCGTTGGTGAATTCCGTGAAGCTGCATTTATCCCAGGGCAGAATCACTACCAGCACTTTCAGCATCACGTTCATTAGACTTGGAACCTGTTTCAGTGCTGAAATTGCTGCACTTCATTATGATTAAATGAGAGCAGCTGCCCTATCATTGATTCCACTTAACGACATTTAAGCAAGCGTAGCTTGTTCCTATATCAGGAAAAGGGGCAAAGTACGCTAGAATAAGGCACCTTTATACTGATTTTGCACCTACATTTTATGTGTTTGTTTATCAGTACATGGAGAGAGTGGAACTGGAACTGGAATTTTACTTTTTGGTAGAAGATCGTATCTCTCAGCAAAAATAGACCAATATGACAACTTTGATGGCCAGGCTAGACAAGAGCGTTTGGACACATACCTAGCCAGTTGCTAAGCTTAAATCAAAGCTAAATTTCAAGTTGTCTGTAGTGTATTTGCAAAGAACTCTTCAGAGGTTTGAATGATGTCACTGGGACCTTTTAAAGACAGCAAGTCTATATGGTCAGTCCTTCCCTCTCCCAGTGACTAGGTGGGAAACGTGCTCCAGAAGCGGTGGGAAATTTAAAGGCTAGAGAAACTTTAAAGCCAGGGGTCTGAATTCTCTGCAGTGTGTTCTGGTTGCCTGTGGTCGCACGGTGCCACGTGTAAGCTGTCTGCCTTCCCAGGGAGGCAGAGGGCAGGAGAAAAGCTAAAAGTTCAGTAGCAAAGGAAAAAATTCATTGCAGTGCAGACAGCCTGTGCCACCCACTTAGTCCTCGAAACAAATCTCCAGTGGTGCATACGCTTGCAGCCAGGTGACTTTTGAGGTAACGTGAGACTTTACTCAGCATCACAGAGGCAAAAAAGGAAAAAGAAAAATTTTTTAGTAAAATAATAAGAAAATCCATAATTGCTACGGGCAGGAAAAGAAAGAATCTTAGAGGCTCTGTGCACTGCTCAAACATCACTTAGGCTCTAGTTAACAGGCCTTACAAATAGAAAATTATATAAACAAAATGGCCTTTGAACCTAATGGAAGCATCTGGTTAGATGGAATCCTGGCTTTATTCAAATTATTAGAAATTACGTTACAAGTGGTGGCTTTAGTAGTCTTTTAACTAAGATTTTTACCCAATATCTAATGTGTGAAAGTAACCAAAGATAGCAGCATCAGTTTGGTCAAACATGCCTTTTAAATTATGCCTGTCTCAAAGAGCATTTCAATCGAAAGAGAATAAGGATTGGAAAATACAAAGACTGAAACAAAAAAGATCAACTTTTACATAAAATGTGTTGCAATACCCAGCTCATAGCTCTGAAAAAGTGACACAAAAATGGGCAAATTACAATTTTTCAATGGTGACAAATGGTCTTAAAGTGGTGACATTGGTCTTAAATAAGACCAAGGCAGATGGTTAAGATGTCCATTGGTCATTTGGAAATCCTAAAGGTATGATTCTGCCAAACAGTTTATTTCCACAAACAATGATATATTCTCATTCATACTTGAATTACCTGTCAGAGCTAAAAGCTAGGACAAGTGATATCTCGACACCTTCATTAATATGTCAGAGAGACAGTCAACAGTTCCTAGACATTTTATACTGAGTGACTGCATGCACAGTTAACTGCTTTTCTACCTGCAAAATGAGAACCGTTAAAGAAGATATTAATGCCTTTTTACCCATGTAGCTCATCTTTACTGTTTGTCATAGACAACTTACGGAGACATTGAGATTAGATATACCTGCAATAGATGCTGAATTAAGATATTAAAAGCTGGATTCTCTCTTTTTGATTAACAAGACAGCTTGTTAATTTTCAGGATTCCCTAAACTATGTCTCTGTTGATTCATTTATATTACGACACACTGGTACCTTACCTTTGAGTTGTTATATATTGTCAGTGCAAATTTAACTACTGTTTTAAAAAGAAAAAGCCAATACAACTCTACATCAGAAAAAGCTTAAGTTTTCCATTTATTCTTCTCAATTTTTGTGTATGAGTTGCAGAGGTACAGTTATCAAAAACCCAATATGTATGTATAAAAACAAGAACAAAACAGAAGGCTATGGTTCACATTGCTATGAAGATTTAGGAGAAGGAGTAAATTATAAATATGATTAATGGTATGATCTCAGTTTTCACCTTGAGCGTCAAACTGACACTTATTTCCCATTAATTACGTTGGAAGTCAAAAGCAAAATACAGAAGACACATTAAGAAAGACATTTTAAAGACATATCAAATAGCTGTTTGGAGCTCTGTCTCATACCAGAACATTGAACTGCATTATACCTAGGAAAAGGAAAATTAATATTTTTTTATTATAGAAAAATTACCATAGAAAAAGTACAAAGGAAGACAGCCTTCAGTCATTCTATTTTTTATGATTTTTTAGTTATTATTTCAGCTTATGTTTGCATATATGTAGCTTTTTATATGGATGTGTATGCACAGCTATAATTCATAAATATATTTCTGTAATCTCTTACAAAACCATATACATACCTGATGAAAAGTAAAGTAAATGTAAGTTTTAAGGGACTGTACTTGTGCTGGTTGTTTGACGAAAAGTACACAATGTTTATTGTTATTACTTACAAATTGAGAAAAGTTTGTTGTTAGAATATGGAATCCCTGTCCCAAAAAAACATGTAATAGAAATAGATTTATAAACAGAGAAGTGTGCAAAAGAAAATAATTGTAAATTTTAAACAATATAGCTGATGTAAATTAGATATAATTTTTTTTTCAGAAAAAGAAAAAGAAAAAAAAAGGGTAGTATAGATATAGCAAGTAGGTAACGTTCCCCATACTGCATGAATTCTCTACCCACTCATTCTTCCCTGAGGCTACTGAGTGAAAAAGACCATTTAGTGGCTTTTGTAGTGCAGATAATTATACTATGAAAATGGGCCACATATTAGTTTTTAACACAGGTCTGTAGTAGCAGAAATTCCAAGAACACCTGATGAACAGACCCAGTGACTTTTGCAAGTATTTGCTCACAAATCATTGAAGAACTTTTCTAGGTATAGCCATATGTCAACGCAAGACATGGTAAACTTATGCTAGCCATTATAAGACAATATCGGACCAGGGTTTTGTTAGTATAGATTTATAACGGGAACAACTCCCTTAAAATTCAGTTTTTGCTTAGTGCATTCTAGATAGTTCAAGCAAATTTTTTTTTTTTTTGTAAATATAGAATCAATTATCGTTGAATGGATGACTATTCAGGAAATGAACATGCAGTGTTTTATTTTGAGGGATATAAAATTTTAATGACGGCTAAGATCTTAGTACTGGCTGAGTGACTGAAATAAGCCTATACTGCAAAGTAGAACAGGTTTGGTAGATACACTAAAATATTGGCTCATACCTTGAAAAGATAAAAGAGTAAGAAATGCTGAGTGGTTCTAGCTTTGTTCTTAGAATGATGACTATCTGGTAATAGCTAGTGATTAATCTATACCATACGATTAAATCAAGGTCATGATGAGTTATTGTTAAGCATTAATTCAATACTTGGCATTAAGAATGCAGCTATATTTACCCTATTTATAAATATTACACTTAGCTAACTTACTTCGGAGCTTTCTATAGCTGTCCCTTGAGGTATACATCGGTTGAAAAATTATCCACGTATCAGGGAAGAAATTCTACAGCAGGGAGAAACCTAGTCATTTTTGATATCCCCTCATGAGAAAGCAGAAGAAAAATATTAATGAAGAACTTTAATGTAATCTTCCTAAACAAGCTACTAGCACGTAAACCTCGCTGATTTCACGCTACAGAGAGTATAAGGCACTAAATGGACAGTTTCAGTAACTGTCCTCTAATTTCACTACTTTTACTACTTAATGAAGTCACAAAAATGCGTTTTCCATCTAAATGAGTGAAATTTGCTTTTTTGGTCAGTAGTTATGCTTAGTGGTGATTAAAGAAATACATATTGTCTAGGAAGAGCATCTGCTCTGGAGTAATGGATGCACCCAAATATTAGTGAAACAAAAGACTGGGCAGATGTTTTGTTTCTCAATAGAGAAGACTTCTGCAGTGATTTCACAGTAAAAAAACAGCTTTAAAAAAGGAAAAAAAAGGAACCTTCTGAAAACCATTAATGATATACTTTTTTTTATTTATGAAGCCATCTGCACTTGCTTTTAAAGTCTAAGTTAATAATTTGAAAGCAATAAAGAGCAGACAAATCGCAATCATGCTTTATAGTCTTTTTTCTTAGCAACTCTTAATTATATTGCTTCATTACTTTAAGTAAATTCTGAACACTTTCTATGGCTAATACAAAGGCACCATTTTTCCCTGTGAAACTCTAAACTAAAACTAATTCAATTCGTGTTGGAAAGCAAAGACCATAAAACTAAGTAATTGGATGAAAAATCCGGGACTGATGAGCGATGAATTCCTCCTCGTATTAGTGTCCATTTTGTGGCTTGTAAACTCTTTGCTCTTTCAATATTGTGATTTTATTGCAATGTTCGGTTTGGTAATTAGGTTTTTGAATACTGCATCATATATTGATCTTAAATACAAAACAGATAGTTAGCATATGTCAGCTACTCAGTGAGATCTTTGAGTGATTTACAGATACCTGGATTTTTAAAAACCTGCCACTTCAGCATCTGGGAGTATTAGCTCTAAATGCTGTTAGCTTGGACACTTTTTTTTTTGTCCTCATCTGTTCAGTGAAGCGCAAAAGTGAATCTGTGAATTTTGCCCATCATAAAAATTTAAATTTCTTGAAACATTAAAAATGAAAGCCTGTGTCTGAGGCAGAAGTTGACCTTTCGTTATCTCAATATTCTGTTTTGCCAGAAGTTTTCTTTGTGTGCTCTCATGAGATAAGTCATCTGGAGGATGGTTGAGAGCGGGGCATTCATATATTTAAGTATATATATTAAGTTAGATGTATCTCTCAGTGTTGATACATTTTAGAATAGCATTTAAGTCTGTCCACCACTCTTTTTATCAGCACCGAATACAGTTTCTGTGGAAGCTGGATTTCACTGCTGCACGTTGAGAAGGCAGCTGGCATGCTGAGCTCCCGAACCATCTGTGCCGCCGGCGCCCTTCCATAAGTTCATTTTGCGTACCTTCATGAGGAAAACCCCTCTAACTAATCCTGGTTTGCCTCAAAGGCTTCTTACAAAACTTGCTTATTTCAGAGATGCTTCAATAAATAAGAGTACTTTAATCCTTTGTTATGATTCTTTTTGTACCTCCTTCACCATTTCTGAGTTTGTCATAGGAAAGTGTGTCGTTTTCTTCTAAGAGATAAAATGCAGTGGAGAACAATAATCAGGAACAGGGAGGTTGTGCTATTTCTTGGCATAGGGCAATCTTTTATTAATGCAGTGATGAAAGCATCACTATGCTTCAGTGCCAAAATTGATTATTGCCGCCCTGCTTTTTTGTCCTTGGGTGTTTTGGTTTTGTTTGGTTTTACTTTTTGGGTTTTCTTTCTTTGTTTTTTTTTTTTTTTCTTTTTCTGCCCTGCTTGGAGATTTATTTTGTGTGCTGAACATCATATTTCATCTCTATTACAGAATCTCTGGATTTTTCATAGGCAAAGGCTAAAGACAATAGAATATTTAGTCACTTGAATGAAATAAGTTTTGGCTTGATCAGAGAGTTTTCAGTCTTTTTTGTACTCTTGCAACGGTGGACATCATATTGTCTTCTGTCTTTGCAATGGACAGATGGCACTCTTTCTTTCTATCTGTTATGCCTCTAAGTATCTCAAGGGAGGCCTTAAACCAGCTAAATCTAGCAGTTATCTGAAGGTGGTAAATGATTGAATTTCTGTGACAAGAGACTGTGAGGAACACTTCTCTAAGATCATTCAGACTCTGAGGATCATCAGCGTGGGAGCTAACCATTTCACCACCTGAGTTTAATGACAGCATTTGTCTGTTCAAAATTAAAATCCCAAGAGACAGATGTTAACCCAGCAGTATTTCTGTCCTTGGAAGTCACAAGATGTATCAGTTTGTGTCTGAGGAGACAGTCCTGGAGTATTGCTGAAAATCAAGCAGTAGAGTGTCACTTTCAATGGATTTGAGTCCTACAGTTGTTTTTAATGTCGTATGCACTGAAATACAGGGCAAAGCGTCTGGTCACAGTTGTGTATCCAGTCCTCATAAGAGGGAAATTTCCTGCCGTTTTAATCAGAACCTGTAAAGGCTATAAATACTGTCATTTAAAGGATGCTTTTCATTGCAAGAACAGTGCTGAGTGGCTTGTGTTTAAATAAGAATCAGAGTCATGAGTTCGTGGTATGCAATTGTTAATGAAGTTATAGCTTGTAGTTCCAAAACTGTCCAGAACTTGGAAACTGGAATGGATAAGATGGAAAAAAATCAACTAGTCCTTTGGTTGTCTGAAGGCAGAGTTAACTACTGAACTTTTTCTAACAGAGGCCTTATTCATTAAAAAATGCAAGGGATAGAAATGCCATATCCCGCAGCTGAGCTGTTTATCTGCCAGATGACCATCAGCGCTACTTGAAAGGTTTTGCTCACAACTCCCCTAAATCTCTTTAGCTGCAATTTAAACTGCATAATGCATGACTAAAAGAAAAGTTAATTTCCATCTTCTCTGAGATGATTTTTTACAGAGCAAAACGTGGAAGAAAAACATAGTAACACATTTTCTGCCTTTTCTATACAGGACAAATACATTTTATTCATCCCCGAATCTCCCATTTCTTTTCAGTCTTTTCCTGAAATATTCTATCTGAAGCCTTTCTGTCTCTAATAGGAGTGACTGTTGGTGTGAACGAGTTGATTGTTGCAAACTTACAATCAGATTCCGATCCACTAATGTACCTATGAACTTTATATACAAGCACAGTAGTTGTTGTCTATCTTACACTTGGTAGAAGCTGCATGTATACACATTGGAAGTCCTCTGCTTTCCTCCTTGCTTATTTGCATCCAAGAATTTTTCCAATATGGTTCCCTGTTTTGTTAAGAACTTTAAAAAAAATTTACTGGCCTCCAAAATGTGTTTATGATATTCTGAAAACTTAAACTTATATATAACTAGTTTCACCTACAACATTATGGATGAAATGGGTGCTAGAGACCTAGTAAAAGCCACTGCAGAATCTCCACCTAGTAGTTAATTCAGTTTAACAATGAAATATTGAAGGATGGTCTCTGAGCAGTTTTACAGCCCTGTTCATGTGTAACCATCTTGAACTGGTCTTATCAAGATTGTATTTCCCCAGCTTCCAAAATTCTTACCTAGCACAAAATAAATACCATCTACTGTCTCTCTTTTATCTCCAAGGGCTATTTCCTGATACAGAGGAAATAGTCATGTCATTGTTCTATCTGACATGATTTGCTCTTTACAAATCCACCTTATTACTTATCAATTTCTTTTAGATGATTTTTAATATATTTTTTTGGTTTTGCCTGTGTTTTTTTTTTTTTTTCAGGATAAGATGTTATACTGAATTATCTCTAATCTGCTTGGTTATACTTTTAGAATCGGGCACCAAGTTCACTATTTTCTGGGCTTCTGAAACCCCATTTGTTATCTAGGAACTTTCAAAACAACCATTAACCCAGAGATCCATTCATTGTGTTTTATTAGTGCTTAAACAGTTTAACCAGGAAGGGAATCAAATCAACAGCTGTTAGAGCACACTTAGCGAGGACCTTGGTGGGATTTTACAAGACAAGAAGTGGTGGAGGTAACACCCAAGAAAGAAAAGTAGGTGTCCTTCTTGCTTTCTTTTTCTCTATCTCAGTTCATCAACATAGTAAATCTAAATCAAAGCAGTAAACCCTTGTATTTCTCCATGAAGTCTGCAGATGTTTTAAGCACGGCATTTTAAAGTCAGTTTTCAGGCTGACATCACAGTGGAAGTAAAAATATACCTTTCATATAGGGAAATTGTTATAAAGAAGGCTCTCTTTCTCCAGAACTTCATAATGAATGTTGATACTTTAAGAGGTTGGTAAGGTTATTGTATATCACAGAGTTATTTCATCATAAATCAGATTAGATCAGGTATTATAAAAGATATATATAGAGAGAGGACATAACAGATGCATTAATGAGAGCAAAATAGTATCACGGAAGTACATTACTAACCTTAAGAAGAAAATCTGCCATAAATTGTATTAACAATTGTATTCTGGTTCTAGGCTAGTAGAGGACATTACCTATTCCAATAAAGTATATAATGAAAAAGTGTTTGATGGACGGTTTATGCTTGCCGTTAACCTTTTTCATTCTACCACTGTAAGCTTTTTATAGTGCCTTGTTCTTGGCCATGATTTCAGTATGTTACTTAAATAAGTAAGAAATAACACAAGTTACCTGATTTTTATTTGTATTTTTGGGTTGTTTTTTTGTTTTTTTTTTTTTTTTTTTTTAGTATTCTATTTTGAATGGAATAGGCAGAGATTATTTCAAGCCTATATTTACGGACAAATTTTTGACTGGTCAGCTTTACAGAGCAGTTACATACAGACCTGACAGGTGCATATCTTCCATTAAAATTCCACTGGGCATTGCGATTGGGATTTTCCAGACACCACAGCAAGCTCTGTAGCATTCACAGCGTAATGAAATTAAGTGACCTTTCCTGTTTGTGTTCTCAACATGGAGCGCACCTGGGACTTACAAAATTCAACAGGCACTGTTGAGGAACTGCTTTTGCTGTTACAGCATTGAGTCTGGTATAATGGCGGTACAGACTGTAAAGCTGCTTCATAACATCAGCAAAAACTGTGAGATTATTTCTACTCCTTCCTTCAAACTCTGCTGAAACTCCTGTTGCCCAGATGAATCTTGTACCACGTCCTCTTCTAATTTCTTAATGCTTCATTAAATAATTTGAGGATCTTCTTTTTTCTTTCTGAAGCCATTTGGACCCTTTAGGGGTTTTTTTGTTAGTGCTTAGGACCAGATGCCATCAGGCATACCTTTGGCAGAGTCCGTGCCCTTCAAGGTGGCAGAACATAATTGTAGTATGGCCAGGAAAAAGCATGAAAAATAAAGCACATAAAAGAAGACCCAGAAAAGAAATAACAACAAAAATAACCCAAGGATTGAATTTTTAGGGATCATAAGAATATAATTTAGGAAAAGCAATTTTCATGCCTAACATAAATTATTACCTTTAATACCTTTTTTTTTTTTATTCTGCGTATTCCAAGGGATTAACTTGCAGACTAAATAAAAAGGCTTCTTGTGAAGTGCTGCAGGCTTCACAAAAAATGTTGTTTCTCTTACTTCTCTCTTCCATAGAGCAAAGCAACTCCAAAGACCAGTACCTTGGCATGGAGAATCCAATTACATGATACAAAATACATTTGCTGCGTTAACACAAACTAAAAGCAATTCAATCTAATGTAGGATGAGAACAGGAAGTATGTTGAGAAGGAAGTACATAACTAGGTAAGTAAGTCTGAAATTGTTAACATTTGTAAGAAAAGTGATCTTCAAAGAAATAATATCAATCATTTAAAAAAAAGGTTGATTTATTTCAGAAATGAATATGACTGATTATTTCCTTCACTCAGAGTGTATGAGTATTTTTTTTTTTCACAAATAAAAGTACCTTTTTATTAAATAATATCAAATGGAGAGTCGCAGATGCGTCAGACTTTCAGACTTGCTTCTTAAAGATATAAAAATAAAAACTTCCTATCTTTGAAACAAAGATGTAGATTTAGTTCATTGCTATCAACCACTGCTGCTGGAAAGTTACCAAGATACCCTGGAAAGCAAACAACGATCCCACATAGAGGGCGAGGCAGAGACAGGTGACAGAAGACTTTCAGGGACATTCAAGATTAACAAAATGTTTTTAACTGTCTCGGGAATATTCACACAGTGATATTTACATACTTCACACATTATCCCACGTTTCACGTGAATAAAGGGGAAATCACACATCTGTGGTTTTATAAGAAACATTTCTCATGGCCTGAAATTTTAGAGCGCAACAGCCTTCGCCACTTGGGATGGGTGATATCCGAATATTGCAATGACATGTTTTCCCATTTGCTAGCCATTTTAGGGAGTCCTGGGATTCCTAATTAGTACGTGGTATCTTCCTGGAATCTGAAATGAGAAAAACTGGGTTATTTCTGAGATTACTCCCACTATGGGAAAATAGATTGCTATTGAGCTTCTGAAACATTTAGGGGGCATCACTGGTGAATGCTAATGATAATCGCTTAAAGAAATAGGTGAAGAACTCTTTGCTAATACCTGAAAGGGCACCGCGTGTGTGTGTGTGCGTTTATGAAAATTGCCACCAGCTTAAAAGGTAATTTCTTTGATATCATTGTGTGATCTGCATTGCTTCAAACTGTGTTTGATTTATAGCCTGCTGTTAATCTGGTTGCAAATCTTAATATTAGGAAAATTAAGATCATCACAGTATCAACAGCTGAGCAAATTGATCATGAATTGCAAGGCAAACAAGCAGGTGACTGCAACAGGTTTGGCATTCTGAAGTCCCCAGACTTCCCCTGTTGAAGTACAACAGGAAAAATAAAATTATGCAAATCTGACAGTAGTTGTGATTACTTACAAAGTCTGAGAGAAAGAATAAGACAATGGCTGCTGTTTTTTCTACTACATTTGGTGGAAATGAATGGGGATATGTGATAGGAATATTGTAGACTAGTTTTTGAGTTCAGTGGAAAGTTAGGCAAGTACTTTTTGAATGAAAGTGGCAAATATTAATAATACTAGCAACGTTTTTCTCTTTTTTTCTGACTAGCTTTCATTTGGGTCGTCTTTCAGTAAAGGCCTTTCTCATAGAAATCATTAGTCACTCATATCTACTGCCATCATTACGACAATAAGGAAAATGGAGAAAACAGAAATCAAATCTGTGATCACGAAATGATAGAATTTTCAATTCTTGATCACGTAAGGCGGGGAGCCAGCAGAACTGCCACCTTGGATTTCCGAAGGGCAGACTTTAGCCTGTTTAGGACCATGGTCGAGAGTGTCCCTTGGGAGGCAGTTTTGAAGAGCAAAGGTGCCCAGGAAGGCTGGGCATACTTCAAGCAGGTGCTCTTAAAAGCGCAGGAGAAGGCCATCCCCTTGTCTCGAAAAACGAGCAGACGGGGAAGACGACCAGCCTGGCTAAATAGAGAACTTTGGCTGGACCTCAGAAAAAAAAGGAAAGTTTACATTCTCTGGAAAAGGGGGTTGGCAACTTATGAGGACTATCAAGATATAACAAAGCTATGTAGGGGGAAAATGAGAAGGGCCAAAGCTCAATCAGAACTCAGCTTGGCCACTGCAGTCAAAGACAATAAGAAAAGGTTCTTTGAATATATCAATAGAAAAAGGAAGACTAGGGAAAATGTAGGCCCACTGGTGAATGAGATGGGTGCCCTAGTGGTGGAGGACGCAGAGAAGGCAGAGTTACTGAATGCCTTCTTTTCTTCGGTCTTCACTGCTAAAGCTGTCCCTCATGAATCCCACACTCTGAAGGCAAAGGGGAAGGTCTGGAGAGTGGAAAATTTTCCCTCAGTTGAGGAGGACCGCGTCAGAGACCACTTGGCCAAGCTGGACATTCACAAGTCCATGGGCCCTGATGGCATGCATCCGCGAGTGCTGAGAGAGCTGGCGGATGTTATTGCTAGACCACTCTCCATCGTCTTTGAACGGTCATGGAGAACAGGAGAGGTGCCTGAGGACTGGAGGAAGGCCGACATCACTCCAATCTTCAAAAAAGGCAAGAAGGAGGACCCAGGGAACTACAGACCGGTTAGTCTAACCTCTGTCCCTGGGAAGGTAATGGAGCGACTCATTCTGGATGTCATCTCCAAACACGTTGAGGAACAGGAAGTTATTGGAAGTGGTCAACATGGATTTGCCAAGGGTAAATCGTGCTTGACCAATCTGATAGCTTTCTATGATGTTATAACTGGTTGGCTGGATGAGGGGAAAGTCGTGGATGTCATCTACCTTGACTTTAGCAAGGCTTTTGACACTGTCTCCCATGACATCCTCATTAGGAAGCTGAGGAAGTATGGGCTAGATGAGGTGACAGTGAGGTGGATTGAGAGTTGGCTGCGGGACAGGACTCAGAGGGTTGTGATCAGCGGCACAGAGTCTAGTTGGAGGCCTGTAACCAGTGGTGTCCCCCAGGGGTCAATACTCGGTCCAATTTTGTTTAATATATTCATTAATGACCTGGATGAGGGGACAGAGTGTATCCTCAGCAAGTTTGCTGATGATACCAAACTGGGTGGGGTGGCTGACACCCCAGAGGGCCGTGCTGCCATCCAGCGTGACCTGGACAGGCTGGAGAGCTGGGCAGAGAAGAACCTAATGAGGTTCAACAAAAGCAAGTGCAAGGTCCTGCACCTGGGGAGGAAGAATGCTAGGCACCAGTACAGGTTAGGGGCGGACCTGCTGGGAAGTAGATCTGAGGAGAAGGATCTGGGGGTTGTGGTAGACAGTAAATTATCCATGGCCCAGCAATGCGCCCTTGTCGCCAAAAAGGCCAATGGAATCCTGGGCTGCATAGGGAAGAGTGTGGCCAGTAGGTCGAGGGAGGTCATTCTCCCCCTCTACTCTGCACTGGTGAGGCCACAACTGGAATACTGTGTCCAGTTTTGGGCTCCCCAGTTCAAGAGGGACAGGGAACTGCTGGAGCGAGTCCAGCGAAGGGCAGCTAAGATGATTAAGGGCTTGGAGCATCTCCCTTATGAGGAAAGGCTGAGAGAGCTGGGACTCTAGCCTGGAGAAGAGAAGGCTGAGGGGAGACCTTATTATGGCATACAGTATCTAAAGGGTGGGTTGAAGGAGGATGGAGCCAGGCTCTTTTCAATGGTTCCCAGTGACAGGACGAGGGGTAATGGGCACAAGTTAGAACACAGGAAATTCCATTCAAATACACAGAAACACTTCTTTACGGTGAGGGTAACAGAGCACTGGAACAGGCTGCCCAGGGAGGTGGTGGAGTCCCCTTCCCTGGAGATTTTCAAGACGCGCCTGGATGCAGTCCTGAGTAATGTGGTCTGGGCAATCCTGCTTTGGCAGGGGAGTTGGACTAGATGATCTCTAGAGGTCCCTTCCAACTCTGATGATTCTGTGATTCTGTGATTCTGTGAAATTAATACTTTGCATTGGTATTGCACCTAATATTGCGCTGCTTATTTGCATGCTGGTGAATTTGAGCATCCATTTCATCTGTGCCTGTGAATAATATCATCTCACTGCTCCTAGTAATACCTGCAGCCAGCTATGAAAGCTCAAAACAGTTACCTCCCAACTTCGGTATCTGGCTCACTTCAGAGTCACTGTTTTCTAGGGTACAGCACTGCATCCAATAGATGTGGCTGCATTGTCTTCCTACACACCTGCCCTTCAATTTGCATACGTGAAAATGCATTTTGATCGATTGGACCAGATTTACCGCGTACTCCAGACTTCACTGTCTGGTTGTCTTTTGACAATATATTTTAGTGTTTCATCAGACTTTTTTAGATTCATGATCTATGGTTTTATGATTATTTGCTGAACATATGGAACACCCATAGAGTCAGAAATAGTCTCTCCAGGATCCCAAAGGATACATTTTTTATTTTCTAACATTTTTTTATTAATTACTTCTCTTTGGGGTCTCTTAATCATTTTTTCAATCTATTCGCTGGGGACTTCATTCACATTAAACATCGATTCCCATTTATACATTTTTAGATGAGTCTTCCCACCAAAGACTCAATACCAAAAAGTGTTCCTTATTTGGGAATTGTCGTTGCCTCACCCTTCTGCAGAACTTGTACTCTGAACTGAGTATACAGACAAAAAACAAAATAGACAAAATCAACATCATGTTTTCCGATTGGGTCCATATCCTTGGTTAATGCCTGTTGATGCAAGCCCGATAGTTTTGGGAGACCTGTAATTGCCTGGGCACACCATACCAGAGATTTTCCTCTGCTCATGACATGCTTCCTCACAACTGGTGTGTTTGTAAATGCAAACTTGACTAAGTCAGCTGTAATGCAGAGACATGCAAACAGTCTGTGATTTGCATGAATTTTTCAGAGAACAGAATTCTGGAATCGCTGGTATCACCCGTGTGATTCGTCTCATGGAAAAGTGAGGAATCTAGCCCAGACTAGGTGTTTATGTTATACTTACAATGACTGGTACTCACAGGGGGAAATTTGTCTCATATTTTCCTGTTTGCCTCTCTTTCCAGTATGTGTTTTCTTTATGCAGTTCTCAGTAACTGGGCAGCTGGTAGGTGTTTAGGAAAAAACGCCAAACAAAACCAACAAAAAAACAACCACAAAGCCACAAAACCCTCAAACAGCTAAAGCACAGACCCCTGATTTTTAGCCAGTTCAGATGTCTCTGGGCAAGGTGGTTAAGCCAGAATGAATAACAAATAAATTCACCACATCACGTATTCTTGAGTCAAAAGCAATTTTGAAATGATGATTTAATGAACCAAATCTTCGAAGTTAATTTACAACTATACATGTCTTATGAGCAGAAAGCTCCAAACTCATTATTTGGCAGATTCCAGGGCCAAGTATAGGTGCAATTTGGCCTAAAAAAACCTTTGGTTGGCAAACGGAGCAAGAAAGTAAACAAATATGCTGGTCTTGGCTTTGGGAGTTATAGGCACATTTTAAATGAATTGCCTCTAAACACAGCTGCAGAACTGAATCTCTGATGTAATAAAGCTGTCTGGTTTATGGCAGACATACATCAGCACTGCTCTGATGGCTCAATCCGTTAGAATCACAGAATGACAATAACTTCTTTGTGTATTACAAATAAATCATTGCTATCACTCAACGTGTTTAGATAAATTGTAAATCATCTGGCGTAAGTTTTGCTTGAGAAATATAAAGCTGTTGGAGTTCAAAAGTATGTAGAATTAACAGAGAAAAAGGTTGAAGATTTTATCTATTTCCTCAATCAACATGTTTATTTCACTCAAGGGACTTAACCACATGCATTTGGAAAACTAAAGTCAGAAAACTAACACTTTAATAATTTCATCCTCCTACATCCAAACTCAGCAACAAGCCAATGAACTGTGAGTATATGTAGAAGCCTTTTAAAAGGAGAAAAAAAAATCATGTAAAAAGTCTGGGCAAGATCCTTTTACTGGTGTTTGAATCCAAACTCAGTCTAGAATAGAGTTGTAAACATGAGATTTTCAAAACAAGTGTTCATCTTATTTTTAACTACATTTATATTTTTGCACACATAAAAGTGGAGAATCACTTTGCCCCAATTTGCCCGTGCAATTGTGTTCATTTAAATAGCTGTGTCCACAGTTGTACTCTGACACCATCAAAGTGGAGTTGACAGAAGTGCCACTGCTTCTAAGTGCAAAACTGCACTTGGACCCCCAATCTCCTGTTCACTTGCTATTCACGTATATCTTCTCATGTGGTAAAGACATGACAGGAGGTGGAATAACTGATGTATGTATATAAATTTGTATACGTATATATGTGACTATACACATGCACATGCATGTACATAGACACAGATATAAAGCGGGTCATGTGTCAACTTTATGACTCGAGAATGAGGAGGGGTGTCATTTTTCCGTAGAAATTTAACTTCTTCTGCATATTCAAACAAATTTAGAGTTTTTATTTAATCAGTTGGACACTCCCTGTATAGAGCTCCCTGTATGATAAAAAAGCAAAGTTTGAACTGGATGAGATGACTGGAAAGACTTCTCTCCTTTATCTCAAAGCATTTGATGTCCAACATGAGTCAGATAATATTTCGGGAGACCTTTGTTTGAACTTTTTTTTTTTTTAAACATGCTTATACTAATTAGATGTTATTTTTATAAGATGTGACTTTCTTAGACTAATATTAAAATAAAAAATAAAGCTGAATTAAAATATGTTCAGGAAGAATATTTTTTTTTTTTTTTAAATCCAAAGTTTGGATTCAATTATCTGTTACACAGTGCTGAATTGGTGTATGTTGCAAGTCTTCCTTTCACCACCGTTTTCAGCCAAAATCACATTGTTCTCAGCCTGGTTATAGTTTAGAGCAGACTAGGAGGTCAGCATGAGCCTGTTCACAAGTTCACAAGAACAGCCAGGAAATAGTTTTGATCAGCTTTCCGCAAGCTGAAAGCTGTCCTATCCAAGCAGCACTCACAGCTGGGGAAGTGTGGCTGGTTTCCAGATTATTTCACTATGCTTCTCAGTGGTGCTGGGATCAAACTGGAGAACCAGCTTGGTACTGTCAGCATGTTCTAACTGACTTGGACAGGTTTGGAAAACTGATTTAATCAGTTTAAACTAGACTAGAACCAACCAAAATGCTCACTACAATCATATTGTGATTCTAGTTGCAAATTAGCTCCTGTTTCCCAAAAAAGGGCAATTACAGTTTGATGAGAAGCAAATTCACAGGAGTTTCACTGAGTGGTGGAAAAAAAACAAATGGTGAAAAGTAAATTTATCTTCCCTTATAGCTGCAGTATCTTAGTTGTCCTTGTATAGAGCTGTATACTACTGCAAAGGTTGACTTTTTTTGGTTAGGTTGCTGGAGACAGTGAGCCCAGTAGTGCATTTTCCTGATCCTAAAACTCCCTGGAGCTTCAAGTCAAGCTCGAGCTGCTGCTTTTTTTCCTGGCAGATGCTGGTCTGAGCTGAGTGTGTTGGTCAGAACAGGCGGCACTACAGCCGCATCACGGCGAGCGGCTGTGGAAAGTGGACGCCGTGCACTACCACTCATATAAATGAAACACAGCTCACATTGTCAAGTAGGAATGTTGCATGCACTTTATGCAGTTATAGGTGCCTTTTCGATGCATCAAGTCACGAAAAAGCAGCAGCTGATTCTTTGTTGATTAGCTGACTGAGCACCGTTGTTGCTCAATTGAATTACGTTACACGTGTCTTTTATATGCGCAGTCCTAGAAAGAGAAGCCTGAGTGTGCAAGTAACAAAGAACAACCACCGATCCTAATTTAAGGTGCTGATAAGTACATGGACATTTTTCTTTGTTATCATATACCTCCCACTCGCCATTGCTATGTCTCATCCTCTTTATTTTTCACCATGTTTCTTGCTAAATCACGGCTCCAATCTCTGCTGCCAGGGATGGATATTTGTAACAATCTTCTCCATGAAAACAATAACATAAAAGCTGTGAGCTCAAAGCAGAACAATGCCGTCTCTGAACATTTTGAATGGGTACGATGGTACAAAGTGGCTTTCGCCAGAGAAAAGGAAGTTGCAGTAACTCTGTTGTGATATGAGAGGTTTGCATGTGAATTCATAGTAAAGACCTTATTTTTGAGTTTTTTCTTGGTATAATGTACTTGGTTTTGACATAGCCTTAAAGAATCAACACAAAGATTGAGAAGAGAGGATGGTGAAAGAAACATTAAGTGCTGTTTTTCAGACACGTTAATATTTATGAGGTGATTTCAGAAAGACTGGAGGAAGTTTTGTTTGGACAGGAGAAAATTCAGGAATGTCAGAGGAGAACTTGTGTCGTACTGCCTTTTTCATCTGAGAATCATTTAGGTTGGAAAAGACCCTTAAGATCATTAAGTTCAAATCTTCTCCATAGACGGAAATGTCTGTGCAGGGCAGTGTCTCGTTCTGGCAGGATTCTGCCTCATTTCAACTGATGTCTGTTATTGAATATCTACACAAAAAAAAAGACAACTGCTTTCCTCAATGCACTGACAGAAATGTCAATGAAGTGTGTGATTGTGGGTTATTCAGAAATAATTGAAAGGAACGATCTAGTTTTGGTGGATTTTACCTGATACAGTTTATTACTGGATGAGGACATGATCAATACATTAGTAATCATTGTGCTAGGAAAGACGGATCAAACAGTTATTCTTTTGGCATGCTTTTCCCTCAAAGTCTTAAAAAAATATAGAAATATATGAAAATTAACAGGCTCCACTGTCTGACACCTACACGTACACATACTCCCATCTTGTTTTGTTTAAAACTATAAAAAAATTATTGTTTGAAAGAACTGATTTTCTCCTTAAATCCATAGATACTTAATAGACTCGATTGGCCTTCTGTAGTTCATATCTGTATGCACTTTTTTACAGCTCTGTTTGTCTCAGGACAGGGCTCAGAATTGCTGAGACTCCATCTTCTGAAACCAGGGCTGAGTTTTAGCACATTAGATAGATAAAGCTTTGATGATTGATTAGCATCTGTAAAATAACAGCAGTGAAATGAGTTTATCAATTTCTAGACTACATCTTCTGTACTGATCTCTTGATTTTGGAAAAGTGGCTGTAGTGCCATCTGCTGTCCTCCTAATGGGCAAAATATTTCCCAAGAGGTTTTCCTCTAGTGCCAGGGATTGGTTATTGCAATGTATGAAATATAAGTTGTTAAAGCTCACAGAGAAGTCTGTGCTGGTGTAATATAAAAGTTGAAGGAATTAGGAAAAGCACAAAGTACATTTTTTATGTAATGAGTGCATTAATCTGAAAATCACAACAGGATCTTGAAACTGATATTCACACTGAACACACCTACTTATGTGATCCTGCCCGATTTTGGCCCCTGAGTATCGGTGTTTCTGAACTTCTTCCATTTGTACTCAAGTTCTGTGTTGAGATGTGTCCTGGTTTTGGATGGGATGGAGTTAATTTTCTTCATAGTAGCTAGTAGAGGGCTATGTTTTGGATCTGTGGTGAAAACAGTGTTGATATAATACAAGGAAGTTTGAGCTACTGCTGAGCAGTGCTTACACAGAGTCAAGGCCTTTTCTGCTTCTCACACCATCCCACCAGTGAGTAGATTGGGGGTGCACAAGAAGCTGGGAGGAGATACATCTGGGGCAGCCGACCCCAGCTGATCAAAGCGATGTTCCATACCATATGAAATCATGCTCAGCAATATAAAGCTGAGGATGAAGAAGGAAGGGGGGCAACTTTCAGAGTTACGGCATTTTGTCTTCCCAAGTAACTGTTATGTGTGATGGAGCCCTGCTTTTCCTGGAGATGGCTGAACAACCGGCTGCTGATGGGAAGCAGTGAACAAATTCCTTGTTTTGCTTTGCTTGCATGCACAGCTTTTGCTTTACCTATTAAACTGTCTTTATCTCAATCCGAGTTTTCTCACTTTTACTCTTCCGATTCTCTCTCCTGTCCCACTAGGGGGAGAGTAAGTGAGTGGCTGTGTGAGGCTCAGTTGCCAACTGGGGTTAAACCACGACAAAAAGAAACAGGAAAAAAAACTCCAAGGAGTCTTGGAGTATTACAGGGAAATCTAGATGGAAGTAAATATCTCCAGGATAGACTGTTTGAGGCAAGACTTGAAAGAACTAGGACAGAGAGTCACACAAATGCAGTGTTTTCACTTTTCAATACTAGATGCCAATATTGCAGTTTAGCTGTAGGTATCATTATTCTATAGTCCTGGGTGAGGCTACAAGTCCCATGTGCTTTTGGTGTGAATAGAAAGGGACCTCTGGCGAGGCAATGTTATGCAATCAAATGGAGTATAGACATCTGGACTAGGCTATTTGCAACTAGCTGGAGGGCTGGATGGTTGTCTTGACTGTTTTTAAGTAGTAAAAGAACCTTAAGTTCTCCCCTTTGGTATTTCTTGAAGGTACCATGTCATCCCTGCCAGACCATGGCTTTATTTCCATACAATGCAGATAGGAGATGACTGTGCCCATACAAACAGCCTCTATTTACAATATAGAATCATAGAATGGTTTAGGTTGGAAAGGACTTTGAAGATCATCAAGTTCCAACCCCCCTGCCATAGGCAGGGACACCTCCCACTAGACCAGGTTGCCCAAGGCCACGTCCAGCCTGGCCTTGAACACTTCCGGGGATGGGGCCTCAACAACCTCTCTGGGCAACCTGGGCCAGTGCCTTACCACCCTCAAAGTGAAAAACTTCTTCCTAATGTTCAATCTGAACCTGCCCTCTTCCAGTTTAAAGCTATTCCCCCTTGTCCTATCACTATGTGCCCTAGTAAAAAGTCCTTCCCCAGCTCTCCTGTAGGCCCCTTTAGGTGCTGGAAGGCCACAATAAGATCTCCCCAGAGCCTTCTCTTCTCCAGGCTGAACAGACTTCTTTGTCCAAGATGCTCTTCTGTCTTGTTTATTAATGCTATATTTTTTGAGGTTTCCATCGGTATTTATTTATTGGATTTTAATGGTCTTGCCAAGGTTATGAGTGCCTTGGCAGGGGGACTTGATAAATTATTTTATTCCTATTGCTGGCTTAGTTTAGTTTAGTCAGATGAATTTAATCACGATGGTGACATCTGGCAATTATGCAGGATAGAGCCCATTAGAAGTCACTTCTTTTTAAAATCTGACTGTTCATTAAATATGAACAATTACTCCTCTCTAGATCTTTTTAGCATATTCATAACCAAGATTTGCAATGGTATCATTGTAATAATTCATCATAAAGTCAGGTTGTATACACCTGAACACATATAGAATATGCATGGATCTTGATACAGCAATAATTTTGTTTGAGGAGCTAAGGTACTTTATTTTCTTCTATTTATGGGGTAAAATAATATTTATTATTTCTTGCATTCTATTTTTCAAGATTGCTAAGATCAGTGTTACATATTATTTGAATAGATTAATATTTCAAACATTTTTCATCTAGTTCCATATTAAAACAAGACATTTTCAATTCTGTCATAAGTTACAAATAATGGTTGCATTACACCAACAAAAAAAAGCAACTGCATAGCTGGTGACATTTATATGCCATAAACTATGAACTAATGTGTTATAAAAGGAAATTAGCAAGATACATTTATCAAAACTGGAAGGGTGCAAAGTCAGGATTATGCCACTGCTACTTCCATTTACTTTCTTAGATTAAAAGATTAAACCCTTTTTTTTTAACATCCTGAAGTCAAATGTCAGGTCTGCCTATCCCTGGCAAACAGCAGAACTTCTACCCTCCCAGAATTTGGTGTGCAGTCACCCATCAACACCTTCTGAATATAGTCATAGGTTCTTGACCATGCTGTCTCCTCCAGCATGAAAGAGGTTTGTACAATAGCCAAACTTCCTTCTTCAAACATACAATCATGCAATCAATACTAAGGAAATGGACAATGGAATTGCTACTTATATCCAGTTCCTGCTTAGAGTTAAGCTTCCTAATCTTGATAATTCTTGCACAGGATCTACCCTAATATCAGATACAAATTCAGATAATCAAAAGTCATCTTCTACATTCAGCACAAGGTGGTCTTAGGACAAGCCATCTGGAGATAATGCTGTCTCTCAATCTCAATAGCTAACCAGAAAGAAAGGTTTCCCTATGTACTACATGTTAAAATATACTCATAATTCTTCAATGCACATCACGGTCAAAATCATTCAGCTGCAGTTCTCAACTCTCTCTCCTCTCTTCTTGCCGCCAGAGTATGGAAAAGGCTGCCAAAAATAAAAATTAACTGAAAAGTCTGTGCCTTTTCATTTTTCAGCACAAAAATAACAGCTATTCAAAATACAAAAATGTCATGAATTTGAGTGAAATGCCCCACTTTGGTGAAAAATTTCAACACTTCCAGGAATGTATTTAGAACTGTTCAGTCAGTTGAAAGATTGATATTTCTATTTGGTTTATTTTGAGAAAAAATCAAATGTTGAAATACTAGCTATACCGCATAAGAAAAGAATTTCTGAATAGTTGTACTTATAAATGATTTCTGGCATGGTAGTGAGAATGTTAACAAACCTTCCTCTAAGGGGATTGTATTGTTTCTATATGCCAACATGAATTACCGGATTAAATTTCTCATAAGCAAAGTTGTCTATCTAATCTAAGATGCTTACCACCATGGTATCTAACCATCAGAGAGCAACTGAATGTATCACTGAGTAAGTTGCAAATGGAATAGAAAATTAAAAACTACATCTCCTGTGTCTTTTATTTGTCCAGTTCTGTTACAAGGCATTTCTTATCACTTCCTCTCTCTTATCTTGTTTTATTTTGGCAGTTACTCAAACTAAATAGTGGAAAAGTGTCATCAGTGTAAGTTCCATGATTTGGCTAAGAAATAAAAGAACCCCAAGGAAATATTACTTTGTAGAGACTGAAACTTTTTATAGAATTCTTCTTACCAGTGGGATGGGGGAGAGAAGAGTAAAAGTGAGAAAACCCTTGGATTGAGATAAAGACAGTTTAATAGGTAAAGCAAAAGTCACACACGCAGGCAAAGAAAAACAAGAAATTAATTCACAATTTCCCATGGGCAGGCGGGTGTTCAGCCATCCCCGGGAAAGCAGGGCTCCATCACACATAACAGTTACTTGGGAAAACAAAACACCGTAACTCCAAATGTTCCTCCTTCTTCTACCCCAGTACTGAGCACGATGTCATATGGTATGGAACCTCCCTTTGGACAGCTGGGGTGAGCTGTCCCAGATGTGTTTCCTCCCAGCTTCTTGCGCATTCCCAACTTACTCACTGATGGGGTCTTATGAGGAGCAGAAAAGGCTTTGACTGCTTAGCAACAACCAAAAACATCAGTGTGCCATCAACAGCCCTCCCATCCCAAATCCAAAACACAGCACCACACCAGCTGCCAGCAAGAAAGTCAATTCCGTCCCAGCTCTAAAACCATGACACATTTAAACTTAATGCAAGTCCTTTGTCTGATTCATCCAAATACAACTTTTGACTCTGCGTCCTCCCATATTTTGGGAGAGTGTAATAACGTAAAAAAGTTTCTGCTCCTTTCAAGGTTCAATTTAAAAGTGACATCAGGTGAGTATTCTGGCTTGACCACTTTTTTGGTCATTCCTGCAACAGCAACCACAAGAAGGACGTTTTTTTCACAGGCTCCTTCTCTTGTGTTGAATTAACTTATCTTTTACCTTAAAGACTGGTCATAGCCACTGATTCCAACTTGGACTCTTTAGTAAGTCGTATCTAAGAACACTATTCTGTTCATTAAACTGTTGACAAGTTTGGCATAAGACATACTTCATAAAATCTCATTTCTTATATAGGTAAATTTTCATAGGAATAGGGCTGTAAGCACCTATTTCATCAATTCCGTAGTTATTGCTGTGCTTACTGGACTGTAGAGCCTATCTCTGCTGCAGTCACTCCCTGCTGTGTCATGTGCTTTGTTATTTATGCAAAGCAAAGTATCTTCGTTGGTCTCTCTCTTAGATTCACTACTCTTGGTTAGTTCAAACAACGAAATGGAAAGATATTTGAAATCTTTACAATCTCTCAAGGAAAGCAGAGCCAGTTTTCAGCTGACTAGCTCTTCCCTGCATGCTACTTCTAGAGTTAAAGCCTCACTTATCTCTTTGAATTTCTGCTGTATGGCTTAATATGACACTGAAGAACAATCACTTTTCCTATGATGTTGTTGTAGCACTGCAAGTTGCTGCTTACCCCCCAAAAAATCTTACAGCACAAACATTTCCAGAATTCTCCACTCTCACTTCACCAAAGTCATGTGATACCTATTCGGGGTGTTATGGTTCCAATAGGGTGTTATTATACTAAATCACAATAGCACAGTTTGCTTTCATAACAGATGGAAGATGAAGAGCCTGAGATGGTGTAAATTTACTCTTTGAACCACTTTACACCGGCTTTTAAATAACATTATTAACACAACTAGGAACATCATAGTCTCTGTGACTCTCTGCAGTTGTTTTAGGGATTGATATACTGCTCTGCTATCAGTTTTAAGTTGTGTAAGATAAAGAACAAAAATAAATGTATTTTAGGCAGTATTCTGCTAAGCGAGGTTGGGTGTGGATAGTAGAAATGGCACAAATGCCACAGTAAAAGGCGAAATCTTACAGTCCTCAGATATTGTGGACAGCATTTATAGACATGTTATTAAATAGTTAATGTAGAACTATTCAGTAGAGAAATTGCCTGTAGGACTATACTCCATGAAATGTGTATCAGGTAGGTTGATTTGCTTATGCAAGATAAAGCAAAAAATGCAAGATAAAGCAAAAAATATATTTTGCAGTAGAATACAAATTCCTCATCTTTTCACGCACACACACAAATGCAAAAAACTTTCAGTGACGTAACTTGTCAAAATAAAATTCTCATGAGTAATCAGGCAGCACTTTTATGACTGATAAATCATTTTTTAAGGTAATGATTTAACTGGGAATACTTCAAATTACTGCTAAGTGTCCTGTTTGGTGTAATTATTTATCATTTTCCTGGTTCTGGCAGGGATAGGGTTAATTTGGCCAGGGATCTGGCCTGGGACACCAGTATTCCATCCCACGTGAGCCATGCTCAGGCTATGGGGGAGGCTGGCTGGGGCAGGGGGCAGGAAGTCACAGCTGGAACGGGCTGGGGCTTCCCAGTCCAGTCGGTGAGCGGTGGTACCGTAGTTGTGTTTGTGCATTCCTCCATTGGTGTTATCATTGTTTTCCTCTTTCCTTTGTTATTATGTTAAACTACCTTTATCTCAACCCACAAGTTTTGCCTTATTCTTCTGATTCTCCCCACTTCTGGGAGCGGGAGGTTGAGCGAGCGGCCGTGTGGTTCTTTGTTGCTGGCTGAGGCCAAAACCACGACACTCCTTTTTGGTGCCCAACATGGGGAAATAGGGGTTGAGATAACAGCAGATTAGAGCAAAGCTTGTTAAAATTAATTTGTTACATGCATTAATCATCATAGTTAAATAGTCGTTGGTCACAATGTTGCTTCATTTGTTCTCATGACTGTGTTATGTAAATTCTTATATGTTACAATTAACAGTGGATTATTTATACTGTTCTGGGTTGCTCTCTCAAAATCCTTCTCCTCTTTGTTCACTTACTTGAGGAAATTTTTATTTTTATTTTTGCTTTGAACATACATGACATTTTGTGCTTGATGTTGAAGAATTCTATGTTCTTTAGGTCACACTGCATCAGCTAAAATAAGGTGTAATTGTTTTGATGCAGTCCATAGTTCTTCTTAGAGCTGCATACCTTGGTATCAAAACCATTGTTTACTTTGATACTTCAGACAGATTAAATTCAGACCCTTGAATTCGCTGGTGACTATGCAATAAGTTTGTATCAAGGAGTTCCATATAACATATCTTCTGTATATTATAAAGCACCCTGTTGGTCACTTTAAGAGAATGTGAAAGCCAAAAGCAAAAGTCCAAAAGTCCCAACAGTAATGTAGCAAAAAACCTCACCTCCCAAAACCAGAGGAGCTAATCGTGTGTACGCTTTCCTTGCTTTGTCGCTAGGTAGCTGTCCTCGAGTAATTTCCCTGCCCAGCCTGAAGTATTTCATTTGTACTCCTAAAATCTTGTTGAGCCTCTTCCTGTGCGCAGCATCAGCTATATGTGCAGAACTGAGAGTTTTTTAATGCATTCTAGACAGCATAGACACTTTTTAGGTATACTCTTAGCATCAGTGGCAGGCCTGCAAGTTTTGTTTGGGTATTATCTTAGGATAAACTGCCTGAAACCTGCATTTTTATTTAGGCTTTGTGTAAAAAGTCGCTAGAGAAAGATTTGCTTATAGAGAAAATCGGTATTTCTGGACATACTCTGAAAGAAGGAAATGAATAAAAATGGAAAGGGTTTAACACCTGCACAGTTCCATTTGCAGACCACCATTAGTTCCAGAGATTTCCTGAGAACAGAGGTATCAGTCACTTCCAAAACATACTTCCCATAACTATACCTCAGAAAGAGTCGTGAGATCTACAGAAATCTGAAGTCGTTACCAGGTCTGAAGAGCTATAGCTTAGAGTAAAATCATATATCTAAAAAGAGTACTACACCTGTTATTGGTGACACTTTGTATGATTTAATCTGGTCTATTTTGTACCACTGCTTAAGCAAACCCTCATCGTTTTTCACTGTGTCTAAATCCCTCAGTCCAGGATTTTGTCCAAAAGAACAACCAGAAAGTATTCAAGGCAATGGGGTTTTTTGTTTGCTTGTTTGTTTTCTGGGGTGGTGGTGGGTTTTTTTGTTTGGTTGGGTTTTTTCCTTATCAACTTTAATCTAGTAGACGCCAAAACTTTGCAGTATCAAATCATGTTGACCACATTTTTTGGGGGGGAGGAACTTCACATCACAACTGGGAAAGTTGAACTTCTTTTCAGCAGTAAGGAGGGCTACCCTGTGCTCACAGCCACCCCAGGGAAATGTCCTACACACAGGGCCACAGGAGGCCCAGGTCTGGCTTGAGCTTTGCAGTGCTAAATGAGGTAAATGGCTTAAACCTGGATCACTCTCATCCCAGGTAAGTGTTTTGTTCATGTTTCTACTTGAGTAACCTATGAAGACCTGTCTCCATTTCATTGCAAAGAAGAAAAATAATGATGCTTCAAAGAATGGGAAAGCTGTTTTCTTACAGATCTGCTTTAATAAAGGCTTGATTCATAACGGCTTTTTAAAAATCTTTGGATCAAGTCTTCAAGTTCCTATGAAGATATAAATGCAGATATTGTGCTTTTATGTAATTTAATCACAACTTTCCTTCAGTTAACATATGAATGTATATATGCATACATACATACACACACACACTTTCTTCTGAGTTGTCATGAGCACACAGACCTTCTGAATTTGTTGTAAATTGGATAAAGAAATGTAAATTCAGCTGTTTTCATTACTGAGATTAACAAAAGAGAATCCCAAAGAGAAATTTTCTAGCTTTTTATTAACCAAGCTATCAACTCACTGCCTAATAGCCCATTTGGGAAACTATCTCTACAGTTTGCCAGCCAGAATCATCCGAAGAACAGAAATGACAGAAGGGTGAGAAAACTAGTTTAAGGGGTGGTCCAAAGAGGAAAAAATGGAGGTCCCTGAATTCTGGGAATAAATTAAAGCAACATCAATTGTAGGGATAAATACAGAGTAAAATTATTTCGACATTTATTTTTGTAATGTAATGCAACTGAATGCTTAATTGTATATTCTGTTAAGTTCAGAGACTATGATTTTTTTTAATTCAGACTTCACCTTCAAAGCGTATTTTCATATGTCCTAGAAATTTCCTTTTTCCCCTCCAATTAATCCTATCACAAAAATTCCGATGGGATAGTCATCACCTCTCTTGTGTGAACCCTGAATTAAGAATTTCTTTTAATTTTAGAAAGAGACAGGGAAAACATTAAAGCAGGGATTATGTCACTTTCCAACACTGGTTAAATTAATAACCAAGGCTTTGTAAATGAAGCATATCCATCCAAAGAATGCACTCAACAGGTAGCTGAGCAGTTGCTGTAATATGCATTTACATTTCCCATAAGTATCCTTTTCAGAGAGACTTTCAGGCATTTAGAAACGGTTTAGATGAGAAATATTTGTTAACTTCTTATACATGATTTATCATTTTCTAATTTTATTAATATTTCAGTTGTCAGATGTGTACAAATATGCCTGAGCGATAGCAGAGAAAATTGTGTAAGCTGAAGTTATGGCAGAATCCATCTCTAAATGCTTCATACCACTCTGGTTCATATCTTGGTGCTCTGTCACTGTTCAGTATCAGGGAGTCAGATTTACAGATGGGGAAGGGAAAGAAACTGCAGGATAGTAATCACTTTTGAAACTCTCAACTCCCTATTAAATTAATTGCCAGTGCAATTGATAAATGATTCCATGCGCCAAATTTTTAATATCCTAATGCAAAGCATCCCTCTCATACCACTAGAAATACTGTCGCAAGTGAAACAGTGTCAACCTGGGGAATTTAACTTAATTTATTGTCAATTAACATAAACATTTGATTAGCCCTTTGTCATTGCCGCAGGCTACTCTCAGGCCCATTGGTGAGGCAAAAGGAGGTGCAGGAGGTTGTGGGCAGTGCACAGTGGTTTCTTTCACAAAATCACAGGATGGTCAGGATTGGAAGGAACCTCTGGAGATCATCTAGTCCAACCCCCCTGCCAAAGCAGGGTCACCTACAGCCGGTTCCACAGGTCAGCGTCCAGGCGGGTTTTGAATGTCTCCAGAGTGGGAGACTCCACAACCTCTCTGGGCAGCCTGTGCCAGTGCTCTGCCACCCTCAAAGTAAAGAAGTTCTTCCTCATGTTTAGATGGAACTTCCTATGTCTAATTTTGTGCCCGTTACCTCTTGTCCTGTCACTGGGCACCACTGAAAAAAGACTGTTCCCACCCCCCTGGCACCCTCCCTTTAAGTATTTGTAAGCATTAATAAGATCCCCCCTCAATCTTCTTTTCTCTAGACTAAAAAGACCCAAGTCCCTCAGCCTTTCCTCAGAAGACAGATGTTCAAATCCCCTAATCATCATTGTAGCCCTTTGCTGGACCCTCTCCAGCAGATCCCTGTCTTTTTTGAACTGGGGAGCCCAGAACTGGATGCAGTACTCCAGATGTGGCCTCACCAGGGCAGAGTAGAGGGGGAGGATGACTTCTCTCGACCTGCTGGCCACACTCTTCTTGATGCACCCCAGGATGCCATTGGCCTTCTTGGCCACAAGGACACATTGCTGGCTCATGGTCATCCTGTTGTCCACCAGGACTTCCATGTCCCTTTCCACAGAGCTGCTCTCCAGGAGGTCAGCCCCCAACCTGTACTGCTGCATGGGGTTATTCCTCCCCAGGTGCAGTACCCTACACTTGCCCTTGTTGAACTTCATAAGGTTTCTCTCTGCCCAACTCTCTCTTCTCTTCTGCCACTCTTGTTTCTTACCCTTTTATTCCCTTGTTTCTTCCATCTTCCTTGTTTTCCCTGCTTTAGCATGGGTCCTCTGTGAGTCACTGTCCCTTCAGGGATGCCACCAGCTCCACCACGCAGCCCCTCCTGCTGCTTTCACCTTGTTCTTTCTTTCTTTTGGCATTTACCTACATTTCTTAAACATGCTCTGAAGGCCATCCCTGCAGCTCTATCCTCCCACCCTGCACTCCCCCAAAGCCTTTCCAGTTTGTACCCCATACAAATATTTATCGCCACCTTGGACTTGTGTTTCCAGAGCAGTCCTTTGACTGGTCTAAGCCCAGAGCTAAGTAGAAGAGTATCTGAAGATGCTGAAGGCATTCTTCACTCAAAATATGTGGATTTCAACTCTCATCAAGGGCAAATACTTTCACCAAGTTTAATGTTGTGTTGGTTATCATCTATAGTATAAGCTCTTAGGACCTGAAAGAAATAAACAGCATTCTTCTGATTAACAATGTTATGAGAATATTTTTATGACAGACATTTTATGGATGTTAGAATTAGACCACCATCAAAGTTTTCTCTGATGAGTAAAACTTCCAAGAATATAACACCTCTTTCCTGGGGAAAGAATAAAGATTACTTCATTTTATTTCCTTCTGCTTCCTAATAGAAACTACTTAAAAAAGGGGAAATGGGAGAAATTGTTAAGAAGTTGATAACTAACTTTACAGGCTACTTTCAATATTGTCTCTAATTTAATCACTGAGCAGCTGCAGGTTAGACAATAAAAGCTGTTACTTTTACATGATTTGGAGACTATCCACATGAAGTGAAACGCAGATTTCTTAATCTATCTCCAATTAAGCAGATGCTACTAACCAATACTTTTTACTGTTGACTGAAAGCGTTTAATTTATGGTGAGCAGGAAAACAAATTATTTTAATCAGCTACAGAGATAATCACTTGAACTTACAGCTTATTCATATTGGGATGGGAAATACCAATAATAGACAAAACTATCTACACTAAAGATACTTCATACAGGTAAAGAGTTATCTTGAGGGTCCCCTATTGTTAATTTGACACCAATATATAATGCATCAAAATCATAAAAATTCAAATTCTGTTACAGTTTTGCCTTTCAAAAAGCGTTAAAAGAAAAAGCAAAACCATCAGATTAAGTCATTGTGAATCTGAAGGTTTAATCATTTGTTCAGTTACACTGATTAATTAAACACAAAAAAAATCAATTTTCCCCACTGAGAGACTTAAATGTTCAGATGCTGCATAAGCAATCTGACTACATACTGCATCTTTGTGACCCATGAAATAAGTTCTCAAATGCATAAATTGTCGTAGACTGGATGTATGTTTTAGATAAGAATAGATATAATTTCTATAACACATGTGAAGTTTTCCAGTTGTGAAGCAAAACCTACCAGGTTCTCATGCTTCTAATTAATGGCCGGTTAAATAATCTTCAGTGTTTGTACAGAAAATTCTGAAATGACAGAAAGCATTTGAAATAAAGCATTCTTTAGTCAAACAGTTTACGCTCCCCATGGGATTTGCTCTGACATAGTATAAACAGGTCTCGCTTCAGTGTAAAAGCGGCCAAATTTCTCGTTGGTGCAACTGCAACAGGAGTTGTGGACGGTTACTCATCCACGAGGGCAGGGCAGGCAATGGCAGGGGGGGAGGTTTCCTGTGCATAACACCACAATGCATAAGTTTATTTCCTGGTTTTGCGACACTTTCTAATAGGACACCCTCTCAGCACTGACTGGATTGTTTTCACCCTCAACAAGGTCCTTCTAAGCACCCAGAGCGTTAGTGAATGGGAAAGTTCTGGGATGGGAATGCTGGTGCTGTTAGGTGACAAAAAGGACACAAGTCATATCAAGCTTTTCTTTTTTTTTTTACTTAAATTATTCACAGAAGGATTATTTGCACGGCTATTTCAATATTTTCCATCATCAGCACAATGTTACAGTATCCTTTATGTGGATTGCTCGACTTTATTCTTTGAGAAGCATTTAATCTTATGAACAGAGTTTTATTTTATGATGATCATAATAAAAAGATAAGAAAGTATGTGGAATAAAGACATCAAGCAGTTAGAACATAAAATTAGGGAGAATGAATAAGAGCATATAGCAAGGTATAATTCAGGATCGTTGCTCAAGTTGATGATGCTTATGTTAAAGTATAATATAATAGCTCAGTAAGCTAAATATAATAATATAATAATTCAGAAGACCTACACATGGAGATCATAAACTTTTAACCTGCGAGTTTAATAAAGTTAATTGTATTCATATTGGTGTTTCCTATGGTAATGACTGCATCCTGGAAAGCACTGATAGACATCTGAACAGCTGTCCAGATGTCCACACACAAAGTGGGACATTGTAGGATTGTAGGATCCTATCTCGACCAGTGGCCATGTTGATGGCTAAGGAAGAGTAAGAGCAGAGTGATCATATATAGTGTTTCCTACTAAGACTCTTTCAGCCACCAATAATTTTCAGCTTAGGTAAACTGTGAATTTAAGACTTTATACAAAGACCATCAAGATAAACAATTTACACTAATTACAATAGTACTGCTGAGGCCTATGGAGAATTTTAGTCTCCGTTTAATTCTCAGATCCCATTAAGGGTGGTTCAGTGAGAAATTGTTCATTACTGACCAGTTCTAGATAACTGTTTTTTGTCCCTGTAGGTCGTGATCCTGTAAGTTATTCGAAGGTCAGATTACATTTAAAAGGCTATTCTATAGTTCTCGCCTTTGAGAAAGGTATCGTTTAAAGAGTGAGTCAATCTTTTAACTAAGCTCAGAGAACAAATTAATTGGATTCCCTTGCAGTGCAGTCTTAGAAATATAAGCCTTAAAATGCAATGCATGTTGGTTTTAATTATTATTATTTTTTTCACATAGGTCCTTTAAATTGATGTCATTTCAGTGTCTCTGCCACATTGGGAGAAAAACTATTTCCGAAACCAGATACCTCTAAGCCAAAGGTTTTTAAAATGCCACACACAGTCTCTGGCTAACAAAGGGTGTCTTAGAGGTCTTTAAGATACAGGAACACATAGTTTTAAAAACTCTGAGGAGAACAGGCAGATATTAGACACACTGCTATTACTGCTGTCTTTGACAGAGCGAACGGCTGTGGTTGGATTCTGGCAGAGAGGAATCCCTCCCTTCCCGTGGTGGAGCCCAGGTTACAAAATGTCTCTTGTTCCCAGCCCCCAGCAGAATTAATCAGTGTAGATTCAATCAATAAGAGCCAAAGATCCTCACAGATCTGGATTTACAGCCCAGGGACTTTAATCAGGTGCTTTGCAGGTCACCCCGATGGTGTGAAGTATGGATGTAACCAGAAGCTTTAGATATGTTCCCATCCATTTCTGTGAAACCCTTTGAGCTGCTTCCTGTGATCACCTCTGCTTGGTGCACCTTACACCTCAGAAAACAGATTCTTCATTCAGAAATGAATTACTTTCAGACACTGTAGCTGCAGCTGATGGGAACCAGAAATTGAGCTGGATTCATAAGTAAACCAACAGTGCTTGTCTGCTCTGAGTTTCGTCACGTGTGACATTTACTCCTGCGCACATCCGCATGCAGTGAGTGGTCACTCAGTAAGCGAAGAGTTAGCACTGCTTGAAAGAGAAGGATGAAGCACTACACAGTGTGGCAGAAGATTAGAAGTAACTATTCTGTATCTATAAAACATTGGTAGTGCATTGCAGTGCTGGTTATTAACTGTATGACATCATTTGGTTGTCTTAAAGCTTTTACTTCTGCAAATGCAGAAAAGATAAAACCATCCAAAATACCAACTATTTCCTTGTACACAACTTACAGTCCTATGAAACCCAACATTTCTGGAGAATGTCTTGTACCTTAACTGAAGCAGTTGTAATGATCCATTGATGGGGGAAACATAAACTTCATGTCATTACCCTGGTACAAGATACAGATGAAAACAGAAATGTCTGTCTCCCTCAGACGGACAAGGTCATTCAAGTCAGCCGTGTAGGAGTGTAACCAATACATATATACAGACCTTGACATGAGGCACAGGTTTTTTTTCCTTCGTTTTCTGCTCTCCCACTTTGCTAGCCATATTTCATGCATTAGCATTGCAAGTTTCTGGTCCTCTCTTATGTAAGACACAGGACCACACGCCTCTAACCCACAGGATATGAAGCAGTTGAGAACTTTTCTAGTCATGGGAAGCAGCGGTAATCTATGCCACTCCTTCTGGTATATTACCATATTTTTTTTCCAATGTCTTCTTCATAAAAATTTCTCAGGTTATATTTCTTTAGTCTTGTGAATACTGCCTTGCAATAAAAGCAATTAAACAGCAGTCTTGTTAGGATCCACTCGTATCCTGACGCATTTTCTTCTCAAGTACCAATGAAAGGCAAAGACCAGCTGTTATCTTTGTTCTGCAATAGCTGCCAGCCAGCACTGTCATCTCCACTGTAATAGGAAAACTTATCTGCCTCCAGGCACTTGCACCTAATGAGAAAAATTCAATTGCAGACTCTTAGTCGTAGTCTGTGTGGTATCTAACTCAGTAAGACTACAACCTCAGATGGGCTTTGAAGGTGATATTACAATTAAATAACAAATAACTTCTTACATCCCTGGTGTACATTTTGCCAAGAGCAACTCAACCATGTTAAAAGGTGGGGCCAGAGCCCCTGCCCTGAAGATTTCACTATCTAAAGATATAAAGCAGTCTGAGATAAGGGAGGTGACAGAAAACTTGAGCAGAAAAAAGTTCTGCTGCCGTATCTTTTCTCTGGATTTTTTTTTTTAACTTTGATATTTAAATATGAATACCCTATGTTTAGTCCCTCTGCTTAGTACCTCTAATCTAATTGAGCTGAATAAAAATTTTTAAGTGTCCTGGTTCTGGTGCTAATGGTCACATGGGATATAATACTTTCCCTTTGTAGCCAATTTTCTTTGACATTTCTAGGAAATGTGCTTTCTACAGTTACAGCATTAATGAAGAAGGGGAAAAGAGCACATAGAAAGATTTATATTACTAATTCCATTGGGTTGGGATGGACTTTGTGGTCATACGGTAGGATCCTGGTTTAATACAGGAATGACTGTGATATAGCATAATGACACTAAAATTCACATGCTATAGTATTTCAGAAGGAACCAAAATACCAAGAAACACCTCCCCCATTGCTGCACTATGAATAAGTTTAATGCTCATGCTGCATTGCCAGATGCATAATAACACAATCCTGATAGGTAAATGCATGATAATTTTGTTTAGCCAGCTAATGCTTTCCAGTTTATAAATCAAGTGACAGCAGAAGGCAACAACGTATTTTAGAGAAAATGAAATTGCTATAGAAAAATGTTCACCTGAAAAGTTGCCCTTTACCTACAATGCCAAGGCTCTATCTGTAAATAGTGACAGCTTGATTAAAAAAGGTTGAAGTTGAAGCCCATTGCAAACTTATATTTTTCCTATTAACACAATGGTGTCTTCCATAGGAGTCAATTCACATTTTACATATAAAAAGCTTTTCAGAACATGAGCCAAGTCTCAAAGAACACCATAGAACCTCGGTTTTGTCCACTGCCTCCACCTAAGGAGTGCTTTCTCCTCTGCCCCTCAGGCCATCAATGTGGTTACCCATACTACTTGCACCCTTTCTCTGAAGCAAATCTGCAACACAGCAACCATAACCTGCCCTCTATGGGTAGTTTCAGACCTCTTTTTGCCTTAGCAGAAATACAGTGCTCTTAAGCAACAGCAATAAAAATTACATCCTCTAGTACCAGGAAAAACACGTACTTTTCCCATGAAACTACCATTTTGTTTGTCCAAATGATCTGTGGGCACTGAGGACCAGGTTTTCTCGTCCTGAGCTGTTTTAAATTTTCCTATCTTCAGATCAGGTGCTGGCAAAACTAAAAGAAGTTTCTGCTTAAAGTTAAAGCAGAACTGCTCATTTTTTCCCTTAAAGGATTTTCCCATTCTCTGGGAATATTTATTGTTCCTTTTTTGAATGGCTCAGAATGTGACCTTCAGTTTTCATGAAGCCTTTTAAAATCATCTGTAACTAAACTGTGTGGGACCAGAGAAATGAGTATCAAAAAGATAAAGCAATATTAGATTCAAATGTATCAGGAGTTCTTCATCACCGGGGAAATCCCCAGGAGGGAAAGCCTCTCACTAATGCTTTGGTTTCTTTAGATATGTAAAATCATCGAATAATTTGGGTTTAAAGGGACCTTTGGAGATCATCTTGTCCAACCTCCCTGCGCAAACCAAGGATAACTTCAAAATTAGAACAGGTTTCTGGGTGTCTTGTCTAGTCAAACGTTGAATATTTCCAGGGATGGATCTTCCATGTCATCTCTAAACCTCTGGTTCAGTGGCACAAATTGCTGCAATTTCTGTCCACTGCCTCTTGTGCTTTCACTGAATCTGGCTTCATCTACTTCCACCTGTCCCGTAGGTGGTTGTAAACAGCAAAAAGATTCCCTCTCAGCTTCTAAACAAGCTAGAAAACTAAACAAGCTCCTCTCGCTCAGCTTCTCCCTATACGTTGTCTGCTTTAGACCTTTCACCATATTGACAGACTCTGTTGGAGTCACTTCAGTATGTTGACAAATTTTTTTTGCACTTGGGAGGCCAAAATGGGACACAGTACTCCAGGTGTGGTCTCCTAAGTGCCAAACACAGATGAATAACCACTTCCCCTGAACTCCTGGCTACTTCCTTGCAAAAGCTGGCTCATGTACAGTTGGTCTTGTTCACTGAGCAGGCCAACTGCTGAATGGCGTTCAGCTTGTAGTCTGCCAGGATCCCCCGGTCCCTTCTGCAAATCTGCTTTCTATCTACCTGTCCCCCAGCCTGTATTGTTGCCTGAAGTTATTCTACCCTGGATGCAAACCTTTGCTTTTTTGCTTTCATTGTTCTTCATGAGGTTCTTGACAACCCATTTCTCCAGACTGTCCAGGTCCCTCTAAATGGCAGCCATTTCTCTCAAGTTGATGTTCTTTCAGTTTGGTGGCAGCCACAGACTTCTGGAAAATACACTCCATTCTAGGATCCAAGTTGTCAAAGAAAACAGTGAGCAACATTGGTTCCATCATTGGCCCCTCAGGAATGCTGTCAGTAGCCATCCTTCACTTAGACTTTTAACTGTTGACCACTGCTTTTTGAGGCTGAAGGTCCAGCCACTTTTCCACACATTTTGCTGTCCACTCATCCAACCCATATCTCTCAAATTTTGCTAAAGGTATACTTTGGAGGAAACTTTGTTGGGATCTTTGCTGCATTAGAGGCATCCACTGCTTTCCCCTCTTGAACACAGAGCAGGTTGTCCTATCATAGAAGGTAATCAGATCAGTCAAGCATGATTTATCCTTGCTAAAGCCATGCTGATTTTTTCTAACCACCTTCTTATCCTTCATGAAAATAGCTTTGAAGAATATACGTTTCATAATCCTCCTTAGTAACTGAGATGAGGCTGACAGGCAGGTAGTACTCTGTATCTTTTTTCTTGCCTGTCCTGAAGAGGGGTGTCATGACTTTTACCAGTCATTAGGAACTTCTCCACTTCATTATGACATTTCAAAACTGATGAGACCAGCCTCACAGAGACATTGGCCCATTCTTTTACTACTCTTGGGTGCACCTGTCTGATCCTACGGACTTGTCTTTGTCCAGTTTCCTTAACTTGGTCTTCTTCTACTGTGAGTTACATCTCACCTGCCCAGACTCTGCTGCCTGTGTACCTGGCAGAATGACAGCAGAATTTGGTAAAGCCCAAGCTAAAGAAGGTACTGAGTGCATAAGCTTTTCTGATGGCCTTCGCCACTGAGTCCCCCGCACCATTCAGCAGTGGACCCACTCCTAAGAAAGCCTCACCCAGCAGATGTGAAGTATCCCTGTACAGATTCCTTGAGTGTTAGGATGAACTTTAAGTCTACCCAGTACCCATGCCTGGAGCCTTGGCCCCTTAACCAGTTGCCATTTCAGACCCCAGGACTTCCCAGGTGCAGGTCTCCTCCTACTCACTAGCTGGTCCAGCTTTAAGTTTGCTGGGAAATCTTTTTAGCAGGGGCTGTTGCAATAGGACAAGGGGTAATGGTTTTAAACTAAAAAAGGGTAGATTTAGACTAGATATATGGAAGACATTTTTTATTATTAGAGTGGTGAAACACTGCCACAGGTTGCCCAGAGAAGTGGTAGATGAGTCATCCCTGGAAACATTCCAGGTCAGGTTGGATGGGGCTCTGAGCAACCTGGTCTAGTTGAAGATGTCCCTGCTCATTGCAGGGGCCTTGGACTAGATGACGCTTACAGATCCCTTCCAGCCCATTCTGTTCTATGATTCTATAAATCATGCTTACACACAACAGAGACCAAGGCCACGCAGACAAGAGCAACGACTTGGGACTACTCCTAGTAGGCAGTTTGACACCTCCACCCTGGTTCAAAGATTAAGAGTGTAAAATAACATAAACATATTCAGATGATACTTCAGAGCTGGGGAATGGGTCCAGACACTGTTCAGACAGATGCAGACTGACAGAATCTGGCCCCAGGTATTAGGCTTTTTTGGTTTATTTATTTCAGTCACACTTCCATAATTGTTCACTTCCTTTGGAAGAAACGGTAGCTGACTGAGAGGAAACTATACTCTCTCTTGTCCATTAGAAAAGCTTTTTTACAAAGCGACAACACTTCTCTTACAAATGAGGATTTGTTTGAGTGCGCACACTCCAGCTGTTGAAAAACTTTGCATTTGATGATGTTTTGGAAACTACACAAATCTCCAGGGCAAGAAAAAGCACAACTGTATACTTTTGGCTTTTCAATCAAAAAAAAGATACATTGACTATTTCACAATAAATGGTTTCTAACCTAATTCTGAAATATGAACTAAATTATTAATGGGTACAATCTAGCCTAAGTACAAGGAGGAAAATGGAGAAATCCAGCTTCAGAGTAATAAAACATCAACAATTAGCTAATTATTGTTAAACTTTTTATTACATCACAACTATCATGTTCTCCTCCATTGTAGAAATTCTTTCACAAACTTTATATTTACAGTTGATTGAATTTTCCCTTTCATACTGAATATTGCTATTATCATATTGCTTTTGCCTGCACCTAGTAGAAAATATCTCTCAAATCATAGTTAAACATGACAGTGTTTGTCTGTCTTTTGGCCAGGTAAGTGGACATACTGAGTGTTGAATGTAAAAGCTTCTTTTGCATTTATCTTCAAGGTTTGGAACAGTTCCTTAATGCTTCAATTAAACTGAAGGATCATCTAATTATTCACAATAAGGCATAGTTAGTTCATTAGGAATTTAGTTCTATAGTCCATTACAAGTTTTCTTTGGAAATTGTTTTTATAATAGTAAATCATGTAATAAGCTATTGGGAGCTGCTTTTTCTTCTGCTGTATCTATTATGAAGCCTCTTGATCATATTTGTTCTGCGTGGTATAGTTAGTTCAGAAAGCAATAGAAAAGTTATTGACTGTTTTGGAAGAGTGTGCCATCTTCACAATCATATCCACACGTAGGGAGTTACAGGCAATCTAAGTTACATGCAAAAGCAGCGGTTGCATGCTCTACAGTGGGTCCAGTTAAAGGACTTGAAATCATGAAATCTAAGCAAAATAAAGATACAGGAAACAAAGGTCAATTTTGGCTCCTACTTACCCAATGTACTATCCTCATAAGAAGCTTTCTCTAAAATGGTGTACCTAATTGTCACTGTGATCCTACATGGCTAAGCCTTGTTCATTGTTTAGTAGCCTTCTCAGTAGAGGACCACACACAGCTGTAGACTAAAGCCATTTATCCACGTGGTTCAGGTTTTTAGAATCCAAATTGATTCTACTCACTGATAGACCCAAGAGTGCAGAGATCTGTGCAGTCCTGTTTGTTTGTCTTCCAGAAATATGTAGAAGTGGCGTACAACAGTTTTAAAAACTCTCCCGATTTTGTTAGATTTTCTGGGCATTGAAAATAATTTATTTTTCTTTCTCTCTCCCTTCCCTTTTTTTTTAAATTCTGAAGCTTCAGGAACACAATGTTGTCCAAAACACAACATCTGACACTTCATTTCTTTCATGCAAATTTAATTTTAAAAAACAAGAATTGCTGATTCATTCTGACACTGTCTATCTACATTTAATGCTTATAATTAAAAAAAGGAAGAAAAATGCAGAGGTAATTTTATCTTGGGCTCTAATCTATGCCTCAGAAGTAAGTAATATATTACTTTAATCTTCCACTATAAAAAAATTACATTGCGTGTCAAAGTATACCACTTGAATGGGATCTTCATGGGGAGAGTGTCAATTATTGTGAAATAGTCCCTCTGCATAGGAGGGCAATGTTCTGTCATCAGTTTTTCCCTCACTGTTTAGACTGCATCATAGCAGAAGGCTGAACTATTTGTTCTACATCGATATTAGAATTCAAAAGACAACACTGCTAATGAAGTAGACAGACAGGTAGCATGACTTAATTTGTAGAACAAATTTTGCAGATAGATCACAATAGATGCCAAATTCCTTCATGTCTTATAAATCATTCAAGGAATATTCTTACAGAAATCCAATTATTTTCTATAAAATAGAAGAAGCATCACTTTTATAAATGCAAATTAATGATGTTCCTGTAAGCAGAGATCAAATAAAATCTTTTCCGTGTAGGAGGCTTCATAAAAAAATCCCACCTAGCAACTGCATTAAAAGGCATGAGTGAAGTACTGGTGAAAGATGGGAAATACACAGCTCTGCCAGTGAGCCCTCCTTTCATTGCAGGCGTGACACACAGCTTCTACAATATCTCACTTCTAAAGAGATGGTTCAATATTTATAATCAACATTTTAATACCATATCAGCTAAAAGTCAAATATTCTTTTTCTTGCAAATGGAACAGTTGTGTCCCATGTCCGATGTGCTATAATTTCAAGTTATTTAGAAACGTGGATGCATCTTATGATCCTGCTTTAGTGATGAGATGGATGAAGAACCACTTTCATCGATAGCCTCAATTCAATTTTCCTGTCCCAAGGTACTAGTAATTCAGATAGTCCCACTTACAACATTTTGCCCATAGATCATCGGATGTGAATCTTTGCTTTAAAGATCTTCAATTTAAAATATCAAGCACGGTCTAAAGCTACAAGAAAAAACACACCGCACTGCATGCGATGGCATTCAATTAATTCCAATATAGCTAGCCTAGATCTGGAGGCTTTCGTACATACTATTCTAACTCAGATTGATCAACTCACAAACTGCTCACAGAATTTTGCTGTCACTGAATTTCTTGGCACAACAATCTACCTATCTAAGACGTACTAAAAGATTTTATTTATAGTCAGTGTCAGAATTACTGTCAGTTTGTGTCCTTTGGGATTTCTCTATGCTGTTTTATTTGTCATGTCTTCTTCAGAGAGCTTTCCTCAGAATACCCACTGCTTTTTTACCATTTCAACCATTTCTTGGACATTACAGCAATCGCTATGGTTTTGGAATATTTTACCACAAAGTGCTCATATTTTCCAGAACTTCTTTTCAACTTCCAATATTCTTTTTCAGTAGGAGCTAAGATTTCAAAATGGCAAGACCTAACACATGATTGATCCAGCACAGTACTGTATACTCTCCACTCGTATAGAAAATCAACTAACCAAATCAAACCCACCATTAAATTGTGCTGCTGGACCTACAATTACAATTGTTGAACTAAATTATTTTGGTTATGGTAGGTAGCTCATGATGTCTCCTACGTTTTTATTACTCCCAGTTTAACTTTCATTACTAATGAAACCAGGGTGTTCCCTTAATGGTTTTCCATCCTTCTTCTGCTAGGCTGGAAGAACGTACTAATAGTGGAAGAAGGATCATATCTGCTCCTATATTGTTCCCTGAACTGCTTGTTCTTGTTATAAATGCTTCGGCAGTCTCTCCCTCCTACACTGGGATTACCTCAGTGGCATTCGGGATATCATGACTATTGTTCAAAGGCAAAAATACATACAGTTTAGAAATGTCAGCCGCTAGTCAAGTTCTGCTTTTACCTTAAAGATTTCCTTTTCTAAATGATCATGGAACAAATATGTACTCCTACGAGTAGAATATTGAAGTGCCGATAGGAGAGTTTACATCTCGGAATGACTTTTCTGACAAGCTTGAGCCAAATTCATCTCAGTAAGACTTCTAGTGGGATTCATGAAAGACTGGTCCTTCTTTCTGTATTACAGACACCAAACAGTATTGCAGATTACTCTGAACAGCAGTGCTCTTGACTTCCAATACTAGTAATTTGTGACCACCGCAGAAGACACTGTAATTGGTCTGAGACTCTGAAGATTTTGGTTCTTCAAATATAATAAACTATTATGAGAGGGATTCTTCACAGTCTGAGACCAGCCCTGCAGTCCTAGCAAGTGAATCAATCTGTGATAGCAAAAAAAACCCCACCCCAAAATGCATTCATCTTTCCTTAATTGAACTTTCTCAGCCAAACCCACACAAAATTCACAGCCTCCATTAATATCACACTGTTGTTTGACTGATTCCACTTAAGCATCTCATTTTATTTTACTTTTACTTCAGTTATTGCTTTTTTTCCTGATGTAAAATCATCTTTCTGCTTTCAATTTCTTCTGTAATTTCTCACTAGAAACCACACTTTATTCTTATTCCTAAAGCATGCTGGCTAATGCTACCACTACAGAATGAAAAGCCACTGAAATTGTTCTGGGTTTTCTGTATCTGTGTGATTCAGAACAGACTTGGAACTACAGTCCCCACTGGAATGTATTTTCAAGCACTTTGCTAATGTCTTAGCTAAGAAGTGGGAATACTAGGTAAAAAGTGACTAAATCTCTACCCTGTACTAACTGACCGGTCTTAGACTTTAAAAGAGCGCTGCTTAGGGTATGATCTACGTAACCCTCCCCTGTTTATAGTGGGCCATAAGAATTAATCATCTGTTTCATAACAAACAGGGAAGTTTAGGCAGGGAAGGAGAGGGGAAGTCCTGTTTTGCACAAGAAACAAATCAAAGTTTTTTGAAACCCTTTCATAAGAATAAAGAGTATAAAACACACCTTTGCCTCACAGTAGTCAACAGGAGCTTTATCTCCCACATCCCCTTAAGTCATATCCCAGTTTCTCTTCCTTTTTCCCCCTTACTACAAGGTCTTCCTTGGATGTGAGAAGCTCTGAGAGTATATTTCCATCTATGCTGGTGAAGGGAGATTTCCTCACAGAAACATCTTTGTCAAAATTCTCCTCTTTAGGCTCGTGTCAATTAAAATAAGGTATAACTTTGGTAATGCATACCATTCCCTGAGAAATTCTTGCAAGTTTTAGGTTCAGGTTCTCTGTTGATTCCGGTTTAGGCTATCGCAGGAGTAGCTGACCAGTCTTCTCACCTGCCAGAGAACAGGTAAGAGTTATCATCACAGACCAGTGCACATTTGCTACTGACTCACTTCTTCCTCTGGACCAGCCTTGTACCAAATCACATTCAAACATTGTCGATGCAAACACACTGCTTAGAAGAACAGCTTGTCAAAAAAATAATTTTAAAACTGGCCATGAACGTGTATCTGGACGTACTGAATATTTTATCTTCAGATTAAATGTTGAAACTTCCCACCAGAAATATTTTTCACCACGATGCCCCGGTGGAACATATCACTCACAGAAGATATTCTAATCCTAGGAAATGTAATAAGCAGTGAGAGAGAGATAATACAGGAAGGGATGAGTCTCTCTTGTCACAGTTTACTGGTGCTGTTAGACAGAGGGCCAACACCCACAAGAGTGGGAGTGGACATGATGACTTGAAGCACAGCTGCATTTAAGGCATCACTGACCTGAGTGTTCTGTTAAGGATTTGCAATTTTTTTTTTTTTTTTGAGATTGATACCAAAGGACCAGAAATATTTCTAATGTGCAGTTCTATGAAGTAACTAGAATGGAACCAAGGAGACCGTTAATGCCTGACACACGAGGTCCAAGATTATGTCACAATACATTCTGCAAACTTTGTAATTGGTCTAAGATGGGAAATGATTCTTTTTACCTAAAGAATGTTTAATATTTCATTCACCGTATGCCCAATTTTTTTTGAAACATAGGGTATTTTTCCCTGCCACACTCCAAGCTGTCCAGACATTAGTTTATAACTCTGTTTTGTATCATATTTGCCCAATTCAATGATTCACACCAGGATTTGGTAAAAGTGCTTCAATACAACTTAAACAGGTATCAGACTCTAATTTTCACTTTTCGCAGCTTAACATTTAAACTAAATAATCTGTTGTGATACAATAAATTCAAAACACCGGACATTCTGCTGTTAGGAATTACAGCTATTTGGGTTAAACTCCATGTATAACAGATAACACCACCCAGATTTTGCTTGTTCTTTTTGTCCTGGGCCAATTTTTCCAAACTAATTTTTTTTTCTGAGCAGCAAATGAGCATTCCCAGTTATGCAGAAAACACATCACGTATTCTGGATGCTGTCAAAAGCTTGATGACAAATTGTTATCCTATACACTGCATCTCAGATTAGCTTTCTGGTGTCCTCTGAGTTATATGAAGGTTTCTGTTAAATTTGCCTCCGTTTTCCACCCAGGCTTTGAACTGACAATTCCAACAATTTCCCTGATGACACCTCCCCATCTCAGGACACCCCTGGTCTGTTCCTAGGGCTTTTGCTACCCTTCCGCTCAGGTCTTGGAAGGGGACTCATGTCCTCTCATTCCTCTGGTTTCTCCTCTGGAGACATGGTAAAAGGTGCTGGAGTCAGTGTTCCTTCATTTTCCCATTGACTGCCTCAGCCCTATGTTTTAAGAGCCAGGCCTGCTTATTATGCTAACATAAGTTATTAAAGCAGAAGGGAACTTTTCTAAAGACAATTACAAGTTAGATCTGTTGATAAGGCAAGTAGGTTTTTATCCCGTTTGCTTTAAAAATGGCAATCATTAATTCTAGTTATCATAAAATTATATTGCTGAAAATTGAAGTCAAATAATTCTTTAATTTGAACCATAAAGCATCCTCATAAACCTCAGAGAAAATAAAATTGCAATCATTCATTTCCGTCTCTCTGAAACATTATATTGCAATTTAGCAGATCATATTTGACTGTAGAACAATGGCTAATTTAAATACTATTAAATCAGGGAGACTTCGTGTAGTTAATGTTTTACAAAAGCAAAATCCACTCTAGCAAAGTCATTTACCTCAGAATCATTATCATTAAATGATCAAAGCATATAATCTCAAAGACTTTGTAGCTAATTGCAACATGTCTGCTCTATAATTGGGGGGGGAGGGTATTTTATATGTGACTCCTAGCTGAGGTAAACACACTGCCGGGTTTGGGTTCTTTTGTCTTCCTGAAAAGCCGAGTCCTACTGAGCAACCAAGAAATATTAATGAATATCTATGATTTTTTATTTTCTTTCCCTGTTATGCACATCCACATTAAAGCAGTCTATAGATCAGTGCCTAAATCACAATTTTGAGCATCTGTGCAAAAAGCCACCAATCTAGCCACTAGCAGAGTTTAATACTCCATGGAGGATGCATAGGAGGGGAGGAAAAAGTGTGACTAAATATAACTCCCTCTGGCATACAGGCCAACGGAGGCTTCTCATTGCACTGTGCAGCACTCACCCTCTATTCTCTGTCCTTCAGCTGAGACACTGTGATGCTCCTTTTCCCAGAAATTTGGAGGTTTGTAGAGCTTTATGGAGTGACACGTGCCTCCTCGCCACAGCAATACCCATCACCCGAGCAGGTCACAAACAGCCACCCAGTGTGATGTGGTTAAATCTTGGCTTTGCGAACACACAAAATAATCCAGAAGGCAAATTTTTCTTTATGTCATTCTTTCTTTCTGACAACTAAGCTCAATCCTTGCCCACGTCCTTACGGTGACGATAAGCTGTGAGCCACACAAAGCTACAGACCCTTAAAAATTAGTTTACAAAGACAAGACAAACCTCATTTCTCTCAGGTACTCCTGGGTTTACCTTCCAGCCTCACCGCTGTCTCAAGTTTCATGTTCCACTTTGAGCTAATCAATTAAAAGGGACTGGCCTCAAAACAACAATTTATAGCAGTGGTCTGTGCTTATACATAGCACTTGGGTGTCTGAAATGTACTTGAAGATCTACAGATGAGGGAAAAGCAGTTTCACAAGTACAAATTAGATTTTACCTAATAGTCATTCAGTTAATGAACCAAAAAACCAGCTTGCTGGAGAGCCTGAATTATAGAAAGAAAAAAAAAAAAAAGCCATTGCTAATATTTTTGTTTACCTGAGTCCTTAAGTCTTTCTTATTTTGCCATGTACTTCTCTATGCTAAGCAAACATCAATCCAGAGAAAGCAGCCATGTTTAAATGTTAAATTGATGCTGGTCTTTGGCTTAACCATTAGAATAATGCAGTACAGGGACGCCGTATTCTCATCTCTAGAGGGAAATGATTTTCTACAGAAAGATTACTTTTCACTAAACCAGGCTCAACAGCTATTTCAAATAAGTGATACAGTGTGAGGCACCACAGCAATAATCTGGCTTTCAGTAATTTTTAACGTTTATACAATTCTGCTGCTTTTTGTTAAGTTGGGGCTTTTTTTTTTTTTTAGAAGCATGTGGGCTTTTTAAATCTGCTTCTTGCTGTTGCCATTGAGAGAGAAATGACTCTTTTAACGAGATTTCTGAAACTGAGAACTGCTAGAAAATTCTTACCAGCATGCTGCTGCTGACCATGTCATTAAAATTCTGGTAGCAAATTCAGCTGTATGTCAGTCGGCACCAAAGGCATAACTCATTCATCAGGCTGCATCCTGCAGCGGTTATAAGAAGCGAAAACATAATGTAAATGCCCGGATATATAGAAAGACAGCGGGGAAAGTGTCTGCTTTCTTATTCCAGAGACGCTGACAGGGTAAGTGTAGTAGGATGATTATGCCAGCCATTGACAGGTGAGTTATACCCTGAAGACCTCCATGAATTCCACCTCTGCTTCAGAAGCTTTGGGAACCGACCAGTCACCGTTTGAATAAATACAAAGGCTGGAGGGCCCAGTTCCCACCCTGCTGAGCTCATGCCGTCTTGGCTTCATCGGAGCAGGGAAAGGAGAACCTGCACCTCTATGAAGCCCCAGCCCAATACTTTGCTCCTTTGTAAATTCTTCTGTCAAGTACCACAAGCAATTGTTTTAGCATCAGGGAATCTACTGCGGCTAAGATAGACTTTAGACTTTACCTGAGGAAAAAAAGCGCAGCCTACTCCGCCAGGGGGAAAAGTCATCTAAAGTGACCAATACTGGCAGCCAGTAACAGAGCGTTGCCTTCTCTCTAACAAAGCAGATGTGAAAATATTTGATGCTAAAAGCACATATTTAGGTAAAGAGGAGACGCAAGCCATCCTCTTACTTATCACAATGTCTTGACTAACCCTTGTGGGAAAAAATCCCTTGACTCCTTCTACATCTTCCTCTCTTGCTGTGAGTCTTTAAGCACTTACCTATATCATCACACCTTTTCTTACAAAGTCAGCACAAGACTAAACTCTCTCTTCCTCAGTGAGGTGGGATGAAGTTAGACATTACTGTCTGGTACTGATCGTATGCTTGAAAAATAGAGGTGTTTTCTACCCCTCTGAAATATATTTCTCTACAGCTGAGAACTGCGCTGAATGAAGCTTGGACATAGAAGCAGAATTTCTACTTCCGACTCCTCAATTTCTATCAGAGATAAGGAGGAATCGTACCATGGCACCAGTGAGGGAGTGTTTCTACAAAGCTTTTGCAGGACTTCTTCCATCTACTGGCTGGCGGCTTTATGATTATGTCAAGAGAACGCAGCTTTGATTCTCATGCGAGAGTGACTGGTATCAGGCTGTGGAGCTCCCACACTCTCAAAATCCTGCTCAGCAGAGTCGATGGAAATTCACTGTTGCAAATCAAAGTAATTTGGCCTGAGGGAACTGGGTAACGTGCTGGCATATCTTGCTTTTGAGGTAATTAAAAATCACACTTCTGAGAATCCATTAATGACACAACAGCGATCCCAAAGGACAGAAGTCATTATGTGTATGAATCACCCTCTGTCATCCTCAGTTTTAGCTATCATTAATAAGATCTTCAGAAGATTCAGTCCACAATGTGAATCTCTTTAGTCATGATCTGCTTCCTGATGGTGTCCCAAGGAAGGACTTTTGTACATTGAACCAAACACTGAGCAAATTGTCAAGTGATTGATTGTTTTGTACCTTGAGAAAAAGCCGAAGACTATGATTTACATCTTGTTGACACAAATTGGCTTCTCTCTGCTTTTGGTTTTCTAGGAAGACATCCTTACGGTTAAAGTTGCTGAACACATACAGTTAGAGGGTAAATTAAAAGGAGACGAAAAGGGGAAATATTTTAAAATCCAGTGGAGAAGAGAAGGGAAGGGAAGGGAAGGGAAGGGAAGGGAAGGGAAGGGAAGGGAAGGGAAGGGAAGGGAAGGGAAGGGAAGGGAAGGGAAGGGAAGGGAAGGGAAGGGAAGGGAAGGGAAGGGAAGGGAAGGGAAGGGAAGGGAAGGGAAGGGAAGGGAAGGGAAGGGAAGGGAAGGGAAGGGAAGGGAAGGGAAGGGAAGGGAAGGGAAGGGAAGGGAAGGGAAGGGAAGGGAAGGGAAGGGAAGGGAAGGGAAGGGAAGGGAAGGGCAAAGAGAAAAAGAGAGGGAGTACTCTCTCTGAGTAAAGTGGACCTGGTTCTGAAAAAGCAGTTGAAGGCTAGGCCAGTGATCAGGAGAATAGCTCGAGATCAGAGTCCAAAAGTCTGTTCTGCACTCCTAGGCAAGATGATCGTGCTCATCTTAAATATTTAGAGGTAAACAGTGAACTGATGAAGTACTGCTTGTTGTGACAGGGGGAAAGTAACGCCTGTGTTAACTATTTGTAGTATTTTCCTTCTTTTCTCGTCCCTCCTCAAAGAACCTTATATCCAGTAGATGTAAAACCCAAGTATGCATGCTTGTTATGGTTTATTTAATAGTTTTATGAACCTCAATGGAAATTTGAACAACTTTATGGAACAGAAATCTGCTTAAATTACTCTGTGTATAGAAACCACATATGGCTCAGGAAGACCCTAAACTGTAAATGTTGGGAGACTGGGAGAGTGTGAGGGATAATATATATGCTTAGTCTGTATTATATTCTTCCCTAGACAGCCACTTTGGCCATTACCATTGAGCAAACTGGTTTCTGTTCTGATGTAGTAGTAATGTTCTGGGACAACATTGAACTCAGCTTCGCTTTATTAACAAAGCTGTGAACAACAGTGAATGCCTAATTATTGACAGCGACAGGCAGCCTGTACACGGGCTGTTAAAAGCTGTCAGCTCACTTCAGCTCCCTCTGAAAGCTGTTGTTCACCTCACTATTCAGTCAGGTCTTCTCTCAACATGGGCGGAAAAAAACCCTGTGTTCCAGGAACAGAGAGCAAGAAAAATAAGTGCCTTAAACCAGCATATACCTAATAGCAACCTTTAAATCCAAATACAGAAATGTGACTTGAAAAAATTTTTAGGTAAGGATGCGGCCTATAATGGAGTAAACCCCGTTTGATGTAGCTTCAGTCAAGCTGTGTCAGAGGCCTTTGCATTTGCAGTCAGTCCAAAAGAAACCTCTCAACACACGTACATCATTTGGATTTATCTTCTTGGCAGTAGCAGCCTACTGTGTCGGATATCACGACAAGGAAGAGGACATTTTGTTATTACTACTGTATTCAGTTAGCCTGAAAAGACACTCGCGTTTGTTCACGCCTGTGTCTGTAGATCACGTGTTTGGTGACAAATGCAAAGTTGGTTTTATAAGCCTGATCCAAGGGCCAAAGTGGGCTGCAACATTTCTGGAAACTGATCATTTCACTTCGTCTGCACTGATTTTCCTCATCCCACCCTGAGTATATGGGCCCAGCGGTTAATAATCAGGATGCACGGTGGCTTAATTGCGGCTGTGAATTATGTGTGACGCGAGGCAGGAAAGTTCAGTTCGCAGTGCAAGCATTACCCTCACCTGGCAGCACCGTGACAAGCAAAACTGGAGCTGATCACGTCAGCAGTGAAGCCAAGAGTTTAACGGGTGGTAAAGATGCTCTTTCTGCCCTCACCACTGTTCCTGAGGCTCGCTGAAGAAGAGACCATGCTTGTACAGCCGCTGTTACTCCTTTCCTTGTGCTGAGAACGAGCAGAGAATTTCTGTCTCCAGACTTTTCCAACTGGCACTAAAATTCAGGACTGAGGTAAACAAACCCACACTGTAGTGTGCTCTCCAGGCACATAGACTGAGGGAATTGCATCCCTCAGGGAAGCCTGACAGAGGCTGTGCAGCTGTAATCACGGATTCGAGCTTTTATGTGGGTTCAGATGGCAGCAGTCTCAGTCAAAATGAAACAGGAGCTGACCAGAAAAAGCAATTTATTGTTTGGGTGACTTAAGAACCCGCGATATAAATCCAAACATCCAGTCCAGTAAGTCACCAGCTCATCAGTATAATAAATCTGGAACAATTCAGATACCAGAGGTTACAGGGGAAATTTATCAGTCATTTCTATGCGATAGATATATCAGTGGCCCAACAGTGACAGTTATAAAGAGTCGTTGTTTGTCTCAAATAGCAGCGATACTGCCCAAGCTGAGCGCGGCACACATTACTCCTACGGCAGGACCTGACCTGGCCCTACCACGGTCCTACGGCAGGACCTGACCTGGCCCTACCATGCCGGAGTACCGCAGAGGCTTTGGTATCTCCTCACTTCTGCGCAAGCAGTGAACAGAAGTGCATACCAATGAACTTGAGGGTGAGCATGCAGGGGTGTTATTCTGGCGTGGGGAGGATGCTCACAAATACAAAACTCTCTCATGAACAGCGACTGACATTTAGAATAAAGCTCAGAAGATTTACTTCAATAAGAGTCTTAAAATATTCTCCCAAAGTAAACCAAGATGCATTCTTCTCAGAATCAATAAATACAGAATATGGATTTAGTACCTCGTATGTAAGCCTAAGCCCATGTCTCCTTTAATTAAGTGAAATAAAGGGCAAATGTAATGTGAGTGGAATTTTCATATCGCATTTTGAATTTGGATTTCTTCACTGAGATTAGTATCTTCCTTGGCTTTCTACTCAACACTTAGTAACTACAATTAAACACCTTCCTCAGTCAGGCACCTAAGCTGGACCAGAATGAAACAGAATACTAAAAAGCCATCAAGCGTACAAATAAGTACGTTTAAAAAGCACTGTGTTCGCTATAGCTCTGGGGTCATAGCTGTATTCTGCTGCCCTCTCCTGCCACTTGCATCTCATTACACCAGTGTAGGCTAATGACTGAATACAAGATGATGAAAATTCACATCCAAATGCATACCAGTAAGCCGCCCCTCTAAAATGTTTACGGGGCTGTGCAGTTTGTTTCAAAAAGCCCTTTGAAATCTCCCATTCCTCACTGCTATATTGCTTTGCATAGTAGATTAATTTAAGTTATGGCTCTGTGTATGGCTCCCCGTTTCTGTGTTTTGAAAAAAGAGGGTTTAGGTTATAAAGTCTATGAGATACTTCAGGATAAAAGCTTCTAGATGAAATCTTGAATTCACAGCAAAAAGAGGAAGTTCTCTTGATGACTCCCAAGGAGTTCGAGGTTTGACTCTCTGGCACTATGGGGTGATGCCTACCAGCAACAGAACCACACTTGAAGATTTCCTGGCAAGTGATTATTGTTTGCTAACTTTGCCCAGGGTGGATTATAGAGTCTGGCAGTTAAGTGCCTCCAGTTTACACAAGCAAGTAAACTCAGGTTGGTCAAGCTTATTAAATTTGGTCCGCTGGTCCAAAAGCATAGTAGGTAATGACTCAGTGTTACTACAGGACTTCAGATTTTGGATCCCAAAAGGTGTCCATGCTCAGATTATTGGATCAAATTAACTAATAAAACTATTTCCCAGGCAAAATTTGGATAAGAAAACTCCTTTCCTCATCTTAAAAATTGCTATTGATGAATTTTATTAAAGATATTAAAATAGAAAATATCTAAATTACTGCCTGGAACACAATGCATTCAGGAAAATAATTTCAGTTTGCATAGAATGGGTCATTTAACTTTAATGTAATTCTGTGGAAAACATACACACTTTAGAGCCATAAGGTTAATCCATTGAGGGTCTGACTGTGTAAAAATGCTCATACTGAAAGAAGATCACATCATAAAGACTGTATGTTTAATGAAAAAGCATATGAATAATGAACTCAGCAACGCTAACAGAAACAAGGAAAGAACTGAACATGAAGTTTGTAAAATTTCCACATTTTCTGGGGTGAGTCTGAATAGCACCTGGAGGGGCAACATCATAATGGACAGTTTTATCATAGGAGTTTTCCTTTCACTAAAATGGATTTTGCTTACACAAGAAAGGCCTTACCGGTTATACCAGTACAGTTACGCTGGTGTTACTAACGTAATCTAAATCCTTATGTTATTATTACGATATTACTGAATGGCAGGCGATGGCACCCAGCGGCACAAGAATCCTGGGCACGACGTGTGCCAGATCTTGAAAACACCACTAGATGGAGATGTTTTCTCACGTTGTCCTCATGCGCTAACCAATGTGCTTGAATTTCTTATTATAACTATTTTAATTTTTGAGGACTGCACATTAAGAAAGGAAAATTAGTTCAAGTAACTTTCACATATAATCAAGCCTCATGTGCTTGAAATGTTTGCACATGACAATGAAAGTAAGAATTAATGAAGTCTAGCATGTAGCTGTTTAGACTGAAAGGAATGAACAGATGTTGTACAAGTAGGGAGAAAAGATTGGAAAAATATCTAGGACCTCCCTACTTTTGTGTAACAAAACAGACTATTACTTACTTAGCTTATGTCACCCAGTGAAAATCAGTTTATACCAATATTTCTTATCCACAAAGCTGTTTTTCAACACTCGAGTATTTAAATGAACTCATCCCCGAGGAAACAACCCGAAGCAGTATATGGTGTGTGCAGTCAATGCTGAAGTGACAGCATCTATTGTCTTTCTGCCCTCATCAGTATGCAGTATAATGGCAAGGACAGAGGCTGATTTAGAAACAGTTGAATAACTAAAACAAATAAGGAGCTCCAGAAGACATGCCCTTCACGTTAAGCTGGAGGAAAAAAACGGTCTCTGAAGAGTTACAAAAACTTGTTCAAATAGATTTCTTACATTGCATTTTGAGTCAAAACAATGTTTTTTTAAAAACACAAATATGTTTTCAAAGCACATGCTTAGTATTTCCTACACATCTCATAATTTTTAATAAATAATGCATGATACAAATACCGATTTTCTGTATCAATTCATTTTTCGAAAATTTCATTACTGACTTTCAAAAATAGGTTGTGAATTACATTTCTCAAAAATTATGGTTGTTCTCAAGTTCTGAATAATTTTGCTTGAACACACAACATTAATTTATGTATCTGGGGGGAATAATTGCGATTATGATAGCTCTGTATAAAACTATTACAATTAGAGTTGTCATCCTATGATCCCTTACAGCTTCACAGGCATAGATGCAAAGTGATTTGTTCCCCTTGCCCTTTCTTGGATCCTGCTGTAACTGCTGCTGCTGCTGCTGCTGCTGCCTGCACAGCACTGGGGCAATAAATAGTGACGATGGTCTCAAGCAGCCTGAAGAGGTCAGGGACAGGGCCCGTTTTCTAATAGGTCTTCTGGATCCTTCACTGTTTCCCGGCCCCAGCAAAATTATTCAGGTTATGTGTACAGCTACCCTGGACACCCGCTCACACTCAGAGATTGTCCACAAATGCATCACAAGAGGAACGTGGACAGACCAGGAACACACACATATAAAAATAAAATCACAGTGTAGCTGACATAATAAGGGGACTACTTTCTTATGCTTCTTTTTTTTTTTTCCTCCAAATATTAGTGACCTAAAATTGTGGCTTTTAAGTTTGGAAGTTTGGGGAACAATAATTATCGTATGAGTGTCTCATATGACACACTGTTGTTCGTTGAGTGGCCAGCCCAGTCTAAACTGAGACAGATTAATGAAATTTTACTCCCCAAAAGCTGTTTTGGCCATTCATATTACAGGCACTATCAAACTATAAGCAGTTGATAAAGATTTAAAGCTTCTATTTAATAAACAGAAAGAGAAACAGGTAATTCATGTCATATATACTCATGTCATGTTTGTACCTTTGTGTTAATAGGCAGAAAAACAGAGAACATGCTATTGCCTCTATTCTGTGCAAGTTTTTACTGTTTCTTTAAAACCAGTTAACATAAATGTACATCCCAGACATCTCTGGCAGGGCCTTTTTGTGCCAATAATGAGAAATAAGGGTGTGTATCTAACCCCAGTTGGAGGAATCATCTGCAAAATGTTGATGGCTCAGAAGCAAATTGGAAGCACAGACAGCGAATCCGTTTGAGTACATACAGTAAAAGGCTTTCTTCAGTAGCAGAGGTAAAAATTAGTATTTTCCAACATAGTTAGGTGATTTAGAACCCCACTTCCACTGACATTCAAAAACTCAGAAACTCTACTGAAGGGCTGTGATTAACTTTACTTTTTGGAATTTCCTCCTACTCATAGTAATTTTTTTTTTCTTATATATTCCATTATATTAAAAGCTCTGAAATAGAAACCCGAAACAAAACAGGAGCAAGAACGTTTGTATTGCTCATTTGTAATTTCTCTGAATTCAGTTAAATACTAAGCTACTAAAAAAGTTTCTTGCAACGTATTGTCCTAAATCAAAGATTCCTGCTGAGTCAGAAGGCACACAGTTTATAAATCAGGCCCTAAACACGGGTAAGTAAATCTGGGCAATGTATAAAACCTCTGGAGTTAGCACATTTGAAACAGAAGCTTTAAAAGTAAACCTTTATAAATCAACTCTCTAAATCAAAGAGAAAACAATGATTTTTCTTGTCTTACAGACCAGGGAAAGTTACTCCCCAAGCAACCTGTGCAGATAAAGGCTCTGGTTTTAATATAGGTTGATGTATTTATGTATGGAGAAACTACAGAGCAAAGTTAAGCAAGAAACATAAAAACTCTAAGTACCAACCCAGAAATATTTTGACACCAAATAGTTTAACAGTTGGATAATTCAGAAGAATGTTTGGACAAATAGAAGGTAGGGAATGACCACACGGCAGATGACGGTCAGCGAGGGGGCTTTCATCTGCTATAAATTATGCACAATTTAATTAGAGAAAAGTCGTTAGGCCTGAAGTGAGCATTTCGGGCCAGTTTATACAACGTAGCTTTCAGGCACTTAGTAAACGTTCAGCATCGAGGACTACACATTCATCCCTTGTTGGGAAAGTTGTTTGTAAGTATTTATTTAAGTATACATTTGTCCTGTGAGTTCAGCTCTGACTTTGCAGAGCCCGGTAAGGCTTTGATTTCATTACAGTTCAGGCAGCAGTTCAGGGACTGCGCTCATAAATGAGGTGTTAGTGTTCAGATGGAACATAGAGGTGAGCATTTTACACATAGCCATAACATTATTTTGTAAATAATTTTCTTCTCCAATTTTAATAATATTTTTGAAACTCTCAGTTCTTCAAGGTCAGAAATTCCTCCTTAACGTAGCCAGACTTCCACCCATTATTAGAGTCAATACCTAATGAAGATATTTGCACAGTGAATAAGGAGGGATTATGATAAAATTATATAGCTATTAATCAGTAACAGGGAAAAACATATTATTTTAAAAGATCTAACAAAAGAAAATCCTTCAATATTTCTTTATATTTTACAGTAAGGAGCAGGACAAAAATATTTCTTCTCAATTCCCTTTCCTTGATTTCCCTTTCAGGATTGGCTCTGTCATTCTAAGAGCTGCAGTATTTGTAACAAGTGTATGTATATACATATCTACGTGCATATGTGTATATATATATATTTATCTATAGCTGGCTATACCAGGCCATGCATTAATAGACCAATCTGTTTAAACAACACAAACTTTTCAATTCTATTTATGTTATACATCAAACTTTATCTTCAGTGTGAATAACAGCCTTTCTGCAATTTCCAGATGTAAATTCTTTTTTTCAAAAGTAGTGATGAACCAGGTCTAAGCTTCGTTTAAGACTGCATTTTCATCAAGGACCTGCCAAGGCTGCTGTGCTTGTCAGAAACCAGGCACATAATGGAGCCCAGAAGGAACCACATGAGACCAGAAGATGGAGTAGAGCCATTTAACTGTATCTGGCTGCTGCATGAACTTCCAGAGAAGATTAATTGAATCTGGAATCCGACTGTCCTTTGGAGAAACAAACAAACAAACAAACAAAAAACTGCAAACCCTTCCTTTTTGATAATGATTTTGCTATAACCGGGGCTACATGCACAATATAAATCACATCTCCACGATACTTCTTTCTTTTTTTTTTTTTTTTCAAATTCCATTCCAGCAGAGAATTCTATATCCCAGTAAGGGAGAAGAGCAAGTGTAAAAGAAATCATTCAGACACTTTGCTATTACCCTGTTTTATATGGAAGTTTCTAAGCAGAAAGTAGGTATCCATATATATTACAACCTTAATTTTCTATGCGTGCACAAGCATGTATATAGGCACATATACATAGGTTTATGAGAGTCATAATTTAAGCTGTGTATTTGAACTTTATGTAGAATAATTTGATATGTGGATTGCATTTGAAGGCATGTCAGACAAAAGTGAAGGAATGTATGTATTAAATCACTAAGTGGTTTGATACTATGGACAAGTACTTAAATATTCCTAAGCATATGAAGTACAGATTTTGGAATAAAGGTAAAATATGAAACATGAATGTCCACTTTTAAAATGTAAAAACAGAAATAGAGAAATAGTACTTTTTTTTAGGAATTGTTATTTTCAAACTCTGACAAAGAACTGCATGTAGAAATGGTCAGCACAGGACTGCTGAATCGGAAGAGAATTCCCTCATAGAATCAAAGAATCTACGTTGCAAAACACCTTTAAGATCATTGAGTCCAACCGTTAAACCAACACTGCCAAACCCACCACTAAACCACTAAACCATCACCCTCAGCACCACATCTACCTATCTTTTAAACACCTCCAGGGATAGTGATTCAAGCACTTCCCTGGGCAGCCTGTTCCAATGTTTGATAACCCTTCCTATGAAGAACTTTTTCCTAATATCCAATATAAACCCCACCTGACATAACTTGAACCCATTTCCTCTTGTCCTATCACTTGTTACTTGGGAGAAGAGATCGACCCGCACCTCGCTACAACCTCCTTTCAGGTAGGTAAAGAGAATGTTAAGGTCTCCCCTCAGCCTCCTCTTCTCCAGGCTAAACAACCCCAGTTCCCTCAGCCATGCCTCATAAGACTTGTCCTCCAGACCCCTCACCAGCTTCGTTGCCCTTCTCTGGACTCTCTCCAGCACCTCAATGTTTTCTTGTAGTAGGTGGCCCAAAACTGAACACGGTACTCAAGTTGGGGCCCCACCAGTGCCGAGTACAAGGGGATATTCTCTCCTCTAGTCCTGCTGGCCACACTATTTCTGATACAGGCCAGGATGCCATTGGCCTTCTTGGCTACCTGGGCACACTGCTGGCTTATGTTCAGGCAGTTGTTGACCAGTACCCCTTTTCTGCCCGGCAGCTTTCCAGCCACTCTTCCCCAAGCCTGTAGTGTTGCATGGCATAGTTGTGACCCAAGTGCAGAACGTTCATGGCATATCCAGCTCACTGCTCCTCTTTGGACAGCAGATCACATAATTTTGACTGATTATTTCAAATTGCTGATTATTTCAGCAGATCAGAAGATGTCGATCTAGCCAGCTGATACCAGGATCTTCTCAAGTCTCTTATAGATGAAGGAAAGGACAGTTCTGAACAATGACTTAAAGTATTCCAAAGAAAGTGCTTTAGAAATGTATGACAGAAAACCAGCAAAATCAGATTAATAAGATTTTTTATTATGATCTCATGAGGAATTCTGCATGATGTCAAATAATAGTGCCCATTTTAGTGAAATTGCATGCTCTTCTGGCTTGTTCCCTCACTTGCAGCTGACTTGGCCACACTGGCTAACATAAACGGGGCCAGCTCGCCCATTGGCATGCAATGGCTCAGAACAGCTAACTATTAAATGCTTCCTCCACGGTGCAGGTAATTTTGTTATTCCTATTGTTCATCCCTTTTTCCTTACATTTATTATATATACACCATTTTGTGTTGTTTCTTTGAACCATGGGCCATGGTTTCTCATGTGCTTAAAAACTGTACATAGCACAGTATCTTTCAGGTCTGACAGAAGATTTTGGACCCCTTCTTCGTACAAAGAATATAGATCAATTAATTGTTTGTGATACAAGGCTACTAGATTGTAAATTAGCCTTTGATCTCTGCATCTGCTTGTGCAGTTTATCCTGTGTGTAAGATGCTATGTAGCTATTCTCACAGCAATATAGGAAGTCTCTCTTTTTGTACTTGTTCTGAATAAATACAAAACCAGATAAATTTTATTCTTTGAGTAAAGAAACATTGGTGACCCCTGAGAAATCGAAAGAAAACATCCTTTAAATCAGGACCTGAGCCTATGTCATTGAATGATTTATGGCAAAGGGAATTCATTTCTGGAAACTGTGAACCCATTTAAATTTTTTAAGTTTCCACTATCCCACTGGAACTAGCCTATTAACGTTCCTGCTCCTCTGAAGTTCTTTGGTGCAGTCTCCAGAGGGAGTCTGAATGACTCTTCTCTCACCTAGGTCAAGTCCTCCTCTCCAACTGTACCAGCTGAACTGTTGTTATGTGTCACCAAAAAAATGGTGGATGAGGGGTGGAAAGATTAAATTAAGGTAAAGCAGCCAAATGACATAGAAACTTCATATTTTGCCAGTGAATAAAAGTTTTCTCCACGGTTTGGAGCAGTGTATGTGATGTGTCTGCGACATCTTTCTTATCAAAAAACCTTTTTGTGTTTTCTCCATTATTAACAGGATCTAAATTGTTCTCTGCAGATGTGGTCCAAGCCTTGGTTTTGTGTTTGAACATATGAGAAAGATCACCTTTTAACAAGACTTTGCATCTCCAGACTGGTCTTTAAGCCCCGTGTTTCTGATTGAGCTGAACTACAAAGGAGGTTTTTTTGTCTGAAGTTGTTTTTGGACCTGCCTTAGGAACAATTTAATCCCAAAATGGATTGGTCCACATAAAAATTAGTGTGTTAATATGTCATCTCATAGTATGATTATAACCTATGAAGACTCTATATCAATGAGTTTCAGAGGAAAAGGAATGTTCTGCTGAAATGGTTAATTCCTTTTCTACTTAGGATGAATAAAAACTTGAAAAAAAGGGATTATTTTCATACAGATTTGAAGACCACAGTCTGGCCTGAGATTTAAAGGTTTGAGCCTAAAAAGCAGCCCCTCCCCCTCATCAACCTTCACCCAAAAAAGCAGCCACAAAGTTCCTAAATCCAACATGAAGGCAAAGAAAAGGCATGAAAAGATGAAGAGGAGAAAACAAGAACTGCATAAATCCAGCTAGAACTGCAATGTACCAGGGATCCCATGTAAACACTGCTGACATTAAATTTCCACTTGTGTTATTTTATAGGCTGAAACAGGCTTAGCAGGTATGCCAGGCAGCCAGATTTCTGAGTGTTTATCTGAGACGAACATTCAAACACTTTGGGGTCTACCCTTCATCACCTGAAATTCAAAATCTGTTGGATGCTATTGCAACCAGGCAAATATATATTGTACCATTGAAAACAAATGTAGCTGAAATTAGACCCAGGTATTTCCTGCTTAGTTAATTTATCTTTATGAAGAACAATCTATTTTAATGGAAACCAGTGGAAAAATCATCATCCATAAATGCAGGCTTAGACCTTCTAATAATTTTTAGCAGCTGAAAGAGAATACAGGATATACAACTACTATCAGTTTTAGAAACTGAGATAAGATAGAGTACAATATAATATAATGGAACAAGATACAAAAGGATACTTGATATGCTAAAATTTTCCCTTTCTCTTCAGCATGAAGAGAAGCTGCCAAGAATAAGTAGAGCAGTTCATAAGACATTCAGATTGATAAAATTACATAGTTCATCAAATAACGTTCATAACAACCAAAGGGAGAGAAACCAGCCAAGCTCCCAAAAGATGACTGGCATAGTGATGATGGCAAATGCAACTGAAACATGATTTTATCTCATAGTCAGTGCTCTTTAAAATGTTCTATTTCAGTGTAAGGTTTTTCTCCCCTCAAGACTTACTTCAACAAACAAGGGTGCTTTTTATGGATGCACCTATGTTATCAATTGTATCTGACATTGATATGATACCAGGCATCACAATGTTGAGATGTGACAGCTTAAGCAGGCATAATGTGGACTTCTTCATGATTCTGCGGAATAGTTGCTTACCTAGATGCGTGCAGTGTGGAAGAATAGAAGATGGTCATAGGGCCTTCACTGTAGATTGGCTTACATGGGAGCTAGAGTGCTGTGGGGGTGGTGATTTTGTGCTGGACTTTATAGGCAATCATCGTCTGCCAAAATCTGATAGATCTGATTTCTATGGGCCATGTTCTTGTCTGCTACTAAATGGGGGAAAGCTAGGTATCAGAGCTACATTATTCCACTGAGTAGGAAGCCAGGGTAGGACAGTGTAGACAGTGACTTGCTCATCATCTCAGAAAAAAAAGTGAAAAAGTGGGTGCCTCGAGAGGGTCTTATAACTTTTGGTGTGTTTTGTTATCTTGGGGACAAGAAAAACAGGCTAAAGTTGTTTTGATTTACTAATGATGCTAAAGGATGGGATATCTGATGAGAAAACACAGGAGGACAAAACACATCAGACTGATGCATATACCACATAGTATATATGTGCGTTTTTATAGTGATGAAGAAATCTCAGAAGATTTGGATAAACATCACTAAAAAGTTTGGATTGTTATGTTGATCTTATCTGATTCTTAAGACTAAGCTGGAAATCACACAAGAATGGGCTTTCTCACAGTATTTCAGAAAGTTCCAGACAGATCGTAAATACTCGTGGTATTTTAGCAATTCGAGTTCCAGCCCTGGATTTAACCTGGTAGTGTAGAGAGGCACAAGATGAAAAGTAAGAGGGGGTGAGGGGGGTGGAAGAAATGTTAACCTCTTAAATATTATGAATCCTAACATATCTAACTAAGGGAAGCAGAGGCTGAAGAGTCCATTCCAAGGATGAACATAGTTAATGGAACAGGATTTATTTAGCAGAATAATAAAAAAAAAAAAGATAAAGAAATAAAGAAATAAAGAAAAAAAAAAAAGACTAGGTTAGGAAAAGCAAAATTTAAGAGAAAGATGAGTGAAGGGAAAAGAACTTCCTGATAACATTTTCTGTTTAGTTGAAGAGTTGTGACCCAAAGGAAATAGCAATATCTTATAGATTAGGACTTTCAGGGCATAGACCCAAATCCTTTGAAGTTAACAACAGTCTCATGATATGTAAATACAATACATACTGGTTACTGAGCATAATCAGTGTTGCTTAGTACTAGAGAAACTAGACAGATGGCTTCCTTTAGAACAGACATAATTATATTGCATATTTCTTCCACAGCTTTCAGCAACAAAAGGTATGGTTTTAATGGTTTCCATTCTAACCCTTTGCCTGCAGACACTGACAGCTCTTTTGAGTTGAAGGTTACTGTGTTGATTTCTGGTGGAATACAGTTACTTAGTTAATAGCTGCTAGTTATACACTGCTTAACATCTGAGCACAAAAACAAAAGGAAAGAGCATTTTCCCAAACCTTTAATGCAGAATGACTTCAACAATCCGCAGGACCAGAGAGATTTTGAGGCTCCCAGTTCAAGACCCCTGAAATACTGTGCCTTTGACCTCTGCTCTGATCTGTGATTTGTGAGCCTTTAATCCCACGGAGTTGAAGAGCTCAGCAGGATTTCCACTGCAGTCCAGAAGAGCTCAGACCAAGCTGGACTTGGGTTTGCCAACAAGAACAGATGCAACGGTTAGTATTAAAATTGTGCAGGTGTCTGTAAATATTGCTGCAAACACATGCTTTTCTTGGCCCTTAGAAAAACTAATTTCTGATCAATTAACTGTGTGAAAGACACCACAGTTTCAGTAGCTTATTTCCTTCACCCTTTCAAAGCTCCTGTAGGCAAGTAATAGCTCAACGGCATGTGTGTGTGTGTGTTATCCAGGGATATTCATTCAGTTAAAGGCATAGCTGAATGGCAGCCGATTTACTGTTCTTGTTTCTTCATCACGCAACTCAACTCTATCTCATCGTAAGTCAAATGAATTGCTCACGGTGTGTTCTGCAGATGAATCAGCACTAGTGGTCCTACAGCTGGTTTGTATTTGACATACAGGTACAGCATGTTTGCGTGTAATTGCTAGCGAGCCAGCCAACAATGTATTTTTGGCGGGATCCTCAGGCAGATGTTTTACAGTCAGAAAGTGGTCTTCATAAATTTAGCTGTCCACATTGCCTTCCAGGTCATTCTTATCTGCCATGTACAACTATGAGGGGTAGAGGTATACTTGAGATACTGTACCATGAGTATGTTCATGGCCCAAGAAGGCTCTGTGGCTTGTACCGTACCACTGCTAGAACTGTAGCACTCCAAAGACAGTGTAGGTAATGGCTAATAAACATAGGAATAAGTGTTTTCTTTTAAAGCATTCATTCCATTCTCAAGTAAAGATCTACTTGTACACTAAGTAAAACCTCTATTTAAAAAAAGGCAGCTTCTTGTTAAATCTTATAATCAGATTTCTTATTAAGATTACATAGTGAAGATAATGGGATAACTTAGACTAACAAGGGCCCGTGTACATTATACTGCCAATTTTACTTTGTTCTAGAGTGGTACAAATATAATCTCTTTTATACTTCTAGAGTGATCTTCAAGTGACCTCAGAAAGGGAACCTAGAGTAAACCGGAAGCAGGTTTTATCTTAGGTATGTTTAAATGTCTAAAAGCAATACCTCTACTCTAATTTAGTTAACTAGTTCCTTTCTACAATCCACAAAGAGAGAAAAGAACTTTCAAAGTGAGATTCACCCCATCTATATCAGGTACTTCCTTCAGAAAAGATGAAAAAATCGAGAGATGCCTACACCTGTTTATTCACATGTATAATTTGGCTACAATATGAGCTGAGAGAAAGAACCAAATTTTTCAGGCTTCTAAGGGTACCCATCAAGTGTCTTCAGACACAGTGCCTACCTCAGCAGGTGGAGAGGAAGGATGTGAGAGAGCACTGGTTCATTGAGCTTCATACAACTATCAGGTTTGCTTTGCCTTCTACTCACTGTAGTTTTTTCACTGACTTTAAGTAATGGCATTGCTGCAGCACAGAAAGGGAGTCATAGATCAATAAATATAAATCAGACTCCTACTGTTAGTTCAAAACCAAAGATATACAGAGGTTTTTTTCCAATATATATTCTCTTTCAAACAACTTCTTTCCATCCTTGATTTTGCAAATAACTTATAGAATAACAAGAATCATACCTTTGTGACTGCAGTAGTTTCTTTAGAAGCCACTCAAGCAGAGAAAATCTTAAGTTCTGCCACAATAAATCCTCGTGCTTCTGTTGTTCCTGTCCTCCCCAGTAATTGATTTTCCCTGAAGTTGAAACGGGATAACTGGTGCAGAGCATGTTTCCAATTTGTCTCATGGAAGAGTTTTGTGAGCATTGAGGTCAGCAGGACAGAAACATGCAGTTCCATCACTACCAGCATTTGCAAGCATGAATCCTTTGTTCAGAGTTAAAGTAAACCCCAAACTGTTGCTCGATCTCTGGCAATAGGTCATTTTACCTTGCTTTTTATTAAACCTTGCAGACAGACTTTTTGTCTCTTTCCTTCTTCTATTAGTTTATATGGAAACCTGGCAGCAATCTGAAAGAATTCCAAATGTGATGTGGTGGACATGCAATCAGCCATTAAAGCAGTGTTTTGCATACCTGTGGTAGCAAGAGCATGACCTTATGTTTGTTGGCCTGTTTTAGATCATGTATCGCTTTGCTGTCTAAAATTTCAGAGAAGCTCAAAATAGTTTTTATGGAGTATTTTTTTTAAGTGGTCAATTCAATACATGAATTTGGAAAGAAATCTCTTCACCTCCCCAAACTGTAATGCTAATAGACAGATAAAATCTGAAATATTCTTATTTCATGCAGTTATACATTCTCTGCTATACTGTTTTTATTTTTATGAACTGCTTTTGCCAAGGTTCAAACAAACTACAGACATTTAAAATATGTATTTTGGTCATCTTTGAGATGGTCTTATAATTTTGAAAGTTTATTGAAATATTTTCCAGAGAGACAGAACCAATAGCATTGGTATTTCACATAGGTAGGAAACAACTGAACACTCATATCCTTGATGCCTTGATGTTCTGTTTTAGAAATTTCAGACGGCTCTGAAAACAGGCAGGCCCCTCTGAAAGTGGAGGATATTTTGTGCATGTGTGTGAAAAGATTGAATAAATTAATCTAGTGAATAAAAAACTTATCCACCAAAAGGATATAAACTTGTAGAGAAGCAAATATTGCATTACTCTTGCAGTGATTTCATAATACTTCTAATGGAAGAGACAGCCTTTTGGAAAAACTAGTCAGCTTTATTTCAAAATAAAACTTTTTCTGGAGCCAATTTCATCTTCCTCTGCATTCATTCTTTATTTTTAAAACGTAAAAATGAGCTGTGAAATGTATATTGCTGTATCTGTAAACTGAGAGGCATATCTTTAAGATGTAAAAATGTGAAATTAAAAATGCTTCCTATCTCATTCATTTTTGTGCCGCCTTTATTCATGTTGTAAATTCTTTTCCCTTGTGCATAATTCCACGATTCTAATGGAATGGAGCCCTCAGAAATTCCTAATCCTGTAGCATCAATAAACAATAAAGTGATATTAGTGCCAATGCACCTACAGGACTTCCTGAAATGGGACCAATAGTAAAGTTAAGGATTATCTGTGACCCTCTACAAATCAATTTTGATTTGTACTGATGATAAATGTCGGGAACTTTGCAATTCTGCTACTAATACTGTAGGTTATTTACATAGTACATTACAGAAGACTGTAATTCCTATAGAAAATGAAGCTTCAGAAAAATAGCGGTAGCCAGTAAAATCCAAAAAGGAAAACCAATTAAAGTAAATTATATGGTTCTATAACTATAACTGCAGAATTTTAGTGGGCAGGCTTCCAATTTGGAAGGCAAGTCAGATCGCCTCTTCCAAGGACTTACTTTTGTTAGTACAAGAATACAGCTCCGTCTCAACGCAACTAGTGCCAGCCCGCCATTTTGACACACTCAAGGTAAGACACATCTGATTTACTACAAAATGGTACAGGAAAGGTTACCTGGCCAGTTTTACTCACCTTAACAGTCAGTACCTTGTCTTTGATGCCCACTTTTACTCCAGGATTGCATGTATACTTTAGTTAATCCAAGGAAAAAATTCATAACTTTTAGTACTGAAGACAAGGCCTGAATTATTGTTTGAAAAGCTACATTAAATAGCTAATTAATGTAATTATTTTTTAGCAGTCTAAGTAGCCTAAGTAAAAGTATCATCAAGAAGGAAATTCTGCAATAATCTGACTTCACAATCTGACTACTGTTACAGTAGTTTAAATGGAATTCCAGTAGGTCAAAGTTTCCTCCAGTGCCTCCATTTTTTTCATGTTCTAATTTCAACAATATACCTTAAGAGACTTTTTTTTAAAGTATCCTCATGGACCAATTCATCTGCAATTTGCTATACTTCGTATGTTTAAAAGCCCCCACATGTCTAAGCGGCAAGAAAAAAATTCTGGACACATCAATAAAAAGGTAATATAATTCAAAACAGCTGCATATAACATGCCATTATACAAACTGATACCATATTTTACCCCCGCTTTGTGTTACTATACTATGTTAATCTTCAATTCCGACTGTGAATGTTTTATCCCAAGAGCAAATAAAGAGCAAAATTAATTGTATTTGAGAATAAAGCTACTTCTGACTATACTAAAAAGTCACAACTGTTATACTATTGTTTTATCATATACCTATTACTTGCATTCTAAAATACTGCGCTAGTGTTGAAAGTACGTTATCTGATAAGCATTATGAGTGTAGATTTACATTTCTATGTGATTAGTTATATTCTGTGATGATGTATCAGATACAGAGCTAGAAAAAACATTGTCTATAAATCTTTTAAGTCAAATATTTGGTGTTCAAAAGATTTATGTTAGCCATTCAAATTATAGCATCTTTGCTAAATTATTAGTTCTTAAAAATGATCTGTCTCTCCACAATCTGAGCCATGATTTGTTCAAAGAGTTATGGGTTAATTGCTTGACATAAGGAAAGTGCTATTTTAACTTTGTGATTTGTCTTTTCCACGATTATTCAACCACAAAATTGTACACTACATCTTCAGGAAAGACCTCTTCATGTTCCCATTCAAGTCATCTGCAAAATTGCTATTGGCTTCAGTGCTTCAGAAATATAACAATTTAATCCCAAAACGAACTTTCTCTCCTGAACAAATGAACTGTGGCTTCTGGACTGAAACTAGCTTTTCATAAACCTTTGACTGCACAAGTGCTCAAGAACAGTGAATAAAAAAACCTCTAACAGACTGAATTTGTTTTTCTAATTAATCACATCCACTATAGAAGCAATTTGAATTGTTTTTATAGATTGCATCATACCAGGAGTTGTCTGTTCAATACAACTACGATTTTATGGCTAGCATAAGCTTTTATTACAACATTTCCTGACAGTCGCATCCCCTTATGACATCGATGATGAGGACTTAAACCTGCCATTTTTTAATGAAGGTAGAATCTCTCTTATTTACTCATTTTGCCAGATCTGGTGGAATTGATTGAGGGGTGGCAGACCTCTCCTGTGAGGCACCCTCGTGCAAAGTTGGCGAGGGAGTCTCTTTCAAGAAACTATACTAATTGGAGACCAAGTTATTCTGCCGCTCCCTCAATCTCCCTATGAGACGTTCCTTCTCAGCAGAAACACTGACAGCCCCAGTGAGCATCACATCAGGCTTGCTTTACCAGGGACTCTTCACAGTCTTCAGTGCTCTGGTGCAGAGCTTGTATTCCTCAAGCCCTGTGGCTCATGATGTATCCTCACAGTGCATCAGGTTTCCTCCTATATCTTGATCCCATGTCAGACACAAGGTGAAAGGTGAAATATTGTGCCAAACCTGGATTTCTCCCCCATCTGCATCCCCGTCTGAGAGGGATGTTTTCCCCTGTCTTGCTCCTGCTTCTAACACAATTGCAAATCTCCCTTCACGTGCTGAGACACAGGCATGTGGTCTTAGTGCGTGCCAAGCCGTAAACAGCCTTGTGATGCGGGATGGACTTGCAAATTATTTGTATATTCTCCCACAGAAGACTGTGAGGGAGAGGCTCAATTTTTCTCTGCGCCTCTCATCTCTACCGATATCAAGGAAACGTTTCTACCTCCAGTGCCCAATGAAACATGGCAGAACAAGTCTTCGTTCTGCTGAATACTTGGTTATATGCCAGGAGAAAGACTATTTGTACTTGGAAGACTATTTGTAACAGACCATCTCTTGACTCTTACCATAACACTATAAAAAATGCAATCTAAATAAATATTTAACTAAAAAAAAAACCAAACAAACAAACAAAAACACACCAAAAAAAGTCTGTTTAACTAAATACATAATAATTTTTCCTCTAAAGGTTGTATTTAATGTTTGGAGTGGAAGGATTTTATGTATGTCTATATATATAAAGAACACCTAAGGAAAAAGAGTCCAGCAACTTTAAATCATAATATAGAACAAACCATGTACTCAAGTTAATCATCACAAACTGGCACAGAGACACATCCTTTTGTTCTCTGCTCTCACATTCCGAGATGGATCCTGTATGGATTTTGCTCACAAGAAATATTAAAGCAGTAAACTTTTTTTTTCCCTCCGCATTCCTACAGGCCCATAAATAGGGTGGCAAGTAAAAGAAGTGTATGTCAGAAATGCTCCAGCTGTTCCCCACACTCAGCGCTCGTTCCTTTTCCAGCGTACTCCTCGCCCAATTTTCTTTATTCAAAACAGACAATAAAAATACCAGCTAAAGCGAATAAAATCTCTCACGGAGGCTTATATGCCTTCATCTCACACTCTTCTTGCTGCCACACCCTCGTGAAGCCCTTTTCTACTTCATCTGTAAAACGCACACAATACCGGTGTACGAAGAGCTGCTTTCTCTCAACCACTGCCCAGCACCTCTGCCAGTCAGTCTTCTGGCCCTCACAACTCACCAAAGTCTGGTTTTAAGCGGCCAGTTGCTCTTGCCAATGCTGTTTTCATCTTTTAACTCGTTTAGATCTATGAGGCTTCCAGCCTCGATTTCCCACACCCTTGATTAAGTGCTTTTTCTACCAGCCAGCCCCTGTCTTTCTGACTGCCTCCTCCTCTTCCTCTGCGTGTATCAGCATTTACTCCAAATGAAAGCTGTACAGAAGGAGGAGTGCCAACTGAGAAATATTTATTTGAAATATCCATGCAGAGCAGAGGTTTAATCTAAACTTCTGCATCCTAAAGGTGTCTGTCTTCCTTTTCTACACACTTTTGAATCCTGGGGGCTTGTCCCAGTGAGGCACGTGAGAACAACTGAAAAGTACTACACTTTTGAGAATGACCCAGGTCACAAACAGTTTTCTTTTTCACCCTTGGTAAGGGCTAGCACTAGACTTGCAAGCTCGGGTCACACATCTGTCCATGAAGTAACTTGTGTTGTGATCTACCAGCATGTGGGGGAGCAGCAGGTGGGGGAAAAACAGTAAATAAGACAAAGAGGCCGGACCTCTTGGTGACAGACTTCTGCACTGGTCTGTTGTAGCCTTGTACAGACCCAGGCAGTTGGCGTGGTCTGCCAGACTCTGCTGACCAAGACGTCTGCTGGGTGCAGATGCTGCTCCTTGCTGCTCCTTCAGGGATCTGCGTTCAGGACACACACAAATGTATTTACCCTGTGGATTCCTTTCAGGAGCCAGGATTATAAATATTCCCCTTGCAGGAAGCCCAAAAGCCTGGCCTGGAACCAGAGCTGACCAACATCCAGGGATGTGACTCAAACTGTCAGGAGAAGCAGAGACTCCTTCTCAGGCCTGTGTGGTGGTGGGGGCGGGGGGCGAGATTTTGCAATTAAAAGTTATTCTTAGAGCACTCAGTGAGAGGCAAAGCTATGAGTTGCTAAGTGACAACATGTTGTCCCAGCAACCATCAACCATTACAGTTGTCCAAGACAAACACTTTTGCTTCCCTAGCTACTGCAGACTGTGGGCAAAGGACAGTATCCAGCAGTCAGCTTCTGAAGACTTGGATTCACAGTGGTTCCTCAGAAGTCACTGGTGTCACTAAACAGAGTTTAAAACTGGGAATACAGCAGGGCCCTCTGTTGTGTCTGCCCCAGACCTTGGCTGAAGCCTCCATGACAATTCCTGTCCATTTCTGGCCATCATAGAAGCCCACTGAACTGAGTGGGACATCCAGCACAGATGGTACAGTCCAATCTAACACTTTATGCTGACTCTAATTTAAGATTTATGGCTGTCTGTTGGGGTAGTTCAGGCAACTGACCTGAACAAAACAACAGTAAGCACAATACTCCCTAAAATGTATCTCCAAAAAAAAAAAAGAAAAAGAAGAAGCAAAGATAGACAGTTTTCCTAAACTTTTTCCTCAGAAACATGCTTGCCTGGAGCTGCTCCCATTGCTTGGCCTTTAGTCTGTCTTTGAACTAGCCCATTGAGCAAGCTGGATTTGAAATGTTCCAGAGAAGTCTTTGAAGGCCTCTTTCTGGGGGCATGAGAGACAAAGTATGAAAACAGTGGACAAGTCCTAAATCCTCTGAACTCAGTTCACTTCAAGTAGAAGGGATGCTGTCCTCAGACTCCTCTTAAGGCCAAAGGTATCCCTCGTGATTAAGTGATTCCCACAGCCTTCATGCTCTGGGAAGTCGTGGAGACACCATCAGAAGTCTGTCATTCTCCAGTGAGTCACCCCAATCAGCACTTTGCCTATCAATGGGTCAGTTTGGGATAAGACATCATTAACGTTGATTCAGAATGCTAAATGGCCGGAGGGCCTCTTCCTGAACTGAAGAGAGAGGGGGGAGTGAGGAAGGTTATGGAAGGGCAACCCCAAGCCTACCTGTCTGCCACAGTAGTGGTCATTCAGGGACACCTGTGTTTCTTTAGCCCATCAGGTACCATAGTTGTTATGTTACATGATAATTTGAAAAAGTTTTGTATCAATGTAGTAGATGAGTGGTTAAGATACAGAATATTTCTGTATTACACGACAGTGTTATTAGTGTAGATCTTAGTATTTCACGCTCTCTTGAAGACAGCGTGAAATATAAATTCGAGTATATTACAGATGTCTTTATATAGTAATCAGGGAAAATGTAGAAGACTGAGCACACAGCGTATGGCATAGTGTTGTATCAGTTATGGCACATGGCTGCAGCGCTCCTTGAGGAAGCGTTGCTAACAGGACTCTTGCATATGAGGTCGTTCTAACCCGCAACTTGGTGGTGTGTCAAGAGGGTGCTTCAGGAGCCAGATGATCTTGAGTTTGCTGCCTCTCTCCTTTGACATTTGCATTAAACCGAGCGCAGTGTTTCCCCCAAATGCTCAGTGTGCCAGTGTAATTTAGGCAGGCAGTGAACTTGGCCCACCAATGCTGCATGGAGGTACTCAACTAGCACAGACCCACTCCCTGTGCCAGGTCAATGTTCTCTAGCCCTGAGGCCAGCTGGCGCTGTCCTACCACAGCCATACTCTTAAACATGCAGTCCAAAGAGAGTGGCTGCATCCAAACTGCCTATGCAGAATTGTTGCTGGGCCAGCTTTAACTCTCACATTACGTCCAGGAATCATTCTGGAAAACTTTTAGCTGACCTGAAACAAAATGGTTCTGAAAAATTTAACCACATGGATGAATGATGACCAGGGCCTGGGCTTGTGTCCTTAATTTGCTAACATTGACATAAACTGGTGCTGGGAACACAGTGGTGCGTTAATGCTCACTTATTCTCCCAGCACACCTGTGTGGCAGAAAAATACTATTCAACCCTTTTCTTAATTGGTTTGAGGCCAAGAATTTAGGACTGATGTACACAAACACATTGGTTGAAGGAACAGTCCTTGCTTTGCTTCTTATTGTGCTATTTACTCTCTCAAGGGCCCTCTCTCCCTTTTGTTTTGAGCAGAAACTATTTAAAAGTTTTTCTTATACCTATCCTTTCTGCAATGCTAGTGAGAGGTCAGCCTTTATTCCCACCAACATATTCATGACTTCTCTCACAATTTGTGCAATATCCCAGTAAACAGCTTAAGGTCATAGAATCATGGAATGGTTTGGGTCGGAAGGGACCTTAAAGATCGTCTGGTTCCAACCCCCCTGCCATGGGCAGGAACATCTCCCACTACACCTGGTCACTTCATAATACTTCAAATTTCTCCAGGAACCTGTTCTCCACTGATAAGCAATGTAAACAGTTAGTGCTAAATAGGGAAGCAGTATGCTGAGGTATTTCTTGTCACTGATGCATACTTTCCTTGATCTGAGTGGTGTTTTTGCTTTTTGTCCTACCATTACAACGGACGTTTTTTCAAGGAGCAGCATACTTGTTTTTCTTCTACATAGTGCTTAGAGTAAGACAGGGTTCATGTCTGTGACAAGGGTATTTCAAAACAATAATACAAATAATATTAATTTGATCCCATTGCTATGTTGGTCAATTCACAGAATACAGAATAGCTTACAGCATTTACAGATTAACCCTTACTTTAAAATCCCATACGAAAGGCACAAAAAGGAAAAGGAGAAAGGAAAGCACACAAAAAATTTAAAATTATTAGAAAGTACTGAAAGAAAATTCTTTTTTCACTTTCCCATTGTTCATTACTCTTATTAATTTGTCTTTTTCTAAGATATTTGAAGTTACAATATGAAAGACCACATATATTCCTTTCTCTGTGGCTCATTTGTATTTTTTATGTGTATCCAAGACTGTCATTTCTGAATGTACAATTGAAAAGATACATTTTTCTCTCTTAGAGGTTACTGGGAGTTTAACATGGTATAAAATAGAAAACTCAGCTCTAACTCATGTTCTCTTCACCTCACTCCACTGTCCCAAAAGAAAAAAAAATCAGGATAAAGTGAGTCTAGTTTGATATCTCAGCTGGTTTGTTACTGCCTATGTTAAATTTGGGAAAAAAATGCTGAATTCACAGGCTTTGATAAAACAGTCATTTATTTCCCTGTCAGATATAATGAAAGTGGAATGAAACAGTCAGTTACAAACATACACAAAAGTATACTCTAAGGCTCAACACGAACACTTGCAACAGAGAGGGTCTGAATAGCAGTAAAGTCACGTAAAGTTATTGAAAAAAGTCCTTTAATTTACAACAGATTTTTGTTTTTACCAACAGCTGAGGACATATCAATGATTAACTTACAGACCCGGTGCTCTTAGGTCTGAAGAACTTCAAACTTGTTGAAGTATCTGGAAAACACGTCAGATACTACCCGTCCTCTCAGTCCCTGAAGGATCCAGACAGCTACGCTTTGTGGTTGCACTAAAAACATTGAAACTTCCTGAATGAGCTCAAGATCTCACTTTTGACAGGATAGTCAAGGGAAGAGAGTGCATTTCTGTGTGCATATCGAAGAACTGAAGAGCAAATGTCCCATCTGAACTTTAGTGTGATGAAGAGGAAAAGGCTGGGTGCAGAAAAACTGCCAATTTGCTGTTCCATAGTATTTGTTCATAAGTATTCATTATTCAAAATACCAGCGAACTCACTGTGGCAGTGAGCATTATGTGCACTCCGTAATAATAACGGGACTACTGGAATTGTTGTAGGAGACTGTGTGGTATCCAAGCAGCACCCATAACGTGATGATTGCCATTTTAGGCTTTATAGTGGGGTTGTCTCTGTGGACATATGTAAGTATAAATTTATGTGTGGTTTTAAACCTAGCACACATGTACGCATACATGTGTATGTGTGTACATATGTATGGTAGAATCTTCCACCTTCTGTTTAAAGCCATTTTGCACATTCTAAGCAAAATCTCTATAACCGTCCAGTAATGGAGGGCGAAGCATTCTCCTGAATCACAGGAACTATGTGCTGCCGGAACGCAGCAAGAAGGGTCTTCACTCTTGCACCGAGGCAACAGCAGGGGTGAAGTAGAGAAGTGAGTGTACAGTGCAGTAGGAGATTGCTGCTCCTCGACCTCCACATTGGCAAGTGAGATAGATATTCACACACGATTTATAATCTGGATTTGTTCTTGAGCTGCTCCCTGTTTGCATTTAGGTAGGTGATTATGAATTAAGGCCCCAGTTCAACATTTCCTTGGACACTTTGATATGTCTTTCTTTGGTGTAACGAAGGTTCTGTTAGAATAATGGAGCATGAGAGTAATCTTTCATACATAGTGGTATGCAGGAATTTGAATGCAAGCATTTAAATACAACATAATGAACAAATCTAGAATACAACACTAATATCTTAATGTTTAAAATAAATTAAAACATTCTTTAAAGTGCTCTTTTTTTTTCTTTTTTTTTTTTAAAAAACCACTAATCCTTTTAAGGAAAACCACCCAACATTACCATTTGGATGCAACTTCACTAGGCAGACTTAATCTCTTCTGTTGGGCCAACATAATCCAAAAGGACTTGTGAGAAAGACTCACAATATTCCTTAGGCAGAGCAATGAAAGCCCCGAGATTTAAGTTGCATAAGATTTCACTGATAATAGCATCTTTGGTATTCGGTAATGAAAAAAAAATCTAAGGCATAAATCGTTGACTTTGTCAACATCTAGTACAGGCTGATGATTGCAAGAAAAGATAAAAGCTCTGATAAATGTTTTGTTATTTATAAATGTAGTAGGCATGGTTAGGAGTTCTTTAATTAAAGATTTAGTGGTCTCAGTCCCAGGCCTCTTGCCCTTCTCTTCAGAGACACAGATGCATCTACACCCCATATAAAGTCAAACATCCCTGCCTGGTTTTAAATTTAACATAGCTGCCTAGTCAGGCTATTGGTCTTTGTCAGATAGTGGGTTGCATCCACATTTGCCGAGCTTCCAGATAAAACAACAGTATAGTGCTGAAGCCTCCTTAACTACAAAGAATTAGTACACATTAACATTGTTATTTTTAGAACTGGGCAAATACTGGAAACAATTACTGCCCTAAATTTCTCGTTATAAATAGCAGAATCTAGTTTCTTTCCAACATAAACCACAAGCAACTGTAAATATCATCATAAAGCACCCTCAGAAAAGGGAAAAGTCTTATACTTTAGCACTGAGGATCTGGGAAGCAGGATTAAATTTCAAGTACTGCCATTTTTCCTTTGTGACCACAGGCAAGTGATCTCACCTTGTCCCCAAGACAAATACAAATTCTCATTAGCAATTAGTCCGTCTGGAGCATCAGGGGATCAGGGCTGCAGAGGGTTTCATGGCAGAGGTGGCCCCTCTGGAGATGGTGCACCATGAGGCCTCTGAGCAGCGCTCAAGAGTGTTCCCCCACTGCAGACTAAGATTATTGAGATATCTCTCATAAAACCTGCAGGTTTCTTTCGGAGGCTCAAGAATCCTTGTACTGGGCTTCCTATCGCTCGTGCACACATGTTAACAGGAAGAGCTGCAATCATTCAAGATCCCCTCTGCCACTCCTGAGGATAAAGAATTTGCTTCAGGAATTTCACCCACAGCACAGTACACATCCAAATCCTGAGCACCAGTAACAGCTTTGCTGTGACTCCAGCTTTCTATTAGTAAAACACATCAAACACCTTGAACACAGTTACTCCAAGTGTAGGTAGAACAGTTCCTAATTGCGAAGCATTGCAGATACCCCAACACCAAACAGGTAGCTCGAGGCATCCCATCGCAAATCCGTTTGTAGCTCACAACAGACACTTGCCATGGAGCTGGTATCCAGTCTTGCCTTTCTGAGAGACAGGCCCAGGCATGAGCACCTGGATGTGAAACGAAAATGCCTGTATCCACCTCAGCAGCACCTAATTACTGATAGCAATTCACAAGCATAAGGTTCCCTGACTCATCACTACATCCACACTTCCAGCAGAAAGTTCTCTCCTTCCCCAACAGATGCTGGATTTCATCTTATCCTGCCTTTAAACAAGTCTTATCACAGGAGGAATTGTTACTTTTCACTGTTCCCTGCCTTACCTTTCTCCTTAGAAACTGCTGCTGCTACTACGGTGCTCAGATCACAAGGAGTTGTGACATTTCCCCTCAAGGACATATTTTCTCCTGAAGATCCCTCTTATCATCCTTTGGAGAAAACCTCTTCTCATCCTTTCACTTTGAGGGTGGTAGCGCACCGGAAGAGGTTGCCCAGAGAGGCTGTTGAGGCCCCATCCCTGGAGGTGTTCAAGGCCAGGCTGGTCGTGGCCTTGGGCAACCTGGTCGAGTGGGAGGTGTCCCTGTCTATGGCAGAGGGGTTGGAACTCGATGATCTTCAAGGTTCTTTGGAACTCTAAACCATTCTAAGATTCTATCATTCTAAAAGTAGATACCTGATGTAGATACACACCTGTGACAGGATTCAGAACTCTAAGCAGAAACCTAGTACCATTTGAGGGACCGTAACTTATCCAAGTGTTCTGCACAATGCCAGCAGATATGACATGGTGCGTATAGGAGACATATTCTTTTAGAGAAGCAGCTAGAGAATAGGTGCAATACTGTATAGTACCCAAATTAAAGAAATATATACCTACAATAAGATTGAAACCTATCTTTTATACCTATATGTTATATAACCTATATGAGGAAATATATGCTAATAAATTAAGTGAACTTAATTTTATCTCTAAATCTAAGCATCTTAGTTTCAAACAAAATCCTGTCCAAAGTGCCAGTTCTGCTCTCCAAGCAGAAAGATACTTTGATTTCAGTCCAACTCAGTTCTGTAGTATTGATTTGTTGAGCTGTGCAGGGGAAATTCAGGAACTAAGAAATTTGCTTGGTATAAATGAAGTGTGCTGCACATACGTCAAAATGTAGAAACTGCCCCAGAAAGATTTTGTGAAGAAGTGCATTGGTTAGAAGGGGGTGGGGGTGATGGGGGAGGAAGGATATTTTTGTTCAATTAGGTTACTTGGATAGTTTGCAAGAACTGTTTATGGTTAGCAATGAAGCAAAAGGGTAACCATGCCAACATATTAAATGTTGCTGTAAATGTGACAAAAATGATCTGTCACTATAGCCAGGAAAAATTACATTTTAATTTCTTAATGTACTTAAAATGGTAGAAAATGATTATGCTAATTTGAAAAGTAAAGTGTAAAAGACAAGATAAAGGCTGATTCTTCTAAGCTGTCCTCAGCTGTTCCTGAAAGCCCTGTCACCATGCTTGTCACAGGCGGTGCTGGAATAAACCAGTGAAGCTGCCTTCTGATGTCAGCAATAAAGAGTGCTCTGCTGCCTAAGAAAACCTCAGACTTTCTGAAATAATTGCTGGTCAGAAATTAGCCAAGTAAGGGTAACAGTTCCTAACCGAGCCTTGACTAAATTCAGTTTAATTTGGCGGTCAACACCATGATGATCACACTCTGATCCCAGAGGTTTTACTCTGGCAAGGTGGGACTGAGCCAGCATGACTTGTCTTGGCAGTTCTGAACTTCAGATGTCTCCTGCCTGCCCTGAGGAGCTGGTGAGCTCTGTCTCTCCTTCTTCAGTAACTTTCAATTCTGGGGGCTGCAGCTGTGAATTGTTTTTTAACTGTTTACCAAAAGTTTTATATCAGTTCCTCCCCCATCAGGAAAACACCTCTTCAGATTCTTCCCTAATATAACATCCTGGACATACCCAGGTTTCCCTTGAATTAGAAAATTAACTAAATCCTTTTTTTTTTTTTTTAAGCCTTATTTCTAAATTAGGATGTTTTTCATATCTTGCATCCACAGAATTATTTTTTGTTTCAGGACACTTAGGGGCTGATCCCTGTGGTTGCTCACGTCAATAGCTGAACTCAGATTCAGCTGAACAGCCATTTTCTAGCAGTGAGAGTGGAGAAAGAACAAAGAAATCTGCAACTGGATGTAATTAATTAATTAGCTGGTCCACTGCAGTTGAACCAGTTTTGCTAGCCGTAGGGCTGTTGGTGATGAATCTTCATTCTGTCACTTGAATGTGGGTGCTAAGAACTGCTTCCACCTCTGATACCTTCCTTAAGCCCCAGTAAGCTTTTGCACAGTTGTCCATGTACGGTGCTGCATATCTGGTTGACAACTGTCTGCAGGAATCCAAAATTCAGCTCCAGGTATACTACCAGAATGACCCACAGGATCCTTTTTGACGTGGTTTATCACTTTAGCACAGACAGTAAGATTATTAGCAAATACATATTTTTGAAAGTATGATCTGCATGGTGAACTTCCCACCCTTCTTCCCTCTCTCACGGGTTCCTCAGAACCTGTGGCTGAAAGACCGAAGACCACCAAGGCATCCTGTATGCTCATGTGCAGCATTACAGGGGGTGGAAAGCATTTCCTCCAATTACAGGTAAAAGGTGTACATAGATCTACTAAATGAACAGACATAGGGACAATATTTTTCAGAAAAGTGCAGTTATTGAGAAGTAAGATGTCCTGCATTATTTTCTGCTTTGAAGGCAATTCAAATGGCTACCTGCAACATAAAAATGTTTCTTTTTTTTTTTTTTATGGCACTAACTGATTAAACACTAAATTTCTAATGACTTAGAAGTGAAAAAAATGTTTTCAGTTATTGGTGCTCCAGTCTGTCTAAAAAAGGTATTTCAAAAGGAAGAGGAGGATGACGTGAAAGATCAACTCCAGGGACAGCGATAGCTGTCCCTGAAATATTCAGATGTAATTTTATTCACCTTGGGCCACATCTGAGCTGCAGTGGGAGTATAATCTCCTTATGACTTGACATCAGTATGAAACCAAAACTATGCAGTCACTTCAGGTTCAGTGGTTCAAAATCAGTTTTCCACTAATAAACTCCCTGAAATTTTAGGAAACTCTGGAGACTTCTGTTCAGGCTCATTCTTAGCTTGAACACAGAGGTGGGTTCAACTTCAATTCAATCAATTTATTCAGAGAGTTACATTAGAATCTGACAGTTAAAATTGTCCAGATTCATTAACAGAGACAATAACGGTCAGTAATTCAAAGGGGGAGAAAGCAAAATATCTGGCTTTCCAACTGAGCTACATTAAGATCTAATAAACACTGCCAAGAAGGTATCCAGATTGCTAATCAAAATAAATCTGAGGATTACTCTGTTCTACAGTGTTTTAAAGGAAATAAGTCTCTTCAATTCCAAGTCCACATTAAAGCAGCATTTTGTGCTACAGCTCACTGCCCTTTGGTTTAACAGGACACCTTCTTACTGGCCTTCCAAGCTGTAGCCTGCTGGTAAGGAATGTTGACAGATCCTGGTGTGGGCAGTGACAGTTGCTGTGGGCTCCATCGAACCAGGTCCAGCTGGGGGGCATGTATAACCCCTTGTCTCTCCCCCAGAACATCATGCCTTGGGCCTCCATAGAGCAGGATGTTACTTCGTGTTTATATTTAATAACCTCCTCCTTTCCAGCCTCCAAGAAGGGAGGTCTTGGGGCTAGCACATTACCCTATAGCTCAGGAGGGTTGGATTTAATTTGCTTGATTCACTACAGGCTTTCTCTTTGACCTGGAGCTAATCACTTTGGACTAAGGCCACAAGGGGATTTAGGTAGAACCCAGATCCTCGCCACTATTGCTTATCCGATACCTAATTTTCTGCTGGTTGGCATGTGCAAAATTGCCTCAGCCCTGATTAGAGCCAGGCAACTTTTATGGAAGAATTCTTTGTTTGCTCAAAAATGCACTTTCGTGTTGATGGAAACTATCTGCAAATTTGTACCAGATTTGGCCAATTGTTTCAGCCAAAAAAAAATATTGGAAATGTCAAGATGATTTGTTTGAACATTTTTAAGGAAAATATTTTTGAAGCTGTTCCATTTTGAATAAATAATCAAATATTCAGTGAAGTAAAACTACAGCCTGACTCGCCCTCATCTTAGGTAAGAACCCCAAAAAGAGTTCATTTCTTGCTTACTCTCAGTAACATCTAAAGGAAAAAAAAAAGGAACAGTTTCTAGAAGAGAGACCAAACATATCTAACAGTGTAGTGACTCAGAGTTCTCTATGAATAAGAACAAAATTTAACCTTTTTTTGATCGGGCAGACAGAAGATGTTAAAACTGACACCACCTTCTAGGCAAAAGCCTAAAGCATTGGTCCATTAACAGCAAAGTCGATGCTCTTTCATGTCTACAAGATGGTCTAGGGACATTATTTCCAATTAGTAATCCAAAATAGAGTTTAGCATATATCTGTTTTTTAAAGATTTTTAAGATTTATGGGCAGAGGCCAAATTTTTCACCAAAAATTCTTACTGGCTACTTATTGTTCTCACTTGAATCAGTTAATTAGATTATGATTGTTAAGATTGTTTCCAGTCATGCGCTTTCTTTATCACTTTTATACACAGTATGAGTGCCTAATTCAGAGCTGGAAAGTCCACTGGATGGAATGAAATGTGAAAAGCAACTATTGTATTTTGTGAAGTCCCTCTGGATGTTTATGCAGTTGGTGGGTTTCTTTTGTGCCACAATTTTCTGCAGATAGTTCTGCCTCGTCTCCCAAAGATGCTGTATGCTCTCACGAAGGTTAAGGAGAATCATAACTGAGTTGTTGATTGGCAGTATATTTAAGGCACAACTCATTCGCCTAAACGTAGATGCCAAATGGTATTTGAGATGACCAGGCGTATCTTCCTGGCTTTTAACTTCTGCTGGGAAGGATATGGACTTTTTGTGAGAACCACATGTCTGCCACCCCTACACAGAGGAACTGCATTCCCAAGCATGTCTCAAATACAACTGAACTGAACTCCAAAAACCTTCAGGGTTTTTCTTCACTGGGATCCTGGCATTCAAATAAAAAGTTCTTGCTAGCACTGTGTAACTTCTAAAGTAAAAATAATACCCCTAAATGCTCTGGAGGTCTGCAAACAATCTATGTGTTAGACAATCTAAGCTCTGTTCGTCAAATAGCTTTAACTCATTGTAAAAGCCAGAAGTTCATTGCTTTATTCTGAAGAGACTAACAGGCGATAAAGGGGCAGGGGGAAGGGAGATGAGGAGGAAAGCCAAATTATTGCCTTCAGTTTATGAACTATCAGAAAAGTTTGAGGCTGACTCCTGGGCAAAAGCATAGCAGTTTTTTTCCTTCCTGATAGCTAGTTCTCCCGCTGCTGCAAGTTCACTGTGCAGGATCTTTAGAATTTGTGTATCTCTTGGTCAGTGTAACAAATGTATTTCTTAAACTGACAAATAAGACGAAGATTTAGCCTGAAATTGAAACTTTCTATAGTTCAGTGGAAATTGAGAAATTAATTATATTGCATAAAACTAAACTGTCTTTAGGTTTCTAAATTCCTTGGTTATTTCATTCTCTTGCGTTTTCCCATTTTTACAATTTGTTGATGGCTGAAAGTGTATGATTCCTTCCTGTTTAAGTGTGTCCACAGTCTGGATATACGTATGCACACATGTGTGTGTGTGCGTGCATGTGTGATGTCCCTCCTCTGTTGCATGGCTCCCAGTAAAGTAAAAGGATGGTATGCCCAGTCATAGGTAGAAGGATCTTTACAAGTTGCAGAACCTGACTTCCAGTCCCTGACTCTGAGTGATTTACATTCTAATCATGTCTGTTGTCTCCGGCACATGGATCCAATGAAGTGTGAGGTGCTCTGACTATAAAAATGTAGGAGTAAAAACGTACAGTACATTTTTCTATTTGTTAATAAAGTTCAACAAGCATCTGTGCAGAGAACATACAATAGTCAGGCTACTTATGCGTAAATGTGGTCTCTCTCAGTGACTTCTGTAAGCTCATAAACTTCATTTATCTACACCCAGTGAGCTATTTTCAATGAAAGCTTCATTCTGAATGAACCCGCTATAGGCTGGTTTGCCATAGCTGACAAATTAATAATTTCTTTTCAAATTTTAAAAGCATTCAAAACTCCATAAGTTAATCAGAGCTTTCTCACTTAAGATAAGGCTTGATGGATATCTTTTTTCCACCAAGTAGTAACAATCTTTTAAAATTCAGTTAACTTACTTTGAATTCACTGAATCATTTCGTTTGTCATAACACAGTCTTTTATAACCTTTTGTGTATAAATAGGAAAAATTAATTGCTTCTGGCAACATCAAAGTGTTGTTTCACTATACATTTAATCATTAGCTTTAAATGCTCCTAAACTAATGTTCCAAGACATTGCGAAGAGGTAATAAGTTCAAAGCAATATGAAACATAAAGCAGGACTCCAGAGTGAGTTGAAAGGATTTTCTTTAAATGCATAAGAGCTTTCAAACCCATTGTACAAAACTTTGTAGGAATTTTGGCCAGAACTAAAAGAAGAGCCGTACTCCCATATTTGAATGAATTACCAGATCTGCTAGATACTGTGCGCCCTTCTGAACTCAAACAATCTGTCTCCAAGAAATAAAAATTACAAAAATAAGCTTAATTGGTTCTGATACATGTCAGAATTTATGCTTGTGACATATTAATGAAACTGATGAATGGCACACATGCTTCATATGAAGTTTCCCAGTATCGTTAATAGCAGGAACTTAAAATAGTGAGTTTTCTTTTACATGTTCAAAATTCTTTTGTTTAGGTCCAATCATTTATGAAGACACACATTTCAGTAAAACATTGTATTTTGAAGGAGCTATTTCTCCATACTATGTCATCAGCCCTCAAAATATCTGTGCATTTGGATCCCAGGTACTCTGAATGTCTTGGAGAAATGCCGGTGTCCTGAAGGGGGTCACAACAAAGTGTGAGGCAATTATAGGTAATACAGTAATCTTAAGAGATAACAATACAACAAAGGTGAGGCATAAGAATGTCTCGTGCACTTACTTTGAGGAGATTTAATGCCTGCTACAAAGCTTATTGTAACTATGTCTTTCCTATATCAGATTTGGATCCTGACTGTGGTGGGTTGACCTTGGCTGGCCACCAGTCCTCACCAAGCCGCTCTATCACTCGGCTCCTGAGCAGGACAGGGAGGGGAAAAAAAAAGATGGAAAAAAACTGGTGGGTCAAAATAAAGGCTGTTTAATAAAACAAAAGCAAAGGCCATGTGCAGCAGCAAAGGAAAACAAAAGGTTTAGTCTCTAATTCCCATCAGCAGGTGATGTCCAGTCACTTCTTGGGAAGTAGGGCTTCAGTACGCTTAGTGGTTACTCTGGAAGACAAACATAACAATGAATGCTCCCTTTCCTTCTCCTTTCTCTCAGCTTTTATTGCTGAGCAGATGTTGTGCGGTATGGAATATCCCTTTGGTCAGGTGGGGTCAGTTGTCCTGGCTATGTCCCCTCCCAAAATCTTGCCCACCCCTAGCCTTCCGGTGAGGGGGGAATATTGGAGAGACAGCCTTGGTGCTGTGCGAGCACTGCTCAGCAGTAGCCAAAACACTGGTTTGTTATCAACACCTTTCTAGCTACCAGTACAAAGCACAGCACTGTGAGGGCTGCTGTGGGGAAAATTAACTCCACCTCAGTCAGACCCAATACGGTGACCATGATGTTCCACATTACCTTCAGTCTTTATCCAGAATTGGTAAAATGAGAGCAGCAAGATGAAGACTTTTTTTTTTTTTTTCAACTTCCCATGCAAAACTGCACATGCGTGAATTTCACGCTGAAAACATTTAGTGCTGTTGCATAAAATGGAAATTTGTGAGTGTATTTGAGTGACACTGTTTCCCTGTGCAATTTTCCCAAATGCTGCTCACCTTTTGGAAGCTGAACAGCACCTGTTTTTTTACTAGGCATCATTTGGAGGTGCGGAGAAGAAATAATTTGCCCATTGACTTTTAGGTCTTGTATCTTTGATGCATAATAAATACAGGCTGTAAGCCCTTTAAAGAAATAGCCTATTATTAATTAAAGAGTAATCAAGAGCTAAAGGAAATTCCCTTTCCCTTGGCTTAGTCAGTTCAGTTCATATTGTTTTAAATCAAGAAATAAATCTAAAACTAAAACATTCTCTATATAAATCTGCAGAAGATCATCTGAGATAGACAGCACCACATATGTTTATAGTTGAGAATCTGGCAGCCAGAAGATGTAACAACTGATGGTCAAGATGTTCTGGTTCAGAGTTGGAAAGTAAATAATTCCTGAGAGGAAGGATTCTACAGTTCTGGGCAGCTGATCCGGCAATAAAATAAATAAGCAATAAAATCCACTTCCTGTTTTGAGAGTTCACATTTCATACTGGCAAAATTCTCCTATTAAATTCAATTTCATGCTTCCATAAATAAACCTGGCACCTTTTTAAACACTTTTCCATCTGTTTTACAACTAGAAGTGTATTATTTAATGCACTCTTGGGATTCACACCAATGGGAAAAGGACTACTTGTGAAGAACACAACATTTTAGTTGGAGAGAGTACAGAAAAATAATCACTAGCTTCCCTAAATTCTCAAACAATTGTAATAGGACTCTGATGTAATCATTTTTATCAGGAAGGAGAAAAAGAGATTTTGTGTGTGTGTAAATGTTATTTTTATTCAATGTGAAATGGATTTTGAACCAGAACAGGATATCTATTTTTTTTTTATGAACAGATACTTCTACTTCTTCTTCGAGATATGGAAAATGGCTCCTATATGTGCTAGCAGTGTAAGAAACTAATCTAAATTAATCCCAGAAACTCTTTCAGTCGAAGCTATCTTTATTGACAAAAGAACTATAATGGCAGTGTAAGTAGTTATCTTTAATTTTTAGTGACATTCGCATTTCTAGATCACAAATTGCTGTACAAAAGTTCCATTATCTTTATTTCATAATTGATAATATTTACATATCATATAATAAAATAAAAATATTAAATCATTTGCTCCAATCATCAGCAAGTCAGAAGCAGTCAGGTATCTTGAGACACAGACAAGAAGACTAAGTGCTTGACTCCTGCATCTCCACCTAAGACCAGTGCTAAGAAGGACAAATTACGATTCTCAGGGTTTTTCCAGTTGTTCTTGATCCTGGACTGAGATGCAGTGGTGGAATACACTGAAAGCACTTGAAATGCATGCCTCTGTTTATTAATCACTGATTTTTCTGCTATTATTTCCAGTAAATAATTGAAAAGATACATGGCTTAGCTGCTTATTTTTAAGTGTGAAATGCAGCAGTGTCAGCACTTAGGGCAGAGAACCTCTTAACCTCCCCAGCACTCCAATAAACACCAAAACATCTACTGAGCCTACAAAGCCCCAGCACATACAGCTTCCACTGGGCAGAGACAGCAAGCTCGTATCTTTGCAAGGGCATGCAGTGTGTCTCATGAAGGGAACATAAAAGCGTTGGCAGAGATGAAGGAGGAGTCTTGAAGCCATAGTAGAAATTAACACCGAATGATTGCCCTCAGGAAAAAGGAAAAAAAAAAAAAAGTGGGGTGTGACAAGGGAAAAACTGTCTCATCATAGATCTTTGCCTTGTGCTCTTAAGACTGTACTTAGGTTTAACTAAAGCCTTTATCATGTTCTTCATACAATGATGTTCACTCTCCTTGAAACAGCAAACTAAACCAACTGATACAGTGCTCACAACAAAAGGCAGCAGCTCTGATGGCACCTAAACAAGTCAGATTGAAAACTCTGGAAATGGCAAAGAATATCTGTTTTGTTTTCCGTCTGGCCTTGTACCCACTGCCCAGGAAAGGTACACACAGGCAAAGAGCACCCGCAGCAGGATGAGGGCTTACAAGTTCGCATTCTCTCTCTCCTGTGACTCCCTTTGCCGTTGCTACTACCGCTATGGTCACAGCCATCCACTGACGTCAATACAACAGGGACTCGCCAAAGCCAGGAAGTGGTTTGTTAGTTGCGGTTCTTTACTTTCTTTCATGGAAAATGAAAAAGGCTTGTCAATCCCGTTTCATTACTTTTCTGCTTGGGTGCTCACATGTACACATGCAAACCAAATACTCATGTAGCTAGACCCATCCGAAATCCTAACATGAGCCACAGAAGGCATGCAAGGATCCTCAGCTCTAACATGTGCTGTGGATATTCTCATCAGTCAAAGGCCCTAATCCGTGCGCTATAGGCTTTGAATGAGTTTGACCCCTTTTGGTCAGACATCTGCAGAGAGGCCTCTTGAAGTTTCAGATATGATGCGTTTCCTCGGCATGCTGGATCCAGATGATTTTATTATTGCTCCACTGTAGAGAAATTTACCTTTTTAAGTAATAGTTGGGAAAACTATTTAATACTGCATTTCTGATTTGGCCTCCACATTGTCTTTGTTGCTGGGGCAGATTTACTAGGGGATCAAGGGAACAAGGGGCAACACTACCCCTTGATTATATCTGCACTCATAAATTAAACAGCTCCAGAGAACATTCCTGGGGTACTGGAAGTCAGTCAGTCATATATATTGTTAAATTGTTAGCAGAGTCTTTGGCGTGGTTTTGACCCAGGTCAATGAGCACTCTCCCAAACAATTCCTGGGGAGGTGTGGGGGTTAGGGTGGGCCAGGGAGCCCTCAGAAGAGTCATCTTGGATGCCACCATGCTGTTCTGGAAGGTAAGAGAGTTCAGCTGTTCCGTGCTAGCTGATTTCATTGGCAGGGAATAACATTGGGAGTGAATTTAAGAGTCACACAACCCTTACAATTTCTGCTTTACGCATGGCAGTATTAGGATTGAACAGCAAGAGCGTCGCTAAGCCAATTTTCCCTATATCAACACTGCAGCTGCATCCAGTTGAGTACAGAATGACTTTTAGCTTAAGAACAGGACAAGTAGGCTTTGGGTTTTTTTGTATTTCCCCTTTAGCTCCTGTTATTCGTGCAAAGCATTTGACACCTTTCCACACAACATCCTGGTCTCTAAATTGGAGAGACATGGATTTGACCAATGGACCACACGGTGGATAAGAAACTGGCTGGATGGTCACACTCAAAGGGTTGCATTCAACGGCTCCATGTTCAGGTGGAGACAAGTGACAAGTGGTGTTCCTCAGGGGTCGGTACTGGGGCCCGTGCTGTTCAACATCTTTGTTGGTGACATGGACATTGGATGGAATGCACCCTCAGCAAATTTGCCAACACCAAGCTACGTGGAGCGGTCGACTCACTGGAGAGGAGGGATGCCATGCAGAGGGACCTGGACAGGCTGGAGAGGTGGGTCTGTGCAAACTCATGAAGTTCAACAAGGCCAAGTGCAAGGTCCTGCGCATGGGTTGGGGCGTTTCCATGCACAAACACAGGCTGGGTGGAGAATGGATTGAGAACAGCCCTGAGGAGAAGGATTTGGGGGTGCTGATTGATGAGAAACTCAACATGAGCCAGCAATGTGTGCTCGCAGCCCAGAAAGCCAACTGTATCTTGGGCTGCATCAAAAGAAGCGTGGTCAGCAGGCCAAGGGAGGTGATTCTGCCCCACTGCTTTACTTTGGTGAGACCCCACCTGGAGTTGTCTGTCCAGCTCTGGAGCCCTCAACATAATGAGGACATGGACCTGTTGGAGTATGTCCAGAGGAGGGCCATGAAGATAATCAGAGGGCTGGAGCACCTCAACTATGAAGACAGGCTGAGAGAGTTGAGGCTGTTCAGCCTGGAGAAGAGAAGGCTCTGGGGAGACCTTCTAGTGGCCTTCCAGTATCTAAAGGGGGCCTACAGCAAATCTGGGGAGGTACTTTTTACAAGGGCATGTAGTGATAAGACAAGGGGGAATGGCTTCAATCTGGAAGAAAGAGGATTTAAAATAGACCCTAGGAAAAAAAAATCACTATGAGGTGGTGAGGCACTGGAACAAGTTGCCCAAAGAAGTTGTAGAAGCTCCATCCCTGGGAGTATTCCAGGCCAGGTTGGATGGGACTTTGAGCAATCTGGTCTAGTGGGAGGTGTCCCTGCCCATGGCAGGTGGGTTGGAACTCAATGATCTTCAAGGTCCCTTCCAACCTAAACCATTCTATGATTGTATGATTATATGATCTATGATTGTATGTATCTTCATGTTTCCTGTAGTGTCAATAGATGTTTTTAATTGAAAATATGTAAAATTCAAAAGCTTTGGGTATACTTTGTTTCCAAGAAGCAGCTTGGTGCTTTCTACTTGCCTACAGGCAGCATGCAATTTTTAATTTAGCCAGCATCTCCCTTCAGCTTTTCCTTTTTTGTCATTTAGGGACTAACAAGAGCCCAAAAGTATTTCCTGCATTCACAGCTTGTAACCGCTCACTGGGGATTTTAAGCACATAAATCTCTCCAGCTTTTCACAAGCAGAAATTGCCTTGTGGTAATCTCAGTAATCAGTTTGTTGATTCATATCATTCTCTTGAGCCTTGTTGCAACACAGTGAATATAGGAATTGCCTTGGAGTTTTGTGAATGTGTGTGTGTGTGTATGTGAAGGTGCATATATATGCATACACACATGCATACGTGTGTACATGAAGATAAACATATATGATAGGATGATAAACATCATGTAGAAATGAACTGCTGAGCAGGCCACCTGACTGGTGATCTTTTATGCAAATAAAGTGCCGGTGCACCTGGTAAAAAGCTCTGAACTCCAGTTCAAACGTGTTTGGTTTTCTGCTCCCATTGCTCCTGTTGCAAAGCTGTTCCAGGATCTAACTGCTGTAACGAATAAGAATCTTCTGATTTCCAGATTGAATTTATTCAGGGACCAATTTATACCTTTCTGTTGTTGTGCCAGCATTGTCCTTTGGTTTAAATCACTTTTTCTGTGGTATTTATCTCTCTGATGTATTTATAGAATGTAATCATATTACTTCTCAATTTTGATTTGCTAGGCTAAACTAGCTCTCGCGACAAATTAAATAAACCCATTATTCTCTGATCATACCGGTAGTCCTTTCCTGTATCCATCTTTCCTCAGTATGGGTTACCAGAATTGTGTGCAAGGTTACACCTAACATCTCACTAGTGCTTTGTAAAACGGCACTAATAGTTTTCTACCTCTGCATAATTTTGGCACTAACCTTGCAAAGAATTTGTATGGCGATACTCTTCATCACCTCAGCAATTTCCAGCTGATAAGGTCTTTATATCACTACCCCCTTCCCACCCCCACCCCCCAAAATACAATTTTTATCTTGTTGAATCCCAGCCCAATCCTAATATTGACAATATCACCCAGTTCCTCCATATTCACTGTCTTGTAATTCTGTGCCTCTGGCAAGCCTCAGGGCAGGTCTCTCATATCAAAGCCATTAATGCTCAGTCTCCAAAATGATCATTAATCAACAAGGCTATTTTCTCCCAACCTCAAGTTCCTTTACTGCCAGCTGGTCTAGTGCCCTTTTCAGCCAAATACATTTGTAATTCCTCTATTTATTCCCATCTTCTTTGGCTTTGCTGATAATCTCTCAATGACCACTACATTAAAGGTTTTCTCCAATATCCAGAAAGTTTATATTTACCTTGTTTCATCTTTCTGGAAATTGATTTATTTTAAAAAAGAAGACCTACAGTTAGTTTATCATGATCTACCTTAGATAAACTCTTTCAGTAATTGGCCTCCATGCCTTAGTAATTCTGTTATTCAAAATTTGTTTCGAAGACATCAGAATACTGAACTAAAATGTAGGTGGCCTGTAGTTACTCAGACCACTTTGTCACTCCAGCTTCTTTACTGTGTGTGTGATGTATCTCCAAACATTAGGCATCAACCAGGCTTTATGCGTTTATTAAAATACCTGGTACTCCACTTGAAATTTTGCTGGCCAATTCCATTTTGGGATTAGACTTATTTTCCACTTTTTCCCTCCTGGACTATATTAGACATCTCAAATTTTTCTTCTACCTTGACTGTGCTGGTTTCCATTTCTGTACCTTTTTTCCCCACTGTTGCTTTTTTTTCACCATGTTAAAAATCTTTGCCTACTTCCTTGAAATCTGAGCTGAAGCATAACTCAGTTTTCAGCCTATAGTTGATTTATTCTTAATTTCTACTCTATCCTCACTACATTCTGGCCCTCCTTATTTTTTCCACCCCTGTTCTTTTTATTCACATGGTTGAAGAATCTTTTGCTATGTGTTTTAATATCCTTTGCAAGGTCTAACTCAGCTTGACTCTTTGTTATTCTCACTTTATCTCCACATTTTTTGGCCTCTGATGCAGTTTTCTTTGATGATCAGTCATTTTTCCCCTAATCAGTGTAGGCACTCTGCTTATTTCTAATATCCTTTTTTTCCTTTGTGACTATTCATCTGGTCAGATCTGGAATCACTTCCTGCAAGTTTCCTTTCTTTTTTTTTTCTTTCTCTCTGAGACAGAGATCCATGATAAGTTTTGCACCCTTGACTTTAAGGCTTCTTCTACATTCAAGTATCAAATTCAAGTCCAGCTGAGTTAACTGTCTAGTTTCCGCTGTTTATCAAAATTTGCCCTTTAGAAATTAAGAAGATTAATGTTTATGATTTAAATTTCCGATTAATTTAAGATTATTATCTTGTAGTAGCTTGAGTCCAGTGTCATTTTCCATGAAAAAGATCAGCCCATCTCTGAGGTCTTTAATACTTATGAGCATCAAAGTGAAGTTTTCAGCATCTTGAATTAAATCAGTGGCTAGCTGGTTAAGAGGTAGGCTACAAATTTTTTTCTGTGCTTTTGATCTAGGCATTATTTATTTCTTTTCTGGGCACTGGGATTTATGGCTATAGCTATGCTTGTAGAGATTGCTGTGATCTGCTTTTTGTCTCTCAGACCCAACAGGCACAGTCTGACCATGTCCACACTTGCCAAGCTCTCTTTGCCTTCAGAATATGGTGGCCACATCCAAGCTCTCTGTCGGGTACTTCTGTGCCCATGTAAACTCCTAAACAGAGAACTTCTACCCTGCTAATCACCTCAGGCCAGAACCATGTTGGGCACCACTTTAGCAATTTAAGAGTACAGCCCATACCTGCGCACCGCTTAATTTACAAGGTAGCCTAATTTGTCTGGTCTGCTCAGCACTAGCAGATGGTGAAGTGGGAAGTGGGAGGAAGATTTCATCTCCCTTGTTTGCCTATCAGAAAGACAGCTTAAACTTGACTAGCCACGCTCTTCAAGTGCACCAGTCTTTTCACTGGGCAAGGAGACAGGGAACTTGAAGAGGTCCAAATGCCATTGCTCTAAGAAGAAGAGTAGGCTCTCTGATGTGTTATGGCAAGGCCTACTTCATCAACAGGGTCTAGGTTGCTCACCTTTGATGGATAGGCACCATACAGGGAAGGAGACAACGACTTTACCAATGGGTTTAGAATAATTTTGTTGGGAAATAGAATGGCCCAAGTGCCTGAGTCCAACTCCAGTATCTAACATGAAATGTGCTTCCAGAGCTAAAGGGCATTTTGATACCCCAAAAACTAAATTGTTGGCTTCTTGGATATGAATTTCAGTTCCTTCAGACTAGCTGGAGATGTTTTGTAACAAAATCACAATAAGTATTTTACACTATTGACAAAATCACTCGTTTCAGGTTCTTACCCAGGAAATTTAACATCAATTAACCTGACATTATACTACAATGCAAAATGGAAAATTTTCAAGTCAGCTTAGGCAAAACGATCATCCACTTCAGAATCAGGTGGAACCCTGACAAAAGGATTTTTGCTTTCCTTTGCTTTTAGAAATCTAAAGCTCCAGAGTAAAACTCATTGGAAAACATTGCAGTAATGCTTTGTCTTCTGACTGAGCAATATAGGTGTATTTTTCAGAGAACCTCAATCTGTTCAAATTTCAGCTTGTTCAGTTTGAGATTTGATTTTCTTTGAATGCAAAAATGCGGGTTTTGACATACTGCATCGTACCGAGTCAAAACATGCCAAACAGTCTCTGAGAAGCCATGAAAAATAAATAGTAAATTCTGAAAGATGGACAGGTTATGAAAAATAGATAAGCTCGAAGTTTTTTCCTAAAAACTAGACACATTTCTACTTCACTTATGAATAACACATAAAATTCACAGAAATAAAGATCACTTCCTGAAACAGAGTCTTAATAAAATAAAAAGTCAATGATTGCCAGATATGTTATTCATAGTTTATAATTCTGAGTTTCCCTTATATGTTTTTTTATTAAATATTTCACATTTACAAGATCATATATTCTTTGAAAATGGAAAAAATAAGGTTTTGAGACTCAAAATGTTTACAATCTGTACTAAAACATGAGGTTGATACAGAAGTTAAGAAAGTCTGTTTTGCTTGTATTGGTCCCTTGGGCTGCTGTGATATCATCAGTAGGCATCTTTAATATATTGGGCAAAAAGTGTGCATCATCTAGTTAAGGGACGTATAAAGTAACTAATCAGAAAGAAGTAACCTTCTTCCTAAAATGTTATCACCTCTGTGAGAGAAACAGGACTGATATGCCCTGAAATTCTTTTAGAGGAAGAATAACTGAACTGTTTTTCAAAACATCGGTTCAGACCTAATCTTAGAAAGAGTTATTTTTATGTTGTTTGAATTATCTCATATTTCCTTCCAGTAGCAATATTACCTGTACCGATAAAGCTCTGGTTTAAGTGAGAATTAATTCATATCAACTCAGACTTCTCAATTATTAGAGATGCCTTATTCAGAAAGAGGAAGTGGAAATTAGCCTTGATCTAATAACATATTCCAGGTTCTGAAGAAATGCGCTCCCTCGTGTTTTGTGGAGTTTCACATTCATGTTTCACATGTGATCCCCTTGACTAAAAATTCTCATACAGAATGAGAACCTTGCAGTAATTTATAAATCATCCTGGTGAAATACTAGATGCTATGGTGACATGATGTTTGCAAGAGGCTGCACATGCATGAATTGGTTTACAATATTCTGGAGAAAAAAAAAAGCTTCTATAGACAACAGAAGTCTGAAAAATCAAAAAGTAAAAGAAGAGTCACAGAATTTTTTAGTCAGCATGACTGATTTTGGGGGAACACTGTATGTAGGTTAGTTTAATCTGTGGGTGTTTTGCATTTGCTCTTAAACTGTTGTGCAACCTCACTGTGACTGTGTTATCCAGTTACGAAATGTTTAAGCTCCAGGACTAGGTGTAGGTACTAGAAATGACAACTTTTATGATCTTCTGCAGGACATATGTTGTAATATTTCCCCAAATTAATACCTGTTGTTATCTTAGTAAGTACAATTTGTCTGGAGTACTGAGATGAATGTCAACTTAAAGTCTTCTTTTGATGAAGAATCTAAACAACTTCCAGATTTCCAGCCAATTACCTGAAAGTATGGTAAAACAAATGTACCAATTAGTCACGTCATCCTGTAGATATAACACTGAACCTACACATCTGCCTTCCTTTGAGGGTCCTGAAACTTGAAAGGTACAGAGAAAATCACCACATTCAGACTCTTCAGGACCTGAGCTTCTGAGAAATACCTTCTATCTCTTTTTTTGTTGTTCTTTATTTTTTCCCCTCTATACCCTGCAAAGGGGCCACCACCTGATAAATGGCAATGACAAGACATCCTTTAAAGTCTGTCTTCTGCTTTGAATGCATTCGGATAGCGCTATGGCTGAAAAGCCAAAATTCACTGAAGATATCTTTAAGTTACTTAAAAGTTCACAGTCAGTGTTGGTCTCAAATCACATAACTTGGGACCCCTAGAGGCATCACACTTTTACATCAGACTTTCAACTTCTGAAATGTCTTCAAAAGAAACAGAACAGAAAAGACATCTGTAAGGACTGATGATTTTAAATGCTTCCATAAGTTTACCTTCTGAGATATCAAACATGTAAATAACCTTTTCATTGCACTGAATAATTGGTACAGACCATAAATATAGCTGCTTTTCTAAAGTAATGGAATCTGAAATTGCTTTTCAGGTAGTCTCTGCAGGCAAACACCCTGTAGCACTATCTTAGGTACATCTTCAGACATTCTATTAACAGGAGATACTGCTGTCCAAGACTCAGATTCTTTCTCAAACAGCTCATGTAAACTGTAAGCTCCACTTTGACAGCCACCAGAAAATGATCAGAAAGGAGGAGGAAGGGTATATAATGTCCCCTCTGAGCCAATATGGCACAGATGTATTAAATTCTCATCAGACAGTTGATGAATTTTAAAAGCTTTCTGTTTTTCTAGGACATGTGTCTTTCCTGGCTGGTATTCTCAGCAGGAATGGTACATGTTGCTTCAGGGAATGGCACCACAGCTGGCCTTGCTCCAACAGTTTCCTGCTTCCGTTGAAATGAGTTTGCCTTCTTGTTCATATTTAATAATTATTCTTTTTTCCCCTCTCCCTCTTGAGTTCTTCTTCTTCTGGGTTATTCTTTCTAATCTGTCTCCAAATCTTGCTTGACTGCTCTCATATCTTTCAACCCTTATTTCTCTTATTTAATAACTTGTGTTCTGCAGGTTAGCTTTTCTCTCTACGTCATTCATTATATCAAATCCTCCTCTTTATTTCTGATAACCTTGATATATCAATCATCTGCTTCCTCCAGTTTCCCCAGCTGTTCTAACAATGCCACCTATAATGTTTCCTAATACTGCTCATTGTCATACTTAGGACCTCATTTTTTCTGACAGCCTGGAAATCTTATGTTTTCTATTTGTCTCTGATCTGAGTGTTATTTAACTTGTCACTGCAACAAGAGTAAGACGTTTGTCTGCAAAAGTGGCTTGGCTTTAGATAATCTCGTTTGATGTTTCTCAATTACAAGCTTTTTAATGGTTACTGCTGTGATATCACTGATTTGATGATTGGCACAACATAGAGTTTTTTAAATTAAAAGGAGCTGTACAAACAAACTTAGCCTTTTCACTTCTACTTCAAGACTCTGTATATCTTTTGTATTACGCTATCTAGTTCCTATTTATTAACTGTGCTGAATTGAATGGGCACAGCGACTTTTAAAATATTATACTAGTACAATTTAATTCTATTTTGCAAGAGCTTCAACTGTATAATTCAATGGTTTGATTCTTGGGGTTTTTTTTGGTCTTTATATTCACATGGAGCATTGTCAGTAGAATTTTCCCCTTACTTGTGACTTATACGTAAAACCTTATTTTTACAACTTCCTCTTTCATCATCAATGCTTAATTTTGTTAACTAAAACATATTCTTTTAAATTCTGAAAGGTAGGAAAGACAGTTAGAAGTTTTCTCATTGACACTGCTACGATTCACACATTTCTTATATGGTGTTGGAATTTGGAGAGATACGGATTTGATGGATGGACCACTCGGTGGATAAAGAACTGACTGGATGGTTACACTCAAGGAGTTGCCATTGATGGCTCCATGTCCAAAGGGAAACCAGTGATGAGTGACATTCCTCAGGGACTGGTACTGGGACCGCTACTATTTAACATCTTTGTTGGCGACATGGACAGTGGGATTGAGTGCACCCTCAGCAAGTTTGCTGATGATACCAAGCTGTGTGGAGCAGTCAACACACTAGAGGGAAGGGATGCCATCCAGAGGGACTTGGACAGGTTGGAGAGGTGGACCCATGCAAAGCTCATGAAGATTAACCAGGCCAAGTGCAAGATCTTACGTCTGGGTAAGGGCAATCCTAAGCACAAATAGTGGGTGGGTGGAGAATGGATTGAGAACAGCCCTGAGGAGAAGGACTTGGGAATGTTGGTTGATGAGAAGCTCAACATGAGCCAACAATGCACACTTGCAGCCCAGAAAGCCAACCACATTCTGGACTGCATCAAAAGTATCCAGCAGGTCAAAGGAGGTGATTCTGCCCCTCTGCTCCACTCTTCTGAGACCGCACCTGGAATATTGCATCCAGCTCTGTAGCCCCAACATAAGAAGGACATAGACCCGTTGGAGTGAGTCCAGAGGAGGGCCACGAAGATGATCAGAGGGTTGGGGTACCTCTCCTATGAAGACAGGGTGAGAGAGTTGGGGTTGTTCAGCCTGGAGAAGAGAAGGTTCCAGGGAGACCTTATTGCGGCCTTTCAACATCTGAAGGGCACCTACAAGAAAGCAGGAGAGTGACTTTTACAAGGGCATGTGGTGATAGGACAAGGGGGGATGGCTTCAAATGAGAAGAGGGTAGATTTAGATCAGATATTAGGAAGAAATTTTTCACTCTGAGGATGGTGAGACACTGGAACGAGTTGCCCAGGGAAGTTGTGGATGCCCCATCCCTGGAAGTGTTCAAGGCCAGGCTGGATGGGGTTTTGAGCAACCTGGTCTAGTGAGAAATGTCCCTGCCTATAGCAGGGTGTTGGAACTACATGATCTTTCAGGTCCCTTCCAACCCAAATCATTCTATGATTCACTAAACAGTAGAGTCAGACTATGAATTGGAAGAGGCAGCTATTGTGTTTTTATATTTTTGAAGAATCATGTGGCAATGTAACAATGGGAAAGGGAATAGCATCATGCCTTGGAATTGTGACCCATAGTTGTCATTGACAATGGCATCATGATAAGATGGTATGATCTTTTGGAACAGGACACAGATAGGGTACTACATGATTGTGACAAAAAGTTTTCTTTCTCAACAGGCCAATTGAACATTGGGGGGTTCATATATATATATATAATGTATACATGTATATTTCTTTTTTCTCGTTTCTGTCATTTCTTCTTAGAGGTTATAGATTTTCATGTGGCAAAAGACACTTCTATTAAGCATGCTTTCCCTGGAAATGCTAGCTTATTTTTTGTTTCTTACTGACCTGTGATGATGTGCAGTTAAATTTTTATTATATCACTGGAGATTTGAGTGAGGCCCTGTTCTATACACATTTTGTGCTGAATATTGTTACAGTAGCACTCTATTAATTTGTGTAATTTGCAATAAAACTGTAGAAGAAAAGGAATCTGAAGAATTCTCAGGTGACTCCATGGATATTTTCTTAAGTGACTTAAAAAATCCCCAACAAGGTAAGTGTTTTGGATGTTCACCTATTAATGTAAAGGATTTTCTGGAGATATTTTTATGCGATTTAGGGCTGAATTCAGAATGGAGCTGGGTTTCATAAGATTTCTCAGGCTTTTTCCTAATCCCTCCTTCTCTGTAAGGGCACAATTCTAACAAGAGATCTTCTTCGCTGCAGATCAACATAAGCTACTCCTTTCCATCAACAGGTCAAATTTTGCTTTACTTCAGGCATATTTGGCAGAGACAGACCTTTCTGTACTGGACTTTATTTATTTAGAAAATGTGAAGTCTGAGATGTGAGATTCTCTACGTTTCATGGATTATCATAATTTTACATTAAACTTTATGATCTCTGAGGGTTTTCTGAAAGCCATACTCATTGCAAGTGTAGAGTCTTCTCTTTCCCTTAATTAAGAGTAATGATTTGTTTTCCCTTGCTCACGTATTAGGAGAAGCATCTCTTTGTCTCAACCTTTCACCCTGAATTTGTCCTGTTTTGGATGGAATTAACTCTGAATGAAGTCATGATTCTGTTGCCTAGGGTTTGGGACGTACATGTGGAACAAGAGAATTGTGTGAGGAAAAATTTTAAAAGGGCTCCTAATTGAGCAGGGAACATATTTGAATCTAGTGGAAGGTGTCCCTGTTCAGGGCAGGGGCACTGGAAGTAGATGACCTTTAAGGTCCCTTCCGAGCCAAACCATTCTTACAATTCCATGATTCTATGATTTTAGGTTGCTGTAGCTGAGCTGCTATGATCCCCTCATCATCAGTGTGTGGGTGCACTCTCTACAATCCATTTGTAAAAGTAATTTGAATTACTTTAGGAAACCAGTGAATTAACCATTCTTAAAGTTTTTCATTTTGTCCAGAGTAGTCACTAACTTTGACTCAGCTAATGAACTGGTTCCTGAAGTTTCAGATCAACCAGAACAACTTTTGCTGCAGGTAAAGCCCTCACATACATGAACAAAAATGCTCAGGTTTTCATCCCCCATGCATAGATCAAAAAACTGGGAGCAAGAGGAGATGGGAGAGTATTTGACTGCATCATTTGCAGCAGCCTCTGTGCACCTTCAGCATAGACCATGTCCAGAACAGACAATGTCTGCTTTGCTTTGTGCTCAAGAGGTTGTGCCATGGGAAAGAAAGTGTAGAACAGACTTGCAGAAGGGTAAAGGAAGGACTTGATCCGAGCAGTCCTGGGAAGCACAAGGCAACATGTAGAAAATCATCCAAAGCTGTTTGCCCGATATCCCAATAGGCACATGCATAGCCAAATGACCCAATGGTCTGCCTGAAAAGCTTGGGAGTGAATAGAAAGATAGGCCAGCAAGGACCTTTGAAATAAAAATCTGAGCTGAGAATAGGAGGATGCAAAGAGAGGAATACAAGCAACAAGCAACTGGTATTTGCAGAAGCCATCTGAAGAGCAAGATTTTCACAGCCCAAAAAGAGAATTCATTTTTTAAATGAGGTGCAAGATGCTGGGAGCCGGGCAAGACTTCTAACTGCGTGGGTAACAAGGGAAAGATCTCTTGGAGAACTTATACAGTAAGAACACACACAACTTAGACTTACACTGAGACCTGGGAATAAAAGGTGGTTCAGGGTTCAAGCCCTGGTAATGGTCTGTAAGGTGACGCTCTAGCAGTCTTGAGGGGATGGAAGGCTGAATGGTAAATCACCAAAGCGTTGCAGTTTCTAAGAGAGAAATTGTTTCAGGAATATACTGACAGCTGGCAAACCTCTGTTATCTAACTCCAGTCTTACCAGAAAAAAACAAACAAACAAACAAACCAACAACTCAACAATTTTTGCTAAGCTGGACAAAAATTAAGATCTAGTTTGAGAGAAACATGAGATATTTTATGCCCAGTTGAAGTTCAGAAAAGTTATAAGCAACTGGAAATAGTATTACACTGCAGAAGATTCTTGGCAACCTTAGCTCTAGGTATTGCTAACTGTGTAACCTGTAATATACCATTTTGGCAGAGGCACAGACTGAGCGTACAAAAAAAAGGTTAAAATGATATTAAAAATAGCACAGAGAATTAGAGAAAAATATGGCTGACAGACGGTATCTAACATGTACAAAAGGTTTCCACAGAGACATATGTCATGAACTATTCATATTGAAACAGCAAATATACTAGCCTTCTAATTATTTTAGCATTAGAATTGGTTTTATGCTAGCCAAGCGAAAGGACCCTGTAATGGTACAGGGTAGGATAATAAAAGAAGAATGTTTAACCTTCCCTCCAAACTCATTCAGCCAGATCCTCTCCTAGCAAAACTCAATTGGCTCCAGAAGGGCTGCACCAGAGAGAAATTCATTCCAGTTCGATTTTTGCGACGTGAAATTCAGCTCACCCATTCTTCTGTGCTTTCATTCAATCTGAAAAATAATGACACGTAGCAGATTAGCCTTCTGCTGCGGAAGAACGACTCCTCAGCGCTCATAGCTGGGTCCTACCCTGTCAGGGACTGTCGTATAGAGAAGATTCATCCACCTGCTGCCGTCTTATTCCTGGCAGCAGGCTCTGGTTTTGTTCTCCATCAGCATCCTGCCCTGCTGTGCATGAGGCTCCCTGGTAACATCTGTCATTACCAGCGTTGTGAAAGATAGCAATCTCACTGCTGAAATCTTTTGCGTTCCCGTGCTGACTGTATTGTTTTCTTTTGCCATTAAATAACAGTCAAAATCCTTCTTTTTTTTTTTTTTTTAAATATTTCACAACTTCTGTCATTCCAGCACAACTCCAGCTACCTCATGAGTCTGGCAGACAACCAGTTCATATTAAATACTGCTAAAACCAGCCATGGTAGAGATGCTAGCTTCCTTGGTGTGGGATATACAGTTACACACAGATGTGGGCTTAAGAAATTCCCATTCCTTACAAAACAGATAAAAGGGGGGGGGGGGGAGGGGGGGGAGGGGGAACGGGAACATTTTACATGCCCTGCTCTTGAGACAGCATATATAATGTAGGGATTTTAACAGCAAATAGCTGTGCATAAATAAAACTTTTAATCTTCTCTAAGATTCAGAACTACACAGAATTCTAATATTTTTAGAACTATCTTATCATAGATACCCAAAAATTCTCTATTTGTTTTCCTGATAACTCTGGAATTTGAAAATATAAAATAATTATTTTCAACAATGATTTTCCATCAAGCCTTTTTCTGAATTTTCTTTAAGTGAAAGAATTCTGAAAAAAAGATCCTTCTTCCTCAGTTTTGGGAACAGAAAACTTTTCAGTTCTTGGAGTTTTAGTCTGACAGCAAGAAACGTGGACGTTTGAGAAAATGTGTTTCTTTTTGAAGTTTTGGGACTGGCAAGGGAGCATAATTTATTAGTAGTAGTTATTTGCACAGTGAGGGAATAGTAATAAGTAAAAACTTACAAAATAAGAAACTTGTCATCCTTCTTCAAAGTAAATTAGCATTAAACTGGCACATAAATAGGTTTCTTTTTTATGGCTATTTTCAGGATACATTACTCATTCATACACGCTCATTTAAAGGAAGATTTTTATTATATAGTTGTTTGTTTACATTCATGTTGCAGATCTTCATAAAGCTGTCCATAAACATTTTAGGTGCAACTGCAGAAATATTTAAGTTAGTTGACACTTCATGCGTACTTTTGGGGTAGACCCAAGACCTTTGAACGAGTTCAGTGAAAACCAATGAAAACATATGCCCCAGACAAACAACAGAAAAGGCTCAAATTTTCTAGATTTCATAAATTATATATTCCCATCTTCCACATTTCTACAGTTCTAATCTTCTGGAGTCTGCTAAACACCCTCATATAAATGGAATTATTCTGAGACAATATAAACATGTTAAACTTTCAAAGTTTTTAAACTCTATTTCCACCAGATGTCAGCAATGCACTCTCTAAACTTAAGCTGTCAGAGGCCTCAAGTTTCCCTGGTGTTACAGAAATCATGTAACATAGTACACCATATTTAAGCAACCAGAGAAAAACCGAATGACCATCACAGCTTCCGAAGAGGCTCATGACACTGCTAACCTTGTCCAGCTAATAATGTGATTCTTTACTTAGTTTCCCCTGGGAAGAAGGTTTTATTACATATTGGACCGCTAGCGTGCTCATTGTTTTTCTTCTCAGTTTTTGTACAATGCTGACTTTCTTATTTCTGTGCATGTTTTCCTCTATTAGACTATCAATAATAATGTATTTGGTTTCATCGTGTTTTATTGTGAGACTACAGAGGAAAAAAGAAATAACGAATGTATGTTGGACACTAGTGCCGTAGTGTTTATTTAGCTGAAAATTTTAGGGCAAAACAGAAGTACACTACACCATGGGGAGCGGTAGAAGCACTGGGGTCAGTAGTAGAAGTTGCTGTCTTCATGGCTTCTTCTTCACCAAGAATTCAAGCGTCCAGCTGGAACATCCAAACCAAATACAGAATGTTGGCGGGCTCTGGTTTGGTTTCATAGGGATAACTTTGCTGTTACTTATTAACTTAAACCTCTTAAAGCTCACTCAGATACAACAACAAAAAGCTGCAGAATGACCTCTGGTGAGGCAGTAACGTGTGTGTGGTGCCAAAGCAGACATGACAGTTTTTACACTATAATGTCCCTGGCACTACACTCACAGATTTCAGAACACTGTTTTTTTGTTTTCCAATGGTTTCTAGAAATTGTTTCACAAATTCTTTTGGAACAGCATTGATCTGTCAGAAGCTGAACTTTCAGATTTGGCCAAAACTGTGCAGAAAAGATTCCTCATGTCAGGGATAAAATTTCTGGTTAAAACCACAAAAAAGCAAGGCCCACTTCTGAGTCAGAAGGGAAGCCTGGGAATTCATTTAGTTCACGATCAGCCTAACTCTCATCGGACTTTTAACAGTCCAGGGGAGTCTCCTGACTGCCGGACTAGAGATTAAGGTCTGGAACCATAAAAGCATTTAAGCATCAAGCTTCATGAGAATAAGACACCAGGTTATCTTTGTGTGTTGAGCTTTAAGGGCTTTCTCTGGATCAATGGGTAATAAATATACAAAGTGAAGCAGCTATAACAGGTAAAAATAATGGAAATTCATGCAAAGACCTATAGTTAGGGCTCATCCCCAGGAAATGGAGGGTGTACGTGAATTCTCTGATCACCACGTAAATAAGAGTGTTTTTTTTCTCTCTTTTTCCATGAAAACCTCAAAAGCTGTTGGGTTTGTGCCAATGCACAACTGAAAAAAAATGTTGGAGGGTATGAGAAAACTGATTCCTGCCCAGTTCTAATTATAGGTCTGGCTGGTAGCACTCAGTATTATTCAGGTCGTCTGATATGTGCCATTATACAATCCAGTTTTCTGCTGCTTATAACTTTGCCAGAACATTAACCATTTGGACTGAAATGTTCCATGACTTTGCCCGCCTCAGGCTAATTTTTTGGTAACTGTCAATCAAATCATTCAGGCCTTTCTAAGTGTGAGTTGGGGGGGAAAAAGCACCCCCAAAAAAGTGTGGGTTTTTTAATGTTAATAACTTCTGTTCGTTGTTTTGCTTAAGTAGCATTAGCCTCCTCGTGCTCCATACATGGGAAGTCAGAACCAGTAGAAAGATCATGCGCATGTGTGGATCTGTGCAGTGCTTGCTGACCTCTGGAGAATCAACCCATGTTTTCCCAAGTGATGAGCTCTCGGACAAAAAATAACAACAACAAAATCAAGTCACAATTCTCAGTAGCTGTATCTTTAGTTTTAGCTTCTAGGGTCTCCAAAGAATTTATACTTACCAATCATGCTTGAACATTTTTGCTTGTCCTGACAGGAGGCAAACCTACAACCGATTAGAAAGACATAGAAATATGTCAATGAAAGGTGCTTCCCCCACTCTGTTTCCTTCCCTCCCCCTCCCCCCCCCCCATCCTCATGGCTGCTTCCAGATGGGACACCAACCTCCAAAAGTAGGAAAGCCCTGTTGAGCTAATCTAAGGCAATCAGGCAGAGTGTAAGAGAGAGCCTTCAGATGCGAGATTTTGAATCAAGAGAAGATTAAAAAACAGAATAAAGTGGTGGCAGGGAGATACTAAAAAAATTAGACTGGACAACTTGGGATGAGTTGGTGGGAATTGTGACTGGAACTGACACAGAAAACAGCCTGAAATATGATGAAGGAATTGGAAATGGACCTGAAATTAACTGTGAGAAGGCAGCAAAAATTATTTTCCCTAGCATCACTGAAACTGAGAGCAGAGATAGCGGAAAATTTAGGTCTGGAAGAAAATTTTCAGTTACTTTAACAAATCCACTCTGTGTTAAAACTCATCCCATTCACTACACATCTTTCAATGTCTAAAAAAATGCAGAAAGCCCAGCAGAAAATACCTTCATTAATTACATAGTACTTGTCTGTGCCCAGAGCAGTTCTGACACTGAAGGAAGAAGCTTTGTGAGAAAAAATAGCATTAGCTATGTTGTTAAAGACCTTCTTATGATGTGTACAAACATGACCTAAAGCAGGTTGGAAAAATAGTCTGAATTTGGTCTTTCACCAGTTTTTGAAAACAGTTTTCTTTAACTTGTTTGTGTTTAATACACATTAGTGGAAATAGATTTATTCAAGCTCTTAAAAATAAACTGTATAAATTCAAGCTACTGTACCAAAGTCCAAATCCTGACTCAGTTTTTGTTTTCTCCCTACTCAGTCAAATCTCTCTCTAACTTTAGTAGGATTAGGCTGGGTAAGGATTTAGCAAAACTCATCAACGACTTCATGATTTGGCTCAGAGCTCAGTGAAAAATGAACTCTTTAAAAGGACTGTCATGGAACTTACATAAATTTACCAAGTCAAAGTACGGAATATTCAGTGATTCATGGCAGTGTGGTTTTTATTAGAGCTTCTCTGAAACACAGCGGGCTTGCTTAGCAAGGGTTCACGCAAACATTTTCTTTGGTTTCAAGCTGCAAAGGTTCACACGCTCCAAGTTTCACTTTAAGCTTTGGGTTCGAGTCTTGGAAATGCCGTACTTGCACTCAATTTTTGTATCCAAACCATAGTAAAATAAATCTGGTGTGAACATGAACCAAATTCAGGCTGGCTGAAGTCCACCCAAAGCTGTGAATGCAGTTTAGAGGCTTGGTGTGCTAAATGGCTTTTTGTTGTTCTTGACCATACCACAGACATCACGTTGATATTCACCTACCATCTCCTAATGTGCCCCAGACTGCACGCCACCTTTGTGAAACTGCAGATTATGATAAAATGAAAGTCAAAGTCATGAAGAAGGGAAAAGGATACCATTACATTCAAAGGTTTTCACTCACAACAAGTTTCAAAAGAAACATTTGAAGAGTTTCTTCAGTGGTGTAACTCCATTCATATCCAGCGTTGTAAAAAGTATAGTGCTATTATACCGCATCATACACACTGTCCCTTTGCCTAAAACACCCTTGCTATGTTAGAAGTTCTCCATAAGCATCTTACTGACCACCTTTGAGTTCCCAGAGAAAATGTATTTTTGTTATGTGTCTGTCAGGCACCTCGTATATTAAGACCATTGCTTACTAAGCTGCCCAGTGCCATTATATTGCTTCCTATTTTCTCCTTTATATGCATTTGTTATCATATTGATTCCTCAGTTTATAAAAGTTCACGCTCTCTTTTTTTTTTTTTTTTTTTGTTCCATTGCTATGTAAGTAATTGTCAAGGCTCTTCTTTCCCCTTTTTCTTTTCTGTGAATTGAAGTTTTCACCTCCCTGCTCCTACTGCTTTCCTAGTTTCTCAGATGCTTTTCAACCTGATCTTGCTGACTGCTAGCATCCTGCTGTGCTTTCACCTCTCCACCTCTCCGGGAAAGCCAGGGAAAATTTGACTGACTTCGTGATGGTTCTGATTTGATTGGAAACATTTTTAAACACTTATAGACATAGTGAAAGCATTCACTGACATGTGCTGGAAGAAGGACAGTACCAACATGACTTGAAGAATGAGAGAAATGTAACAAGTGCTTGCCAACAAAGATGAGCGAGGCTGGACAGCAATAGAAGCTGACTGAACTTTATAGCAGGAGACGCTTATGTTAGCTCTGTATTTCAGATGTCAGGCTGCTATTAACACTCAGTTTAAACCCAACTGAATATACTGTCACTGTGAGCCTTAATTTTGAGCATATAGACCTTACTTTAGAAAAATCCTGATGTTTTAGAAGAATTTCATGCTAAACTTAATTTAGTATAAAGGCAGAAATCAGTGCCTAGTAAATCTGAAGCTAATTTCTTGGGATCAGGAAGGCCAAGGTGGAGCTGGAGCAGAACTTGGCAAGGGACACAAAGAATAATAAGGGCTTCTACAGGTACGTCAGCCAGAAAAGGAAGGTCAAAGAAAGCGTACCTCCTCTGGTGAACAACACTGGCAAACTAGTAACAACAGATGAGGAGAAGGGTGAGGTACTCAAGAACTTTTTTGCCTTAGTCTTCACTTGCAACTTCTCTCCCCACACTTCTTGAGTGGATGGTCCTCAAGACGGGGACTAGGGGAGCAAAGTCCCTCACACAGTCATAGAAGATTGGGTTTGTGACCACTTGAAGCACCTTAACATACATAAGTCTACAGGACCTGATGAGATGCATCCCAGAGAGATATGAATTTGATGGGTGGACTGCCTGGTGGATGCGTAATTGGTTGGATGGTCACATCCAGAGGGTAGTAGTCAACAGCTCAATGTCCAGATAGAGGCTGGTGATGAGCAGTGTCCATCAGAGGTCCATACTGGGACCAGTACTGTTTAATAACTTCATTATTGACATAGACGGTGGGATTGACTGCACCCTCAGGAAGTCTGCAGACAACACCAAGCTGAGTGGTGTGGTTGACATGCCTGAGGGACGGGATGTCATCTGGAGGGACCTGGACTGGCTTGAGAGGTGGGCCTGTGTAAGCCTCATGAGGTTCAACAAGGCCAAGTGCAAGGTTCTGCACCTCAGTCAGGGCAACCCCCAGTGTTGATATGGGCTCGGGGATGAAGGGATTGAGAATAGCCCTACCAAGAAGGATTTAGGGGATGTTGGTTGATAAAAAGCTGGATATGAGCTGAAAATGTGCGCTCGCAGCCCAGAAAGCCAACCACATCCTGGGCTGCACCAAAAGAAGTGTGGCCAGCAGATTCAGGGAGATAATTCTGCCTCTCTACTCTGCTCTCATGAGAACCCACCTGGAGTACTGCGTCCAGCTGTGGAGACTTCAGCACAAGAAGGACATGGGCCTGTTGGAACAGGGCCAGAGTAGGGCGATAAAAATGATCAGAGAGATGGAACACCTCTCCTATGAAGACAGGCTGAGAGAGTTAGGGTTGTTCAACCTGGAGAAGAGAAGGCTCTGGGGAGACCTTATTGTGGCCTTTCAGTCCTTAAAGGGGGCCTACAGGAAAGAGGGGGACAAATTTTTTAGTAGGGTCTGTTGCGATAGGGCAAGGGGTAATGACTTTAAACTAAAAGAGGAAAGATTTGGTCTAGATAGAAGGAAAACATTTTTGACAATAAGGGTGGTGAAACACTGTAATAGGTTTCCCAGAGATGTGGTAAATGCCCCATCCCTGGAAACATTCAATGTCACGTTGGACAGGGCTATGAACAAACTGGTCTAGTTGAAGATGTCCCTGCTCATTGCAGGGGGGTTGGGACTAGATGACCTTTAAAGGCCCTTTCTGACACAAACTATTCTATGATTCTATGATTCTATGATTTTATGATTCTATGATTCTTAGATCAACAGAAGTAGAAGGTACAGAAATGGGCCCAGGTGGGCCCATGCTTTAGAGAAGTACTAGTTGACTAGGATGAAATTCAACCTACAAACCTAAGATGCCAAGTCGTCCTTTCTCACAGTCGGTACAGAGCAGAGGGTATCAGTTATTTTACCTGCTCTGTTTTCTATCTGCCTAGCCTGACTGTTCTGGCAGTGCTCAAACCACCACTCACCAGCCCTTTACCAACGCAACAGTCTTTTCAATTGCCCCATGAGCTCTGAGCTGGTCTATTATCTGTAGACACATTCCTTTTTCTGAAGTAGAGAGTGGAGTTTTCTCTCTTTCCCCAAAGGGAATCAGAAAAGCACAGAGTCCTATGCCATCTCTCACTGCACAATATAACCAAGAGCTTGATTTGCTTGTCCCGTGCTTAGTCTGAGGCCACCTGAGTTGGTTTGACCACCCACCTGCCATTATAGAAGCATTTCCTTTAGGTCTCAGGTCAAAATAGCAGCTCCACAGTGATCTCTTCAATATCCCTGAGGATATAAAATGGCAGTAGACAACTGCACTTAAACCACTTCCAGCCTGCAGCTACGGGTAGGATGTTTTTCTTTGCCTGTTCAAAGCAGCTGGTGCTTTAAACACACAGTAAGTGGAGTTGCTTGCCACACTTGGGCTAACAGGAACATTAGTAGTTAAGATTTGAAGGCTGAAATATGTTTTGCTAGTGGGGACAAAACGCAATTGTGAGAAGGACTCAAGGATTACTGCTCATGGAACAGTGACACAAATAAATAACTTTTATGCAGTGATGGCAAAATAAATACTTCAAAGGTAATAAAGTGCTTACAGCCAGGTTTTACTACAGGTAAGTGAAATAATTCAAGTGCTTAAAAATAAGGCCTAATTGAGCAAAAGGATTTAGATATGAACTCAGCATGGCAAATTCTAAAGTCTCGGTAAAATGGCCGGGAGGATAGGCACCTAAGAATAGACTACACAACACTGCAGTAAGTAAGAAACACTGGAGAGAGGGATTTGTGTAAAACACTGCCTCTTTCCTTAACAGTTTTTGTCATAAACGCGTTTGTAAAAGTCTGCCTAAGACTGCTTCTTTCTTTGAGTATGGTTAAGTATAGCTGAATGAAACTGCCAGGGCAGCCTGCTCAGCAAAGAACCCACTTGGGAGGAGAGAGACCTGGTCTGAAAGTTTCAAATCTTTTCTCCTTACATGGGAATAAATGAGAAGCTGGGTGAAGATATAGGGCCCCTCTATTTGTATTGTTACGGCTGAAAACGCCAGGCTCTGCAGAACAGAGAGGTCTTGCAGGAATGACCCTGACTTTGACTATCTCTGACAGCAGAGCTATGGACTCCAGTTCCAAAGAATATTCTGTATCTTTAGGTCCAAGTAGAAAATATTTGTAATAGAATATGCCAAAACCAATACTCCCCCTCAGAGGAACAAGCACCCATCAGTGTGTTACCAAGTCAAGTTTTCCTTGTTCGTGTTTTCTATTTGGGTTATTTAATGTATGGTGGTACAACTTCTGTAAAGAAGGCAAAGGGCACCTCAATATCTGCTATGGCTTGGTAGTTAGGATGTTCATGGCATAAAGATGTATGTTTGACCCCAACAACCCGAGAACACCATGTCTACATTCCCTGCTTCCTCTGTGCATGAGCTAATGCTGAGGTAGGATACAACACCTGGATCCAGCAGCTTCATTTTTGGATGGCTGTGCTGTGCCTTGTATTCAGTGTTGTAATTTTGTTGTAAGTTTTCACTTTTAGGGTTCTTGGCCTAATCTTTGAATTCCAAATGTTTATAAGTAGGAGCTAAATGCTGAGTTACTTATCTCAGTCAAGACAGTAGTAAGTCTGAGTATACCAGTAGTAGAAACACGTGCCTGAGTAACTACTGGCCAAAAGAAAGATCTCTCCGGGCTTACACTATTACATGGAACTTTTTATCAACCAGACTCTTTGATTTAAGCTTCTAAATCCCATCTAAACTTCCTTCTAACTTCCTATATTCCTTTGTTCATGAAGCCCAAATTCCAAGTCCCACTGAACTTCATAATCTCCAATGTCTCACAACATTGATGTAAAGCTGAAAACAACTGTATTCTCAATTTAACAGATGGGGCATTAAGACACCTAGAGCTTTCACTAGCTTGAAGAAAATCACGCAAAGGGCAATTGATCCTCAGTTTCTCATACCCATCCTCCAAATAGTCCTTGCTTTCTCTAACAGTGCATAAGTGTGTGTTGTGGCGCAAAAAGAAACAATGTCTGATACAATAAAAGGGCATGAGAAAGGAAAATGGGTGGAGGAGAATAATTTGATTAAACGAATGGGCAGGATAGGTTATAACATGGATGCCTGTACATGGACTGAAGGTAGCCTCTGTGTCTGTGTCCTCTTCCTTCAGAAGCCTCCAGTTTAACATGCAAATTGGCTCCAGGATTGAACAAAACCAATGCTAATGCCAGCTTTTGTTCAATGTAATCTATTCCATCTGCTTCACAAGAAACTAAATAACTTTCTGGACCATCCCAGGTATACAATCATGTAATATATAGTAGTAAATCATTCATAAAGAAAGCAATAAAACATAGCTGAGAGCTCAAACTTTTACAGAAAGCCACCATATTGTTGCACTACAGACCAGAGTGCTGCTGTCATAGCTTAGCAATTCTGGGGAAAAGGATCAATGCTTGGATTTGTCCCAGACACCTGAGGAATCTGTGTGGTCATTCTGGCTCCACTGATTGTCAGTAAAATAAACTCTTAATCCCCAGATTCAAACATGCAGCATGAATGAACAGCTGCCAGGAGATACCCATCGAGCTCCATTGATTAGATATGGCACCTAAGATGGCAATTGATTAAACTTGGGTGCCCTGGGAAGATGCCTGAATCTGAAGTGAATTTGTTGTCTCCAATGACAGTGTTCCAGGGCCGTGTGCCAGCTGTCTGCTTGGTCATTCCCTGGCACCTCTCGGCACCTCTGCCACTCTCCCATTTACTAATAGGTGACGTGGAGCAAAGGCAAAATAACAAGCACATAACAAGAAGAAAAGCCTTCCAGTTACCAATGGGTGCATTCATACCTAAGCTGAGCATGTAGTTCTGGAGTGAATATGGACTTTGTGTTCTTCTTTGAACACAGTGTAGTGTTGTAACTGGATTCACTTTTGACCAACCATCTCCTTGTCAAAAACATTGTGCAGAAACTCTAAGAATAATCCACTTCAACTTGTCTTTTTTTTTTTCTTTCTGAGTTTGAACAGACTTAAGTTAAGAGAATAAAGCAAAAAACTGAACCCAATTTTTTTAGCATTTCCCAGGTCCATCTACAGATCAGTTATGAGAACAGCTAGTTCCTTTCACTTCTGAGCTAACTGGTATAACCACATACAGATGCTGTCCCAAGCCATTTGCTTCCATGCCTTCTTTCAAAACTAAAAAGAAAAAAAAAACATTTCTATGCAAGGTTATGGGAGGGAAGACACAAGTCAGCCTGTTCTCCATCATAGAGACTGTCTAAAATGAAGATTCAAATGCTAGATGTGGGCCTGATTTAATTATCCTTTACCCCTTCCTTCCCACACAGGGATGAAGTGGTCAGCTTGGTTGGTTCATAGTCACAATCCCAGTCTTCCTGTTTGCATATTGCCATTTCTGCAGATGATATGAGAAGCATGCCCTGTTTTAGGCTAGTAAAATGAAGAGAGTCATTAATCTCAGCTACCCTATCTCATATAGGCAGGAATATTCTCTTTGTATTGAAGTGCTATTCAAATATTGGACACAAGAGTAGATCTTGACTAAACATTCTTGACTAAACAGGGCAAGTAAGAAACATCTCTTTATTCTACCACAAAAATATTAATGTGTCTGTGGAAAATAAAAATTAAAAAAAAATGCTTTTTTTTTTTTTTGGAAATGTCAAAAAAAAAGAAAAAAAAAAGCAGCAACATAAAGCAAAGGGCATTTTTTCCTCCCCCAAAATTCTAAGTCATTTGGGAAAGCAACCCTATACACACACACACAAGCATGGATATATGTATTCTTAACATGAAAAAATAATTTTCTTGTGCTTAGAAGTATTGAGAACATTCTAACTGACTCTTGAAACTAGAAGTACTAGTCTGAGAAAAGGACTGATCCTAAATGGAGAAGAATGCAGCTACCATCTCCTTAATAAAATGGTAGCTCTTTCCACACATAACTTGCAGGACATGTTATGAGAACACTTCACCTACATGTGGGAAAGAAGGGGAAAAGGATAAATCAATCAGGTCCACATCTAGCATTTGAGTCTTCATTTTAGACCGTCTCTCTGACGGAGAACAGGCTGGCTAATGTCTTCCCTCCCATGACCCTTGTACAAAGTTGGGTTTTTTTTTTTTCTTTTAACACTGAGAAGTATTCTTGAAGTAGGTGGGTATCAATACCCTTCACCTCTCTTATAAATCTGTCCCACAAATTTATAACATCATTACTCATCTAATGTTTTGTTTAAGTGAAGTTAAACTACGCCACACTTCTAGGCCAGATTTGCCACATGGAGGCTAACAACACAGCAGCTGCTTGGTGGGAAAAGTATTTTTTGCTCCTATGAATTTTTCTGAGATTTCACCATTTTCCTGTTTCCAGTATAAAATGAAGTCCTTTCAAATATTTGCATGAAATCTAGCTACTCCCCGAAAGGCACCGTGCACTCACTCATACAGCTAAGAGACTCATAGTTCAGGTCTTCGTGCTACTGCTTTCCTGTGTCTTACCAGCAGTCACTGTACTATTCACTCTTCTAATGAGGGAAAGTGTTTGTGCCTTTCTTACATCTGCCAGCTATTCCTTCCTTGAGCAGATGGAACATTTTTAATTGCTGTATTTCTGTAAAATGTTTAATCCCCAGCCAGTGAGTGCTTTCTAATAGTAACAAAAATATCCTGCCAGTAAATTCCTAAGGTAACATCTCTAAAATAATTTTAGCAGGGCAGAAGCCAAATTTCATTTACCAGTTCTTACTAAAGTACTCTCCCTGCTCCAGGTAGGCTGAATATTTTAGCAAGCAAGGTCAGTAAGAAGACAGTAAATAAGACTAGAAAAAATATCATGTGTCACCATAAAACTCATCAGCCGCAACATCAGTTGTCTTACATCAAAACTTGATATTATGGCATTACTGGAGTTAATGACTGGAATTCAGGGTCTTTCCCATGTAAACTTCAGGAAATTTAATCACCACTCGCACTACATATTGCAGTGAAATCATATCCAGTTTTAAATATGCCTGTCTGTTTACACACTGTAGTGTGTGTTTTACAGGTGCCTGATTGCTCAGCTCTTCCTTGGGTAGTAGGAACTTCTATGAGAATATAGAGGAGGTCTGAGACAGAGGAACTGCACATTTTTCTGTCTAAATTCATCCTTGTAAGTGGGTGTAAAATGATACCATTATGATCTGGTTAAATTTAATTCTGCAATTTGCCAATCACCACATTTTGTATCTGCTCCTGAGCCTGGTCTATAGAGCATACACATTAAAGCCCTATTAATGCTGTAGGCACAGCGTTTGCAGAGAGGCATGTTATTTAATCTGGTGAGGTATATTTGATCCCTGCTTTTAGGTCTGGTAGTGGTAGTCCCAAATTGGGATAGTCTGAGAGGTTTTGAAGAATTACATTTTTGTGGGGAAAAGTTTTCAAATAACATATGCCCAGGTCTTGTGTTTAAGTGTGCACTAGGTATTTTTAAGCCCTGTGGCTGGATGAAATCAATGGGCACAAATCTTCTAAACCACTGCAATGTTTTTGAAAAATTCTAGTGTGCCCCTGCATTTCACTGCAGGATCATGAATGACAGATCTATCTCTAGTTAACCACCTTATGTGTATCTTCCATACAAGTTGGTAAGTTTCCTCCCAATGCAATGTAAGGTTCTTTCTCCAGGTTGGCAACCCTCTTGTCAATGGGTCTGGGTTTTATCATACCTTTCCAGAGAATATACTGTTCACCTCTGTCTGACATTAATCATAGAATCATTTAGGTTGGAAAAGACCCTTAAGATCATCAAATATAACCGTTAACCTAACACTGCCAAAACCACCACTAAACTGTGATCCTACGCATCACATCTGCATGTCTTTTAAATACCACCAGGGATGGTGACTCAACCACTTCCCTAGGCAGCCTGTTCCAATGCTTGACAACCCTTTTGGTGAAGACATTTTTCCTAATATCCATCCTAAACCTCCCCTGGAGCAACTTGAGGCTGTTTTCTCTCGTCCTATCAATTGTTACTTGGGAGAAGAGACTGACCTCCACCTCACTACAACCTCCTTTCAGGTAGCTGTAGAGAATGATAAGGTCTCCCCTCAGCCTCCTTTTCTCCAGGCTAAACAACCCCAGTTCCCTCAGCTGCTCCTCATACAACTTGTGCTCCAGACCCCTCACCCCCTTTGTTGCCCTTCTCTGGGCAACCTCAGAGGTGCTCCAGAACCTCAATGCCTTTCTTGTAGTGAGGGGCCCAAAACTGAACACAGTACTCAAGGTGGGGCCTCACCCATGTTGAGTACAGGGGAACAATCACCTCCTTAGTCCTGCTTGCCACATTATTTCTGATAGGCCATGATGCTATTGGCATTCTAGATGACCTGGGCACACTGCTGTCTCATATTCAGTCAGTTGTCCTTTTCTGCCAGACAGCTTTCCAGCCACTCATCCCCAAGCCTGTAGCACTGCATGGGGTTGTTGTGACCCAAGTACAGAACCCAGCACTTGGTCTTGTTGAACCTCATACCATTGACGTTGGCCCATTGATCCAGCCTGCCTTGACCCACCTGTAGACCCTTCCTACCCTCAAGCAGATCAACACTCCCACCCAACTTGGTGTCATCTGCAAACCTACTGAGGGTGCACTTGATCTTGTCATCCAGATCGTTGATCAAGATATTAAAGAGAACTGGCCCCAGTTCTGAGCCCTGGGGAATACCATTTGTGACTGGCCGCCAACTGGATTTAAATCCATTCACCACCACTCTTTGGGCCCAGCCATCCAGACAGTTTTTTACTCAGTGAAGGGTTCACCCATTGAAGCCATGAACAGCCAGTTTCTCCAGGAAAATGCTGTGGGAAACAGTGTTGAAGGCTCTACTGAAGTCCAGGTAAACAACATCCACAGCCTTTCTCTCATCCACTAAGCCGGTCACCTTGTCATAGAAGGAGATCAGGTTAGTCAAGCAGGACCTGCCTTTCATAAACCCATGCTGATAGGCCTGATTGCCTGTTTGTCCTCTACGTGCCTCTTGATGGCACTCAAGATGATCTGCTCCATAACCTCCCTAGGCACTGAGGTCAGACTGACAGGACTGTAGTTCCCTGGATCACCCTTCTGGCCCATCTTGTGGGTGGGTGTCACATTTGCTAGCCTCCAGTCAGCTGGGACCTCCCCGGTTAGCCAGGGCTGCTGATAAATGATGGACCCCTTCCGCCATCTCCCTCAGTACCCTTGTGTGGATCCCATCCCGCCCCATAGAGTTGTGTGCATCTAAATGGTGTAGCAGCTCACTAACCATGTCCCCTTGGACTATTCTGTTCCCCATCCCTGTCTTCCAGCTCAGGGGGTTGGGTACCCGGAGAAAAACTGGTCTTACTATTAAAGACTGAGGCAAAGAAGACATTAAGTACCTCAGCCTTTTCCTCATCCTTGGTCATTATGTTTCTCCCCACATCCTTCTAAGGATATTCTCCTTAGCCTTCCTTTTGTTGTTAATTTATTTATAGAAACATTTTTTATCTGTATTAAAAAAAAAAAAAGAGGCAAAACCAAAACCAAAAAAAAACCACACAAAACAAAAGTCAAAAAATAACTTAATGACCTTTAAGAATGCTAAAACCCTATTGCCATTGGTGTTACTCACTGAAGCAACCCAACTGAGGCCACCAGACTTACCTCTGTGAGTAGCTGTGGATTCGTACTCCCACTGGCGAGCAAACTATGTGTAGCACTCTGTTTACTTTCCTTTAATGACTCCTCTGTGCTCACCATAGGGAGACAGCTTATCACAAGAATGGCAGAAATTTTGCAAATTTGATGGTGTTTTTGTTTCCCATCACTGTCAGGGCAAAAAAAGAAAGAAAAAGAATGAAAACATAGAACCATTTCATTCTGTTCATGTACTGTGGAATAAACCTCCAGTTCACGTAAAGTAGTAAAATCAGTGGAGTTTTTGCTGACTTGCCCCAGCTGAGAGTTTATATCAGCATATTTATATGCAAAATCACACAAATACGCTATGTGGATGGGGTCATACGTGAAAATCAATATTAAATTCATCATATTTAGCTGCTACAGACCACAGTGAACACTTGCTCTGTAATGGTTAAATGCCCTTTGGATCTGAAGCCCTTTGATTTATTGGAAGAAACCTGCTGGGCAGAACATACTGTGGAGCTGATTAATGTCAGCTTCTGTCATCAGTTTCCACTTAGATTCTTGGCCAGCTCTGACATCTCCTCCCTTAAGGATCCAGAAGAATTTGAGGACTGATCCAAGAGCTTTACTGGCATGGGATTTGCAGAATGTGGTGCTTGCAAAATAAGGAAGATGAATGGAAGTAAAATTCCATGTTCTCTACTGGACTTGTTTCTTTAACTCATTTCTCTGGAGAAAGAGACCAATGCCAGGACCACACCAGCAAGGGAAACAAATCAATAGCATGTTCACTGGTTTTGTTACAGATGTCTTGCATTTCCTTTGCTGCTTTATATGCTCCCTCGTAGCCTGTCAAACTGGAAAATGACTGCAGTGAGAATGCAGAGCTACCATAGCTGTCTAGATTTACACTCACCATTGCACAGGGAAACTTATGAACTAAAAACCAGTTGGTAGTGCGCACCGTTTTAGAGGGTAAGCCCTTACCTGAACAGGGCTAATAAAAAGTGGCAACCACTGTGATTTGCAGGTTGATCGTTCACGAGTACTGTGAGCTTTTTTAACAGTAGAACACGATCGCCCTGTCCTTTCCCTTCACGCTCCCTCGGGAATGATGTCTATTTATGGCAGATAATTTGCTTGTGTTCATTTTGACACATTTCCCTTGCAGTGTCTCATTTGGGGAAAATGACTCTTAAATTTCTTCTGAGCATAGAATTCTCCTGTTGCTCATCACACACATGGATACTCCTGCTACAGGAATCATACATTGCTATAAAAATCCTAACAACAGTGTTGTACCCATTGCTGAACACATTCTCACTGGCAAGAAGGAAGTATGAGTGAACAGTCAAATGATGAAATATTAAAAACATCGGAGTATAATTATACAAAGTATTATGAGGTTGTGGAAAACTTAAAACAGGAAAATGAGCTGCCCTAGTAGTCAGATTTAAGCTTTTAAGAAACCAGACTGCAACCCTTCTAATAACTTAAAGACAGGATTTTCTGGCCTGCATCTCAACAATGACAACCTGATTTGTCAGATATACTGTCATCTGGATTAAGAATATTACGCTGCTCCCCTTTAGATGATATAATATTTTACTGTTAGCAGTTCACATTGATAAAATGAGTCTAACCTGTTCAGTCCCTTTTTCTTCTCCCCCACTCATGGTGAATGTGATGCTTTCCAAGATGAACTGTAGAAGAAAGGCTAGACAGAGCTGGAAGCCTTTATTTAATTTCTTGTTTTCATTTACACCAGGCACTGAGTCCAATAAGATCATTTGTCCTCATGGAAAATCAACACAGTGTAAACTTCCACATGGCTAATGTGACCATTAAATTTCTACAGCATAAAAAGCTTCTACTTTTGTATGCAGCTCCGGTGACTCAGTGCAGAGATTAAAGGAGTTGGGTTTTACTGGCTATCAGTAAAATGAGAAGTTAACTTGATTACAGTGCAAGATTGGGAAGAAATGTCAAATAGCAATTACCAGGCAAAGCTGGCTTATTAGCTATAAGAACAGGCTGGTGGATGGAGCCAGACCAGTCCAGTTTAGAAACTGGGGGGACGCATGTTTACAATGAGGTAATATATGAATGGAAAGAAACACCAACGAAGGTGGCAGATTTTCCATCTCTTGATAGCTTCATAGCACAAAACTGAAAGATATACGTTAGCTGAAGACTCATTCTTTAGGTCGGTATCAGGATAACTGGAGAAAGTCAAACAGTCGGCTACATACAGGAAGTTAAATTGGATAAATCCACCTTGCCTTATTTATGAAATCTTTGAAACAAGAAGTGACAGACGTAACTTAAAAATGGCTAGACAAAGCTTTGTCAGTATGGTTAAAATAGTTCAAAAGCCATTATGGAAAAGCTTCTGTTAAACTATGAAAACATATAATCCATTCTACTCTGTGTCCTACATTAATTAAAAGGACCAAGTGCTCATTCTTGCTTCCATTGACTCTAACACAGCATCTACTACTGACTTTGTTGTGTGTAGTAATAACCCCTTAATCATTACCAGCACAGCACTCCAAATCTGATTTTCTCCATACAGCTTTCCTTCAGTCAATTATTAGCAGCTGGATCCTGGCTCTTTAATTAGGCTGAAGCTAATGACTACCTGAATGAAAGCGCCAAAATCCAGCCCTGCCCAAGTGATGAGGCAGAGACAAAGTGGTTGTTCTCTTTATGAGGTGTTATTTGCTTGACACGTTTGCATGACTGGGTTTGATGTTCACAGCTGATCTTCCAGGGTGCTGCAGAATTGAGGTTTTAAATTATTTGAAATTATTAGAATACCCCTGAGAGACCCCAAGCCATGCAGCTAGCCAAGTGCAGAAGGCTGTAATTCTCCAGAAGAGTCCTGTCAAAACGGCATCCTCCTCGTGCACGGAAAGTACACTACACCCATACGTTTAAAACTCCTAATTGTAATAATGACTCTGGCACCAAACCTTTCTGGAGGATTGATGGCTAGCGGAGGCTAATGGCTCTCAGCTGAATTTCAGGCCACAGCTCCTCCCAAACAGTCATTAATCTTCAGGAAATGTCCTGTGCTTCCATGAGGAGTCTTTAAAAGTGTCTGTATTTTTAACTACATTATCCATAGCATGTTTCTGAAATCAGATGGATAGAAAAGTCGTGGGTCTTGACCAACCTTGAATGTTGTCATTAATTCATTTTCAGTAGGCTGTTTTCTTAGGGCCCTGCCCCATGGTCCTTCACCTCCCTAAAGTTATCAGACTGAAGGCTGACCTTTACCTAAAGTTTAAATATCAAACTTGATAAAAATATAAAGCAAGATTTTCAGATTTACTAAGCATTGCCCCAGCCTAACCCTCATTGAGGTCACTGGGTATGTCTAAATTATTATTTGGTTTAGTCCCCCAGTTCACTCCTTGATCCTTGTCTCCTGCAGGCCCATATTGTGTTGTTATTTTGCTCATAGGTTCTCCTCCGAAGTGAATCGGTCATCCTGTGGAAACAAAACCTCACACAGTTGTTGGGATGGTTAGATTTGGGAATCACTCCCAAAAGTTCATGAGGACGAAATCACATTAGGTTTGGCTCTGTCTGTCACGCATAGTCCTCTCACATGATCTACCAGGCTTTGCGTCTTCAAATATGCCTTTGCCCCATAGGTCAGTTCACACAGTTCACACTTTCCATTTTATGCTAAGAAAACACAGTTCTGTCAGACTGTAATACAGTCCTCACTATTCCTGACACTATGAAACGAACTAAGAACCATACCAAAAAGATTGTTATGATTTGAGGTCACGGGGGAATCACATGGGGCCCAGCAGAGGTCCAGGACCACGTACTACATAGCATTGATGCAGACAATCTGAGCTAACTCCGAGCAACATAGACACAAACCACCCTTCACCGCTTGGACTGGGGGCCAGGAATCAGTCCCAGTATTGAACGCACTTAGCAGTGCAGCCAACAATAACATTTCCTGGGAATAATGTGAGACCATTGCTGAACTGTTTGGAAAAATTGTCCTATCATCATTTTCACCATAAATCATTGTCTGTCACACCAAACCTTTAACAATCAGAGAGTTATGCAGGGCTCTTCCTGGAGTGATTCTTTTAAAGACAGTTCAGAAAAGCCACCAAGTTTTTTCTTCATTCTGGCAGCACGGCTGTACTGCACAAATACCCTCAAAAGCAAAGGTTGTGCCTTATTTGTCATGGCCTTCAGGAGCCCTTCGGTAAGGGATTTAAGGGGTCTAAAAGGCCATAAAGCAGTAAATTTCCAGAGTTTCTGACAAGCAAGTCTGAACATTTAGAAGAATCAGACACAACAACAATCTAGGAGAGGTTCTCAAATAAAAATAAATGTGAATAAATGCAAATGTTTGGCAATTGCTGTGAGCTTCCAAAAGAGCATTTGTTTACACAGCTTTTCAAGAAAAGAGATTTGATAACAGTGGGACGTTGACTAACATTTCCAAATACTTACACTGGCTTGGTTGTTGGCCTTTGTTTCAAGACTCTATACTTTGAAAATGTATAAAGAATTTACTTAAATAGGGACAGATATGAGTCTTGTGTATACCAAAAAGTGGTAGAAATAAGCATCATGTTTGAGTTTATAAATGCACTTTTGAGCCCAGATACCATCCTGCTGCCTACCATTTCCCACCAAGAATATGACATCTGCAAAAAGCAATGGACTATAGACTCCCATCGGTTGTACTAGCATAAAATCTCCCTTAGTGGTAATATTATGAAAGTATATGGCAGACCTGAGCAACTCTCTGAAATCAGATCCCAGGAAACTTGACAGTGTATTTTCTTACCTATATATTAGTTCACATTTCAAAAAGTTTAGGGCCAAGAGCAGTCTCAAAGGCCAATTCTTACTCAAAAATCAGAGTGCTGTTAGAGCTAGATAGGTTCACCCTGCCATGAGGGAATTTTGTGATGAAAAATAAGTAAACAAATACTCTTCTTTTACCATGTGATAAATCTAAAACCTTCTCAGATTATGTTTTTCACAGATCTGTTATGTAGAAGGGAGAAGGCACACTGAGGGAGTCCATCAGTGATGATTCTTTATCGACTCACGCAACAACCAGCTTTGAGGTCCTGCTCTCCATGTCCCTGTGAGTAGACGATACCATGCTCAGGCTTCTCAGGTGAGTGCTGCAATCCTGGGGCAGATGATTCTCAGAGCTGAGGCGGGTTTCAGCAGAATTCCTAACCTCAGTTCCCCTCTCTGTCTCCATGGAAAGATTCTGTTTTGGCAAACCAGTATTTTCCAACACAAAACATTTTACTGAACAATTCCCAATTAGCTCTACTGAGTTACTAATTTGCCTCTGTGAAGCACTGGAACGTGGGAAAACTAATATTCCCATTGGTGATAAGGCTTTAAAATATTAATGGGGGGATTTCTCTGTGGTTGTTAATGCGTGATTCCTTACACAGTTAATGTGAAGGACAGAATATGCTGGGATATGCCTTTAACTCTCAAACATCCAAACTGTATTGTTTCAGTTAAGGAAAACTACTTGCAGGTATCTTTGTTTTTTCAACATTTCTTAATACTTTGACCAAAATTATAGGTGGTTGATGGACTTTTAACCATTTGGTTCTTAGCTTAAAACATATTGAAGGAAAGATGAATTCGCTAAACTACAGAATGGCCAATTTTAAGGGGATTACCCCTATCAGAAAGAGTAATCCATGGTTTACAACAGCAATAATATTTTTTAAAGCTGGTGGATGGACCAGCTGCTTTGTAAAGTTATTAATTTCCTGTAAAGAATACTGCACGCTTAGCAATCAGAATGCAAGGCAGGATGTAGTTATACAATCATGCATGTGCATCTTTTATACATTAATTCTGCATAGTACTCCCTTCCCTTTTAAAATGATCAATATTGGTTCTACTGTCTGGACCCAAAAGAGCATCCACAGGAACAAAAAATGACCCCTGTATCTGTTAGAAGGAGGCAGGCCTCAATAACATGATTTTAAGGACGGACATTTGCAGAACTTCAAGCAGGCTGATTCTCAGAGTGGTCACGACTGCAGCTGGCAGCCACCCTACCTGAGGATGCAATTCTTCTCCCACGGGCAAAGATTTAGTTTTTTGAACGGGAGACCTCTGAATGTTTCAGGACTTCAAGTGGCTCTCATATCTGGCTCAAATGCAGACTCAGGTCTGTTCTTCCCTCAGACCATGGACTGGCTGGGCTCACTTATCCCTGCAAGCTCTCGTATGCTGCCTTTACAGACCATCAGCGCTGGTGTGTTTTTGTTCTTGGAGCTCAGATGTGTGCAGGGGTTACCGTATACCTGCATTTCCCTTGAGTCGCCTAATTTTTTCTGCTCAGAAAATTCACCTGAGAAATATTTCAAGCTTCTGAGACTTGCCAGAATCCGCCTGCCAGACGAGTCTCCTGTGCTGGTGGAATTCAACCCCAGATCACAGGCATGACATTCAGTTGTGTGCACCTCTCGGTGCGTGTAGTAAACCCAATACATTCCCAATACATCAGATTTTCTGCGTATCCACACACTGTCTCGGCAGCACATGGGCATTATTTCTGGGCAGGAAATCCTGGAGAGAAATTTGGTAACTCTGCCTACCTACACCATGAACCACAGCTAATTTTTTCCCCATGGCCTTTAGTGAACATGACTATGTCCTTCATCCAAAATAGTTTCCATGTTTCAAACACCATAAAATCTTAAACAGTCTTTACCATCAACAGCATCCCCTGTCTCCGTCACATTGTACTTCTTTATAGAGCAGGGAGTGAATATTTTTGGACGTATCTGTGTGTTTAAATTGTACATCTCACTCATTCTCTCCCATCCTTTTGCTAGAGGATTGTTGCCAGCTGCCTACATCCACAACAGACACAAAGAAGGAAACAGAAGTCTCCCATTTATTTGGAATTGAGGAAAGAAATCTTTCCCACATTTTCTGATGAGATATCTGCCCTTCAACCTGGTGATAAATAAACAGTTATAGCAAATTTACCTCACCTTTACTTTCCCAACTGTTAATGATAACTGCTCTCCTTTTCTTCCACGCAGTGCATTTGGAGAAAACTGGAGTCATACAGTAGGAAAAAATAATGGAAACTGGCTTAGTAATTCCAGGACCAAAAGACGCAAAGTCCTAAAACCTCCTTATTTCCAGTGCTGCTCAAGACAAGTGTTTTCTTTCCTGCAGGGCAGGAGCAATGAGAGTGAATGAGAGCCCATCAGGGCAAAATGGCAGATGGAGAAGAAGGGACTTAGAGGTAGAAGTGGAAAGTGTCATGCTCACTTACAAGAGGTCTTTGTTCAGAACAGAACTTAACATTCTGGGGAATCTTGAATACTGTTTAAGGCATGAAGGGATTTATAGGTTGTTTCCTACCTTTTTTTCCAATTGCAGAGTCCTCTTAGGCTAAGGAGCACATGTAGGCTAGCTTCCCAACAAGCCTTTATGGTTTGTATGGGATGGACTTCCATTTAAATATAGAAAAAAAGTGTTAATTGAAGCTGTATTTCTGTTGAAAATGATGGTTTTGAATACGGCAATCAGCTGGAGCAAGCACTCACTCCCTAGCCCCATTTAGCCCATTAAACCACAAACCCTGAGCAGCTTGGGCGAGATTCCCCAGCGTGTTCCAACTCCTATGAGTTACTGGAACCATTCAAAGAAGCTGGACATCAGCCAGATGTGTCCAGCTGAGAGCTCCTCGCAGTGTGGGAGCCTTCAGTGTGCACAAAGGCAGCACAGATGGTTCCTCGGTTCCTGCACTGCCACCCCCTGCTCCTACCTCACTTGGCCCTGGCACAGGGACAATGTCACAGGGAGGGAGAGAACGCTGCTGGCTGTGCTCATCTGACATGCAGCCCTGCAAGAATCGAAAATAGCAGGAGGAAACCAGAGCAACACACGAGCCCCAGTACAAAACCAAATAGTAGGGAGCTCTGCTTGACAGCCCCTTGGCAGCCCTCATTCACCAAAGTCATGCTGAGCAGAAGCACAGGAAAACAGAGCCCTAATATTTTAGGCCGCATTACTCCAGTCACCAAGGAAACTCAAATTTTGTGTTCTTTTATGGGTTTTTATCTTGGTTCCTAAAACTACATTGCAATAAATTAACTTCAGAGACAAACCCAAGGCTGGCTAAAGAAGAAACAAGGTGGGCAAAATTCAGCTCATAAGCTGAGACACCTCAGTGTAAGCCTCTCCGTGGACACCTAGCTGACATGATCAATGGAGGCTAGAGAGCTGTTCATTTCATCCTGAAGCAAATATGAAGGATGTGACTGAATTGTCTAAATGCAGATATAGGGGCTCATTTTAGAAGCCCTAGAGTATCTCTCTGGCCTCCAGACACTATGCCCGAAGGTAGGTGTTGTGTCTGTGTACTAATTTGTGCTAATGTCTTAGATGCCTTGAGATGTTTTAACAGCACTAGATTTCCTAAAACATCTTAGGTGGCACTTGACACTTATATTTATGAAACTAAACTAATCCATAGGACACTTTAACTGGATCTGAACCCCAATGATGACTTCAAGTGTCTCAAATCGAATCTTGCCTGTGACGAACAAATGGATTTTTTCTGTATTTTAATGGAATGGCTCTGGAGAAAACATTTGACATTGCTTATTCCCAAGTATTTTTGAATGTCCTTGGGTTTCCTGGAGAACATCTGACACTGCTGATTCACAAATGTCAGTAACTTCTGATGGCACTAAGACAGTTGCGGCTGTGACATCATCACTCCAAAACACTTTATGTCAGGTCAGAGACCACCATAACTACATCTGCAGTAACACCACCCATTTTTCAGGAAAAATTATTTTGTGTTACAAAGGTGCTGAAACACTGCAGAAGCTTACAGAAAAGGCTCTGCATGAAAGAACTGAACATGTCCACAGTGGTTCAGGATGGAAATGGTGAATTGCAAGAACAAAAAACTTTCTTATGGGGAAACAGGATGGGAAACTGAATGAAACAAATAGGAGCATCTAGGCTTGACACCTCTGTTTCACATTTCTCCTTGAAAAACAGAATGCTCCCCCCCAGCTTCATAGGGCCAATAAACATCTATAACACCACGCCTGTAGCTATCATTGCAAAAGTGCCTGGATCAGAGGGACACTTCTAAAATGAGAATGGAATTTATTGTAGCCATGGCAGTAAAAAATCTCTGCTAATCTAACTTGTCAGCTGCCTAAGGCTGCAACACTCAAGTCCACTTAGATGAAAAGATACACAAAAAGACTTTGTATGTAAAATGAGTTTGGAAATATGAAAGAATGTTCAGCATAATGAGTAGAGTAAGCAAAGGAGAGATTTGAATGGGAAAAGTTTTTGATGGGAAAAAGCATTGTTAAAATAAGAAGGAATATCTTGGAAGTATTGCTTTTCTTCTCATTAAGGAGTGTTGCTGCTGAGCTTTAGGAGGATTGCTCTCTGATGCTCTACTAAAAATTGTGGTGTTTTGTTTTGTTTTTGTTTTTGTTTTTGTTTTTGTTTTTGTTTTTGTTTTTGTTTTTGTTTTTGTTTTTGTTTTTGTTTTTGTTTTTGTTTTTGTTTTTGTTTTTGTTTTTTTTTTTAAATTGAGCTATTCAAGAATTCTTTTCAGGTCTAAGAATCAAACTTTACTTGAAATTTAAGCAAAATCAGATTTGCCTGTGTTAGTTTTTACCTGTCTTTTTGTGCCTCTAAAAGGAAGCTACTGGGGCTGCAGTAGCTTTGATCCTTTTAGAAACATGAACCTTTTCAAAGAGGACATTCGTTTCTCAGAGGTGGGAACTGTGGCAGACTGTGTGGATCTGACCCACCAGGTCAAAGGGAGGTACAGGCCCATGCCACACGTGTGATCTTTCAGATGCATGCTCTCAAAAATGTGTACACTTTTGTTTAGAGAGGGCTCCATAGTCCCTATATTCCCAGTGCTGTTAAACATCAGCATTTAAACCATACAGTTTCATACATTGTCCAAAGACAGGACTGCCATGACAAAAAACCAAATGATAATATTCTTGTCCTCCTTGTTCCAGAAGAATAATATTTTCCTAACTTGCACCAGCAATGATCATCTGTGACCTGGCCCCTGCACCAGGGCCTCCCCCGCCCTGCCCACAGCCCAGGACCCCATTTCATCCTCCCTGGGGTCATCAGCCCCTGCTCCAGCAATGCTGCAGCACTGCTGGTCTCCAGCTCCCATCAGTCCCGGTGCTCCCCAGCTGCCCTGCTCCTGGATGGGGGGTGGAATGGGACAAGATGCCCCGGGGAGCTCCCACTGCTCCCAGTCCCCACCCCAGGGAGCCCCCATCCCTGCTGTGCCCTCACACACAGGTGTATAACTGGAGCCACCAGCCAGACCAAATCACACAACCAGAGGTTTCAAAAAAACCCTGGCATCTGCGATACCTGGTGTTGTCCTGAGAGTTAGTAATTTCCTGTGCTCAGTATTAATGGGAATGGCTCCTTAATCCTTCAAAGCGTTAAATGTACCAAATATTTTGACTGTGGCAAGTATTACTATTAATAAATGGCAGGGAACAGTGGGTTTCCTGTGTACATATGTCCCTCTGATGAGGTACACATAACATGTGGCTCCTAATACCAAAGATGGTGTAATCCTTCACTTGTCAGCACCACACTAAAGGTCAGTCTGGTTTTTCTCACTTTACAAACTTCCATCTGTCAAGGGATGCTTAATTCACAGCTTATTCTCACATCTACCCCAAGGCTGTCTAAATTTAAAAACAGCCGTTTGTTTATCATGTTCTGTTTAAAAAAGGAGAATTTTTTTCAAGCTATCGGTTTGTCATGAGAAAAGACTTAGAGGAATCTTTTAACATAAAATCTAAAAGGGTGACTATAGTCTTTCATGTGACTATAAAAGCCGGTGCTTCCATAAACAGAAGTAAGCATCTCTGTATTTAGCAGACATGGGACATTGCTGATGTTCTCCGTGAAATGACACCTTGTTCACCAGCTTGTTCTTTATTATCTAGTAGGGTAAACATGCATTAAGGCAGTTCAGCCAAATCAACAGGCAACAGACTTGGGCCATATGAAACATTATGTATACATATACAGAGATATAGACAAGTACGCGTTTTAATAAAAGTGACATTGGCAATGAAATAAAAAATGGCACTTGTTTAATAAAGCGCTCAAGCATACGCATAAATTTTGAACACACAAGAAGCTGACAATGGCTTATGGTTGACCTCTTGCTCCAGTGCCTTGCTGAACTTTGTAGTCTCCTTTACAAGGCGCATTCACTTACTTAGCAATTTGTGTTTAAATACGGAGTTATCAGACATTTGTGAAATAAATCTTGTTGCAATAACAATAATAAGTAAATTACCTATACTCAAAGTGACTAAGGGACAGGGAAACGTTTAAACCACCACCACGCCTTTCTAATGAGAAGGAACCGGGTGTGAGAAGGAAGCTGTGCATCCGTGGTGGTACTTGCCATATGAAAATTCATATTGAGTTCAGTTTCAGAAAAAAATGTGGCAGTGACTTTTTGGTTAACTGACGTCTGGCACATCTCTCTCTTCACATAATCCAATGTACAGATGTCAGTTAAAATATGTATAGTTTGGGTTTTTTCCTCTTTATTTGAGGAGGAAAAAGTATAAAAGTACCTGAATAAGATTCAAAGGTTGTGGCCATAAATTAAAGTGTGAGGTGGTGGGCAAGGTATTGGATCTTTATCATTAACATTGCTTAATCCTTAGAATAGTAAATGGCACAGTTTAAGCACACCTTAGGCACAGACCAACCAGGACCATCCCAAATAATTCCTGGGCACAGCCAGAGGGTTTGGGCAAACCAAGGACCATTCCTAATAGTTATTGTGGGTGTAGCCTTGCTTTGAAGGCTACAAGAGTTTAACAGTCCAGGAGATCCCAAACATGCCTGTTGCTATCCAGGTCAGAGCACACTTTGAGGTTACCAGGGTAAGTGTATCCTAGGTGGCTTCAAAGGAATTAAGTGATAGTAAGGTGCTATATATCCAAGAAAGCGTCAATATTTACCTAAATTGCCATGCAATAAAACAGTATTAGATGCACTGACTCCCAGCCTTCTGTCTCCAGAAAACATGAGTACATGTAAAAGCTTTGTGGTCCAGCAAGAGAACAGGCTTGAGTGATTTAGGACTTCCTGAAAATTCCCAGGTACATGGGAAAGGACACACTGGTGGCTCCACTCATCAACGTAAAAGAGCCTCTGTATCATTGCAATGACCTGAGGCATCCATTAACAACAATCACTGTTTCTTAAGTAAATTTTCAAAAGTGAGGAGAAATCTGTAAAAGTTATTATTTTCTTCATGGTTTAATGCCTGACAAATTTGGTGGCCTTCTGCGAGGAGCTTACAGTGGTAATGGACAAGGGAAGAGTAACTGATGTCATCTACTTGGACTTGTGCAAAGTGTTTGACACCGTCCCACACGATATCCTGGTCTCTAAATAGGAGAGAAATAGATTCAACAGATGGACCGCTCAGTGCATAAGGAACTAGCTGGACAGTCGCACTCAAAGAGTTGTGGTCAATAGCTTGATGTCCAACTGGAGACCAGTGATGAGTGGTGTTCCTCAGGGGTCAGTACTGGGACCTGTGCTGTTCAACATCTCTGTTGGCGACATGGACAGTGGGATCGAGTGCACCCTCAGCGAGTTTGCCGATGATACCAAGCTGTTTGGCGAGGTAGACACACTGGAGGGGAGGGATGCCATCCAGAGGGACCTGGACAGGTTTGAGAGGTGGGCCCATGCCAAAATTATGGAGTTCAACAAGGCCAAGTGCAAGGTCCTACATCTGGGTCGAGGCAATCCCAAGCACAAATACAGGTTCAGCGGGGAATGTCTGGAGAGCAGCCCTGAGGAGAAGGACCTGGGAGTGCCAATTGACGAGAAGCTCAACATGACCCAGCAGTGTGCAGTTGCAGCCCAGAAAGCCAACCGTATCCTGGGCTGCATCAAAAGAAGCGTGGCCAGCAGTGCGAGGGAGGCGATTATTCCCCACTATTCTGCTCTGGGAGACCCCACCTGGAATATTGCATCCAGATCTGGAGCCCCCAACACAAGGATGTGGACCTGTTGGAATGAGTCCAGAGGAGGGCCACAAAAATGATCCGAGGGCTGGAGCACCTCTCCTATGAAGAGAGGCTGAAAGAGTTGGAGTTGTTCAGCCTGGAAAAGAGAAAGCTCCAGGGAGACCTTATAGGGGACTTCAAGCCTGAAAGGGGGCCTACAGAAAAGCTGGGAAGGGAGTTTGTACAAAGGCATGTAGTGATAGAACGAGAGGGAATGGCTTCAAACGAGAAGAGGGTAGACTTAGATTAGATATTAGGAAGAAATTTTTCACTCTGAGGGTGGTAAGGCACTGGAACAGGTTGCCCAGGGAAGTTGTGGAAGCTCCATCCCTGAAGGTGTTCAAGGCCGGGTTGGATGGGGCTTTGAGCAACCTGGTCTAGTGGGAGGTGTCCCTGTCTATGGCAGGGGGGTTGGAACTAGATGATCTTCAAGGTCTCTTCCAACCTAAACCATTCTGTGATTAACTCTCTTTTCCTGAATTTATATGGGTCTTGAAGACATGACTTAGTCCATATTCTAATCCTTGATGGTCACTGTATGCACGTGTCCTGCAGCAAAGCTAAAGCACTGAAATACAGGGTATTAAAAAAGTTTTCTGCAAAATTCCCTCAAGAAAATTAGCTGGTATAAGTTAGCAAAGCTCCATGAAAGTTAGCAAAGTCTATGTCAAATATTTCTTGCTGAAATTATGTATATGGTTTTTCATATACGGCCTTTCCTCTGTAGCTTCTAAGGTAAAATATTCATTGCTTCTCAAATGAGCTGACCAAGGGGGTCTCACCTGGACATTGGAAGATACCAAGACTGAAGGCAGGCTCTGATAGCTCAGGACAGTAGAAAACCTGCAAAACTTGTCGTGGCTGAAACAGCACAGCAGTTATGCTGCCCAGACTCTACTCAGCGTGCTTGACTTCATGTGTACAGTAGGCACCCTGAATACTGCAGCCTAAATAGAAACCGGGTGACTGTAAACCTGAAAACCCAAATAGAGACCTCTTTTGCTAACGTACTGGTACAAAGAGCCATTCATAGAAAGGGTTGCCAGCATGGAAACGGAGCAGAGTTGCTTTTGCAAAAGTTCATCTGAATCCTTTCTCTCTTTGCTATTTATCTTGTTTTAATCTCTATCATGTCCTCACAAACACCCACAGTTATGTACAAAACAACACCCTGTACAGCAGCAGGCCCTCTTTTATATTACTGAACTGTCAGGAAAAACCTTGTGCTTCTACTTTTTATAGTCACTATGACTTGACCCAGCTGAGAAGAAAGGAAAACACAGTGACAGTGCCAAGAAATATACTGAGTTGCAGTCATCATCAGAGGCTTCCATTAATCATGGACAGAACTACAGCAAAATAAGGAACATCTTTTTTAGGTTTTCTTTGTTTAAGTCTCCTAGGAGATTGATACAGCTCTGATGTATATCATGAACCTAGAGGATATATTTTTAAGGGCTTACTTACCCCATCTGAAATTGAGCAAACATTTAAATATAAATAAAATAAAGCTGGCCTATGTTAAGTGCAAATGTTACAAAAGTGTAAACTGCATGCTAAAAAGTTTTCTTTTTAAAAAAAAGCTAACCCCCTTCTCTCTTTCCATTGTTTGCAGTATCTTCTAAAGTTAGAAACAAAATACTCTCTCTGCTGACTTCATCCTTCCCACTTGGCAAACGTTGGTATTTCTGTCTTCTCATTGGAGCGATACCAAATAAGCCCATTTCATGTTTCTTTGCTTTTGCTCTGCGACCATTAGCAGTAAAGCTGCCTGTGTTCCTGCGCTCATGTAACTATGCCACTCAAACAAAAGGGCTCGAGTCCTTTCTGCTGGGCTACATAGCTATGGAAGAATGAATCCGTATCTGCCAACCTGCTCTGCACCTGGTGCCTACTCAGCTCTTTGGGAGGCAGCTTATGGGCAGCCACTCCTCTGAGTCTTCCCGACAATGCAGTGGTCCCCAAGTTTCTTCATACATTTTGGGTCCTATGTGGTCCGCTTCTGCTTCAGCCCATATTTGCTCATTTTCTGCACCAAAAACTTTGGTGTGGAAGATTGTCCTGAGATGATTTCTGTGTAAACATATCCACAAGCATGGTGTTACCAGCTGAAAATTAAGATGGAGCGAAAGGAATTAATTGCAGCTGAATGTATGACACAGTATTTTAGCTTTTTATGATGATGATAAGCACAAGGGTTATATTATGTCTACCTACTTCATACCCAAAAAACTTGCTGGTGAAATTTGCTATGGTTTTGTCCTGGTGTGCTGCAAATGGGTACAATACGAAAAGAAGCTGAATCTTCACCCTGAGTCTCTAAATTTTACCTCAGTGTAATTTCTTTCAAAAATAGTATTATTGTGCATTCTTGTGTATGTATAATCTTGCAAAGCTAAGGATGGAGGTGATCTTTTTTTTCTTTTTCTCAAGAATAGTAATTTGTCAAACCTGAAACTTCACAAGAAGATGCTTATCATTTTCATTGGCAGGCCCTTCCATGTCACGGGTGAATTGTGTGTTCAAAACCAGTATGAGGTCTAGGAGATCTATACTGCAAAAGTCAGTGCCTCAGTTCAGGACAGGAATTAAAATGAGGACTTTCTTTCATTCTGGCTAAATACTTGAATTGCAGTGCTGTCAATTATTCTGGTGGGTTGCTCTCATTTGAAAAAAAAAAAAAATGCATTCTTTGGTTTCCTTCTGCATCAGAATAAAAATGAATGTGAAAACCTTGAATTTTTTTTCCTGAAATAGCATTCTTGTTTTCTGGCCAGCTCTTTTTTTAAAAGCCAACTTTACAAAACAAACAGAAAAAAATCTTTACTGCTGCCCAGCAAGCAAGACTCGGGTTTTGGAAACATATGACAGACAGGTGTTGTGTTATTCATTTTAGCAATGCTGTTTAAAGAATGTAGTTCTTTTTCTGGGTGAGATTGCCCAATATTTGAAAACACTACATTTTAAGCTAACACCAGCCTCAAAAAGCTTTTATTTTTTTTTCCAATTTATTTACAAGTGTCTAAAAACCCTCATGCAAACACTTTGATACTGACTACATACTTTAATATTGCAGAGACACAACCCAATTCAGTGTTATACAGATGCTAGTATGCCCCACTTCTGTATTAGCAGTGATAAAATTAGGGCACTAGCAATGTGTAACACTCTGCTTGAACAAAAGTCATCTTCCAAGGCCCTGAACAGACACAAGAAAATGAAGTTGGTTCTAAAACAGACTGAGGAAAAGTGAGTTTGGGTCACTATAAAGTCATAACATCTGTATTTCAAGGCATGAACTATTACTGGACTGTTAAATAACTCATTTCTACATGAAAAAAAATTAAGATGAATCTCTCTCCCTTCAAGTTAGTTGTCTTTCAGCTATTCTTCCAAAGTGTTGTCGTTCTGTAACAGTTTTTTAAAGGAAAATTAGGAAATGGATCAAAAAATCTCTTTTCCTGATGCAACAGGGACTGTACTGGATTTTTGGTTGGTTGTTTGATTGTCTGGTTTTGTCCCAGTCTTTTGTGTCTGGTTAAGAAATTAATTCATCTAATAACAAAAAATGCATTTTTTACATGCATTTTTTATGTTCTCAGTGAAATAAGAAATAGAATGAAAATCCTATTTCAAGTCACACCAAGTAGCAAAATATTTATTTACTTTGTGTTACATAAATGCCATGTACTGGTTCAGATGGTAGGCAGCCCAATACTGCTGGTCAGAAAATGTCAGAAACAGCGGTGTTCTCATTTTGCATTTAGGAAAATAGACTTATATTCAGTCACTTGCCCAGGGCAACATAAATGTTCAGAAACCACCTGCAAAAAATAAGTAGAATAAACCAAAATTACAGAGAGGAGTCACTGGCTCCCAGCCAAGAAGGCTGTGAAAGCAGCAATGTATTTTTTATTTAATCTAAATTTCTGTTTAAAAGAAAACTTAGATTCCCCAACGGAGGAAGAAAACTCTGGTTTTAGACTCATGAAACCTGAGTCCATCCTTCATTTTGCACCAAATGAGTGTAGACAAGCTGCTTTTGTGGGAGTGAGATCTGAATGGTGTGAATGAAATGCAATTTGCAGCCTGGGATCTGCTCTTTATTAATCATTTGTTTGACTCTCAGGAGTACTCAAGGGCCCTACTGAGGATCATGCCCTACTATGGAGGCTCAGCACAGAATGCGTCACCCAAGACAGCCCAGGTCCTGAAGAGAGCTTGAAAGAGAAACTGCCAAAGGGAACAAGAGCAGGACATGTGGTCAGGGTCTTGAGAGGCTAAGTATTTGCCAGTTACAATTTTGTCTAGTTCCTCAGTAAAAATTAGGGTTTGTTTTTTTTTTTTTTCATGGATTTCCTACAATATATCTGCCTAAGTGGGTTCTGTCAGGGAGAGCTTCTTGGTAATTACAGCTCAAAGATTGCCTTTTTTTTGTTGCTTTTGAGAAAGAAAGAAAACTCCGCGTGACCTCCAATTAGGTTTGAGCAAAACTGAAACAGGTTTCAGAGCTGAAATGCAGTCCCAAACTGATTTACATCTGCTCAGTGGGAACCAAAGGAGGAAGGAAATACTAGCAGTACCATCTTCCAAGACATGTCTGGTCCTGTTAATATTTGTTGAGTTGTGGTATAGTTAAAAAGTTCCAATACTGTGAAAAATGATGTGGCAGAATATGTTAGCAATTAACAGCATATACCACAGCAATGGAAAGCTCTTAGTGCTTCATACTATCCACATTGAGATGTGGTCAAAGGAGAGAAACTAGGTTTCATTTTGGCTGTAAGGCAGAACACAAGTAATCTAAAATGAAAGGAAAGAAAGATGGTTCACAATAGCTGATCCCCGAGGAGGACCTGATTTCTGCATGGAAATTTGTTTAGAAATTAAAGGTTAACACAAAGTCACGGTGACTAATTATTATTGACCTTAATAAAAGAGGAGACACTAGCCTGTTGGAAGTATCTGTGATTGTATGCGTTTTCAAGCCCAAGTGTTCAATGAATATAAGTCAACTTCTCAGACACCATGCAATTAGCTTTAAAGCACAAAACAGCAAGAAAATAATGAATGCTGTTTGCTTCATGATTTACACATCTTATTTGCTCCCATACAATGAGGAGGACACTCACTGCTTTTTAATGGAAGATAAGACAGAACAACGTCTCTCCAGAAACTGAAAACTGAAGCAAAGACCATATATCCCACTCAAAACGTGCACTAGTTACAGAGCCCTGCAAATGAAGTCAGTAAGCATGAGACTATCTTATGGGCACATAAAAGAGTCAGGCTGCAAGAAACTTAACTAATTTTAGGGCAAAACTCAGTGATGATGCAAAGAACTGGATGCACTGATGCTGAAGGGTCTCATAGTTTAATATTTAATGCTTATATGAAGACAAACGTCACTAATCACAAAAACTCTCTCAGGTGTATTCAGTGGCTCAGTTCAGGTTTTAGCATTGTTACTAGATAAGCACACCATGTTATCTCAGCTAAGTATACATCTATGTCCTTCTAACTTGTTGTTTCTTCTTCAGACCGCTCCCCTCTACCTCCCAACACTGTATTTCTCATTTTCCAGGATTTATCTTTGAAAAAGGAAATATTCCTAAGCAAGGAAGATTGAAAACCTCAACGCACAGGTCTTTATTAGAATGGCAATTGTTCTGCTTTCGAAACATGCCATGATGTGAGAAATCCCACCTAACTTCAAGGGGTCCTAAGTGTAGGCATGTGGATGCATGACCATTTCTAAACTACTCTTACAGAAGTAGATCTGGGATTTTCAATGTCTACCCAAAGTCGGAAGACTAGTGTTCTTAAGTTGACAAACTCAGACATCTACACATAGAAAGATGAACCCACACGTTTCAAATCTATGTGCACAGCTTTCAAGGTATAGACGAGTAAAGCAATTTCCCCTAAAATAAGTTATCAGTGTGTTCCTTATGCCCTAAATTTTATCAACCGCTAGAACCTCATCAGAGCGACATACAGGTATTTATGTCTTGAATGCTGTGTGTGTTCAGACTACAAAGGCCTTTAGATGTGCTGCCTTTGTTCATCCATATCTTATTCACTCTGAGTTCCTGTGTGGTTTGTTTGTTTTTTTTTGTGTGTGCTACATTTGGTGGAAGAGAAGGACATGAAAAAATCCTGACATAGAATCTGAGTGAGAAATTTGAGTGAACCCCTAATGTTGAGGCAGTACAGGAAGAGAAATATGTATAAACTGTTCTTTTATCCGCATAACTGTACCCACACTAGGGGTTTCACTAATATAAATTCTGTTACTTTCTATGTCAGTATTGTCAAATTGGTACTAGAGTTGGCCGGAAAACAAGAATTTTATTTTGCAAAAAAGTCATGGTTTCAGAAATAATTTTCAGTCTGCACTGGGACGACGCTGAGACCATTCCAGAAAAATTTGCAGCAAAAATGCATGTGAAAAAGCCTTTTCCCCTAGTATCCTGTAACTCCCCCATGTGCTCACAGGGACTACTGTATTGCAGCTGTGCTAGTGAATGAAATTGCCCAGGGACTGCTGTCTGCCCTGAGGCCAGCTCGCATGGTTTGTGTTGACACAGTTAATTGCTTTTTACCCCCCAAAACATGCTGACTGCATCTATACTGGCTCATGCTATCCCCTCAGCTGTGCTGGGACATTTTTGGGAGAGAGGTAGTTAGCCCAGGCCAAACTATTGCCAAGGACCACGCTGACAATTTAACTGTACTGACAATCATCTGCCCCTGCTCAGGTTTGCCCTGGCCCTGGTTCACGTACTGAAATAAGATTGCTCAGGAGACCATATTGAAGTCCTTGCTCTTGTTCTTCCATGCCAAAGGAGTTTCCCATGCCATAAGCTATTTTAAGAAGGGATTCTCTCTGCCTGGTTTTGATGAGAAATTCCAGCCTCTGCTTGCAAAATCGTCCTGACAAAAATTTAATGGAAACACATGCACTGGTGTAAAAAGTTCAGATGAATCTGCATTTTTCTTCAGAAAATCATGCTGTTGACAAATTCCACCAGTGCAATGATTGATTTAAGACATGCCTTCATTGAAGTACTCATCTGTACTTCAGACCTTGAATGTATCTGGCTGGTTTTCCAAGGCCATAGCTGCTAATGCAGTTCACTCCATAGCAATTACATTGTGGTTTTATCTACGTAAGAGCTGGATTAAACAATCTCACAGATATCAAAGGGTATAACTATTCTTTTTTTTTTCTTCTTCTTCTCTTTTTTTCCGCATTATCTTCCTGACTGTAGTGGCTTCACTCACTCCTAACAGAGTTGATAGATGCAGTGTATTTGGAGACTGTTAGTGCACATATGCTTTGTCCTACGCTAATTCCTAAGAAATGTACCTCGTTGAGCATTCATCAATACAAGAACCAAGTATTTGAATAATGACAGAAAAATAAACAAAGGGATTTGACTGGACTGAAAGTTCATTCACATTTTATTAAGTTTTCCTCAGATATTTTCATTTTGTCACTCCGCATGCATCTTCACATTTTTCCTTTTCCTTTCTTGTTTATTAAGCAAGTCGTTACTTCGTTAGAGAAAAGCATGTCCTCTTAATTCCAGCTCACTTCAGAACCTGCTTTCACACCATGGAAAAATGAATAGGGAAATCTTGAGCATGTTTGAAGTGGTTTTAAAATTCTTCCCCTCTTTATAAGACAAGTTATGTTTATCAGTAGCTTCAACTTTAGGGGATCTACAAAGGGACTGGTATGTCAGCAGAAGACTTATAAGTCTCCCTAACAGTATCAAAGACATTAGGGCTCTCTCAATGGTAGGATGCTAGAGTTGCACACTAAAGATAGCAGACACATGCTTCATGGAAGTAGCACTACTGAAATATAAACAAGCCCCCTTCATCCAGACATTTTTGGTTATGTTTACAGATTAAATCTCAGGATGTGTATATTAGATGTTCTTGTTTCAGGATATTAATGGCAAAATGAACCTGTTTTTGATGTTTAAGTCACATTAATGTCTGATGGACTGTTAAAATGTTAAAGGGTACACCAGACATGCTGTAGTATGTGACATATGTTAGTCATACCATACTAGCTAGGAATTTGGATTTGTTTATAATGAACATAAATTGACTGAATTTAACCCCCTTCTACCTCCCCCAACAGTTAAATCACATTAGGTTCCATTTCCTCTGAAAGACAGTCTTGAAAAATTAGATGAAACTTGAAAAGGAGTTGTATCCAGATTTCAACAGTAGTACATAAAAGTAACCTGCTTAGCAATATGAATTTATGTGACCTGTGGACAAATAATTAGATATCAGAAGAACATTCCGAGGTAGCTGCTTGCTCTTCAAGCAGTTTGGCATAACAATCATCCTAACTCTCAAGCCACCTTCAGAACAGTTGCAATCATTACAAAGAAAAGCATTTTAATCCTGGACACATTTGTGCTTAGGGTCATTTAATTCACCCTCTATTATAAAAATGCTGAGCGTGAACATTACGAAAACTGAACCCCAGTAACGACAGACGTGCAGGTAGGAACGCCAAAGGAAGCAGGATAGTTTAGCTCAGATTTTACAGATGATGCTAATGCATTTCACAAAAACTGAGGTTGCCTCAATTTTCCCTTATTCTCCCCACCTGTGTGTACCCCATATTTCTTTCTTCACAATAGCACTGTAAACCCTTTTGAAAAAAGGCAGTGCGTTTACTCTTTGCTTCTATGACGGATTTTCAGCACACGACCAGATCGTTATGACGTTGAATAAAAGCTGAAATTTACCTTTTCTTAAATATTGTTAATTCATTTATAAGTATGCGTGTTGCGGGTGGAGGGAAGGATTGCTTGGTCGTTAAATGCCTTGGGTTTTGCTGTTACGGTAGATTTTGAAGTGGTTTGAGTAGAGGAAACTCTAAGCAGCTGTCAAAGGCAAGGAGCTGCTTACACACTGGGAGCTGCTGTAGCAATAGGAGCCGCCTTCACTAAGCTCAGTCTGCCGGAGGACCTCCCAGGGAGGGAGGTGCCGGTCTCTCTGCAGAGTCCAGCTGTGGTCAGGGTGACATCTCAGCATAGGAGTCAATCACTTGTGTCAACCCACACCCGGGAGGAGAGCCTAAGTGGTGACCTGGAGAGCAGCGAAAAGCAAAGATGTCGAAGTGCTAGGGAGCAATTCTGGGCTGCCTTCTAGCCTGCTAGTGAGGAAAGTAGGGGAGACAGTGGCTGAAAAGTGTGGTCAGCTCTCCAGCACAGCCAGCATTCGGAAAAAAACACTGCTGAGAAATGCTTTAAAATATTGCCAGTGAATTGAACTCATAGCGTTTGGGAAAATTAGGCAGTAAAAATGCTTTTCACTCCACATTCTCTGTCTTCTCAGTAAATACACCCCTTCCCCTCATGCCAGGCAGCAGAGCAGAGGTGTCACAGATAGCGAAGACATCTCGGCTGGCTTTGCAACAACCAGAGAGCCCATCTTCTCAGAGGAAATATTCAGGCGGAACCTCCAGATGGTACACATCATTTTCCACTGCTGTGAAGTGAGCTATGAAGCAGCACAAAATGAACTCAATAGGCTGAGGGATCTGGCTCCTTGTAGCAAATTTGTATTTGAAGACGCTGTTACACACACTGATGCTAATAAATAAACATATCAAACCTGATGCCTCTGAATCTATAGCTATGTAGAAATATTTCCTTTCTGGTTTCTTGAATGTGCCCTTCACGGTGGCAAATGAGAGTGACCATGAACTTTAACAAGTCAGGCATTTTAATGTTTTAAACTAATACACTGTATTTTCAGAGATGATAATATTTCATTTTATGTCCTTTAACCACTTCAAATTTTGCAAGGTGACATAAAAAATACCACCAGTTTCTCCTCAGCTTCACTTGAAGAAAAGTGTTTTGGTGCCGGGTATTCCTGCAGTTGTGGAAACAGATTTTAAGTCCTGGCCCAGTAAGTGTGAAGTATTCTCCGAGGAACAGTGAATCTCTTTTCCTTTCAGCTTTTTAAGAGGTTTATGACTGACGCACTGTTGGTGGAACATCAATAATAAATCATATCTATGTATAAAATAAATTTTCAGAGGATTTTCATATTTGGTCTTAGGCCAGTTAGGCACAACTTCCGAAAAATTTAAAATTATCTGGAAGAGAAAGTTTTAAGAAAAATATCTTGTATCAACCGAAACGTCTCAGAGAGAAACATTTGATTATGGTTGACTTTTTAATTGTATTGAGATCACAAAATGAAGCACATCATAAGAACATTAAACATGAAAAACTATTTTGAAAGGAAATATTAGATGCCCAGTTCCAAAATTATAAAACAGGACATTTTGGCAATGTCAGAATATTTCTATATGTGCCAAAACTTAATTTCAGCAAATCTGATAGGAGTCTGTAAAGTATTTTGGTTTCAGAACAACGGTATTTTTCAGTTCTTTATCTTTTTTCTGGCCAGCAATAACACAGTAGTGATTCGAAGAATATATGACTAATTCACCTGTACCTGCACATCTTACCAGTGAATAGCAAGCTAATTGTTAAAATTAATTTCTACTTTGAGACACGTTCAACAAAGTTTTGATTAAACGCTAAAGAGTTCAATTTAGATGCAAATAAAGCAGTCAAGCAATTAGAAAATGAGTTCTTATAATGGTGTAAGAATAGGACAAACATAAAAGCTTATTCAACAGGTTCTGGCTTTAATCCTGACGTCAAAAAAAGGAGATTTATATCACCTTATTTCAGTTGTTTAAATATTATTCCAGGGGTATCTTTGTGTATAGTTAAAGTGGGGAGAGATGCACTTCCACTGGAAGATTCAACCCATCCTAAAATAGGTGCCTAAGGTGGGTGAGAGAAATTTCCCTCTGTAGATTTATACAGCCCGGGTGAGGTGTCTGAGGGATGCTGTCACATTTTGGCTCAGGATTCCAGTTTTTGCAAACTGCTGATATCTCTAGAAAATAAGAAGAATATAGCTTATTAGAAAATGAAAACAACTCACAGTCAGAGTTATGGTAGTTCTTGATATTTCTTAGGACACCAATTATAAAACCTCCGCTCAGACTGGTGTCCCACCTTTCTCACTCTGTGATAAAAGAAAGAAAATGGAAAGCAGAGAGACTTAAAGCGGACAGGTCTCCATCCCTCCCCACAGCAGCAGTGAGGGCAGCCCTGCTGGTGCTCCCAGCCACCAGGCTGCGCTGATGGATGTGGGGTCAGAGCTAATGCTCAAGCTGACGGGTGACGCCTGCCTCATTATTTTCTCCATACATACAATGATCTCCTAGAGAGGTTGCATTCGCTTCACACTAGACGAGAAAAGACTTGAAAACAAAGACCTTCTGTTTCCTTTGTTTTAGGCTTTCAGAGGAATTGTAATGAAAAGAGCAGCCATCTTAAAAGCAAATCTTACAACACAATGTGTTTTGCCCCAAAGGAACATCCTAGCTCTTCATTATCTGTTAAGCACAGTCCTTTGACATATCTAGGATAGGGTTTAAGCATAAATGGTTGTCAAATCGCTCTTACAGTCTTATGGTATGCTGTAGGTCTTATGGGAGTAGAGTGGAAAATTTGTCTTTAAATGAATCTGAGTAGAACTTTGAGAGGCTATGTGGATCTCAAATTTGTCTTCAGGGTATACAACGGTTCCTAAGACTGCTACTTTTTTGTGACATAGCTTTTATGGGGGTAGAGCCAGAATATTAAGCTCATTACTTCCAGATGGAAAGGTTGGACAAGACAGAAATCTTTGGCATTGGGACCATGGACAGAGTGGTGTGATATGGACATGACATATTGAAGTAATCTAGATAGAAGATACGATGTTAGCCAAGGTTGTCAGTTGAATACTTTTTAAAACGTTATATGGTTTGTAACAAGGTATTGTGTATCCTTCGAAACCCTCCAGATTGAAATCCTGGAAAGACTGTGGGGAAAATTGTGATTATTTTGCTTAAGTTACTAGAGTTCATTTTATATATATTAAGAGCTTGGCATCATTTGCCTGCAAGAAATTTTAGGCCAGCAATTTATACCGTACGAGCAATGTACATCATGCTAGCAGCACTTAAATGAGTCCAGGTGCTCATTTGTAACTTGGGAACTTGTGTGTTCTTATTCATGGGCTATACACCGATAATAGTGCAGTGCCTCAAATGAGAATGCGACTCAGATATGTTTCATAAACCACACATCTGTTTACAAGAGATGTTTTTGCATGAGATCCTTATGGCTACACTGAGGGTTTTCCACCAGGGGGCACGTAAAGCCCACAAGATTAATCACTCTTCCACCGTATTTTTCTCTGGATGCTTTGCCAATGAAGATTGCTTAAAGCCCATTTAGCAGTAAGAATCCCCACCGTACAAATTCAAACTGTATGTTGGCTAAGCAAAAAGCAGGAACAAAGGGGGACATGTTACAAAGACTTGAGGAGAAGTGAGTACTGGTTACAGTTATTCACGTAGTCTTTATTCTCCGAATGAGCTATATATCCACTGTTGAATGCTCTTCCTATTTGCAAAATACTTGTTCATATGTATGGGACTCTTATGCTTTCTCTCATTTCAGAGAAGTTTTATCCAAAAACTTTTCTCTGGAGCTGTTCTGTACAGCAGAGGACAGGATCTAACCCTTTTTGTTGGACATACAAAGGATAATAACCTAATGTATTTCGGTACCTCTGGAATAAATGGATCAGGTACTCCGTTGATATTTCTTAGGATATCACTTATAAAACCTCTTCTCAACATGATGTCCTAGACTCACCTGGATGCATGAACCAGGCAGAGAAAAGTGTTTAGAACAAACCCATACTGTGATTTTTTCTTTTCATGTATAGGTGCAGTGACGAGCACAGATGTCTTTGGGACAGGCTTAGATACATCAGACAGCTAAGATCATAAGAGATTTTTCAAGACCACCACAGTGAGTTATGATACTAATTCTTGTGGACTTCCCAGTATTTGATCATCCCCAAGCTTGTAAGACTTGGGTCATCTCCAGTCAGCGACACGATGCCTCGGTACAAATCAGGGCATCTTTAGCTTTCTGATCAGCTGAAGGCAGCTGCTTTTTGCCATTCACTTTGGTTGTCCAAATGCAGTTAAGACAAAACTTTATCTTACTGTTATGAATACAGACCCTCACTCCTTTGACTTTAAAGGAAACCTGCCTCCATTGATGAAACTGGTAACTTAATTATTTTATTTAAGAGGACCGGTTCAGTAATTTCCTAATATTGTCACTGTGTGGGCTCCATTGCCTGTCCCTTACGCAAAATAAGGTAAATACAAATAGGGAGCTGTTTGCTCTGAAGGGAAGCTTTGAACCAGACATATGTTAGGTATCTCCAGAGAACTGTGAAAATTTGGGAAAACACAAGGTATATTCTGTAAGGTAAATATATCTATCTGTTAATATTTATCTTTTCAATGTTTGCAGAGTTTCACTCTTATCCATGTACTTCACTCATCCATTTATTAATGCTTTCTGGTTCTACACTCAGTGTTGAAAAAGACTTATTTGGTGAAATTGCAATGAAAAGCTGTTAATACTTTTCCTACATACACTAACCTTTACAGAATACATAGGTCTCAGAAATAGACTTGATGGGTTCCTGAGAAGCACAGAGATGCAATGCCTGCAGTCAGCCTGTTGTGCAACAGCTCAAATAGTGCACTAGGAATTCCAGGGCTCTAGATTAAAATATTAGTCACAGATAATCTCATTTGTTTTGTAATTCTTACTGCTCTACTCTTTAAGTGCAGAGCACATCAAAACCAAAGGGCAGAAGGGCTCCATTTTTAAAGAAAACATTAATAAACAGACTCATGTAGGGTCGCAGGAAGATCAGAGGACCCTGTGGCAGTAAGTAATAGCCATTCCACTTCCAGGAACAATTAGCTCTGAAAGCTTTTCAGATGACCTATTTTCTAGAAAGACTGTAATGCACTTCTTAAAATCTGGCATTCTCTTTTACCTCTTCTCCTCACGTTAACTGAAATCCTTTTTCACAGTTACAGAACTGGATAACAACAAAAAAGAAACAAGCGAAAAACTTATGAATGAATTAATTTTATTTTAACCTGAGAAGACATCAGGAAATTTGACCTAATAAACACTATTATATAATTTGGTTATATCTGAATTAAGGCCAATATCTTGTTCTTAAACGAAGCAAAGCTTTCTGATGGGGTCTGAGCCTTCATTTGAAAATGGAATAAGATGAGTATTTCTGTCAATCATGTAGGCACACGGGTTAATCACAGTTCAGCCACTTAAAACTATTCTACATTCCTTTTTGAAGAAGAACCTACATTATATGCCATTATTAGCGGAGTTCACAGACTACGGAATGAAGTAATCTACGAACAGATTTAATTATATAAATTTGAGAGAAAGAAAAACTCTTGAATAAAAAAAGCAAGTCCTCTTGAATAAAAAAGTAAGATTTAGAAACAGAGACTAAAATAGACGTGTTTTATATCTCTCAGAAACAGAAAATAAGACTTCAGTAAGAACTTCTTACTAAGGAGTGCTGAAAGATCCTCAGACATCATTGTCCATCAAGTCAAATTAAAAACATATTTGCCATATTTATCACTTCAGATTTTGGACTTAGAATGATTAAGTATAAAGGAAACAAAACTGGCAACAATGGTCTTTCTTCAATGTATTGTCACAGAAGAAAAAAAGCCAAAAATGGATGGAAATGCCGTTTGCAGGTAATGGAGGACATGCAAAGATAAGGCTCAGGATCTCAAAAGATTAAGCTTATGATGTACTGGTGGGAGTGCTCAACAGCCTGTGAAACGGTTCATGAGGCAAATAACTCTGAACCTTGTTCACTGCAAAAAGGTTCTGGTATGCAAGTTTTGGGCACAAAACTCTTTAGACTGGAAAACCCTCTTCAGAGTTCCCACAGACATGGGACTCTGCACTGGGAAGAGTTTGCAGCTAGGCGCCTCTAAAAAAACCACCACCACTGGAGTTGACGTACACCACATTTTATGCTTCAGTGAAGCACGGAGCAAAACTCTGCAAAGCTCTGCTTTGGAGGGTCATCATTTACCTCCAAACTGCAGGAGTGAAGGAATAGCAATGTACTTCCAATGACAGAAGAAAGAGAGGGAGTTTCACTGAGCTGTGAAAAGAGATGGCCAGTCCACGGGCAGCGAACCTGTGCTTCTTCACAGTCTGTGTGATTTCAATACATCACAATTCCCTGTAACCACATTAGTGTATCTCGCCAGAGTCTGTTGCTTAGATGACACCGATTCTGTAAAACTCTGACACAAAAACAGTGGTTTTAGTATCCGTGCACTTCCTATGGTGCGGCTGGGTAATTTACAGACAGCAAATTTTTAAGAAAGAACAAATGGAAAACGAAATGGGACTATTAGCCCTTCCAAGACTAAGCATGTAGGAACCAGATGGGACAAAGCCAGAATGTCCAGGAGGAGCCATCACAACCACTCAGCTGTTTCCCTGGCCTTGGTAGTCCTAGTAGAGGCAGTCCTAGTAGGGGCAGTCTAATCCCCAGGAAATCTGTCCCTCTGAAGGACGAACATGTCAACCAGAAGCAACGGGTTTTCTACAGGAATTGCTGAAACAATGGTGTGTCTTATGCTCAAGGTCAGACGGGATGATTAGAATGACACCCTTGACCTAGAAGCTTATGACTCAATGGTAGTTTGTCATGGACAAATATAGTAGCCATTTAAAAAAAGATAATTTTGACCAAAGTGATTTCAGACAAATATCAGTGATAAACTGACACTGAAAGGATTCCCCTCTACAAGCAGATACATCAAATGAGGAGATGTGTACTTACAGGAAACAGAAAGATCCTTTCAAGACTTAAAACTTGGGAAAAGCATCAGTTACAGACAGATTTCCTGCAGCTTTTTTAAATGTTTTGGTAACAGCTGTCTCCAGTCCTGTGGAAATATTCCAGAAGGGAATCCTGTCCCATGACACATGGACTGCTTTGATCACATATTGATTATAAAAGCAGATACAGAAGGTCACAGTGACAGAAACTTTCTTTTCTTAATGTGGAACCTGACCTTTTAACCAAGACTTTAGCTACTTGTGCACCTGAAATTGTTCCTACTCTCACCTAGAAGAGTCAAACGACCCTGATGAAATGTAAATTTCCAGTAGTCAATACTCGTAATAGTTTTCCTTTACTGCATCAAACTCAGCTAGCAGTGAGATCAGCCTTCCTTGGCTGATCCTTCTTCCTTGGGTTTGCTGAGAAGCCAGTAGGTGTAGGTGGAGACACGTAGCTTGGAAATGGTTTGGTGAAAGTGAAAATATTTGCCTTAATGTTTCTGAATTCTTTTGTACTTCGCCACTCCTGTCAGCAAATATTGTTTGCTAAAATATTCCATTTTGGATAGTAAGCATACACCTTTATCCCTTCACTAAATTTTTTCATGTGTTTTGTATGGATCTTTTGTTTATGCCAAAACCAATGACAAGAACCAATGCTTTTAAGGGCGATTGTCCGCTAGAATCATAGAATCATAGAATCATAGGGTTGGAAGGGACCTCTGGAGATCATCTAGTCCAACCCCACTGCCAGAGCAGGGACACCTTAGAGTAGGTTGCACAGGAACGCATCCAGGCGGGTTTTGAATGTCTCCAGAGATGGAGACTCCACCACCTCCCTGGGCAGCCTGTTCCAGTGCTCTGTCACCCTCAAGGTAAAGAAGTTCCTCCTCACGTTTAGGTGGAACTTCCTATACTCAGGTTTGTGCCCGTTACCTCTTGTCCTATCACTGGGCACCACCGAAAAGAGCCTGGCCCCATCCTCCTGGCACCCACCCTTGAAGTATTTATAAGCATGGATCAGGTCCCCCCTCAACCGTCTTTTTTCCAGACTAAAGAGACCCAATTCCCTCAGTCTTTCTTCATAAGAGAGGTGTTCCAGTCCCCTAATCATCTTGGTAGCCCTATCCTGTACCCTCTCCAGCAGTTCCCTGTCCTTGAGCTGGGAAGCCCAGAACTGGACACAGTACTCCAGGTGCGGCCTCACCAGGGCAGAGTAGAGGGGGAGGATGACCCCCTTGACCTGCTGGCCACACTCTTCTTGATGCACCCCAGGATGCCATTGGCCTTCTTGGCCACCAGGGCACATTGCTGGCTCATGGTCATCCTGTTGTCCACCAGGACTCCCAGGTCCCTTTTCACAGAGATGCTCCCCAGCAGGTCAGCCCCCGACCTGTACTGCTGCATGGGGTTATTCCTCCCCAGGTGCAGCACCCTACACTTGCCCTTGTTGAATTTCATAAGATTCGTCTCCACCCAACTCTTCAGCCTGTCCAGGTCTCTCTGTATGGTGGCACGGCCTTCTGGTGTCTAGGACATTTTTGATTCTCAGAAACCTTATATTCTTCACCTTTGTGATCTACCACATACCTGAACCTTCATATCCTTCCATGTAGAATGAAACAAACCATGGAAAATGGAGATATCCAAGAGACTGAAGCGGAAAGCATGCTATTTACTTTCAACTGACTTTACACAGACACAGCAGTTTGTGAATCCTGTCCAAAGCAGTTTCTGAATTATGACCATACTACATATTAAGGGGAGAAAGAAATGCCTGTGAGATCCTTTTATCATTGCTAAAGCATATGGAACGCTAGAGAGAATATCCATCCTTGGCTCCCCTACCTACATTATAGGTTTATGACTTCTTACATTCCTATTTTGTGTGTGAGTTGCGAGACCATGTACAGCATGGACTAACACAGGATGAGAGAGACAAAGATTATTCTGCTATTGCTATTTGTACTTCACAAGCTGGGAACAGCAAAAAGGGTCAATTTTTCAAAGCTGTCTGAAAGCTGGAGGCAACAACACTTAGGTGCTTCAAGTTTACATGCTTGCTTGGTTGCTATGTAAGTTTCCTTAGGAAGCTGATTCCTGAAATGGCAAACAAATAAACACTTATTTCATTCCTGACCCTGATACTGAAGCCCAAGGATCTAAGCAAGAAAAAGGGAGCTCTGCATTTCTGCTGTAGTTCAGCTTCACAGACTGGGGGCAAGTGAGGGCAGCATGCCCCTGCGCCTCTTTCTTCCCACTTCCCTTGGGATTTGGGGAGGTAGGTTTGAGCTCTGAGGCTGAGTGCAGTGGGTGGGCAGCGAACCGTATGGAAAGTTTCCCAAACCAAAACCACTTGCCCTTGAGACAGATGGTTGTTCTTGATTCTTTCGCTTTTGATGCAAGCAGGGTGCCAAGGCCCAGGAGCCCCCATGTTTCTCAGGGTAAGCCTACTGACCATGTCACTCTTGGCATCTTCTGCCTGCACAGATCCAGGCATCACACCTGAGCCTCTCCCAAAGATGAGCTGCTGATGAAAACTGAGCAAAAGCTAGAAACCATGAGAAGCAGCAGGTCCCAAGACTGCCTGCTCCACAGTGCCCACAGGAGGTCAGATAGCAGCTGATCCCTTCCATGCCATCTCCTGCTCATTTTCCATGGGTGTTCAGATGTCAGCCATCTCCCCTGGGGCACGGTGGCCTGCTGGTGCTCAGAACTGGAAAGTGATGGGGCAGCACACTGTCACTTTGGGGGTAGCCCTGGCTACAGTCAGCGTTCCCACATGCTTGTCCCTTTGTGAATCTGCTGCTATGCCTCTTTTGGAAAAGACACTCGGATTCCTAAGTCATTTAGGAGCTTTAACATGTTTCTCCCAAAGTAACTGGCCCAAGGTCACAGAGGAAATCTGTAGCAGAACTGGGAAATAAATCAAGATCTGAGTCCCAGTCCGGAACCTCAGGCACAAAACTACCATTTTTCATAGGAGGCTTAAATATGTGATGAGTTCTTTTATAATCATATAGTTTCCTTTCCAATGCCTTAAAGTTTTCTTGTTACAATCATTAAACTACTAGCTGTCCACTTTTAACAGTTCTGCAGGAATTCTTTCATGTCAGTAGTGTTTGATAATAGGCCACATATGAGGTTCCAAACTTACTTTTTCCATTATTAACCTTTCATTTACTGATGATATTTCCCTCAGTATGTTTTACTCTTATACCGTCCTGCACCATATGTTTATAATCATCTGAAACTTCTGAGTAATCCCATTATTTTTCTATTCTCTCACACATCATAAATGTGGGCTGTGTTCCAGGACAATTTATGCAGGATTAAAACATGGAATTGGCTTCAATGCTTCATCGATGATGTCTTTAGAGTTTATCTCCCAAATTTGTATCCTTCTCAGCACTAAAAGTCTAGGAGATGGAGATCACAAACACACAGTCACACACGCTCACACGCATATTGAATACCAAAGTGAGTGAAATAAGAAGAGGAAAAAACAGGATTCGTCAAGGAAAAATACTTCATTCAAAGCTGATTGAAATCAAGAAGATGACTTCCTTTCGCTTCTCTGTGCCTCACACTAGCTCGCTACGTCTAACAGGGAAGCCTGAAATAATTGTTGTACTGATGAAGTGCAGGACTGTAGAAAAGTTTTTTCCAAAGGGCAGGCACAAGCAGGGAGTGCATGACAGAAGAAACAGTGAGTATGTGACAGGGGAAATAGTAACTGAGAAAAATCTGGAAGCCTAAAGAGAACAAGATTCAGCCTATAAACCCGATGTGTGAGGCAGCAGCTAACACCTCCCCAAGTTCACTGGTTTTAATTAGCCGGTTTTCCTTTGCCCTAAAGGAGAGAAAGCATCAAAAGTCCTCCCTCCAGAGAGCCCAGTGCCTGCTTCCTTCCAGTGAAGGAGCTGGTCTGGCTGCATCCTTCTGCAAACCCAGTGGTGGGCCAAAGGTGTCACAAAGGCCACGTGGCCAAAGTCATGAAAGACTTGGAGGTAATGAGCACTGCAAGTGCAGATGGGGTGACAGGGTGCAAGCAGGGACTCTAAAAGCCAATCATAAACAAGTGGGTGGCAGTAGAGGGAGGAGCAAGTTCTGAAGATAATGAGAGAGGACAGGAATCACCAGGAGCAACGCTTGCTGGAGGCAGCTTTTCGCAGCTGGCTCAGGACTTGGCAGTCAATTTTAACAACCATTCTACCAAACCTACTGAACCATCTCCAGCTATAGAGCTGCGGCTTCAGGCTCTGAGCCAAACATACATCATGAAGATAGATGTGTTCCTCTCAGCATGTGGCCTTTGTTCCAGTAAATGGGGTAGTCTTTTGGTAGGACAGAAGACACAAATGTAGCATGGAAACCCTAGGTTTCTTCAGACAAGTGCAAGCTTCTGCTTATAGAGAAAATCAGATGTTTGCTAGAAACTAGCACCATTCTGACTTCTTTATGATTTTTTTTAAACTGTCACAACATGCCCTAGTAAAAAGTCCTCCCTCAGCTCTCCTGTAGGCCCCATTTAGGTACTGGAAGGCCGCAATAAGATCTCTCCGGAGCGTTCTCTTCTCCAGGCTGAACAGCCCCAACTCTTTCAGCCTCTCCTCATAAGAGAGGTGCTCCAGCCCTCGGATCATCCTCGTGGCTCTCCTCTGGACACACTCCAGCAGGTCCACATCCTTCTTATGTTGGGGACTGCAGAGCTGGATGCAGTACTCCAGGTGGGGTCTCACAAGAGTGAAGTAGAGGGGCAGAATCACCTCCTTTGACCTGCTGGCCACACTTCTTCTGATGCAGCCCAGGATACAGTTGGCCCTCTGGGCTGCAAGTGTGCATTGCTGGCTCATGTTGAGCTTCTCGTCAGTCAGCACCCACAGGTCCTTCTCCTCAGGGCTGCTCTCCAGCCATTCCCTGCCGAGCCTGTATTTGTACTTGGGAGTGCCCCGACTCAGGTGTAGGACCTTGCACTTGGCCTTGTTGAACTGCATGAGATCAAAGTCTTCTCTGCAGCCCAGGCTGCACCTTCTTTGTCTTCTATATTTCGAGACAATTCCGGCAACAAAGGATGAAAGTTTGCAAACTTATTTCTAGAAGGGTCCTTCAGGAAAACACTTTAGTATTTTGGGGTGAGCTGAAAGGTGTGATGCAAATAGAAAAAGGCGGTGCATACAGCTTGGGACAACTGGAATCAGCTTCAATATTGATCCTAAATATCAACTGGGACTCATCCCAAATGCAAGAGCTATCTTACGAGAAAGAAGGTTTTTATTTAGCAATTAAAGAATACATAGTACTCACTTCATATGACAGTTTTATATGTCGCTTTGCTTCATTTTGTTACTTCTGAGTTCAAGACATCAAAACCAAAAGCCTTTTAGCCCAGTCTTTCTCTGTATATTTTTTGTATCTGATGGGAAATAGTGTGTCCGTACATTTATCACTTAGGGGCTTTTCCAGTCCAGACTGAATATTCTCACAGCACACTCCTGAAGACACCTCACCCCGTGCAGTGCCCTTCTGGGCAGTCGAACTGAGTGTTACCTGATGGGAAGGGGTTGTGCAGCAGGATTAGGATGAGAGGCAGTGACAGGGTGCCGGCAGAAAGTCCGGATAACAAAGGATTAATCAGGCAGTTCCAGAAGGATTCATAATGATCTGATGCACAGTGCTAAGGCTGCAGCAGCGCATTCCACTATTTTTAATAAAAATGAGGTCTCAAGTCCACTACGGAGAAAGGGACAACATCTGTACTAGGAAATTAAATGGGCCAAGGACTGTTATTTGTCCCTGAGGCCATCTGGCATGGCATGACTCACAGTCACACTGTGGGGCTTTGTCACCCCTCCAAAACAGACAGAGGGGTGGTCCCTAACCCTGCGCTACCTGAATTGCGCCCAGGCGTTACCTGGGAGGGCGTGTGGTGCCAAAAGCAGTACCAGACAATCAATTTAAGCCTGTGGATGATTGGATGTAATGGGTCTGCGTGCAGGCCTTGGTCAGTCTGCTGGTATAGTCACTGCCGATTAGTCTTACCTTTTCCTTGGTCACTACATACATACTCTACCTTCCTTGATAAAATATTTACTGAATAGCAACAATAACAATAACAACAACCATAACAATAAACAACTATTACCTTAATAATTATCTGGATAACATCAGGATGGCACTGGAACATGCACTTAGACGTAGGAGGTAAGATGACACTGCCTGGACTATGTAAGCACTCTGATTTGGAGTCTTAGTACGGCTTTGAACCATTCACCACCCATAAGATCATTTTGTGGAGTGATTTTCTTGAGTGCAAGTTAGATTGCTTTTGAAGGACATTAAACTGGACCCTTGTCTACTGGAGAGCACCACAAACTTTCCAAATGAGGGCCTAAAAAAAGTTATGTTTTTTTTAATAGCTTCAAACCACTATTATTAAATGCAAACTAAAATTACAGCAATGAGTAAAAGCAATTGGTTTTTAGAAAAAGGAAAGTGCAAAAATGCAAACATGGGAAAACGTTGAATACATACTGTGAGCACTATAAATTAAAAAAAAAAAAGAAAAAGGGAAAACGGGGCAAATACTATGATTTGAACTTATCAGTGACAGTGCAATGCAGACAGCTCCCACAGCTCTGAACGTTACAGGCTACAGCTGTTTGTGGCTGTGGGTTTTCTGCCTGGTGACCCTTCAGGAATCTGAAGAGCTGGAAGCAATATTGTTGCAGCAATAAAGTCGTATTTGGGTTGGAGGGATCTGAGGTGGGCCCTGCTGTGGTCAGTGCCTTGTGAGAAGGAGCTGTGTTTCAGGTCCTTGAGAACCTTGCTTTTCCAGTCTGATGACTCTTTGGAGGCCTGGGGATCCAGAGATGGAGCCACTTGAGGCTGCAGGACGGTGCCAAGGAGAGAGGAGAGTGGGAGGCAAGCTTCAGCATAGTGTGTTTTCCGTAAGGGCTGCTTGTCTGTTCAGAAACACATTAAACTCCCTGTCCTTTCCCACCGACTCCTGGGTCATTGCAGGGTTTCTGTCAACTCCCCACTCACAGAAAGACGGTTCTCTGCCAGTTCCTGGGCTGCATTTTCGCATGTCTAGCTGCAGATCTGAAAAGTTGTGAGTTCTCCAACCATTTCCTCACTCTCGGATTTTGCAACACATTTTGATAAGAGAAATGTCTCTGGAAGCTGCTTTGTTAAATCCTGCTCATAGTTCAAAAAGTAACCAAGGGTTTGTTTTCTCCCCAGTTTCTACCACAAATAAACAATTCCCTCCTTAAAATGTCATCCTTATAATCTCTTGTCAGCCTCAGGAGAATGAAGGTAGTAAGTCCTTTCCAACCTACGTCCATATCCCTGGAAGTCCTGTCTCAATGAACGATCTTTGCATTCCAAAGGTCTTTGCAGTGAGCAGCCAAGAGTTTCTAGTTGCTGGCTTGCTGTTTTTCCTATTGGTTTCTGTCACAGCAGTGGGCTGGCAAGTATAGACACCAGCTTTATCTTTATGTGCAGGAAATGTTGAGGTAGGATGAGGGCAAGACTATTTAGCCAAATAGGGAAGCAGACGTTAGTTGTTCTGGGCAGATAAGTTAGTAATGGCACTGACATCTCTGCAGCTATAACTCAGTTATAATATTGGAGGATTTGTCACTGATCCATGGGCTCAGGGAGCAGGGAAAATGATTGCTTAGGAGGTCTAAGGGGAGCAAAGCAAGATATTTTCTGTTGTTAGTCGCCTGCTGTTTTGAGTGACTGGGAAAGTTTAGCCATTTATTCTGGAATAAGTGGAAGAGATATAGTAGAGTGTTAACTGAGCTTACATGTTCATTTTCCAGACTTTTCAGTCACAAGGCTTGTGGTGTAATACATGAAGTTTGGAGATTGCTGGTCGGTCCATTTGCAGTTAATATGACTTGAATACACTGTTGCCTGGTACTTGCGGTATACGGAAAACACCTTCCATGGTCTTGCACTAATAGATACTACAGGATGGACTTTGAAAGCACATCCTAGATACCTTAAAAGCACTGTAGTACATGACCAATGGAATGATTTCAAATGTTCTTCATATAAACTCATTAATTCCCGCTTTGTGACATATTCAAGGAAGGACACCATGGTAAAGTTACCTGTGTTGGATACGGAGCGTTGGAGGAGAGCACAGCAATGGAGGCAGAAGATCCGGCAGCAGGAGGAACATGAAGGGTCAAAGCATTGTGTGTGTAGCATTGGGAGGAGAGTTGTTAAAGCCACTGGGTACAGCAGTGTAGTTATAGCACATCCCCAACTGAATGCACAAAAGAAGGGAGATGTGGGGAGGGTTGTAAGCAGGGTGACAGGGAGGGGATGCAAGTAAGTAGGACTGAGACACATAAATGCATCATATAACCAATGGCAAAGTTTCAGATACTGTAGTCAAGGAGTCGTAAAATTTCCCTGAGTACACACAGAGGCCATGGCAGGAGCAATCAGTCCCAGCCATGCTCCTGTCATTCAGGAGCCTGCAACTGTTTTGCTGGGAAGTCATGGTGTTAAATCTGACCTTCTGGACTAACTCCAGCAAGAAACAGCTGTGTTTCAACCTATCTGCAGCTAACATTTAACTGTGAATTTTACAGGTATTTGAATTTATAATCAAATATTTACAAGTTAGAGATATTACGTAATACTTAATGCACAGTAGTAAGTAATGAAGACAGCAGGAACAGACTGGGACAATCTAGGTAGGCTATTTGAAAGCCAGAGTGACACAGTCACTGAAGTCAGACTTTGTCTTAATCTTATACTATGGCAGCTACTATAGAGATGCTGATGACCGTCTCTGTGCTGTTGCCAGGGTGCATTCTTTCCAAAACGCCCTTTGTTGCTTGTTGGAGAAGTCAATGTCCTGGGAATCTAGGATAAAATCAGGCGATGCCATTCTTCGCTGGGATTGTGGACCATACTAGCATCAAACTCAGCACTGCACTGCTTGAGCTGCAGCTGTTAGAGAAAAATGATAGAAGGACAGCAAGGACCCAATACCCCAAACCCCAAACTAGGAAGCACTGGAGAACTAAAACATACAGTAGGCTGAGGAAGGAAAAAGAGAAAAGGAAGGTTTTATTCAGAGCATTCCTTTGTAGTAGCAGGGGGAGGGGGGCAGAGGGTAAAAGAAAGAAAACTAAAGAAGTTTTCATTGAGTTGTTTAATATTGTATTTTAGTTCAGAATTTCAGGAAAAAAATAATCAATAATTTGTGGAATTCTTTGGATTCTTATGTAACCTGCGTGTACCTGCTTTATTATTAACAAGGAGCCAGCCAACAGTAGCAAATATCCATGAATCCAGGTACTGCCTGGACAAAAGCTATCAGAGGAAACAATATAATAATAATGTTTTTTATCATAATAACAAGGGGACTACAGAGAGACAGACATTTTTACATTTGGAATGGTGCAGGACGGAGATGTGTGAACAGGCTGATGGGGACCACACAGGACAAGCCAGAGTGCTGCTCTCTGGTGTACAACAAGGGCACAGAAGAAAGAAGTGGATGAGATAGAGAGAAGGACATCCGTGAAGACATCCATGCACAGCTGTTTTACTTTTTTCACTTCTGGCCAGAACACTTCACAGTTTTCATAGCTGGAAAGATATAGCTGTGGAAACGGTACGTATTTTCCAATTTATTTACAGTACAAGGGTGAAGACTAATGATGGAGGAAAACCCATACCCATGGATGAGTCTCTTCTAAAAGGCTTTCAGGAGGATCCTCTGCTAAACCAGATCCAGACACTAATCTCTTGGATACTGTAGACTAGAATTTTGCCTCACATGAATGTGAAGACATTAGGCATTCCTCATGGCAATGAAGATGGCAAAGGCATATCACTTTATGAGGTGTTCTCACAATACGGTCATTAATGGAGATGATAATAAAACTCTTGGGACTATATAAACCCTTTTTTTATGTTCCGCCCACCATAAGGCTTCAACCATGATAAAATTTATCTGTTAGTGTGCCTCTGTGGGCATAAAACTGTTATCATCCCACTGTATAAATGGGAGACAGCTCAACCAACAGGTGTCCAAGCTTGTCCAGCATCACAGAGGAAGAGAAAATCCCCAAATAAAAACCTAAGTCAGTTATGTTCTGAATTACATCTAAGTACTTATAAATGCAACAACATCTTTTTTTCAGAAGCTGCCTCACCTTTTTGTAAATAAAGCCCATAATCCTGAAGTCCATATTAATGTTCCCCAGGTGCCTCAGCTTTGGTCCTCAGCCCCCAGCTGCCTCAGTTTTGGCAGCATTGAGCAACTGAGTGGTTAAATCACCCCTGTGCCCTGACAGAAGGCACAAATTAAACACTTTTCTGTTCAGCCCGCTCTCAGCTCACACCCTACAGAATGGGCTCCAGGCAAAATGTGGTCATTCCCTGTCTTTTATCCAATGCAGATGTCATTTTAGTGCTTACAGAAGATGTGGAGGCCCCTGGCAGCAGTACTCCAGCCACCAGGCCTCAGCTTGTTTTGCAGGTTCTGTGAAGGACCTATGTGGGAGGGAGGGTGGAGGGGGTGGAAGGAGGGCTAGCTGCATTCAGACAGCAGACAGGCAAACCCAGCCTCATGAGCTGAAGAGTGAACACGAGGGGATTCTCCTAGAAGGGCTATTTTTAGGTTCATCTGGATCATATTAAGTATTCACTGGCACCCGAGGCTCCCTTTCTCCCACTCAGTGATGCTACAGGACCATATTTGATCCTTCCAGAAGACCTACACAGAAGAAAGACTTGAGCAGTGATGGCCTTGATCCCAAACAATTACTGTAACTAATGTGTTGTCAGCAGTGACAAATGAGGAAGAAATTATATTTTTTCAGCTGTGAAAAAAGGACTGGTCTAGATTCAGTGTTGAACTGAGCCCTGGCTCCACAGCTCTGCAGCAGCATTTAGAAATGTGAATCCTAAATAGGAGGGATGCTTTGGTCCCAGAGTAGCAGGATTTTAGACACACCCCTCCTTGTTCACCCATTTTTATTAGCCATACCAGTCAGTTTTCTATGAAGTGACTTGGATTGGACGAATCATTCTGATCTTGTGCATCATTGGAACTGAACTGCCTTTTCCTACAGTGGATGCCAGTGTTTTTCTGCAAACCCATCTTCCTTCACTGAGGAGGAATCTTTCCCATCTCTCTATAAATATTTTTGCCACCATACTAATCTGTATTAATTAAGAATTCTGGATGATTCTGGATGGAGCTTGGCAGGAGGAACCTGAATTTAGCAGACGCAGAATGACTACAGAGTAAATCAGAGAGAAAACACCCTTTTCTAGTACAGTCAGATATTGTTGTTTCCCCGTGTCAGGGTAACGTGTAAGTTATTTCCAGTGATGCAGGAGAAAAAAATGAACAAAAAGAAAAGGCAAAAAGTTTTTAAAAAACACCCCAAACTGTTGTTCCCTGGGCACTGGCAGGTCACACAGTTTACTACATTGCTGCTTGTATATGTGATAAAGTGCAAACAGATCAAGGCAGAGAAAGGTGCTCCACAGCATAAATATTTTCTGAAGCAGGCACTTTAGATGCTGCTAACAGATTGACTTGTATAACTCTCTTGCAGGTTTCTAGAACCCTGGATACTCTATACTTTTTAGTAATATGACATATTTCCATAGCACAAAGTGCTGAAAAATAACAATTACTGCAGTGATTTGTATTTACACAGTTTGGAGGGTATTAGGACTGTGAGAGGGGTTGACAAAGAGTGGCAGATGAACTGCTTTTCCAGTATCTGTAAAGTTGGGATATTCGGCACTTGCTGGGGATGAATATTCCATATTGAGAATTTAAAACTTTCCGTAATTCTTATATATATATATTGAAATTTTGACACCTGCCCTGTAAAGTGCAAGTGCGAGGAAAGGACTCACAGGCATAATCATCTTCCATATATTTTTTGAACACTCATATGACTTTTCCAAATAATTGCTCTTTGAATTTTATACATTGTTATACCAGGTGGCAAACTGCAATGGAATAAACTGCGTAGTACCTTGTCATGTAATAGAAAAGCATGCAATATCGAGCAATATATCCAGTAAACTCGACACCTATCACCTCCTGCTTTTGAGTGGGTTGTTTACTAGATTATCTGGGCTGGGTTCGTGTTGTCTGCATGAAGGCTTCATGGGCTCTGTCTTCATTGTGAGCACCAATTTGCAGCATTCTCTCATGCCAAGATACTTGTGCATGGTTTTATCAAGGGTGACAGTGATTTATTCAAAGAAAAATTTCTGCCTACATTTCGTGGTGGGTTTGGCAATCACCTCTTTTCCAAACTTGCCGTATCCTCCAAGAAAGAGGAATTAGGTTTAAGAGGCTCTGCAGCTGTTTGGCATCTGATATTCAGAGCTTATTATTAGCGATTTGTGATCTCTAACCAGTCAGATCACTCCTTTCTCTAAACATTTTTTACTTTATTTTTTTCACAGGGAACATAAAGCTTTCCTCCTTTAAAGTCCAATGAAGGGAGGTGAAGACATTTATTTTTCAAATGTTAATAAAATGAACTTTATATTATTATTTCAATGACTGATTAAAAATATTATTTATACCATACGAGTGCTTCTATGCATATTATAGGGTGTTTCATTTGTGATCCAGTTGAGATAGAACAGCTCCATTTCACTTAACAGTCGTACAGAATAAATCCAAATTATTCACAGAACCCTAAGTAATATAAACAGAAGTACCTCCGAGTAACGTATATGTTTATGGTTTTCCATTCTATGGAAAAGAGACATTTGTATTTGCAAGGATTCAGGGAAGTCCTGTGGCTTGTATTAAGCAGGAGGTCAAAATAACCGATCACAGTGGTCTCGTTGGTCTTATATTCCATGAACCTGTAATGAGTTACACCTTGCGTAACTCTTGCAGGCCCCATTTCATTGGCCCCAATGGTGGTGAACCCATGTAAACCGGTGGAGGACTTTGCCCAATATTCTCTCTTTCCGAAATTGTCAAGTAAATCTTACTTACGGAATTACCATGAGTATGTTCTGAGCAAGTTTCCCCTTAGATTTTGTTAACGCAAATCAAGTGTTTTGTTCTGGTCATGCAGAACAACCCCTGTGTGCTGAACTGTGCCATGCTCAGCACTGGCTGTAAGCCACCGAAGGGTCATGTACTCATGGAACTGAACAGAGGTCAGCAAGCTCAGTTTTCTATGTAAACAATTGTACAGATCTCCAGCTCCAAAGATCAGTGTCATCAACTGTGTTATTCGAAATCACTTCTCATTCAAACTTTTTTCCTCAATATGGATCTGAAGTAATGTTTCCTTTGTCATGTGCTTCCTTGGAACTCACTTGTGCTGGAGCCTTGAGTTGGTACTGGGGTCACGTGCTTAGGCCAACCGTTTCCTTCAGTCTGAGTTATATATTGGGCAATATTTACTGCTGCAGATAATTGCAGTATTTTGCTCTTTAACACATCTTTCATCTTGAAAGCCTTCAGGAACTATACAAATGTTATTGAGGTATGAAAAGGCTCCCGAGAGGTTGGGCAGTATTAACATAAGTATTCTGCAGGTGAATAAACCTGGCAGAACCTAGGGTTGTGAAGCAGTCTCAACTCCCAGTCTCTTGCCATAGCCACTAGATAATGGAAAAAACACCAGGTTAAACTAGTAAGTCTTATTAAAAAGTCTTTTTGGTTGCATTTGCATCACTGTGATGCTGCTGAATTCAGTAAGCTTTCACTGGTTGGTTGTATTTCTATGCCCAAAACAACGATCATTGTGTTAAAAATCCTCATGGAAAACTGGGCTAAAAAGGAAACTTTTCTATCTGCTTCTTTGGCTTTTTCACTTCTTTTCCAGGACTCTCTGTTCTGTACAATGCAGAGGTGCTTCCAAGATAAGTCTCGTGCTCAGAGATATTCATGGCGGTCCCAGTTTGCTGCCAGTGGGCTTTTGGCCAGTTGTCCCAGCTCACAGAACTGGCAGAGTATGCTCTGGCCAGAAATGCAGAACCATTCCCAAAGTAGAAAAATAGTCCTTAAAAGATAGTGATCTGGCCCCTACAGCTGAGGAACAGTTTCAGTGCCATGTTTGTAAGAAGCAATTCTCATTTCCATCAAAAGGTTTTCGAGCTAAAACGAATTAGATTATGGCTGCAATAGGGTTTGTATCAACTGCTCAAAGACAGCCTAGCATGATCCATTAGATACAGTCTGGGAATCCAGCAAAATGATTTCTACTACTGGCATATGAGTGTTCATGGGAAAAAACAATCTGAGTTTTTTGTTCTTTCAGCTCCTGTGTCTGTCCAAAGCAAGTAATTATATGGACTTCATTTATAAAGCACCTTGAGATGTGCAGAGTACTAGTCTAACAGCTGGGTGTTATTATTAGTCTGTTCAGTTGATGTTTTATACTATATCCATGGCAATGGTATATCTGAATGACTTCCAAAGGTAAAAATAAACAATGTGGTTATTTAAACATTATTTCTCCCATAAAGGAAGATGTGTACTTATTTTTAGTTCAGTATTAACAAATACTAGCAAAATCCAGATTGAAAGGACATGAAGAAAGGAAAGTGCAGGAAAAAAGGTTGGATTTGGACTGGAAAGCGATGGTGAGAATTGCATAGTTCTGAGTGAAATTAACTTTATGATTCTGATTTATAAATCTTTCTTTATGTAAATGAGTTTCACAGATTGAAAGGTTTCCAGAGAAAGGAGCTCTTAACAATAGTTAATATCTTGGTGGGAGGGCAGTCCATCACAGGTTTTAGTCTCTATATGCAAAAAGAAGAACAAGGTTTTATCTTTTATGCATCATTAATAAATGCTTAAAATTGTGGGGAGGATACTAGACTTCAAGAACTAAAAGTAGTTGGTAGGAAGGCTTGACATTTGACCAAGGACAGCTGCAAACTCTTTTCCTCCTCTGTTATGAAAAATGGTTACCTGAGACTGCCGACCAGTGCTTTGGCAGGTTTGCAACACCACTTCACAGTAAGTTACAGTTATGAGTTTATTCTCTTGTACTATATTGCCTCAGCATCAGTTTTAAAGATTCCTGGAAACACTGCTTGAAGAGTCACCTGCACTTCCAGATCCATCAGGCTTAAAAAAACCATCATGAAGTACATGTTGACCCTAGTGATGTATGCGATTTCCCTGGTTGTTGTACTTCCATAGCTCCTTTGTTGTCCATCTTATCCCATGAAAATTCACGATGTTACAGCATAGCTCTGCAAAAACCCTTTGAAGGAAGGATGAGGAACTAAGCCACAGAGGCCGCTTCTATTGCTATTCTATATGCTAAAAGCATTTGCCCCGGGGAGTGATTCAAGCCCAAGCAGTGCAGTATAGTCACATCCAGACTGTTCAGAGCAGATTGACCATATCCACACAAGACAGCATTTGGCCATGAGTCTCCTCTGTCCATATGTGGTATCTCTGTGGTCCTGAGACTTGATTATTTTATAACTTTTATCAGTTTATAGTGTTAAAAATAATTTCTGGGCCATCCTACAGCCACTAGAATAACACTTTTATGGCATGAGACAGACGTAATGTGCTGTATACCTTAACGCATGGCATGATAGCATATGGGAGTGCTTGAAGTCTCCAAGCAGCTTGTTACAGAGCAGTGGAGAGCAAAAAGATCCAAGCCTGGTGCACCTATCTGTTCTGCCTACTCGGAGCAGTCTGGGAGCAAAATTTCCCTAAGAAATGCACCTGATGGTTTCTAAGGGAGCTAAATAACCCACTCCAGAAGGAAGCCCAGTAGAAAACTGCATGACATTTACACAGGGTAGCCTGCCAGGGGACAACGATGGACATAAGCATTTGAGAGTACAGACATATCCAGATGAAAAAAAATACGTACTCATGAGCTGAGCTAAGTCATGAATATAATTAAAAGGCTGTCCTTCAGAAAAGTCCACAGAGCCAGCACAAAGATAGCTCCCTAAAGCAGCCAGTGGGACTATCCCAAAAAGCCCTTGGAAACACAAGAACTTCAGCTAAAAGAGAGAACGATCAAAGCACCCACTTCTTTGTTTCTTCTTCTGCACAAATGTGACTGCTTTTTTTCTTGCTACTGCAGATCTCTCGAATGTCAAACACCAAGAACTGAGTCTCCATGAACTGCTATTTTGGAAGATTAAATATATGTGGTCAGTTTTGTTGATTAAATGTTCTTTTGATGTGCAGCTACAGCAGGCAGCAGGAATCTGCAGCTGCAAGCGGGTGAGCAGAAAAGGAAGGTCCAGATTTTATAGATTTATTTATTTAAATAAAATTGCCTGCTTCAGAATTGCAGTCACCTCTGTCAGATGTGCAATTCACACTACGTGAGTGAAGGCTGAAGTGCTGATTCTTGCTAAGAGTTATTCTGCAGCCTATTGTGACTTCTGCCATGTCAGGACATTAGCTTCTCCCCGCTGTCATACTCTAGCAGTGAGGTAAATCCAATCAGATTCATTCAATCTAGGGCAAAATTAAAATCACGAGGATGTTCTTTGTGAAAGTTTCAGTTACTATTCATCTTTAACTACAGCACATAAAATACAATACAAAGATTAAATAACACAGCCTGTGGAAGCTCAATCTCAGAATACCACATAACATGACAAACATTAATTATTTAGTTTAAACACTCAAATACCTGGAGATCTGCCTGTAAATCTCACCTCCAAAACAGGCAGAACCTCAGTCTGCACTGTCTAAGCATTTGGGTATCACAAGGGGTTATCCTTTTCAGGTTTTTATACCCAAGGTTGTCCTGGTGTAGACACCTAAATCCAAGAAATAGTTAATAGTCATTAAAACAGCATGTGGGATGGACTCAGTTCTGTGCAGGGCCGCTGAGAGTCAGCTCAGCCTCTTCAGCGTTTCCTTCTGACTATTGCTGCTGGTTTTCCACAGTGATTGTTGAGCTCTGGGATCTCACTCTTTGATGCTCATGTCCTTCTATCAATTGTGCAGGGAGAGTGGACGGATCATTTTTGTCTTTTGATTTTTGTAGCCTGGGACATATCAGAATGTAAAGCTTTGCAACACTGAGACTTTGTCCATGCAGCTGAGTAGCACCTTAATATGCACTCCAGCCACAGAAAATTGGTCTAGAGCATATCTAGTATGAAGTCAGCCAGAAATAAACCCTTCTATGCCAGAGAATTGGCACGAGCTCTTCTCCTGTGACTAGCCATGCATCCCTAATGATGCACGGCCACTATGGAGACTACGGTTCCCATCAGCACAGTGTCTAGCAGGTGAGAAGGGCAGTTTCTCAAATGGTCTTTTACCTGGTGTGCTTTCAGTGCAACAGCTGGAAAAGTGCAGTTAAATTACAGCTGAAAGTACTCGAAGAATGATTAGACATATCAGTAACTTTAGCAAGTTTGTTACCACCTCTCAATGATCAGTTAGTGGCGCGGGGATGAGAACAGAAGCCTGCCCTGTAAGCATTTTTAATTCACCTTTGGGTACTCCTTTACAGACCCTGGTTTGACTTCTCCCTGGATGTGGAGTGCCCAGACAGCTGATTATGGGTCAAAGGCATTTTAAGGAACCACCAGCTCCAAGTCAGGCAGGTCTCTGGTTGTAGGAGCATCCTTGGCGTTAGCACACACCATCCCACTGAACGTCACAAGACAGAAGTGGAAGCGTGACTGAGCTAGTGCTGGGACATGTACACACCTTAACTTGTTAACCTATAGGTTTGATGCCCAAATACTTCTTGAGATATATCGCTGATGACTTCTTTGTTGGGTTGTATTAATTTCTTTACGGTGCCCAGAATGCAGACCGTAGGATGCGCATGGCTATTAGGATAAATCACTCACCCAGTGACCTTGCCTTGATCACCTTTTTTTTGACACTAAATAAATCTGAAATAGGCAGACATTCACCTGTATACATATATTATATTCCTAGTGTTTCAAGGAAACATCGCATTACTGCATATGCACCACCAAACTTTCTTTATTCTAATGAATATTCCAACAATATTCCACAGTGTGGCCTACTTAGTGGGAAGGTCTACGCTCAGCCAGTGTAGCTGAATTATACTTGACTAGTAAAAGTGTAAAGCAGCAAACTAAACAGCAGTTTCTTCTAAGTAATGACACCACAATTAACATGAGTGTTTCTCCGTTCCTCTACAGTATAGCTGCTTGTGAAGTCTGCTTATAATAATGACATCTGATGACTTGCAGGCCAAACACAAAATAGTTACTCCATTGTTTTACATGAAGTAGAGGCTAATTATTTTTGGAATTTTTATTAACAGACCTAGAAGCTGCAGTAGTTTATGCTTCCACTGACTCAGATATATCTGCGGCATCAAAAAAGGTGGATAAAGGAACAGTTTGGTTTACATTTTCTTTCCACTCTGCTACTGCACAGAGCTGGAGAGAGCTGAGTCCCACTGTTCCTACAAAGTGATGTTATCCTTACAGCTACTTGTGTCAGCCAAGCCATATGGACTGTGCATTTGAAGACTGACCTCTGTTCGGGTCATATTTTCACAAAATTTTAAAAACAACAGGATCGTTTCCTTTTGTTTATCTATTCCCTTGTTCAAATAAAAGAAGTTGAAATAATATGAAACACGTCGAGCTTTGCTATCAGTTGGACTAACTTACATAGGCATAGAACTATTCTAAGTATTTGGAGCCTTTAATTAGTATGTTTTCATAAACGGACATTTCTAATCTCTTTGGACTTTCAAGCAGATGTTTTTGAATTAAAATCATTCTATTTCAAAAGACATCACTGGGCTTATTATAATATTTAAATAATACATTCCTTTTGATCACAGTATTGTGACATACCTCAGACATCTTCATTGTTTGTGCTATTTCTTCAGAGCACCAATGAAAGATGATATTGTGTTGGCACTGAATCAACTGGTTATGCTGGGCACTGCTCTATGTTATGCAGTGTTTATTAAAATCAACCCTATAAACAATTTAAAGCTATTATTATTACACAAGAGGTCTTTAAATTAATTTGTGCTGACAGAAAAACTACAAACTCTGACCTGCTTGAGCGGTTTGCCTGAGAAAGCAAGAGCAATTTTTTAATATCATACATAAAAAGAAAAAATTCTGCATTTTATGTACCTGTTCCAGAAATGACATTTGACTGAAGAAAATATTTAACCAAAAAAGCAAGTGTGAGCAGAAGGAAGATACCAGGTACATTTCAAAGGGACTGGCCAGTTGACTTTGGTTTTACTTTGGCTCACATCTGCCCTATACGTAACATTACACACTACCCTATATGTAACGTATTACATCCTTCTATAGATGTGAGATTCCTTATCACTCCAGCATAACTATATTTAATAGAATTATTGGCACAATTGGGCTAAAAAGGAAGTGCCATTCTTGAGCTGCCATTTGGATGCGTCCATTTTCCAGGGGAAGCAAATCTATTTTCAGAGGAAGAGAAGAAACAAACCTTTTTAAAATAAAAATGTTTTGTTTTTTTAGCTACCATCTCTTGATAGGAGTCAAAAGTCTTATATGATAAAAAATATTCAAGATACACGTAAGGATAACTTTCATCTGAAATAAGCTTAACAGTCCCAAGTAGTCTGAGCCTTAATTCAATAAACACTTATGTGTTTGGTCAACTTCAGCTCAATTTAGACGTGTGTGTCAGTACCCTGCTGAAAAAATATACTGTCCTGAATCTCTAGATTGTTTTTTGGTTTTTTTTTTTCTTCCCTGTCTTGTTTAGACCATTACCAAATCTGTAGGTTTCAGATCTGGAGACTAGAATGGACAGAATGTGCACATAGTAAATTTATTCAAAGCGGTTATTTCACTGCAATAGAATCATAGAACAGTTTGGGTTGGAAGGGACCTGAAAGATCATCGAGTTCCAGTCCCCTGCCATGGGCAGGGACACCTCCCACTAGACCAGGTTGCTCAAAGACCCATCCAACCTGGCCTTGAACACTTCCAGGGATGGGGTATCCATAACTTCTGTGGGCAACCTGTGCCAGTGCCTCACCACTCTCAGAGTGAAAAATTTCCTCCTGATATCTAATCTGAATCTACGCTTTTCTAGTTTGAAGCCGTTCCCCCTCATCCTATCACTACATGCCCCTATAAAAAGACCCTCTCCAACTTTCTTGTAGGCCCCCTTTAGGTACTTAGGAGACCTTATAGGTCTCTCCAGAGCCGTCTCTTCCCTAGGCTGAATAGCCCCAACTCTCTCAGCCTGACCTCATAGAAGGACCCCCCTGATCATCTTTGTGACCCTCCTCTGGTCCCTCTCCAACAGGTCTGTGTCCTTCTTGTGTTGAGGACTCCGAAGTTGAATGCAGTACTCCAGGTGGGGTCTCACGAGGGCACAGTAGAAGGGCAGAATCATCTCCCTCGCCTTGCTGGCCACGCTTCTTTTGATGTAGCCCAGGACGCGGTCGGCTTTCCGGGCTGCAAGCGCATATTGCCGGCTCATGTTGAGCTTCTTATCCACGAACATCCCAAGTCCTTCTCCTCAGGGCTGCTCTCAATCCATTCTCCACCGAGCCTGTGTTTGTGCTTGGGAGTGCCGTGACCCAGGTGCAGGACCTTGCACTTGGCCCAGTAGTTCCGACATCCTCTTGCAAATAGAGCAATGTCTTCTAAGATGTGAAGGCACCAATGATATCTGGCTTCTGTCACATGTATTTCTGTTTGCCGGTGTATTTTACACAAAATGTATAATTAACCCTTCAAGCCACACAGGACATTACGCTTTCAATTTCTCCCTGCCTTTTTAAAATGTAAAAGAAGCGCCTGAACATACTCTTTTCTGCTTTTTCTAAACTTTAGAAATATCAGAAACAGGACTTTTTACCAGAAAATAAGTTAAGTACATCTGTTTAACAAGAAGTTAAACAAAAAAACTTCCTTTATTCAAAATGTTCGTTTGTTCAGTCTTTGTTAGCAACGCATTTCAAGCAGTCTGACTAACATCCTTTACTTTGAGAACCTCCCAGACTTCAGTTACTCCTCAGGCCCTCATTTTACTGCCTTTCCATTCATTTATCAACTTTTCTAGGCAACAAAAGACCCTAGTTTCTTACCAGCAAAAAGGGTGTAGGAAAAATAAAAACATATTTTGTGCAACACATTTGACAAAAAAACCCCCACAGATAACTATACAGGGTGGGGGTTTTTTGCTGTTTACCTTCAGAGGCTGATTATCAAAGAGTTCAGCAGTCATGGCAAATAGATGTGAAATTATTTCATTTCTTCCTTGAAATCTCACTGGATCCTGAACTAACATCAATCTCAGAATGAATTCATAGGGAGTAATGAAAAGCAATTTTGTAATTTATGAACAGAGAGCAGATCCATCCTTGAAGCATATGTACAAACACATGGCTGTGCCCCAGTGCAAATTTCAAACAAACAGTATGTTTCATAAAAAACAGTCAGTTTGCTCATTTCTAGAGAACTGGCAGCCACTTTGACTTGCTGAAAGATCCAAAAAACATAATTTAAGTACTGTGTTTAAAGTTAATCTAGCTAACAAAAAACAGGGATAAACTTTCCTAGACTAAAATTGTAAATTACATGCAAATTGACAATAGGATTGGAACTTTAATGAAGTATGGTATTCCCCATTGCTGAGGAAGTTAATTAGATGGTTAATGCCATTCATTTACACATGGGTTCATTTGCTGACTTCCTCCAGTGCAATGGCACTAGCTACCCCATTGGTAGTTAGCAATCAGGAAGGAGGTTTTTTTTTTAAAAAAAACCTCATCTAACAGAATAAGGAACAAACAAACAAAAGGAGAATCAATGGGACTGACACTTCTGAATCTCCCCCAGTGAGCAGTGGAAAGTTTTAAGCAGAAAGACTGAAACTTGGGAAAGCGTTTCTCTAAGGCAGATGGAAGTGAATCTAGGATGCTCTAAGGCTACACAGTGGCCTGCCTCACGGGATGCCACATGGGCACATGGGGTCTATCGGTGAAGTACATTCAACTAATTGGAGTAAGCTTGGCACAATTTGGAGGAGCTGAGGAATAAAGAGGAGGAATCTGACTTTTACAGTTACAAATTCCTAGGCTTTTTCCAAGCCAGCCCAACTATGACCTCCCCATTACCATTTTCTTCCAGTCGTTCTATACAAGCCCTTACAACACATTCAACAAAGCTGTGACCAAGCCCTTAGGTCTCTCTTGGCAGAGATCAAATCACTAGCACAGCAAATAAATTACTGAGTCAACAATGTAAATGGATTTCTCACTATATTAACTGCCTGACTATTGACTGTGCCCTACTTTATGCTATTTCAATCATCTTCAGGCAATGAAGCTCCAACTTGCTTAGCTGCTGAGTTTCCCTACCAAAAAAAAAAAAAAAAAAAGCACAGGTTTTATTAATATCTCTGTGAATTACATTGGATTTTGGACTGTTTTCCATACTGTATTATTTATTGTGCATAGGGTGAACAGGAACCTACTGGAATGGAGTTCCAGCATTTTAACAGCAGCAGCTGAGGAGAATTTAGTTTTTTTGACAGATGGTAAAATACATGTTTTCTATTTTTTTATATGAGCAAAACAAAGGGAAGATTGAGAGAGAGGAAAAACTAAAAATGAGAAAGAGAAAGACTTTTATGAGAGTCTTATGAAAACAGTTTGCCATGCATATTTTGTTTCAAAATATATTAACTGTAGTCTACCAAGATCAGATCAAACTACAGCATAAAAAGAGTGCATTTGTTTTCTCTGTACTCGGCAGGATTATTCATATTTGTTGTTTCATCAGACATTGTTAACATAATAAATTGCACATGTTACACTAACTGGCCTTTGCCAACATTCCTAAATTAGTCTTCAAAGAAACATCTAAGTGATCTTCCACTATAAAGGGAAGAAAATGCTGAATGTACAGTGCATTAAAAATAACAGAGGAGCATCATAAATGTCTGCATGCACATTCATTTTTGCTAGCCCTGTCTGCCCAGAGGCCTTTCATTGCCAGGGCTCTGTAGAGCCAAACTAGACCGACGGTGATATATTTGCCCAGGAAGTCCTTGTTTTAAGTAATCTCACCACTTTGATCAGCTGCAAAAGGGCCAATCTGAAATCAACAGTGGCAGAACAAACTTCGGAGAACAAAGGCTTGCCAGATGGGCAGGTGCTGAGACACATTGGACTGCTGTTGTAACGTTTGACCCCCTTACACGGTGATGAAAGAAACACTGTATGTGTCACTGAAGGCGATGATAATAAAACCTAATGAAAGTAATAATGAATCCCCACTGTACGTGTGCAAGAGGCTTTGCAGCGGCTCATGCCAAATCAGCTACCATTTCAAAATATTCCTGAACACAGGTGCTTTTTGAGGTAAGAAGAGCAATTTACTCTTTTTCTATGTTCACACAAGTTAGTATTAAAGCTGGTTTAAAAGTGAGAAGAAACTGAAGGCTCCAACTCATGTTTGCCGGTAGATTTAGCTCAGGTGACAGTTGTTATACCTGCCATCCCTTCCACTCTTCCTGAAGAGTTACTGTCCTGTAGCAAGGATGGCTGAACAGAGCAGGAATTCTCTCCAAAACTACCACAATTCACAGCCCAGTCTACAGCTGAAACCAGTGACAGTCTCTGAATAAGAAAGACTGATATTCACAACTTCAACACGCCACACTCAGTGCTCATTGCTTCGCAAGCACCTGTCTCTTGGAGAAGGTGAAGATCAGTTGCAAGTATCACCTGTAGCTCTTACCTAACCAAACACATGCACGAATGAAAGTCCTTTATGTTGTCTACAGCCTCCATTTGACAAGACATTAATGCAAGCTGTAGCCCCCAACGTTGGAAGGAAATGGACTGGTTGGAGCGAGTCCAGAGCAGGGCCACAAAGATGATCAGAGGGATGGAGCTCCTCTCCTATGAAGACAGGCTGAGAGAGTTGGTGTTCAGCCTGGAGAAGAGAAGGCTCCGGGGACACCTTGTTGCAGCCTTCCAATACCTAAAGGGGGCCTACAGGAAAGCTAGGGAGGGACTTTTCACAGGGGCATGTAGTGATAGGACAGGGGGCACTGGCTTCAAACTGGAAAATGGTAGACTTAGATTAGATATTAGGAAAAAAGTCTGTACTGTGAGTGAGGGTGGTGAAACACTGGAACAGGTTGCCCAGGGAAGTTGTGGCTGCCCCATCCCTGGAGGTGTTCAAGGCCAGGCTGGACGGGGCTCTGAGCAACTTGGTCTAGGGGAAGGTGACCCTACCATGGGCAGGGGGGCTGGAACTAGTTAATCTTTAAGGTCCCTTCCAACTCTAACCGTTTTATGATTCTGGGATTCAATTTCAAAAGGTATGTCTACAGAGTTGAATAGAAAGGTCAACCTTGGTCTCAACACCAAATAGTGCAGACTAACGTGACTCTATACAGCTTACGCTAAGCTCTCTCTAGACTGGATGTAGATACTGCGATTGTACAGCGCTGAATGTAACTATAAACTCTAAGATGCAGAATGAGAACACGCAGAAACATTTAAGGATGCACAACTCGCTGGACTAATGTTGGAAGACAGCATCAGTCAGCCTCCAAGTCTTGTCCACCCACCCTGTCTGGAGACAGCTAGGCCCACCTGATGGCACGGAGGAAGAAGTTTTATTCAAAACAGTCAAGGTACATGCTAAAAATAAGACAGGGTGGACAATCTGTGAGACAAAGTTATGATTTTGCTCATCACTTAGTACTGTTGCCACCGGGTTTGTGGCATTTCATCTGTCTTGTGAAAAGTTAGACTTGGGATCTGCTGGAGAAGGTCCAGCAAAGGGCTACAAAGATGATTAGGGGATTAGAACATCTCTCTTATGAGGAAAGGCTGAGGCACTTGGGTCTTTTTAGTCTAGAGAAAAGAAGATTGAGGGGGGATCTTATTAATGCTTACAAATACTTAAAGGGAGGGTGCCAGGGGGATGGGAACAGTCTTTTTTCAGTGGTGCCCAGTGATAGGACAAGAGGTAACGGGCACAAACTTGGACATAGGAAGTTCCATCTTAACATGAGGAGGGATCTCTTTACTTTGAAGGTGGCAGAGCACTGGCACAGGCTGTCCAGAGAGGTTGTGGAGTCTCCCACTCTGGAGACATTCAAAACCCACCTGGACGCCGTCCTGTGCAACTGCTGTAGGTGACCCTGCTCTCTCAGGGGGGTTGGACTAGATGATCTCCAGAGGTCCCTTCCAACCCTGACCATTCTATCATTCTGTCTGTCTGTCCAAGTACCCTTTATTATAACTGGTAAGGTGAGGAAACAGAAATCCCACCACGCACAGAATCTGTTAAAAAATAGGCATCTAAGAGAAATTGGGTGAATGGAAATCAGGAGATGCTTGTCTCTAACTTGACTGTGCCTTCACCTAACTGAGGTGACCAGTTGAGCGCCCATATCTGACTCCTAGGTCCTTAAAGCAAATAAGAGAAACGTCTTTTTTTAATACTTTCACTGAAGCTAAAAACATCAGCGCTGCTTTGAGCATAACTGGGAACTCTTAGACTACACTACTGAATTAAAAAGGGTCAGGAAATGTTCCTAGGCATTAGTCCTTGAGCATCTGTACCATAGGGTGGTATCCCTGGCACGATTTCGGCCTCTGCCAGCATTTTCCCAGATAATTCCCAAACACAGCCAAAGTGACAGAAATTGCCAGAAAGCATTCCCAAAAAGTAGTTTGGATGCAGACACCCTGTCATGGAAGATAAAGAGCTTTCAAGAGTACAGATGCAGACTATGATATTCCAGCTGGCCTCAGTGCCAGGGAGCGGCCTCAGGCCCGTTTAAATTAGTGATCGCCTTGGAGCAACAGAGGGAAAGCATTGAGAAGTCCTATAAATGGACACATGCTGGAGTATTACATCCAATTCTTGTTTCCTCATTTCACGAAAAAGGTAAAAAATTGGATAGGATGTGGAGGAGAGCCACAGAAATTATTGGAAACCTTGGAAAAGGGCCTTGCAGTAAGAGATTAAAGGGGTTCAGTCTGTTGAATTTAATAAAAACATCTAGCGATGATTTCAGTGATTACAATGTGCGAGTATCACCGCAGGGAGAAAATACTGAGCAGTAACAGCAGCACTCTCATCTCACAAAAAAAAGGCATAATGAGAGGTGATAGCTGGAAGTGAAAGCCAGACAAATTCAGGCAAGAATCAAAACACACATTTTTAAGAGTGAGGGTGATAACCGTTGGACTGCACTGCCAAAGGAAGTGATGGATTCTCCAACTACCGATGGCTTCAGATCTAGACTGGACGTCCTTCTAGAAGATAAGGCTGAGCCAAACACAAATTGCTGGGTTTGGAGCAAGGCTAACTGGGTTAAATTAAATGGCTTGTGTCATTCAGGAAGTCAGACTAAATAATCTAAGGGCCTTTTCTGGCTTTAAAAAATCTGTGGATCTATAAAGTGCAACTGTGTAACTGTGAATTCTCATCCAAGAATAACACATTTTGATAAAATAAGATTTCCATAGTCCAGTGCGACATTAGTGGACACAATTCCAAGAGATCAGACTATAGTTATAAAATTGAAAATGAATAAAGCATGACGACATGGTGATATTAATAACAATACCGATTCTCCATGTGTTTACAGGGTCAGTCAATAGAAATTACAGCAAAGTCAGTGGAATTTTAGTGCTATAAAATTAGTAAGAGAAAATACGCTTCAGTTTTCCAGAATGGTCTCTGAATGTCGTGGAAGTAAATTGAAAAATCACATCTATTCTGTTAACACTTGAGGGAGGAAGGGGGCATTTTTTGGCTCTGCTTACCTCACTCAATTAAAGAGTGACAGGGTGCCAGCCCAGGCACTGAAATACGATCATCTGCGCCGTTTAATAGTTAGGGCAGTTCTTGGCACAGTTTTGGCTCTGTAACCAATGAAACAACTCTTTGCATCATTCAGGAGTCACCATGGGCCAAGGACACCCTTAGCAAGCAGGTTGGATGTACCCATGCCTCTCCTGGGGGGAAACAGAATATGGTAACCTGAACACTGCCCCGCTATCCCGTTCAGCCTGGGGTTCGGGAAACAGGTCCTGGCATTAAATGCTTAGCGAGGCAGACGCAGCCGGTGAGTTCAAAGCGCCAGATGCTCCGCAGGAAAAGAGCTGAGCTCTCAATTCCTTTCCTATCTCTGCTACAAAATTACCTACACTGTATACGTTTTAATTTCACCTATTAATTATGTTGAATCCTCTTTAAAGAAAATCAGCACTTTCAAAACTGTTCAGTTGTTCTTAAAATCAAAAAGGCAGCTTCCAAAAAGGACAATTGCTAATGGAACCATATCATTAACTTTTTGAAGTGACCTACCAAGGTCAGATCCAATTAAAACACAGAAGTGACTGAAATAGGGCACAGCTATCACTTAAATTTTAGGTCTTTTGACCTCAGAGTGGAATCTGAAACCAAAATTAGAGACCTATTAGGCACACAGAGTTAGGCAGTGTGGAAAAATCACTCAAAAAACCCCACGCATTGAGAAGGGAGTCATTATATTGTCTTGACCATAGAAAAGCATCAGAATACCAACGCCTCCCTAGAATTTAAATACAAGGATATAAGTGAATGCCTCCATCTGCTCATAGCTTGGGATCTGCTCCTCAAGGCATAATCCTTTCATCATTTTCTTCCTGAAATAACTGCTCAAGACTCTTTCTTTTTTATTACAGCAAGAGGAGGCAGCCTAACATTAATGTAATAATGAAGTAGCTAGATTTTTTTTTTTTTGCCTGATAAATGGGAATATCCTGATCTGGAGGCAATGTTGGCTCAAGTTAGGAACTAGGAGAGTTCCTTAACCACAAAGCTACTGGTTACAGCATGCAGCTGTCCTGCTGAAGTAGCCTTACTTCCCAGCAGGAATACAAGTTTCACAAGGTCAGGAAGGGACCTTACAGGAGCAAACACAGTTATCATCAGGGCAAGGATATCAGTCTAAGGATGGATGCCCAATGCTCTGGTCCCACCTGAGCTTTGAGGCTACACATAAGTGTTGAATTCAATGGGCTCAAGCCCAGGAAGAACTGGGGTGAATAAAACCATGAAGAGAAAGAAAAGGAAACATCAAGCTCGGTCCGGGTAGAGAAAATGCTTAATAAAGGTAAAGGCATGATGAATTTGGCATATCCCTTTCCTTAATACTGTTCTAATTTTAAACAGTCTATTGTACTATGCTGTTGATAGCCTTGTGTGAGCCATCCAAGGTTCAGCCAACTCAGCTGCATGATCAGTAAAGAGACAATGCTACCACACACAGGGTTATTTGGATTAGTGAATACCATACGCAAGTAAATCATCTGCCAGATGGCATCGGAAGAAAGCTGCAACTCTCTCACTTTCATTTCCACAGCAGCAAACAATGTTCCATGTTTAAAATAAACCCTTCCAGATGAGTAAAAGATAAACTTTGTGGTGCTTTTTCTTGGTCTTTTCCTTGACTTCAGCTTTTTTTTTTTTTAAAAAAAACAACACACACACACACACAAAAAAAAAAAACAAAACACCCCACCTACTCTGATTGGTTACATTAATGAAAAATCCCAGTTTAGACCACCACAGTACAAAGCTATCCCTCTAGGCAGCATCAAAATTCCATGCTATTTACTGAACAAAAGGCAAAAATGAAATACAATATTTTCACTCATCAACTTCTGTCAACAGAACCCTTAAAAATGAACACCTACCACATTAAGCCATTTCCTGTCATTTTATGGGTTTTCCCCAGTGAAGAACTGTGCCGCTTTGCTGAAACATGGCTGTTCCCATATTTTCTGCAGTTTTAACCTTCTTTTTAAAAAAATAGCAAATATCTAGAATTAAACAACAACAAAAAAAACCCTCGGAAATAGAAACAAAATATCTGTCATTAAAGCTTTTTAATTATTCCTTTTGAGTTTTCAGGTTACCTCTCTTGCATCTACAGATGACAGCTCATTATCTCTTCTCCTGTTCTACTGTCCCAGGACTTCACCCTTAGCTGTGCTTCTGATATAATTAGTTAATAATATCATCTGGCAACTACATAAAATGTGAAATTATGATTTTTGAGAGTCTCTGCTTACAGCAAAATTTTATGGGCAAATACTTCCATAAAGCAGGCTTAAATTGGTTTTCAATATCTGTGGAGATTTCCAGGAGGGCAGACTGAATATAAGGAAAATGATGTTCCGGTCTCTTCCTCCTCCCTCCCTCCGAGTACCTTCAAAGCCAGGTGAAGTCTCAAGCAACTGGAACTACCAGTGACTTCAACTGGTCCTGTAGGATCTCCACCTTCAGAAGAGTAAATGAAGCATTTTTCAACCTGCTGTTTTACCCATTGGCTACATCTACAGTGTTGTATAGAAAGACTTTGGAGCAGGGTGAGGTCTAAAATACCTATCCATATACACCAAAGAAGGTGTTCCTGTCTGCGAATGTGTATATAAAATGATACTAAACCCACTTGTTGCAGCGCATGTGGGTTCTGCGCCTCCATGTGTGTCACTTGCCTTTCTGCATATGCTGCTCATGACCCTTTTCTTGAAGCATCTAGAAAGACCCTGACATTGTTTGTCTCGTGGGCAGATGGGATTTGGAAAGCGGGTGGTGACGCAGTGACTTAGGAGGGGCCCAGGACACTGACCTGCTGTTGGGGAAGATTGCAACAGGACTTTATCTAGATAAAATGAAATAACATCATTTATCACCAGACTGCCATCCAGGTGGCAAACGGACAAACATCCCAACAACTGCAGAGACAGGCTGACATTTTTTTGGGGAAAAAACACGTACATTTCTGGAGAATGTTGCAGGATACTTAATATATATGTAGCACCACCACCCCACCTCACCCCCTTAATCTGTGAAGTTTGGTTTTTTTAAATGCCCCACATACACAGAAATGCATAAAGCCTCATTCATCAAGCTTGAAAGAACCGTCATCCAGCTGGCTCCAAGAGTCCTACTGCCCAAACCTAAAGCCAGGAGATCAAGATCAGCAAAAATATTTAGGTGTCTGACTCCCAACACTTAGAGAGGGACCAAGATTTCAGACTGCTTGCTTTGGCCACGAAGCAGATGGCAAGAAAAGTACCAAATGCTCAGTACCTTGTTAAAGTGATTATTATAGATTTCAAGCATGTGACACCCTCCTGAATCACTCATGGCAAATAAACTATCGATTTCTCCTCTATCCAGACTAATTAAGCTTTTTTTTTCACACTACCTGAAAAGAGGTGATCATTCTGAAATGTAGAAAGAAAGGGCCATCAACCTCGTTAGGCGGTCTGTGTGCCAGCCCTCAGCCAAGAAAGCAATTAGGAAAGCACTCCTTTCTCCATGTTATATTGACCATTTGGAATCAATTAAATATTCAAATTAATTTCTCTGATCTGAATCCAGTTACGACAGGTGTGAGGCTGCCAGTGGTAGCTACAGCGGCAAGTAAAAAGTCTAGAGGGAGGTCGTCATCTTCTGCTATGAGAAATAGCAGCCCCATTCTGGGACAGATCAAAAATAATAATTCAACTGCGGTGGCCTCCTGGATCGCTTTGCAAGTCAATTACGCTCGAAGTGATTAGTTTGGAAAAAGTTATGTGAAGAAGGGAACAGGCCTCCCATTTTAAGATTATTTGTATGACTCTTGCAAGTTGTTTATTTTCTTTATAGCCTTAGGTGGAAAGAAATTAAGTGCTCTTGAAGTGGGAATTATCCACATTTTTCAGCAAAAGCATAATCACACCGCCCATTCACAGGGCCTTTGAAGCCTGCGAAGCATTCACTTCGTAGGAAGCTTAGGCAAACCAGGCGACCGCTGAAGAAAGAGAGGAGAGTTTAAATACTTCTGGGTTTATTGCGTCACGGAAAAACCGATCATTTATCTCATTAAGACGGAGAATTTTTACTGGAGACCCCCCGCTGGGTTTCTAGGCCCGCCTGCTGCTTCGCCTGCAGCAACTGAAAGAGCGGCATTGTCCCTTTGCCTGGGGATAGACGTTGGCTGTTGTGGCAAGGTAAGGAAGGTAAATTGGTGACAGATTCAGAGTATTTTTTTTTTAAATGTACGTAAGTCTCCCTTGACTTAAACAGATGTGGCATATAAAATAAATTCCTGCAACTGAAACCTCAGCTGCAATAGCTCCGTGTGCGCAGGGAGGACGGCCTTACAGCTCGGGCCTGGGGCTCACAATCAGTAGAGAGAAATGTAAAAAAAAAGGAAACTATTTCTTTCTTAAACTCTTGGTTTATCCGCGAGGGAAGTTGGTTACAGGGACACTTTCAAAAGCACCATCCCCAAAAGTGAATCAATTATGCTGAAGCAGTTAAAAAACGTTCCCCTTGAGACACTTGAAGCCTGTTTCTCTCAACCGTTACAGGGAGACGTTTCCTCCCCTCAGCCATGCCCGTGTCTTCTCCGGCTGCAAAAGCTGACGGTGGGTACATCTACCTGGACGCAACTCCAACAGCCGATCTCAAGCCCAACATCTCTGCCCCCAGGCCCGATGTCTCACCACGCAGCGCAGGGGGCAGGTGACACTGCCGTGCCAACCGCCAGCTCTCCTCGCCCCTCGGTCTCTCCGTCAATCCTTGACAGCTCTTACTGTCCGTCTTTCAAAACGAGGGATCGGAGCGCACCTGCACACATGTCGGCACACACAACTTTATTACACCAATTTTAAAATAACCCTTTTGGAGTAGTTAGGCTGCGATGTTTTTGCTGTAGAAAATGTGACCATTGCAAAATGTGGCCACCTTGAAGCATTTCCACTGGTTGCTGAGCCAAGCCGAAGGCTCCAAAGGGGAAAGTTTGCAAACAGAGTTAATTGCCGCTGTGGCCCTCCACCCCTCAGCTATGGCGGGGCAGAGGCATTTCCCCCCCACAAAGCAGCAGGGCAGGGGCTGCTTTCTCAGGAGTTGCCATGCCCTGGACACATCCCAGGCAAGTTTTTAGATCTCCAGCGCACAGGTACGGAGCATTGGTCCAACACTGCTGGCAGACCCGAAATCAAACACCCAAATTCTAATAATTTATGTAAGATAGCTGAAGGTACATTTTGGCTTTGGAAGGAGTTGCCTCATAACATTTGTGTTTATCACAGACCTCAACAAGATCTTAACCTCAGCTGTGGCTTCCTTGGATATCTGTACTGTACTTGCTAGCAGCGCGATCGGTGACTGCACCCGAGTTTGGCTCAGCTTCTCTGTATTTCTTTACAGAGAAGTTCAGGTTAACAAACTTTTAATTCTTTAGCCAGCTGTTTAAAGGTGCTACATGCAGCTTACAATTTACAAGCATTTAGAATGAAAATACGGAATGCAATGCTGGAGATCAAAGCAGAATCTTTTCTAAGCACATTACACACCTCCCTCTGGCATTAAAGAACTTTGTTCAGGGCGGGGAGTATACTTCGACAACACGCCTTACAGTGAGCAGCCCAAAGCTCAACATCTCACAAGAACTTAAAAACCTGCTCCCATTTGTAGCTTGCCATGTGATTTTCTGGAATGCCACCTCCCGCCTCCTCCCAAGTCACTCACCCAGAGCACAATCTTGCTGGTGAAGGGTAAGGACAGGTCAGGTCCACTCCAGTGTGCAAAAGTTAAAATACACTGAGTCTGAGTAAACAACCAGAGAAAGAATCTCCAACATTTGGTTGGTTGCTACCTGATGTGCAGAACTGGTATGTATTTGTAAGTAGGTAATAAGGATCTACTGAATACATCATTTACTATTGATACTCCTTGCCTTGAGTAATATTTATTAAGACAGACCACTTTAAATCATTCTTCCACATTTATTCTATATATCTTGACCTGCTAGAACATTTTATTCATGTAGAGCAAAACAAGAAGTCAATATGGACCAGTAAGTTATATGAATTTAAAAAGAATAAATCAGTACAGCTTTCACGTAATACCCATGTGTTTACCTGAAGCCCATTTTATTTCTATCAACCCTATATGACAGGCTCCCTAAACCAATACAGGTGAGTCTTCTGCTTTGAAACAAGGCTACTGTATCAAGACTGCTGGTTTCTGATATATCTTCCACAGTAAAAGAATGAATGCTAAGCCTTTTTTAAAAATATTTTTATTAAAGAATATTCAGTAAGCTGTATTAGACAGACTTAGCTAATCTCATTACTGAGTTAAAGTGCCATCAGTCAAGCCAAACACATACTGAAAAGCATATTCTCTTCGGTCTGATCTGGGGGAGGCCTTGTGAACTTTGTACGCACGTAATTCATGACATGCAAAGCCCTATCAAGACCACATAATACATCCATCAACTGCATTTTTAATGAAACCCAAGGTTTCTGCATATCAAGAAACAGCAAGTTCAGCACACCTGAAAATAAAAGTACAGCTTGCACAACCAAGTAAGTGTATTTACTCATTGAATAGCAGCGACACCACTCAAAAAAGTTGACTTAGTGCTTCACAGCTAAACTGTATGCGGCTCAACAGTTTTATTCACCGAACCACAGGGCTGACAACAAGTCTTTGAATGGCACTCAGAGCTCTAAACAATTAGTGTGAGATATCAGTAAAACAGTTTATTCCATTTTTCATTGTGACGGCTCAGAAAAGACAACAATCCTATTATTAGGATCTATTTTCAAAACCTTTTTACAGCAGAAGTGTTTCACCATCAGTACCCTGCACTGTCCAGCCCAACTACAAGTAGTGCAATATGGCAAATATGCACACAAATTGCAAAACACAGTTTTGTTTAATTTTTATTTTTCAAACATGAGCTTCCAAGCAGATTTAACCAGAAATTATATTCACACCCTCAAACTCTATTTCAGACTTTTTAAAATGTCTCTATCAAATAAAGATTGTCCTTTATTTCAAAACAGAGTTCCTGCATAAGTCACTCCTTTATTTAACACTTATTGAGCAAAGCGATCTGTATTCCCACAGCATGTAAAGTGTTGCAAATATGTATTGCATAGTTATCTGCATTCTCTTAGCAGATACCCCCTGGCACTTATTTCAATAAGCCAACCATCACTTCACTGATATCCCACAACTTTCTTGCAACCAAGTCATCCATGGCTTTGGGCAGAAGCTCTTCCTCTTTGCAGTCCCCAAAGTATTTTCCTGACACGCCTTCGACATCAGGAGAAGAGGCCAAATAAATAGAAGTCTGGGCTCCTTCCAGAGGTGTTTTGAAGAAAGCCCAGGACACCAAGTTGAACAGGGGTTTTGCCAGCAAAGGAATATTCACGTATCTGCCTAGATTTGTTCTGACAATCCCAGGATGAAGCGAATTGACGGTGACTCCTGTCCCTTCTAAGCGACGGGCTAGCTCCCTTGCAAATAGTATGTTAGCAAGTTTACTCCGACTGTAACAAAAGCTTTTATTGTAACTTATTTCACTGTTCAAGTCTTCAAAGTTGATCTCTCCATATTTGTAAAGCTTTGAGGACACTACAACAACCCTGCTGGGAGCAGAATTTTTGAGGAGGCCCAGAAGAAGGTTGGTGAGCAAGAAGTGACCCAAGTGGTTTACACCAAATTGCATCTCAAAACCATCCTCTGTCTTCATGTACGGACACTGGAATACCCCTGCATTATTTATCAGAACATCCAGCCTTGGCTCTTCCTTTAAGTAGGAAAGAAAAAAATCAGTTCAGTTTTGGAATTGTCATGCAAAACATACTATTACGCTCAATATTTCTCATTGGCCATTGTCAGAAATAATTTCATTCCTAGTTTTCTGAATTGTAACTTCCTGATACTCTCTTAAAGCATTGCTGAAATAAAGCCTTGAGATGAACCACTAAACTTGACCCCAGCAGGATGCAGGTACATGAGAGCAGGTCTGTATCTACGTTTAATTCAGGCAGAGAACACAATCATCTGCTTCCCCAGGAGCAGCTTTTTCTATAGCAATTCAGTGATAATTTACCTTTGTGATGCATTTTGTTTCCATATAAAAAGTAACCTCTTTATTGCACTGCAAAAGCACACACATTAATGTATGGCAAACCTTAGCCATCGGCAAGGGCTCTACTACGCAAAAGCCATGCAAACATGGAACAAAAAGCGCCGGCTCAAAGAACTAACCTCAGGGTTGAAAAGAAACAGTTACATTGTGGACCCACCACCTCACTGGGGTGATGTAACAAAAAACTTTGCAAAACAGTGTTCTCATTATTTTAAACATTACCTTATTTTAAAATCACTACACATCATTGTGCTGCTTGGTGAGAACTATGGAGCAGAACTCATCATAGCAAAGTAACATTCACGTTTCATACAATTTGAGTCTAATAGGTCTGCTCAAGAACTAAGGTGCATCTATGGGACTGAGGCTCAAAATATTTATGACATGCTCAGCACACATGATGGATCAGTGTTCTGGTTCAGGTCAGTAGAAAACAAAGACTCAAGGAGGTATATTATACTCCAAAGAATCAGGAAACATAAGTAATTAACAGAGAGGGTGGTATGGATAATTTTAATATATGTATAATATGTCATGTACTTCATGCTTCAGCATCCACTCAAAAATTAAGAGCTCTTCAATTTACCCAAACCAATAACTTTTTCAAAACATACAGATTAAAGTAAGCTGCCTAAATAGGCACTGAATTCAACACTTTCACCCACCTCTGACAAAAGACTGTGAAAGTATCACAGGAAATTCATGCTTGCCTGAATCAGAAGCAAATGTATTCCCTTTATAAAAAAGAGCAGCATGAGTTTTCTTTGCTGCTAATTCTATAAACCCAATGCAGGGACTGGCAGGCAAGCTGAGATCATTTTGGGTCATAAAAATAGAGAATCTCAAAATTAATTTTGTACCATTTGCCTTTTATTTGACTGCCATTAGCAGCAATGACACACAAAAAGAATAAACCCCAAAACTGCACTTGGCATTCAGTTAATGATGCTGCCATTCAATCACATAAACCATCAATTACTTCAATCTCAGTCTGATTTCCGTGGGACTTGAGGCTGCTCAGTGTTTCACATAATTGGGTCCCTGAGGGATGATCCAAAGAGCATCAAACTCACTTCTCCTCACCCAAAGGGACATAATGGTTACTGTCACTAAACCAGGACAGGACTGAAGAACTGCTCACTGAAGTGATACTTCTTTGTTAGAGAAAAACATTGCTTTAGGAACTTTCTGTAGCATCTGACTGGAGGATTTATTTTGCAAGACTTAACACTTCAAGAAGCAAAACCTCCATGTGTGCTATTTTCTGAGACTCCTACATTTAATGATCTAGAGTAATGTGACCAGTGCCAAGCAGGCGGCTGCTATGACCAATTGCAACACAGTGCACAAAACACTGCTTTGATGGGCAATGCTACTCCTTGTAGCTTCTGAGGTCACTTCCATTTCGTCCATTTTTCCATGGAACCCTCCAACATCTCAAAGCCTTTTATTTTTTGCAGTGAGACTAAGGAGTGAAAGATTTAATTACTTGCAGTTGTGCAGAGGAAAGCCCCCACAAATTAAGTTAGGTGGTGAGAGTGTTTCGCCATCCTGCCACTATTTAAGTTTTCTTCATCTCAAACAAACAAACAAAAAAGACCATAAAAATCCCCAAACAAACAAGCCCAACAAAACCCCAAATAAACAACTCCAAAAAGGAGTCAAAGGTTACAAAAGATAAATAACATGAACATGGGTGGCACAGCTCTTCAAAGTATTTCTTGAACTCATATCCCTTGTCATTCTGCTGCTTTTGGAATTATTTTGAAAATGAAAGTTAAAACACAGGTGTCAGCAGCACTGCAGATACACGCGTTCTTTTTCTTCACCCATTTCTCAGTTAAAGTCACTTGTACTGGCTTTACCAATAAAGAGATGCTAACAAATTCACATTTTTTTAATATTTTGTACTATAAAATATATAATTCTTAGAAGTTAAGACAGTATTTCTTTTTTTTTGTTTGTTTATTATGCATGTTTTATATCCTTTCATCTACACATATTTTCCCAGAACACTGAAGCAAGATTAGACCTTATCACTGGATTCATATGTATGAATGTATACGACTACAAAGAGCCCCACTATAGAACTTAAAACTTGACTTTTTCTGTACATATACGTTTTAGAAAAGCTATTTGAAAATTAATGCAAAGTCCCTCTCTGCTTTTTTTCCCCATCTTACAACAGTATCTGAGCATCTTTCAAGTACTTAACAAGCACCTCTCTGAGCAGTAGCAGAACTTACTAAGCCTGGCTTCCCATGACTTTGTGTCTCACAGCTTGAGTAGTCAAATGTGGTGGGATGAGTCCTAAACGACAGTTTTCATGGGAATGGATTAACGTTTCTAATGGTGCCTCCCTCTGCTCTCTGGTGTCTAGTAACACTGCCGAGCTCATCTAGTGGCATTTCTGTCACGCAAATCAGATGGATGCCCCTGCTGTCCTTAAACTCAGGTTTTCAGGAAATCTGCATATTCAAAAATGTCTATCTACTAAACTCAGCTAGCACTGGCCAAGAGGTGTGGGGGGGTGACAGTCTGAGGAGGTTGCAGAAGGATGGTTGGACCTGCGAACAGTGCACTTGTGAACTTTTATTTCTTTGGAGACAAAGCTGAGCTGCAACACCAATTTAAAGCAGCAAAGGCAGGTTAAGGTACGGTGAATTAAGAGAGAAAGGAAGACAAATCTTTCACGTCATACAGAATCAAGTGCTTCATTTTCAGAACAGGACTAGAATAGTTTGGACTAGAACAGACCGAACTAGTACTGACTTCATGCTTCCAGGTGCTAATTCACGGCCAACACCCTCCTTCCAAACCCTGCGGTGACCTCAGCAGCACCCCATACCCCCAAATCCCACTGCCAGCAGGAGGAACAAGCCCTATAAACAGGGAGCCCCGAGGAGGCGGCCACCACCACGGCGCTGGGAGCACCCATCCTGCCTCCCCTCACAGGGAGCCCGGGGCCTCGGCGGCAGCCTAAGCCTGCCCTGCGCCTCTCGGTAGGCCCGGCAGGCCCGATGGGCCCCGGCGGGCCGAGCCCCGCCGCCCCGCCGCCCTCCCGGGCCTACCTGGAGGACGCGGTGGCAGAAGGCGCGGACGGAGCGGAGCGAGGCCAGGTCCAGCTCACGGACCACCAGCTCGCCGCCGCCCTCGGCCTCGGCCTCCCCCAGCTCGGCCCGGATCTCACGGGCCGCCCGCTCGGCCCGCGCCCGGTCGCGGCAGCCCATGATGACGCGGGCCCGCATCCGCAGCAGCTCGGCCGCCGCCGCCCGGCCCAGCCCGCTGTTGGCCCCCGTGATGATCACCGTCTTGCCCCGCATGGAGGCCCCGGCCCCGGCCCCAGCGGCGGCGGCGGCCCGCGCCGCCCCCCGCAGCCAGCGCCAGGCAGCCAGGAGGAGCCCGCCGCCCAGCGCCAGCGCCGTGGCCGCCGCCGCCATCCCGGTGGGCCGAGCGGCGCTCCGCCCGAAGTGGCCGCCCCCGCCCCGCCGCCCACCGGCCGGCAGTTGCCAGGGGTGCGTTAGGATTGGCCGGGTGCGCCGCGGGGCATTGTGGGGATTGTAGTCCTGCGCCGCGAGAAGGAGGCCCGGTCCCAACGCCGCAGGCGCCCGGGAGGAGCTTAGTGAGCGTACGGCCTAATTGAAACGTCCACCGGCGAGCCCGGCGGCCTTCCCGGCCCCGGCGTGGTCCCCAGGGCAACCCAAAGCAAACTGCGGGTCGTGGGCAGAGTTACCTCTGCAAGGCTGCCCCTCCCTTCCCCGGCTCAAAACCAAAACGTGGTAGCATACCCCAATAGTAGGATGTCCCATTAGTAGGCTGTCCCTGTGGTAGGCTGTCCCAGCAGTAGGATGAACCAGTGGTAGGATGTCCCAGTGGTATGATGACCCAGCGGTAGGATGACCTAGCAGTAGGATGTCCCAGTGGTAGGCTGTCCCAGTGGTAGGATGTCCCAGTAGTAGGATGTCCCAGCAACAGGATGTCCCAGCAGTAGGATGTCCCTATGGTAGGCTGTCCCAGCAGTAGGATGAACCAATGGTAGGATGAACCAGTGGTAGGATGTCCCTATGGTAGGTTGTTCCAGCGGTAGGATGAACCAGTGGTAAGATGTCCCAGTGGTATGATGAACCAGTGGTAAGATGTCCCAGTGGTATGATGACCCAGCGGTAGGATGACCTAGCAACAGGATATTCCAGTGGTAGGCTGTCCCATGGTAGGATGTCCCAGTAGTAGGATGTCCCAGTAGTAGGATATCCGAGTAGTAGGATGTCCCAGCAACAGGATGTCCCAGCAGTAGGCTGTCCCAGCCGTAGGATGAACCAGTGGTAGGATGTCCCTATGGTAGGCTGTCCCAGCCGTAGGATGAACCAGTGGTAGGATGTCCCAGTGGTATGATGACCCAGCGGTAGGATGACCTAGCAGTAGGATGTCCCAGTGGTAGGCTGTCCCAGTGGTAGGATGTCCCAGTAGTAGGATGTCCCAGCAACAGGATGTCCCAGCAGTAGGCTGTCCCAGCAGTAGGCTGTCCCAGCCGTAGGATGAACCAGTGGTAGGATGTCCCTATGGTAGGCTGTCCCAGCCGTAGGATGAACCAGTGGTAGGATGTCCCAGTGGTATGATGACCCAGCAGTATGATGACCTAGCAATAGGATATGCCAGTGGTAGGCTGTCCCAGTGGTAGGATGAACCAGTGGTAGGATGTCCCAGTGGTAGGATGTCCCAGCAACAGGATGTCCCAGCAGTAGGCTGTCTCAGCAATAGGATGTCCCAGCAGTAGGATGTCCCAGCAATAGGATGTCCCAGCAATAGGATGTCCCTATGGTAGGCTGTTCCAGCGGTAGGCTGTCCCAGTAGTAGGATGTCCCTCCATCTGTCCAAAGTCCCTTTTGTTATCAGCAGTGTCCACACTAATAAATTAAATGTACCGGTGGCTGCTGTTTGGTGCTGAAGCAAACTGGCGCAGAACAGCCTTTTAAACCTTGACACATCCAAGCTGGTTCTTGGTTTTCATCCCATGCTGACTCCTGAAATGTGGATTGGCATCGTCTGGGAGAGAGATAGCTGGCTGGTGCCAAAACCAAACCAGGGACTGTTCTAACAATTTTAGAATTAGAAGACAATGATAACAATTTAATGACATAGAGATGGTCAAGTTCTAGGGCCCAAGAGCATTTCCCAGTAGCATTTAATTTGCTAGTAGAGATTTTACCAAAATGTTGTATTAACATCAGTCTCACAGAGGTGACTCCATCACAGGGAAAACAGACATTAAGGCCGCCTATAATATTTCATTACCAGTCTCTGAGTCTCATGGCAGAACAAACGCTTCTGCAAAAGCCACTTTCAATTCTGTCTGCCTTGGGTCTTCAGCTCGAGACGCAGAGGCTGGAGCGGTGGATGGAGCGGTGCCAGGGAAGGCTCCCAGCACAGGAACGCAACATCTCTGCTGTTACACTACAACAGCAGCTCGTGGCGGAGTTTTGGCCCAAGGCTGGGAGCTGGTTGGGGCTCTCCCACAGCTCGTGAGCTCTCGCTAGGCAGTTTGGAAGCAGTTCTTATGTTCTGGAGAGTTAGCAGGCATGTGGACTGTTCCTTGCCAGCTGGCCTTTGTGCCGATGGAACGTTCTGGGAAAGTTTAGGGTACTTGTATAAGTAGACCAAGAGAATATGTCAGAGCAGCATGCTGAAACATATCCCCATGCTGCCTTCAAGACCAGATTCTATCTGAGGTATTTCAGCAGGTTCAGTGGCTCTGGATGAAGTTGGATTGTGTGTTTGAGCGTAACAGAGGTGTTAGTACATGGCCAAGCATGTCTTGATAACCTACCTGCATGTTGCAGGCAGAGTTGATGGGGGGTGTTACAAAAGTCATTACGGCGGTGTCTGCTCTGATGGCTGCTCTCGAGTCTAAACCTACCAGTGAGCTGACAGTCTGACCTGCTGAACACTTCCTTCTAGGACCAACTTCATCTGACTAATATTCGCTTAGAGGTAGCCTGTTTGAGGTAACCAAAGTTAGTGGGCTTCAGGACCGAGGGGGTCTCTCCCATCCCAGTCTGGTGGAAGGGAGGCTGCTTGTGGAGCATATGCGTATGTCCACTCGCTCACCTCATATGCACACTTACATTCTCTGGTCTCTTAAATATTAGCATGTACCCTAAGACTATACAATAACTGTACCCAGAGACCCAGGCACCAGCTCTGGCGCCAGGTTTTCCCAGATACCGGTCTCTTCCTGTTGCCCAGTTTGAAGTGCAACAGTGGTTCACATATGTACATAATGTGGGTCCCTCGAATAGCTGTTTTTTCTGGTAGCTCTCACCCAGAATGAACCTCTTCAGTTGTTGGGACTGAGAGCCTTGGGCCCCTCAGACCTGCCAACTTTGTTTTGAATCCTTAACCCAAAACCTGTTTTCAGCCATCATCTTCGTGTCCTGTCTCCAGATCCCACCTTTACTAATCCCAGACCTTGATGAACCCATCCAAGGCAACAGGAATCCATCCAGGGAGTCAGGGGTGGCCATGAAGTTCAAAATCCTTTTCATCCTAGCCCTGGGAGAGTTGTCAGTAGAAATCTACAGAGAGACAATTAAAAGGTAACTGAATTTTGATCAAGAGCAATGTAAGTTAAAAAAAAAAGTCTTTCACAGAAAAAAAGAAGGCAGTAACGGGGTTCAGGGCAGATTTAGGAATAAGATAGGGACAATGAGGATGGAACAACATGGGTTATGAGAAGTTCAGGATCAGGACTAGGGGCCAGAATGCAGGTGAGTAGAGTCCAGGGAGACAACAGTCTGCAGGGGAGGCCAGAAACAAGCTTGGCTGGTAATGAGCATGTCTGTCTTGAGTCAAGACCTAGCATGTTTGGGGAAATGACTAAGAAACCCAAGAGGAAACGCATGAACTTTTCGTCAGGTTTCTTGTGGTTGGTCTGGATGTGATAACCGTTTGCAAAAGCAACCTCCTCTTAACTGTCACATGTTGATGCTACCCACAGTCTGTTCACATCGCTGCAGTCTGTTCTGAGGCTGACTTTGGCTCATGCCATAGCTGAAGAAATGTATCAGATTTTTCTGGAGGTATTCTTACCATCAGACCACCATCTGTCATACTTCTCAGGCGCTTTAAGGACTGTATAGGTACCACACCTAAACACATTGGATTTGCTGAGAGGCCTCTTCTGTCTTCGTCTTCATCACAGAAAATTCTTTCTCTCTTCATTCTTGGCTCTTCACTCCGTGGTGAGACTCATGGCTACACCAAAAGGTGTTTTAACCAGGCCACACCATTGCATCTGCTTGCTGCAGAGATGGCTTTCATCATCCTTAACCAGATGTAGGAGCCATAACCAGTTTGAAGTGCTCTTCCATATACTCTGCTTTTAGCAAATCATATCTTTAGGAGGTGTTGGAGCCATGCTCACCTCTGCTGCCACCTAATGACCCTGCAGCCAAGGACCATGAGAAAGGGACAGTGGTTGCCAACAAGATGCCAGAATAAAAGAACCAGGCGATGCCCTGTTAGAGGAACAGATTCATCCTGTAAGAAATCGTCCTGGTGGGGCATAAAAAATCTGCATCTGGCTGTGGCGACTCTGGCAGTCGTCTCTGATACACATACTATTTTAGAAGACTGTGAATGTGTTGGAAAGGGCACTGCCTCAAGTATCCTGCCTGGGCTCATCGGTAGTCAATCCAGCCTTCAGTGCAAGGAGCATTGTGCAAAGGAGCTCACGGGTGACAGTGATCAGAAGTCGCTTATCTATGTAGGGATGACATATGAATTCAGATGTTGTTGGTCCCAGATACTACTGAGCAGGGTAACCGAAAGTTATTTTTTCTCCTAAGACATTGACCTGCTTCACTGCTTTCTCTACACAACTGTTGCACTCGAGAAGGTGGGTGCTTTCTGCTTAGCAATACTTCACACCAGTGCAGGTTACAGGATCTGGCAGAGGAGCCCCAGGAAGCATACCTGAGGATGCCTGCTCAGGATGTAGGAGCCCTCTGATTCTCAAGTCCTTAGAACAGATCACAGTCCAGGAACACAGGAGGACATGTGTTGGAACATCTGTGACAATGACCATCTCCAAATCTTCATCTGAACTATTTTGTTTCCTCCAGATGGTTCTTTCACTATGCATGACATGCTAGCCTGGAAACTGAAAAGATGTCATAGAGGTGTGAAGGAACGGAGGAACATGGGTTTATCATGTCTTGGTAGCTGGTGAGAGGTATCCAACACATCCTGATGATGATTTCAGTAAAAAAAATAATATAAACAACAGTCAAGACACTTTCAGGATCTTATTTCCAATATTCTTGTCCATGAGGATTGGTAGCAGTAGGAGACATTCCCATGTACTTTACCTGTACTCTTCCCTGTGATGTGGTGCACAAACCTGTAAGCTAAGGGAACAAGGACTGGCTTTGCCTGACGAGGCTCTTGTTTCAGCACAGAATTCGATCTGTGTTATCATTAATCCTCTTCCAGGTTTTGGCTGGGATGACAGTTTCTTTTTCAGGAGTCTGTCTTCCAGTGTTATAAACAGGCTGAGAGACAGGACAGTGCAGAACCGTAGGCCTCTTCTCTGTACGCCCTATTGAAAAATGTTATCTGTTGTTGTAACTGTCACTGGCTTAGGTTATGAGGTGCTAGGGCATAAATGCATGGTACCCTCATAAACATGAGAAGCAAAGGGGTTTGTTTGGTGTTGGGTTTCTTTGGGATTTTTTTGTGTTTGGTTTTTTTTTGTTGTTGTTGTTGTTTTGTGGACTGGAATGCTATAAAGAGACAATTCTGGTCTATGTCTACAGAAATAGAAAACCCTTTCTCTCAGCTCCCAACCCATTTCAGAGAGTCTTCTTGAAAATTATTATTTTGGTCTGCTAGCCAATCTTTGCCTTGGAGCAGAAAATAATAATTATAATGTGCAGAGACTACTTGGCAAGATGAGTCTCCCTAAACATCCAGATTCGTCTGGAAGGGCACTTGCATGAACGAATGAGGCTTCACTCACCCAACATGCTGCCAGAGGGATAGGTGGAGAAGTAGTCGTCACACCTGGGACAGTTGCCTCACAATTAAGAGGCAGTGTATAATCTGAACAAACATCTCAGGGCATTTGGTCAACTGAATTAGAAGTGATTGTGGACGTTAACATCAAGTTCTGGACTTCAATGTTGATTTGAATTCTATGACTGAGAAACCTACTATGTAAACTTAATATATGAACTCTACTTCTCTTCACACATGCCTTAGTGCTGATGTCAGGAGTGACACTGCAAGAGATAGTAGTCCTCTGTCACTGTGGGTACAGACAAAAAAAGCTGTAAGGACTGGAAACTCCTAACGATAGCTGGGCCGGTAGGTTTCGTTTTTGCTGTAGGTGGATTGTTGATGGGAAATAAAGGTAAACATAATAGACCAGATGATTCAGTTTCCAATTTATTCACTGATTTACATGCTTACCCTGTCAGGCATGAGACATTCACCCTCGCAGTCCCACAGGCATCGAGGAACCCATTAGCCCTTTTCGCTACCAAACCTGAACTGCTATGTTCAGTGAGAGTCAAGCGCCAGCAATCTTTGCACAGCCTATATCCCTCGTGTTCTTCTCCACCCAACATCTATAGCTCTAACAGCGCATGGATGAAAAATGGCTGATCCATGTGCTTCTTCAACAAGGCAGGACCGACTGGTGTTCCTGAAACGTGCAGCCACGCTTTTGTGGTGAAGGTACACATGCAATTTATATTCCACAGCTAAGGAATATTTTTTTGGATTCCTTGCTGATTCTGCGCTCTCACATAAAAACATCTGCTAATAACATTTTTTATAATCTCCATTTGGCGAGGTAACTCTATCCCATCCTGGCAGACAATGACCAGGCCTCAGTTATTCATGTCTTCCTCACCTCCTGGCTGGGCTGGGAAATGCGATACGTTTTGGGCACAAAGCCTTTAGCACTTATGAAAGTCCAAGTACACCAGAACTCTGCAGTGCATCCCATCAACAACACATGCTGGTGTGAACACATAAAAACCTTTCTAGTGGTCTGTATTTGAGTTTCATGCAGGATCAAGGCTTTTGCCTTTGTTTTCAAAGAACCTTGTGGCTTGGACCCAGAAGATTTAAAAGATTGCCTATGTTTCTGGGAGGGAAACCACAATTAATGCAATGGAGCTTTCTGCAATAACAGGACAGTTCATCCAGACAGAAGAGACCAAACTTTCTCAGAGGCTAACGTGAGATTCTGGAGTGAATTCCCCCAGGAACCACAGATCATCACAAGCCTTCACCAACTTCTACTCCCACTGCAAAGCACATTCTTTTGGTTTTGTCTCTTCTGGTATAAATGCACAGCAACAATAAAAATAAAACAGGACACTTGTTCCACTAGGGAGAGAGAGAGAGAACAAACACCACCTGACAGATGTTAGCTGTGTCATTTGGAAGGCACTCAGATACATGGATGACACTGAGGAACCTAACATAAAAGAGGTAGACTCGACCTATGGTGCAAATTTACATGGATTCATGTTGCAAAAGGCACCTGTCCCCTGGAAACTCATCTGAGGTTGCCAAACTGAGTTCAGGCACATCACAGAACAGCTGTAAATCCCAAGAGAATTTAGTCAAGAAACAGGGAGTTCCATCAACGGCATTATTTAGGGTAGATTCTCTGCTGTTACAAAGGTATGTTCTAAAGCCTTAGTCTTTGTCCCAGTCAAGATACTCCATCTCTGACTTCTGCCCAGCTCTATGAAATCTGTTGGGACTTAAGTGTATTTGAGACTTCCAGCTCTCTCTCAAATTTGGCTGAAAGCGGTCACTTCTGGTTCTAAATATCCAAAGGAGGCAAGAGACATTGATTACACAAACCACACAGAAAATTATGCTGAAACCTCTACATAGAAAAATGACAATGTTCTGTAAAGCCAGCTTTATTAGAATAGGAAAACAATATAGAAAAATAAAGGGTTCCTGTAAACACAAGATCAAATAAGCTAACATCTCACTGGAAGCTGAAACCTCGTGATAACAAACCTACCGAACACATAATTAACAAGCAAACCACTAACAGGTAAACACTTATATGTAAACTGTGCTTTTGGTAATTTCAGAAATAACCGTCAAGGACTAGCATTGCAGCATGATTTTTGCTATAAATAACCTGTCAACAGTTTTTTAGAGAAAATATAACTGTTCTTTCTGTCTCTCAAAATATATCTCAAGCTATAAAAACAGTACAAATCTTTTCCTAATATCAAAAACACAGTGTTATATCCAGCTGGGTAAAAAACCTGAACTGCTTAAGAATGCTATTAAAATAACTCTATTAAAAATTTACCTATATTAAAAATATTTCATTTAAAGGCTGCTCTAGCCAGAAGTTAAATCTTTAAACATAGTGCTTAAAATATACAAATGTGGAGGTTTTCAGACATAACTATTGGTATATTCGAGGATGGCCGAGTTAAGAACCTTATCGTTAATGGTGCCATCCAGTCATGCAGATTTGTGGTATTTCTGAGCAATGCCATAGGGAACATGCGCAGCTACGGTGCCTAATTTCTGTGCTCCTTCAATGTGGAACATCTGGTCATCAAAGAAAATGTGAGGGCGGATTTTCACCAGGATCGGTCCTTTAGGAGCTCCTGCTAGGAAAAGTGCCTCATCAATCTCCAGACCCCAACTACGAAGAGTCTTCAGCACTCTGGCTCCAGAGCTCGCCGCACTTCTGGCTGTGACCAGGTAGGTCCTTATAGGACAATTTAACCGTTCGTTTTTTGCATAGAACTTCTTCTGGAGTTTCCCTAGGTCTTCCAGAAAACCTTTCAAAGGACCCTGAGTATGAAATACCAGAAGCATATTTAGTATTTGTCCACAGCTCCCAACATTGTTCTTTTGCTTTATTCCAGATGGGCAGTTACATAGAGGATTCCTTCCCTAATGCTGTGCTACGCAGCAAATTCCCTATATCTGATGTGTCCACATGGGTCTGCCCCCTCACTTGGAATTCACAAATTGGAAAAAGTTAAAACCATAATCCTACATGGTATGAGGCACAGGAAACCGATTCTCACTAAAGCTTACAAGATCTCTTATAAAGTTATAAGTATAGTCTTTGACTTTAATAAAATGTTCTTTAAAAACACTTAACTCTTTTCACTATGAATCACGAGGTGCAATTTTATTTTTCTTTGCAATAACCAGTAGGAGACCTAATTACATAGACATCACTGAACTCTTTCCAGATTAATGACAATAGTAAAATTACACTCCGATTAAAAGAAGTAAATGATAGTTTGGGTCAAATTGCAATGCATTGCACTGCCCATTACTTTCATAAATCAAGCTTTTATTCTGAATTTATACCATTTTTAACAATAGCAGAATTGGTCTTTCAGTTTAAGATAATGTTAAAATATTTGTGGTTTTTAGACAAATGGCATAGTTCTGCTTGGGAATAAGCAAAGATATTACAGATTATCAGCAACCTGATCTAGTTGAAGACGTCCCTTCTTATTGCAGGGGGTTGGACTAGATGACCTTTAAGGGTCTCTTCCAACCCAAACTATTCAATGATTCTATGACTCTATAATCACCCTGTTTCAATAACCATAATATCCCAGTGTCTGAAATTAACATTACCTACACAATCCGATAAAAAAATAATCAAGGAGATCAGTTGTAGCCTTTCCTCTTCCTAGTGATGCAACTAAAAAACAACTGTAAGTCACTGTCTTCTATATGCAGTTCTCTCAGTGAAGTGGGAGATCTGGTGAAAGGACTGCAATGGTGGGCTTTTTTACGTCAAACATGCATTTCAAAGATTATCCTTGAAAAGGGAAATAAATAGGGCGGTCATCTTCCGCAAAGAAGAATACACACACACTGAGGCAACTGGAGAAATACAGCAGCAATGAAAATCAACAGATGTTTTGAAAGCTCCCTGCTTCAAGATATACAAACCTGTGCAAGAGGCTTATTTTCATTCAGCTGTTCATGTTCAAAAAATCTGTCTAATCCTTGCTCTTTGACAATCTGTTCTGATTCATCAGAAAAGAGAACAGCATCCCCATCAAATGCCACCCTCAACTGTGTATCCGAGTAAGCCACGTCTTTGTTGGCAGTGAACATCGTAGCTGATGCGATGCCTGAAAATGGATGAGAGAACCTCAGTTAGCACATCCCGCAAAGTTATTCATTACGCTGCCAGCCGTTCGGTTCCAGCAACTTATTTGTGGTGACCTTTTTATACGGTGAGCAGAGGTGATCACTGAAGCTAATTAGTAATGGCTGTTCTTTAACACGAACGGATGGAAGCTGTCCCGTTGATATAATTTCTTGGACATGCTTCCTTCTACTTCCATATAAGAATATACAAAACCGGTCCCCAAAGTGTGCTGCACATGAGACAAAGCAGGAAATGCCAAGGACACCGTTTGAGTCGAGCTACTTGTTATTTTTTAACTCCTTACAAAACACAGTTGTTGTTTTTTGTACATCATATCAAAGATCTGACTCTATCCAAACAGGAGTTGAATAGAGACGAGTAGTGGTGTATGGGAATTCATTTCTTGTAGCCTGGGAGAAGACAGAAAGGTGCAACAAAGGTAGAGGCTGATTAAATTGCCATTATCAGCAGGCTGATGGGTCAGAGAGAAAAAAATACAGAGAAATAACCTGATTTTATTTGATTAAGTAAAAATAAGTGGTTTGCACCCTACATAGTTGTGACTTTCTGCATTTGGTGAAGCAGCACTACTTTCTGTGAAAGACACACAACACATTATTTTTTTTAACAAGCCCAAAAGAGACATAACAAAAGTCGTTTCAAACCTGCTTCTATAGCTTCTTGCACTTTTTCAGAGTCTGCTGAGAGGTACAAGTTGGTAAGATATGCAGTCAGGTAACCAATAGGGCTTTTTCCTCCCGTCATACAGAAACGTTCAATTGTTAAGCCTAAAGTAAGAACAGCACAACAAGGTGTGACTCTGCCTTGACACTACAAACCTGTAAAAGGAACGCCTCAAAAGGTACACTAGCATACAACTGACAGTAAACTTGAAAAAGAAAATCTGTTCACTGTAACTCCAGCAAGTTAGACAACTTAAACTGACTACAATGTTTGATCCGTCTTCCTCCTTGAGAATTTAACACAAAATCCCCCTAAGACAGCAGAATAACTGCTGTGAATGCGTATGTATAGGGGGCATAAATACCAAAGAATAAAAAGTTTAAGTACTTTTTTTCAGAAATTAAGATTCACACCTGACAAGTTAATATCTAGAGCTTTGGACCAAATTCTGTTTAACGCTATCTCACTTATGCTGACACCCAAAAATAAATATCACCCTCTGAGGGATGCGTGTCAGTATCAAAGAAGCTGCTTTTACCAAGGTTAGAACAGGAAAAATAGAATTAATTCGTTTTATTATGTACCAGCAGGCAGTTCTACAAGGTAGTATTTATTTTACTTACCATAGTGATTGATGCTGTTTATGAGCCTCACTCCCACTTGGGCATGGTTATTAGTCATCAGAACAATATCAAATCGTTCTTCATCATCAGGGTACAGCTCAAGAAGCCGGGCATTGACATGCTCCAGCGCCTGCAGGTTAAAAACGTGGAAGTCGATAGACAAGCGGAATGTGCCCCAGTTCTTAATCACTGCGGGTTTAGTGACAGGACTGTCTTGAAGGAGAATGTGAAATACCTGATAGCTTAACTTGCTGAACTTGTTCTATTCCTTTCTGCTCTGCCGCTCCCAGCAACCATTTGACTGGGTTCATTTGAAGGGAAGCAAATAAGTTTCTTTTGCTGAGTTACAGAATTTAACTTGAACATGGAAATACTTTTTTCTTGGGACACCACGATCATCCAGAATAAAACAATGAACATTATCACAATCCCTATTAATCTTTTCTTTTTTTTTTCTCGTCCACTGGAAACTTGGACTTCCCTGTCCACTTGAAAATTGTTGTTGTGAAATCAAGGAGAAGGTGTTAAGGAATTTATACATGCAACTACTTGTTTTGCATGCACAAATGTGAATTCGGGCCACATACTTATGCAAAGATTTACTGACACAGTACAGGTGGTCTGGTGTCTAAGACTGTCCTTCAGTAATGAGTACAAAATCATACCCTGTCAAACATTATTACCTTGGCGATTTCTAATTGCAGTACTGAATGAGACAGATCGTGATTCATTTGAGATCTCTTTAAAGGTAATGGGGCAAAATTTTATATCCACAGTTTGGCATTCTTATTTCCTTGATCTTTCATCTGCTTGTCTCTCTCTGTATCCATCTGTTCCCTCCTTTTATTTAGAATCTTATCCATTTGGAGTAAGAAAGACTTGCTTTTTGCTCTAGCAAACCTCTGCTTTGGGATCTTGGCCTTTACATGGAATTCCTCAGGATTATGGCAATAAAGTCAACAATGAATCATGAAATGAATGCAAGATGGATTGATTTTTCATTAAGATGCTTTAAAAAGTCAGGCCAGTTGTTGAGAATTAAAACACTGATTTTATAATTGAATTCTGAGAATCTCACTTTAAAAAGCAGGGATATGTCATGTGGGACTATGCTCAGGAAAACTCTAAGTGAGAGCCTGGTATAAGAACTAAGAAAAAACCTTAGTATGTATTCATAACCCCTTTGTACCGTTTTTTCTTTTTGTACTCTCTGCTAATACTCTAGTGCACTAGCAATTTCTGAAAGTAGTAGAGAATAAGGGGGAGTGGAGGAGACGATGCCATTTTTTTGTCCAATGCCTGTACATGTTGCAGCCCAAGGAGATCCTGGCCTGTGATTAAGATTCTTAAGTGCTACAAGCATGAGTTATAATACTTTTGAGTTAATATCTTAAAGATTTCAACAAAGGAATCCAAGCAAAAATATATTATTTCTTTTTGACTTCTTTGTCTCCAAGTAGAAAGTATCAGCCAACAAGCCCACAGTTCTCTAGTCTAATGATTCTGGTGACTAAGCAATTTATGAATCTCAAAAATATAAAGAATTCAAACGCAAATAACATACTGGAAGGGAACAGAGGTCAAGGCGCATTTAGCTGGGCATAGCTAACAGATTGATTTTCAAAGTGTGAGGAGTTAAACAGTCAAATCTTGCTTATATTCAAAGTGAATTTGATACTGAACTCTAACAAATCTCTTGAAAACTGACCGTGCTAGCAGGGCTGCTGTCGCTAGCTGGTACAGGTAGGAAAAGATGCAGTAAGTTCACTATTCAGTGTAGCCTCACTGGTGTACCAAGTGAATTGTTCTACGACAGTGCTTTTATCATAGAATCATATATGGTAAGAGTTGGAAGGGACCTTAAAAATCATCCATCAGAGGGTTCCAACCCCTCTGCCATGGGCTGGGATACCTTCCACTAGACCAGCCAGTGTCTCCCTGTCCTCAGAGTAAAAAAGTTTTTCCTAATACCTATTCTAACTCCCCTCTTCCAGTTTGAACCCATTACCCCCCATCCTATCACTACATGCTCTTGGAAAAAGTCCCTCCCCAGCTTTCTTGTAGGGCCTCTTTAGGTACTGGAAGGCCACTACAAGGTCTCCCCAGAGCCTTCTCTTCTCCAGGCTGAACAACCCCAACTCCCTCATCCTGTCCTCATAGCACAGGTGCTCCAGCCCTCTGATCATCTTTGTGGCCCTCCTCTGGACTCACTCCAACAGGCCCATGTCCTTTTTATGTTGGGGGCTCCAGAGCCGGATGCAGGACTCCAGGTGGGGTCTCACGAGAGCGAAGTAGAGGGGCAGAATTTATGTTAAAAACATCTTTACTATGTTTGTGCTATAATGCTGTTAACAGCTATCTGTAATATTTAGAACAGCACAGGTATTGACATAAGTAATTCTTCCACTATGTATTTCCAAAAAATGATCAGCATGCTGAAAATGTTTTAAATTCCTGAGTCTAAAACTGAAGCAATGAAAATCTGCTTTTCAAACCTGAAGGAAGTGTTCTGCTACAACTCCACTGTCAGCAAGTACGACTGCTGATTATGATTGAATAAATTCTCTAAAATTGTTGTGGTAGAACTTATCAAACTCTGATGATCAGAGGGCTGGAGCACCTCTCCTATGAGGATGGGCTGAGAGAGTTGGGGTTGTTCAACCTGGAGAAGAGAAGGCTGCGGGGAGACCTTATAGCAGCCTTCCAGTATCTGAAGGGCACCTACAAGAAAGCTGGAGAGGGATTTTTTACATGGGCATGTAGTTATATAATGAGGGGTAATGGCTTCAAACTGGAAGAGGGGAGATTTAGAATAGCTATCAGGAAGACATTTTTCACTATGAGGGTGCTGAGACACTGGAACAGGTTGCCCAGAGAAGTTGGGGATGCCCCATCCACGGAGGTGTTCAAGGCTGGATGGGGCTTTCAGCAACCTGGTCTAGTGGGAGGTGTCCCTGCCCATGGCAGGGGGGTTGGAACTCAATGATCTTCAAGATCCCTTCCAACCTAAACCACTCTATGATTCTATGAAACAATTTTCTATGGACATAAAATGAATTCTGTAGATGGCATTTTTTCAAGTCAGTCTCAGTAAAACGTGTGTTCCTGAAACCCATACATATTTTCTTTTTTTTTTTTTTTTTTTTGTAATTTAACTTGCTTTCCATGCTGGAGGCTGTTTACCTTGGCCTTTTATCTTGTGCAATGAAAGCAAAATATTCCATTTTACCTCTGCTTAAACCCTGACTCCCACTAGGGGGTCTTTTTCTTTTGCTAGTCCTCAAGAACAATTTCCAGGGTGACAACAAAAGCAAGGAAAAATTAAAGGCCACCAAAAAAAGAAAAAAAAAGAGGTTAATTTCTGAATAAAATAATTAGAATAATACTGAATCAATGCTGTCTTTAATCATAGTAGTCCTATTGTAAGTGAGACATAAAAACGGAACAAGGAACTAAGATGTTTTGGTTTTTTGAGGGGAAGAGGTTGCAACAAACCTAAAACAATTCGGGGGCCTCTCTTAACTGGAAACAGTCTTAAAAGGAAAGGGAGAAGATGCAGGTTGCATCTTACCCGCGGCTCAGATGCGACGCAGAGAGCCGGGGGGATGCAAACCGCGATGCGGTGTCGCGGAGGGTACGTGATCTCCCGCAGGCGTTTAGCATTAGTGCCGGCGGGAGGGACGGGAGGGGAGAGGAGGAGATGGGAGAGAAGGGCAGAGAGGAGGGGAGGGGATGGGATGGGAGAGGAGCGGTGGCCGCAAGGATGGGGCGTCGCGGCGCGATGCGGAGATGACGCCGGACTCCCCGGTCGAGGCGAACTCACCGCTGGGGGAGCAAGTCCCCAAAACGTTTCCTCGGGGCACGATTATCTCCGCCCAAGGAGGCCTCGGGCTCCTCCTCTTCCCGAAATTTGGCCGGGCAGCATCCTCCGCGCCCCGCCGCTGCCCCCCCTCCCCGCCGGGCCAGCCCTCCCCGGGTACCTTCACGAAGTGGAAAGCGGGTCCGGGTTTGAGAGTGACGTTCTCGTTGTCCTGTTGATACTCCACGTACTTCTCCACCCCTTGCTCTTCGTAGATCCGCCGCTCCTCCACCAGGTCGAAGAGGGCTCGGGAGGAGACGGCCACCGTGATGGCGTGCTGGGGCTTGGGCTGCGGGGCGAGCGGAGGGTAGTGCCGGCCGGCAGCCCCCGGCCCTCGGCCCCCAGCCCCCGGAGCCCCCCCCCCCCCTCCCCCCCCTCCCCGTTCCCACCCCCGCCCGCACTCACCGGCCGGGGCCTCTTGGAAACCAGGTTGTCGTAGAAAGCCTTGGCCGCCGCCCAGTCCTGCTCGGCCTCCCGCAGCCCGACCTCCGCGGCCTCGCCGGGCTGCGGCGCCTCCGGGCCGGAGCCGCTCATGGTGCCCGGCGCGGCGGGGGACGGGGCAGCGGCGCGGGCGGGGGAGCGGGGGCGCGGCCGGAGCCGGGGCGGGCGACCGGGAAGCGGGTGGTGGCGTCCAACCCCCCACACCCCCCCACACACAACCACCACTCCCGCCCCGCTCCGCCCCGCTCGGGCAGGGGGAAGTCACCCGGGCGCTGCCTTTCCCTTTCGCTGTGCCGCGCCCGGGGACGGCCGGACCGGCCCTGCCCTCCTCCGGCACGGAGCGATGCGGTCCTGCCCTCCCCCGGCACGGAGCGATGCGGTCCTGCCCTCCCCCGGCACGGAGCGGTCCGGCCCTTCTCCGGCACGGAGGGATGCTGTTCTGCTCTCCCCCGGCACGGAGGGATGCGGTCCTGCCCTCCTCCGGCACGGCACGGAGCGGTCCTGCCCTCCCCCGGTACCGACGCGCCCGCGGCGGTAGCGGCACCGAGGGGCACCGGCAGCAGCTCCCGCCCCAACATCTGGCATCAGCGTCTCTCCTCATCTCTCGGTTGGTGGTGGGGGGAGCAGGAGCCGCAGCTGCAGCCCTTCCCCGCAGCCTGTAAGGTGCACCCGGAGCGGCAGCGTCCCCTTTCCAGCACCCGCTGTGACACCCGCTGCTGCTCTCATAGAATCATAGAATGGTTTAGGTTGGAAGGGATCTTGAAGATCATTGAGTTCCAACCCCCCTGCCACGGGCAGGGACACCTCCCACTAGACCAGGTTGCTCAAAGTCCCATCCAACTTGGCCTGGAACACCTCCAGGGATGCTTCAAGTAGAGGTGCACACAGGTACTTAATGTGAGGCAACAGCCTCCAGCACTGATTTTATCTACGGCATTAGAGATTTATTATTTAGATGCAGTGGCTTAACTGATTTCCCATTAACTGCAACAAATTTCCGGGATATTTCTGACATAATATAGCAATAATGTTTCTAGCAATCAAAATGGGGTGGGTGTGAGTGACCTTTGTGCCACACAGCAATGCTGAAAGTACCTTTTAGAAACAGTAATTTGGACAGTAGTATTGAGGGCATATGCAGCACATGCAATAAACCCTTATTCTGGCATCTGGTTTGGCTGGCCCTAAAACCCAGAATCCCACACAGGGTTGTGGGCTACTTAGCTACTATGCACCTCTGAAATGCTCCCGGCTGCCTCTGCAGACATGCTTATCTGAACCACAGCAAAGTTCCCCGAAGTGATGAGCTGGAGGAGAGAATGGAAAGTGAGGAAGGACGCGGCTTTCATCCTGAGCTGGGAGGGGGTCCGGTGCAGTGGACCCACAGCCTTTGCAGTTGATGGTGGCTCAGCGGTATCTGTGCATCACAGCACATGTAAGGACTTAACATTTTGAAGGGACACTCTAAACACTGCTTCTGACCCTGATTGCTGCATAATCTTTATCAAATTGCCAAGTCTTTCTGCCTCCATCCAGTCTCCAAAAAGGAGTGTAATTATTTTTTCTACTTTTTCCTGTTTTGGTTTGGTTTGGATTTTTTTTTTTTTTTAATGTGGCTTCCCAGTGAAAGGAGGCTTATGTGATTACACCATCTGTCCATCATTGCCCAGTGCTGTCCAGTTCCAAATGAATCTGACAGAAGGATAAAGATCTCAAAGAGATTTAAATTCTTGAAACGTTTAATGAGAATCAACAGCAACGTACAATTTGCTGACCTGCGGGGGGAAGGACTGTAGTGTAAATGCAGCATATTTACCTGCTTGTTCTTCTGCTACGTAACAGCAAATGAATATTCCCTGGCTGATCTGCCATCTCCCAATCTGCCACATTGCCTATGGCCCAGCCAGCCAGGGAAATCTGAGGCAAAAGGAGAGGTACTGAGAGTAGTGTATTAGGAAGATAGATGTGACAAGAGGAGTTAGGAACATTGTAGGTGGCTGCTGTCATGGGAAGATGTAAAAGGCATAACATAAATCTCACACACACACGCACACACACACACGATTTTAGTGGCTCTGCTGCTTACAGTTATGCTTGTTTTCCTTGAATTTTTGATCCTGAATTTGTCACTCTAGTGTCTGTACTCAGAGCATGGAAACACCTGCTCCCCTTCCAGCGGTCGGGTCAGGCACATCCCTGCTTCCCAGCCCTCTTCTCTGTGAGCGGTGGCAAGCCTGTCAGCAGGCTGAGCAGCCAGGATTGGGAGAAGCTGGGAAAAGGGTTCAAACCACAGCTCCTGGTCCCAGTCACCATCACTGTCCTGCTCAGAGACTTCAGCATCTGTCTAAGAAGGTGATCTCTAAGGAGAAGCTATTCCTGGTTAGATACTGCAGGTGGGTCCATTGGAGAAGAGGGGAAAGGAACAGGAGGAATCAGGAACCAGTTCTGTGGTGGTTACCAAGCCGAACTGTCATCTCTCTGCCTGCATTATCCTGTAGCAATACATTTCCCAGAGCTGTGCCCGGGTTGAATGCTTGGTGTGCTGTGTTCCCCACCACCCTGCATGTACTCGGGAGCAAAATCAAAGCGCCTCAAGCGTGTTCTTTGGTTTTATTTTTGTTCCCCCCCTTCCCACCTGCCCAGGAAATGAGTCGTCACTCAGGTGATGAAGACTCCTTTTAACCTTTGCAAGACGCCTGAAAACTTAAAGGATGGTAACTTGGTACTTGGGCCCGAGCAGTGCTGTTGAAGTGCTGCTGCTGAAAGCAACGCTACTCTGACATAAATATTTTGCTCTCCAGACCCACATGGTATCTCTACGTAGCACTCAGCTGGGTGAACACATGCACTGAACTGAGATGTCTGTTCCGTGCTCGGTTGCTCGCTGCCGACATACCCTCCGTTTCCTCTTCTGCTGGAGATTGTGAACTGGGGGCCCAACATGAAAGCCTCCCCACTTCAGCACCTTATAAATGAAGTCTTGACTTTCCAAATGCGGAGTGTAGCAGCCTTATCTACATCTGAAAACTGTAGTAATGCCCACGGGGTTCCAGGAAAGAGCGATGTCTTGCTTTTACTCAGTCTCCTGGGGAGTTTGAGAAATAGGAATGGATCCAAAATTGAATGACTGTGGTTTCCAAGCCAGGCTAGAAAGGAAAGGAATTTTCTGCTATCACCCATTAATTTGTAGGGCATTTGCATTTAAACAAACAACAAAGAATGTGTGTTGCTATCTTTGTATATGCTTTTTTTTTGCAGTACGTAGCAAAAGCCATGCACACACTCCGAAGTCTGCTATAAGTAGGAGAATGAAGAGAAAGTTCCTCTGCCTGAGCTGCCAATATTTTTCCTATGTTACGAACAACCACTGCGTAAGATTTATATGTTCTTGTTCAAGAAGGATCTCAAAGTGCACTACTAATGAAAAAAAAAAAAAAAAGGTGTTTTTTTTTTTTCTTTCTTTTCATACCTACTTCTCTCTGGAAAGATGTGAAATATTTCCAGGCATTTAAAATAGTCAGATCAAAAGTAAGGAAAAGACTCTCAACAGAAGGCATTTTCTCCCTTTAGATATATAGTTCCTAATATGTATTGTGCATGATTATATCACAAACATGTAGACTCTAGGGCTTAACTCTCCCAGAGCCATGTCAGGGTCACTTCAGGGTGCGATTGCACTGATTTTTATGTCATATATGCATTGTGATTTTTCATGCTGAGACTCCAAGACCCATAGCGTAAGTATGGTGTTCCCAGAAAGAAGTGACCTGTGAAGGGCTTAGATCTAGGTCAGCCTGCTGGGGCAAAACATGTGGCAACACTGTCACATTACAGCTGACCTGCCAGATAATTAATTTGGAAAACCCTCCTGTTTGTCGTTTGTACATGAGATAAATACTTTTAATGCAATCCTAGAATTCAAAATTTGATTCATTAAAACAGTGAACAACTGATTTTCTGTATGTTTCCTACACATCCTCAATGTGGATCTCAGGCAGTCTGTACTCCTTTGGTTGCGTGTCTCCTGTTGATCAAACTTAGCCTAACGTGGGCAGAAACGAAAAAAAAAAAAAGTTGTTCAGGTTGTTGTGGTCCCTCCTCAGCAGTGTTTTCCATTCTCCATCTCTTCCTCCCTCTCCTTCCCTCCCTCCGGGTTTATGCAAGGAAACAGGAATGCAAAAACCTGTGGCATCACATTGTAATCTACGGCAACCGCCTTGTGCCTTTTCTTGGCTTTGCTGTGCTGCTGGTGTTTCTTTAATAATATCTTCATTTGCAACAGCCACATAAATTACCCACTGACATAGATTTTATGCTCTTCTAAGGTGATCTATTCCATCTCCACCGCTTTGACTCATTCCAGTGTTCATGTGGCAGGTCAGGTGACAAGTGAAGCTGAAGCCAACACAAGGACAGAGGATTGCTACAGAGGTTCACTGACCTGTGACCTCTTTTCCCTAAGCAATCGTATTTAATTATTGCAATGCAAGCTTAATTTCTCCTATTATTGAAGTTTCTTATTCCTTATTCTTGTCAGGACGAAATCAGCAGCCAAGTTGTGTCTTTCACTTTTTGGAGATTTCTTCTCTCTAGAGGGCTTAATATATATTTTTTTTTCTGAGGAAAATATAATCTATATCACATCTCTTTATAGAGCTGAAGCGTCTTCCTAAGACTCCTGATCTGAGCAACAAATTACGAGCTTATTTTACCCCAAGGAAGGCTCACCATATAATTACACGGTTTCCAAACAAATCAAGTAGAATTCTGAAATTCAGAAAAAATACAATTTTTACCTAGACATTAACTAAAGACGTAGGAAACCAGTGCTTTAGCTCCAACACTGAATATGCCTGCCCCATCTAGTAGTTTACCACAGGCAGAATTAAGAAGTGTTCAGTGACTTCTCTTACGCAGGAGTCCAGCTTCAAGCAGTCCAGACCGTCTTGCCAAGAGGAACGTGGAATATGACAAATAAGACAAGAATACAGTCTTATTGAAAGTCTGTGGTCAGAAAAGACTCAACAAAAGGCAAATATGCTACCATGAAATGATTACATTGCTGTTTTTTGAGTCAGAAAAGAATCAGTAATAAACTCATAATTTCTGTATTAAACAGAAAAAGAAAACTAACAACAATAACAATAGCAATAATAATAGGTTTAGCTGGTCAGGATATCACTTTGCAGTACTGGGATTACTCTGTAGGCACTTACAGAACAGATGTAAAAGCAACAAAAAACAAAAAGAAAAAAAAAGATGCACTGCAGGAAGGTTTGTCCCTGTTTCAAGCTTAAACAGAAGAATATTTGCATTACAAAACAACATAAGATAGAAGGTGGATAATTACACACGCAAACCCTATGGAGCTTCTAGCTGCTACTGAATAAAAAGCACAATATCGTGAAACACTTCAAATTCGGCTCTGTATAATGAAGACAGTTGTTTAAGTATTTTTCATTATGCACCAATTATCCCTTTAATAATAGAAATAAATGGAGGCTCCAGTCACGCAAACAGCTCCTCACAGGGACATGTCTGTGCAAGACTGAGACCTAAATATTGATTCATTTTACCACAATAAAAGCAGTTAAACTATTCTAAGATTCAGTCTGGTAATTACATGTTCTATTCTGCATTAAATACCCATGATTTAGCCATTAGGTTGTGCTAGCTTCCACGAGGGTTCAAGTTAAGTATTAAATTAGGTTAAAATCTTTAATGAGAAAATCATATTGAAAAAGATTCTTAGGTCATATTTTTGTGTGCTCGTACAAAAATACCACAGATATATCACTTAATCCCTGTTGCACCGTGCTAGTTATGGTTTAAAAAAAAAATGAGAGAACAAGCAAGACTGTCAGATGCGTTTCTCCCCCGCTCCCGCCCCAAGGCGTATATAGAAAACCCATTCAAGCCAAGTGTGGTTTCCCACCCGTCTCCTGAATGGAAGAAGGCATCAAACAATGTGCGCGCTCGGGTGACACTGATGGGGGGCTACTGCACAGTCCCCGACGCGGCGGCTGCGCGGTCCCACGGGCTTTGGGCAGCAATGGCCGAGCAGAACCATTAGGGCAAAAACATCCACTGGTTGTGTTATGGCACTGCCTTTCACGCATATATCGGGAAAAGACGACCCACTGTTTTCCTGAAAAAAAAAACACCATCTGCCTTTCCTCTTTATGTACACAGCAAGTCTCATTCTAGCCTTACTCCATGGTGTAACTCACAAATAATGGGACCTACACAGCAGCCTGGGAGACAGAGCTTCTGCTTACCCAGCCAGCCCTCCTGCTACTGCCCTTGAGGACAAAGCCTTTTTGTTTGTTTCTTATGAGTACGGGAAAAAAAAGTTACCCTTTCTAAGCACTCCTAGGCACTGAAGGATAGGGACACAGGCAGAAAATGTACAAATCGCTCCAAGCAAGGGGTGTGGAACGGTGTGATTACACCTATTAATAAAGGAGACAAGCTTTAATTGCAGCCAGAGTGCTTTTGACTGCACAGTTACCACCCAATCCAAGAAGAGGATTGTAAGCGATTAGTGCAGCGCTCCTGAGGGGAAAAGAGGAGCCAGAAGTGTAAATACAAGAGGAGATTTAGGGCTTCTCTAAGCTATGGCTTCAAACCTGTCAGCAACCTGCACACAGCGTCTCTGTTATTTAAGTTACGACGTGATTCTGTTTTGCCGGGAATGCGTATCCCATTTCTGGTTCAGGTCCCCTCCCTCCTTTTGGTGGGTTAAGCATTTGGGAGAAAGCGAGTATGGACTAAAAGTGATGACAATGTATTATTGTTTGTGTTGTGCTAGTTTCCAAGGGCCTCAACAAGCATTGGGGAGCTGTTGTGTTTGATGCTGTAGGAACACACAGGAAGGTGCTCCCTGTAGGACATCCCTCCTCCCCTTTCCAGTCCTCTCAGTAGAAGGAAGATTATTTTTGCAGACCTCTCCAAGCTCAAGCCTTAAGTGTGAGGCTTGCACAGTTGCCCTTCTCCGCGCTCTTTCCCACAGCCGGGCTGCCATCTCGTGCATGTGCTTCAATCCCTCTCCTTCTCTTGGCCCCCCCATGGCCGAGAAAACTGGGCTGACCTAGTCGGTGTGACCGCTAACGGGAATTGCCTGGTGCAGAGGGTCATGAGACGAGTTATGGGACTGAGCTGCAACCAAAGGTGAGACCCACACTTAAAAGCTCCTTGCGCCACAGCTTCTCCTTCTGTTGTGTAACTTAAAACGTCCCTCGGACATTTTCATCAGTTCACACCACCATCAGAACTACGCATGCGTCAGGGTAGAAAATACTCCAGAAGTCAGCTTTTAGTTCCCTTAAAAGTGACTTTCAAGTTGTATTATTTACATCGAAGCAGTATTTACATTTCTCTGTTTTCAATATTTTTCTTAAGGGCATGGAAAGATAACAATACCAGTGGCAATGACAAGAGTGACAACAACAGTAATAACATAAAAGCAATGTTGCCGGTAGGAGGCTTTTATGACTTATAGTTCCATAAATGTCTACCTCACAATATCCAACCCTCATTTTACGTGATGCTATAAAATCACAGAACAAAAAGATAAAGTCAATGGGATTTCAGTAGGCCATGGATCATATAACTGGCTGATCTGAGTTATATTATCAGCTTCAGCTCCTGACTTTGTGCAAAATGCATAAACTCTCCTGCTTTCATCCCCTTTTCCTTCCTGTACAGAAATTTCCAGGTTGGATGCAGCCACTATGGTCTTCCTCTGCAGAGAAAAAGTTTTGTGTAGAAGATAGTTGCCAAAAAGGCCAATGGAATCCTGGGCTGCATAGGGAAGAGTGTGGCCAGTAGGTCGAGGGAGGTCATTCTCCCCCTCTACTCTGCACTGGTGAGGCCACAACTGGAATACTGTGTCCAGTTTTGGGCTCCCCAGTTCAAGAGGGACAGGGAACTGCTGGAGCGAGTCCAGCGAAGGGCAGCTAAGATGATTAAGGGCTTGGAGCATCTGCCTTATGAGGAAAGGCTGAGAGAGCTGGGACTCTAGCCTGGAGAAGAGAAGGCTGAGGGGAGACCTTATTATGACATACAAGTATCTCAAGGGTGGGTTGAAGGAGGATGGAGCCAGGCTCTTTTCAATGGTTCCAAGTGACAGGACGAGGGGCAATGGGCACAAGTTAGAACACAGGAAGTTCCGTTCAAATACACGGAAAAACTTCTTTACGGTGAGGGTGACAGAGCACTGGCACAGGCTGCCCAGGGAGGTGGTGGAGTCCCCTTCCCTGGAGATTTTCAAGACTCGCCTGGATGCAGTCCTGAGTAATGTGCTCTGGGCAATCCTGCTTTAGCAGGGGAGTTGGACTAGATGATCTCTAGAGGTCCCTTCCAACTCTGAAAATTCTGTGATTCTGTGATTCCACTGAAGGTTTAACTTGCACCCTGGATGCTCTTCTCTTTCATATGCAGAGCCTAAGCTGAGCGTATCGTTGAGGTCAATGCCTTAGGTAAATGTGTGAGTAATGCTGGTGCAGTGGGGGGGAATGAATCCAGACCTCTCAGTCCAAGGCATTTCAACAAGATTAATGTTCAGTCTCTGCAAAGGCACTGCAGGGCCTAGAAAGCTCTGTGTAGGCCTCAAAAGCTAGAAGCTACAGGTCTACCAAAAGATGGAGAGTTTGTGAGAACTGCAATCAAGGGTAACCCAAGGATCTCCACCCAGGCATCTTCAAAGTAGCTATGTGGGGTACTGGTGTGTCGACGTGGCAACAGTAAAGAGCACAGCACAACTAACAAGTGTTTTTACAGCCTAGGCTGGCCCGATGGCTGCTGTGCCTCTTCCTATCAGTATCAGATAATTCAGGTCTGTCCGCACGGGCTGAAGTCACAACCTTGACAACCTCCTGCTGCATGAGCACACCTCAACAAGTAGTTTCTGTTCTTCTGAAACATGTATTCTGTGGTTTTTTTTGGGCTCATGTGTCTGTTACTATGTGAAATTCAGTGGTCTGTGGCAAGAAGGAGGTTATCCAAGTTGATAGGAAGGGTTGTTCATGTGTCTAAACTCCGTGAATCACTGTGAGATGGGATTAAGTGGAGTGTTTGGAGAGACTCGGACTGAGAGACTGTGAATGTACAGGGAGCAAAACCTTCAGATTTGCTGGTTCTCTGGTGACAGTGCCTACCGTTGCCTGTGTTTGGCTTTAATTAAATTGCATTGTGTGTTTTTGTGACCTGCAGCCATGTCCTTTTATACTGCCGCTCGCTCACGAAGGCTGAAAACGTTATCGTAAATGAGGACTTACATGATGCTGGGGTGCAACTGTTGAGTCAGAAGGCTGAGCTGGTCCTGAAGTCATGCCCTAACAACACTACTGCAATACCTACTGCTAAGCACTAGTCACAAAATTAAGGCTGAAAATCTGGTGCCTGGCTAAATTTTGATTTGGGTAACTAAATATTGTAATATACCGTGTAGAAAGTATAAAAAGCAGTGAAGACTAAGAGAAATTTTCCCGTGTCTATTTACTTGAATTCACAGTAATGTGAATATATACACCAATGTATATATTAAAACCAAATACATTTATTTTGTTCTCCGTTGAAGTTGGAAAACTGTTATAGAGGTTTTCTTAGATATATTTTCTCTTCTTTCCAGACTGAAGCTAATGAATCTGTCTGTCCTACGAGAGCTTTTCATGATGTTGTCTCTGTGGTGGTGTATCTTTACAGCCTTTATTTTGGTGACTTTTCTGCACTGACTCCAGTTGTCCTTCTCTGCATATGTTCCAATTCCAATAAGCCTTCCACAAACCAAGAAATCCAAAATTTCATTTAGTATACCAACATCTTACCAGGACTTCTTGGAATCGCATCTACCAGAAGACAGAATGTGTTATTTGGGTTGCTGCAGGTGGTTATAAACAACCCATCCTTCAAGGTGCTGTACAAACAGACATAAGCCAAATATTGTGCCTCAAAAAGCTGTCAAAAAGCAATTGAACAGGAATAAGAAATTTAGGCTCCTTCTAAGTCTTGGCTTGTGTGCTACTCAGTATATACTCATTGCATTTTAGCCATATTTACTAATTATCATTGTTTCTTTATCAACAGCTTTTGTTAACCACAGAGATGCTAGATTTCTTGTTCTTTTTCTTACACTTATGATTTTGTACCTTGTACCATTACATTTCATCTCATTTTTAATCTGCTAGTTTTCAAGATCATTCATTCATTTCAAGGTCATGTTTATTTGTGCATGACCTGCCTTTGTTACGTAAATGAACACATTTTTTTTTTTCTTTCTAGTTTTGACTTAAAGCTTTGAATATTATTTAGCATCTTCGATTTATTTTCAGAATTTAAATCTTTAACTCTTAATAGACTATCTCAAAAATGGAGAATGGCACAGGAATAGCTGGGTTTGTTCTGTTGACTACAAATCCCTTTGAAAGGGAAAAGTTGCACTATATTTAGGCAATAGATTTCTTCTGGTCCTGTGAGAACTGTCTAAGGTAGAAACCCTGTGTAGAAGTCCCTCAGATCTCCCGTTCAGCTAAATTTCATCAAATTATGAATCCTTGCCAGTCATGAACGTCAAAAAAGTACCACTGAGATCAGTGATAAAAAAAAATAAATCCTGTATTTTGTTATCCTTTCCCTCACCATAATAGCTTCCAAGTAGTGCAACAGCATTGGTCAAAAACACTCTAGAATAGATTTTGCCTTTTTTTTTTTTTTTTTTTTTCCTGTGAGTTACAGCATGTTGGCAGGAGGTTTTTGGGCATTCGGGTGAGAACAGAATATGCTCAGTGCAGATTACATCTTCAGCAAATTCTTGCTAACTCAAGTCTATCTCTCCTGAGCATGTGTAAACAGATTTCCCAAAGTCTCAGAACTTGGCAAATTTGAGTTGATTTTCAGAACGGCAAAAGTTGATTTAAAATATTAAAGTGAGCCAAACAATATATTGTTCCCAAAGTGCATTCTAGGAGATAGATGAACAAATTTTGCTGAAATAACTTTTCTCAGTCCAGGTTGAATTTTGGATAATAATAATTTAAAAATTGCAAAGAGTTAAAGTTTGGCAAAGTGGAAAATATTAGTCATCTTAAACTATAGCTATTAATACATATTCTGCCAACTATTTATTCATTCCAAAATGGGAGAAATCCTTGCAGCTGAATAAAAAGCTGTGAAATAACTGGTAGCCACATTCTTGGGTTTTATTTAGTGCCAAGAAAAAGACTCTGAAGAGCAGACCACGCACTGCATATGATTCTGATGACATGCAAAGGAAGGTAAGTAGTCGATTAAATTATAGTACAAAAACATAGATGAAATGAATCTTTCACAGGATTTGGACACCAGTTTCATAATATGTCCCAACAAAGATAGATGGTATTCCAAAAATATATGAAAGCAGCAACCATGCGGTTTGTCATAGCAACCATTCTGATATCTTACAGAAAAATAAGCTATAATAGGCACATGTTTTCCTGTAAAGCCCTCTGAGGCATTTTTTGTGAGATGGTCTCATGGCAAGTTGCAACAGAAGAGATTCTCAGTCCTGTTACCATTCCAAAACACTTCTTCCTATTTCAATCTATATAATTGCAGTGAGGTCATAAAAATTCCTCATAGACCCATCTATTTAAAAAAAAAAGGTAAATATCACTTTGTATCCCTAACAGACTTTTCCCAGTTTGTCCTAAAAGTCCTTCTTTTTTTTTAAAAAAAAAAAAAAAAACACCCAACAAATAAATCAACAACTCCCCCCTAATGTCTATTCCAGATGCACCTGAAATGACACAACTACAGGTTTGATTCTTGACATAGGGCTTCAGGGCAGCATCAAATATTATTCTCCCCATCAAATAAGCTACCCCATTCAGCTCCTAATTCAGTTGAGAGTCTATGAATGAAATCATTTATTCAATTAGCACAGAACAGTAATGATTTGCTTGCATAGGATCCTCTCCATCTTCCACTAAAATCACAGAGGTGCTCCAAGTCTCCATTTCTCCCCCTGCAGTGGCCACAGCCACTCCAACTCCAAAGCACTCATGTTGTGCTGGGAGAGCAGCTCCTCATCCTATGATGCCACCGAGAGGAGCCTACCATCAGGACCTCCAGGACACCCGATTCCAGCTTTTGTAGCTGTTTGCAATGCAGTGGCTGCTCTCAGTTTTTGAGGATGCATGTTGAGTGCCAGGTAATGTGTATGTAATGAGTAAGAACATTAGAAAGTTTCTGGTGCTCCATCTCCTTTCCAGTAAGAGTGAGAGTGACATCCCTCCTCTCTCTTGCCGTTGGATTTTAGAGTCTTATTGCACAACTTTATGGAGAATGAATGAAAAAGACATCTAAGACCTTTTAAAGTGTGTTTTTCTACACCCAGCCACTGCTAAAATAATAATTATATAATGTTTTCAGTTTCAAATTTCCTGCCAGTGACTTTCCTACTATTCTAGGACTGGCTAGGCCTTTTACTTGGTATTTATTTTGAAAGGTTGCAACATACTTAAGGAAAAGGAAAAAAAAGCAAAAATATTTATATTATAAAGTAATAAATGTGTAAAATATGATACGTGTGATATAAATCTTTATATTGATAGTATTATATTTATATAAATCTTTAATTTTCCTTAGAAAAAATGTGGACTTAGAAAACACAAACAAATTATTAAGGAAGGCATATGTGATAAACGGCTCACATTCAGAAGAAAATAACACACACATTGCATCAGTAACGGAGAATTCTGTCTTTGAGTGGTGTTTTTTCCCATTTGTTTTTAAATGTAGACATATGAAATAGCTGCAATATAACTGAAAGGAAGGTAAATTGGGGAAAGGAGTCCAAGTGCAGAGCTGGATGCAAGTCTGCAAGGCCGTGGTCATGTTAAATGTATTGAGAGAATGATCTCGCAGCTGGTGCTAATGAGAAGAGAGAGGAAAGTAAAGCCTTCATAAACCTGCCCATTAAAAAAATGCTCTCGTAGCACATAACATACTGTACAAACCATGCTACTTCTGCTTACATTGCCTGGCTGGTAAAAAAGCCCAAACCAAACAGTTTGGAGGTGCTCCATTTTACTGTTTCACTGCCGATGGTCACAGGAATATTCATTTACTGCTATCTGCTAAAAAACTTAATGTGAATAGTGTACTCATGTCAGGATCAAGGCTTTTGGGCAGAAGGTTTCTGCATTCAGGTCTATGGGGACACGTTTGCCTATGCATCTTCAGGAGTTAATAATATCAGGGCGAATATGGAGCAGGAGCAGTATGGAGCAATATTAATTTATTGTTAGTGGTATCTCCATCATTAAAGCAAAGGTAGCCTCAGACTCTCTGACATATCTCCCCTTTCCCAACATGTGCAGTATTTACTCCTGGAAAAAAAAATATGGAGATAACAAGGTGGTTTTATGTGACTTTTTGCCATATTTCTTCCTAATCTCCTGACAATGAAATATATCATCTGAGTTTTCCACTTCAACAGAAACGTTTTTTCTAACAGGATGTTTTACTCCTCCGTAACACTGAGATGATCAGAGTCCTGGCAGGGCAGTGCTCTTTCCAAGTGCCAGCAGAGAAGCTCCAGCCTGACAGCAGACTCAAAACTTCTGCTCTAATGGATGATGGTGGTGCCAGCACGTGTGTCTTCTGGGAGATAGGAATGTCGATCTCACGCTGCGGCAGGATTGCTTTCCCTTTGCAATGGTTGTGAGGAGCAGCAGCGGTGGCATTGATTCCAGCTGCCGCCGCCCAGCTGAACGCCAAGACAGATAAACTGTGGGATGTTCTTAGCGGCTCCTCCATGAGGTAGTAAGATAAACAAGAGGAACATGAGGAGATATTAAAGAGTAGATGATAATCCATTTTCAGGAAACAGCATTTCTCCAGCAAAAGAGGCTGAACTTTATCAAAGGGAAAACTTCTCCTGGAGGACTTGCCAAAGTAAATCTCTTTGATGCAAATGGTTTAAGCAAAGACGTTCACCTTAATCTACTGTGCGGTGACCTGGTCTTCTGATACAAAGAATAATTATGGGTGTTTTCAGAATTGCTGTGGTCTGCAAATCCTTCAAACCTAAAATAAGTGCTTATGGTGTTCCCGGTTCACCACTCTGATCTTGAAGTCACCTACATTTCTCTTGAATTTAATAAGGCCTAATGCCTTTAGACTTTGCTACTTAAAAAGACTTCACTGCCTTGTGAAGGACAGATTAATAAAATGCGAGTCCTCATTAGCAAGTTTCTTTCAGCTTTACAGTTTTATTATTGTGCCTGTGCTAAAGAGGATAACATCTAATAAAATGAATGACCCACAAATAACTCGCCCAAAGGGTAATAGAAAATGGAGAGGACAAGATGAATGTTTAGCTGTTGAAATCAGTATTTTCATGCAGATTGATCTTTGTGCCAGTTTGCCACCCCGGACATTTTCAGTTTAGTTTATTTGTGTTACAGTAGTAGTGACAATGTAGTTAAATATAACCTCTGAAAACAGGATCTCTGCCTGTTTCATTTGTATTCTACTGTTCTTTCATTAAACATTTCTTCATCTTTGCAGAGCCAAATTCTTACAATAATAAATCAGAGACACCTAAGGTTCTTGCCAAGTCAAATATCTACAGTTTCTGGCAATTATGTAATTTCCAGATTTGCTACAACGGCTCTTGCTGATAAGTCAATTGTCATAAAAAGAAATGTTCCAGACCAATCTTTATTAGGGTGTCCTTCACTGATCTGTGTAAAATAATCCCCCTCCTGCCCCACTCTCTTTTAGAAAAGAGAAACATAATTACGGCTTTTTCCCTTGCTTTGAATGACTCTTCATCATAACAATTTATATCTGGAAAATGTCACAAGAAAATGTGAAAAAGGTAAGTTTAAACCAAAGAAATCAGGCACTGCTGTTATTAATAGAACAGCACAAAAATGTTTCCCATGATGTGTTATAATGGCTCTGTCTTATAATAAAATTTAACAGTGATGTATTTCCCTTGTTCTCAAGTTGATTTTGTATTAGAAGTCCAGACAAAAGTAATTTGTAGCAAAGGTCCCTGATCCAATGTCTCTATATGGAAAAGACTCAAAGGACTTTATGCCCATTTAAAAGCCCTTTAAAATGATTAATGGCTAAATGCATTACAAATTGTCAAGTATTTCACGCTGACAAAACAGAGGACTTGTTATGAGTTTTGGCCAAATTTTCCTTCTTTAGTACTTGCAGTATAATATCTCATAAGCAGTAATTGTGAGCACCCACTCAGAGTGGTGATGTAGTCAGGGCAGACTAAAAAAAGCCCTACATTTTTTACCATTTTTTGCTTTTTTTAAATGTAGTTGTTTTATATTTAAAAGGGTGCTTGCAATCCTCATTGCCGCCTCTACTGCTAAACATTCTGAGTCCTTCATCATTTCGACGGCAAATGAGGAAGAACAAAATGAAATCCCAGGACTTTGCTGCAAGCTCCCACTTTCTGGTCATACCTGGAAGTGATTCTGGCACCAACTCTGAAAAAGAAGCCCGTCCCTTTCTGCACTTAAAACCTAATGATTTATTTTCCAGCCCTCGTCATAGTTTTTTCTTGAGTAAAAAGGCAAAGCCGGGATATATAGAAATGGGGCCTGGCCTGACTAGTGGAATTGGCCAATCTCATTCCCCATGGTTTATTTGACATTAAGTCCTAAAATATTATTGTTGGTTTTGCACAAGCAGAATTGTGTAGTGTTAACACAAAAACAGAGAAACACCCCCCCCATGTCTTTCAGCTCTAGTCAAAAATGAAAACTCTTCTTACAATTTGCATTCCTTGCAGTTACCACATTTGCCTCGGACGGCATTTTGGACTCCTCGGTGCTGGTGGTGGCCACACAGAGATATCTTCACGTGCTGCAAACCCAAACACAGCAGCTCGTTCATTCCCCCAGCTACGCCGGCATCCCCCGAAGGCACGCTGAGGGCATCGCTCACTTCACCTCTGAAAAGCTCCCTCTTCTATCGGCGGCCAGCGCTCAGAGCGCCGGCAGCGCGCCTTCCAGGGATCTGCTGGCCGCCACCTCCGCTTGAACTGCCACGTAAGAACACCCAGAGCCCAGCCCAAAACCTGTTGACAGCTAAGAATATATCGAATTATAATGGCTATTACATGTATTTAATGACAGTGTGTTTACACGACTTTATTAGGTCATACGCTTATTTTATGCAGAGAGCTGCTAGCTGTTAACAAATGTGCGAAACTGCTGCTCTTATATGTAAGATCACTGGTATCTTTTTTTTTGCAGTTGCAAGAGGTTTGAAACACACTGGAAAAGCAAATAGAACTGCATTGTCTACCATCTCAGAAACGTTGTGGGGGTCATAACATGGAGGAGACTAATTAATCATGCACAAGACACGGCCAGCCTGTGAAATATCACAGAACAAAAAAATGGACCTCTGTGTGTCTGTTTATCCATTAACATATTATTTCCCAGTTTCTGTCTCTTTCTGCAAAACATTGTTTTTTCCTCCATGTGTGCCGTGCCTTGATACTGTGCATATAACTCAATAACTGGTCTGAAGTTTGGCAGGTTTCCAACTGCCCTCATGTCATCTTTATGAACTTTGAAAACATTAGGGTTGCACATATTATCTTTTGAAGTGATGATGTGATTCATTATCCTGCAGCTCTCATTAGCCACAAGGTGCTAAGAAATTTATATCATGTGCAAACTCAACTGCTTAGTGGTTTGTCCAGGGGCAATGCCAGGGTCAAAATTAAAAATGCTGAACCTCCCTCTTCCATCTTTCATAGAAGAGAGACTGTCTTTATTAGCAATTTCTCTGTAATCAATCAATCAATCAAACAATCAATTTTGCTCTTGGGTAATCATAGACTTAAGGAAAAGTCTCAGCCAATAGAAAAAAATCCCGTTATTCATTCAAGCAGGCTGAAATCCATTACAGTGCTAATATTTTAGGAAGTATGTGATATAATTCCATTCAGGTCTTCCACGATAGCGATGCCAACAAAATATCACACCACCGTCAAGCTTTGCTATACGTTGTAAACGAGGGCTTAGTGAGCTTTCAGGGGGGCTGATGATAAGGGCAGGGGTGGTTCTCCACTGACTGATGCCCCACTCTCCAGTTGGTCAGGGACTTGTCTCTGGGGCTTAACCTCCAGGCTAGCATCTGCTATACTCTTTCTTTATACTTTCTATACTTTCTCTATACAGTAAGTCTTTCTTTGCTAGCTGGGGGTCCTGGGAGCCTTTTGCAGAAAAAAATTTCTTGCTTCTTGCCATTGTGGATGCGAATCGTGCCATGCCAGCTGTTCTCAGAATACAAGAATAGCCCCCGAATTGTTTTATGTTGTAGACATGCCATAAAATCCCAGTGAAGGCTACTCTCCTCTGCTGTAGCATCGTGCTTGGGAAAGAGGGGAGCACACCCAGCTGGGGGAAAGGAATACGCTATGCGGTCCCTCTTCAGCTCTTCCCACATCCAAGTGCTGGAGGAGAGAAGGAATTCAAACGGTCTTATCTGCGCTCTGAGAAAGCAACCGGGGCAGGAACAGAGAGGTCACAAAGGGACTAGGAATAGGACACAAAATTAGCAGAGTGAATACAGCAAATCTATTAACATCTAATAATTCTGGCATTGTTTGGAACAGGGAATATTTAAGACCATTTCCACGGTATTAGTGCATCTCCCATCACTATATTCAAGTATTAAAATATGGATTATAGCTAACTTCAAAATCGCCCGCATGGGACCCGGGAGACCCTTTGCACTTTGGTGAATTACAGGAATGCTTTCAGTGAAGTAGATTCATTGATGCAAATAGGGGAAAATCTACTCTTAAATTTATGGCTAACACCGTAATACAAGCTAGATCTGAGGGATTTGTGTGTGTGTGTGTAAACCTATATATCTACAGTTATCCTAGCAAGTGAAAACATTGGTTTTGCAGAACAGTTATCTTTTGGGTCTGTGGAACTGACATAAAGTATCTCAGCAAAAGCAGTCTTACAGTTGCAGTAGAGCCAATATCTTACAGCTGTGACTGTGCTAGGAGAACTGCCATCAGTATGGTAGTAAAAAAGAAACAGGCAGGAAATAGGTTTCACGTTCTGGCCAAATGTAACAGTATGGAAAAATGTTTATGTCCCGAACCAGGACAAAGAAGTCAAAATCTAAAAACATCATGGGCTGTAAATCCAGAAGATATGGTTTTGGTTCAGATCAGCTGTAACATTTTGTTTTGCCAATTTGGAAACATTTTGGTTGTTTTCAATATATACTTTGTGATTTAAGTTGCTTATCTTTCTTTATGAAAAGCAATTTTGAGCCACGGAATGGTCATTTCTGGAGACAAAGTCTCGGTTACATCAAAAAGCATTTGCAAATGTTTCTCAATTCATTTCCCAAAACCAACATTTGCCCTTGAAAAAAATGTTGTATGAAGTAATCAATATGTTCTAATTTGAAAAGTAGAACAAAAATGTTCCTGACCAACTCACTGATGGATCTGTAATGACAGCAATTTTCCTTGGTAAATGAGGCTTGGAACAATTCATATAAATTAGACTCATGTATGTGGGTGCTGCAGGACTGGCAGTGATAGTTTTATATGTTTTGATAGCTTTATGAGTTCTGTCTTCATTTGCTGGACTTGGTTGTTACTTTTTGTTTTCTGACAGCGATGGGGATCCTTTCTGCCACACTCACAGACGTCAAAGAGCAAAGCTATTCCCATTACTTAATAACGACGTTGGATTGGTTTTAGGTTTGAACTGGACAATTACAGCATCCTAAATGCTAAGAGATGGAATTTAAGGAGGTGGGGTAGATGGGAAATAAAAACTGGAATGGGAACTGTAAACATTTTTGCAAAGTTGTATCCCCTCTCGTGGCTTTCAATATTTAAGGAAAACATATCCGAGGAGGCATTTTGGCAGAACTTTCTGATATATATTCATTTTGCTCTGGAGGATGACATATTCTCTCATTAATACATGTGCAGAACACCCCCAAGTCTGCACGCAAGACATTCGCTGATGTTCACAGCAGAATTAATAATAGCTGAACAAAGTGCCACGTAATTAATAGAGGACAAATGATTAACAAATGTGATAACAAAGGCTAAATCTGTGATAGCAGAGGCTAACTCTGGACACAGCAAACTGGTCTTCTTAGGTTTCGTTCATGGCTGGCAGAGAGCAGTAGATTCTTCTAGGGCATGATTCAAAGCAGAAACTTCCCATAGGGGCTCTTTGGCTGAGCCAAAACACGAGAGGACTGACAGGTCCTCCGGCGAAGCCTTGCAGGCTCGGTTCACCCGGCACCGTGGCCTCGTTCCAGCCCTGCGAGGGGAGTAGACGGGGTTGTGTTTCGGGACTGTGCATCAGGATTTCCTTCCAAAGGAAATGCAGGTCCACAGGTAGAGAGAATATCACATAGCATTGCAGTTTATTCCCTGAAGGGAAAGATCCCGGGGCAAACTGCAGAGCGTACCTTCCCTGTTGAACGGGTGCCCCCGGGGTGCACAGCCGGCGATCAGGACTGCGCGGGGCGCCGCGGGGTGCCCTCATGATATTGCAGAGTAGCTTCTTGCTCTCCAGGGCCTCTAACCCCCTCGGCCAGCTACAGATGAAGAGTAGGGTGAATAAGTACTTACTTCTGAAGTTCTACTCTCCCTCCAAACTCTGAAAAACATAAGCAGTGAACCAGTTATTGTTTCTTTATCATCTGGAATGAAATCCAAGTGCCATTGAGCAAAGTCTTGCCTCTTAATTCTCGCAACGCGCATCCTTTAAAATATGCTATCTCCTGAAAGTAGATTATGGAATTGTTTGCTGATGTTTTTTAAAGACTGGCTTTAATGATATGTCAAAATAAACCTTTTCTGGAGGCTGCAGTTATTTAAAACCCTGACCAAATCAGTGCAGATCAAACTGTTTTGCTTGATCTGGAAATATTAGGCCTCCCCCCTTGTCGGTATCCATGAAATGCTTGTTTTTATACACACATTAGTAGAGTTTCTGGAGTATTACTTAAATAGTGTTATTATTCAGCTTAGTTTACCCCTATCATAATTTTCACTGTATGGCCCTTTGCTGCTGTGCTGTAATGGCTAAAAGCAAATGACTTTGCAAAAATGAAGAGAGAATCTTGAGGCCATTATGCTTTCTTATTCCAAATGTTATTTTATATACCTCTAGAAATTATATGTTAGCTAAACCATCTGCTAAAGTCATGCACAAGCTGTTATTTAACAGGGTCTGCAAATGATCAGATACAGCCTCACAAGCAGGTCACTCAGTCGCAGCAAATTACAAATGCGTTTCAAATAGGATAATTTGACCAGCTGAAAGATATATAGAAATACTTTCTGAGGAGAAAAAACACTAGAAACTTCTTGCCCGTTACTAGGTTTTAACTTTGAAAATATCTCTAGAAAGAGACTGGGGTCCAAACCACAAAATACAGAGCTGGTTTTTAAAATCCTTGAATTTGGGGAATCTGGTCTGAAGCTTTAGTTCTGCTCATTGTTGAGGGGGATCTCATTTGTGAAATTCAGAGCTGCATCTGGGTTTGGATTGGAAATTAATGCAAAACCGGGGTTACTTGCTTCCAAGAATCTTGATTCGGTCCCCGCTTCTAATTATTTTCCCAATTGAGGAAGCACTGATCGCTGATGCACATCATTCAGGAACTCAGGACAAGTATATTTGCACAAAAGTTTTACTTTACTCAGTTGGAAGCAAATGTAGTGCTTGCAGCCAGGCCTGGTTTGGCCATGAGTAAAAACTGCTTACAGCTCTGCAGAATGCAAAATTCAGTCTTTAAGGTTAGCAGATTATGCTTTCTACAAGCAGTCAAAAGGACATCACTTGTCCATTTAAACTTTGACTATGAGAAAATAGCCTGCTATTAGTCCATTTTCCACCAAATATTGTTATAAACTAAACCAAAACTCAGGAAGTTCTTTGAAAAGTTATGATTTTTTTTTTTTTTGTACATTACTTTTCTATTTATTTCCAATAGTAGCAAAGGTTATGGAATGACTCGTTTGTCTCTCTGAAAGCTTTTGAAATTCTTGGCTAATTTCAGCCAAATATGACAGTGGTAGACCAACTAAAGGTACCAAGTTCCTACAGGTTTCAGGTAGGGGCTGTTTGAGAGTCCTGTCTGAGGAGAAGGCTGCAATGTGATTGTCAAAGAATCTGCCTTATGACTAAAAACATGATGAATGAAAGAGAGTGTCAGTCATTGTTAACCCTTTCTGAGGTACTGGAGAATCCACCCCTGAAATCCCAAACCATAAGGAATCTGGTTGAATTAGTTTTGTTGCTTTGAGGACTACTACTTTTTGGGTCTTTTTGAGGGGGACGTTTATGTAACTATTATGTTCTATTTTGAACTTTATTCTTTGCACCTCTCAAGCTTCGCATGATATTTTCACTGCAATAAACCTCCAAAAGCTGTAAAGTGAAGTCCACTTTTTAGAGAGGTTCACAACAGATCAGGAGCTGATTGAATAAGGAACATAAATATTTGTGAATAGGTTCCTGAGACTCTGAACTTGTTCTTGAGAATGATGCTGCCACTTGATTTGTTTATAGATATACGTATATATAAAAGATAATATTTTTCAAGGACAACTGCTTTAATTCATTCAGCTACTTGGGGAAGGAGAATTCACTCACGCCAATGAGAAAGGGGATTCAATTTGTAGAAGGTCCTCTTTGAGCTTTGTGAAGCAAATAGTACTATTATACCTACTAGGAATATCATAGGAGAAAAAAAATAAAGGCAGTATGTTTCAATTAATTGTAAAAATATTTTATCTCTTCCACCTCAGAGGAGATTTTTTCAATTTGAAAACTCTGCTTAACACACTTTGGGAAGAAGGCTACAAGAAACTGCTACAATGGATCAGATCTGTTGTCTATACAGCCCAGCAGCTGATACCCGACAGTGATTGATGACCAGAGGGAGATGCTTCAAGGGAAATTATGGTTCATCTCCTCCTTCCTCAAGATCTCCCAATGTAGATCTGTTTTAACATAATAATTAGATATAGGTTTGCACGCAGAATAATGAGGTTTAATATTTCAATTATACGAACTAATTCAGTGCAAAGGAAGACGGGGTGTAGGGATTTTTTAAAGGGCTTAATGCTGACCTGATGATTATCCAGCTGGAGTTGATGGGTTTTATTTTACAGTAAGAATGATCGGGTTTTTCTGAAGACTTCACCCCAGACAGGCCAACGCTTAACATACCTACTCATTGCTCACTACTGAGATTCTATTGAGGTTCCAGGATTTGTTGGAACCACTGCAGAGTATGCAACCTCCAGTTAACTGGAATTGTTTTTTTAATTAAAGATGAAAAGTAAAGATGACCTGAATAGAATTTTGAATCCTACCTCTCTGTACTTTATTTTGTATATCTATGTTTAACATCAAAACAGCAGATGGATCCAATACTGCAAGGGGCCTACTCTCTGTTTCAGACATTCCTGAATTTCATGAAATCAGCCTCAGGATATTACTATTAATATGTCTGAGCATTTGTCCAATTTGCCCTCAAACCTAAGTTACAACCCTAACCTAGCTCTGGACACTGTCAGCCCATTCCTAATAAAAAATGGACTTTCTTTATCAGAATGCACGTTTTTATCCTCCATGGTCCTTTGAGGCCAAATGTCCTAACATAATGTTAATTCTCTGGTCTTGTATGATCTCTCTTTTGTAATCATCTGAAAGCACTTTACAAAAATCACTTATGACATATCTGTGAAATACATAGTTGATACCGTATTCTTTATGAACAGTTCAGTGCCCAAAGACATCTGGAACCCAAAACACAACGCTTGTCTGTTGCACCTAAGAAAAAAGTCCTGAAGTCTAGCCATCCTATTTCTGAGACCAGAAAACAGTTGTTTCACAATAGCTGAGTTTCTAATATGATTTTTTGACAGTTTTTCAAGGTCCTGTGATTTCCCTAGTAGCCACTTGGAAAATTAAAGGCAGTCTGAATTTAAATCAGTGAGCTTCTCAATACAGCGTAGGAAATAAAGCTATGTGGCAGTGGCACTAGATTAAAGCACAGGGCACAGAGATTCATCTCATCAATTAACCACGGCTTCCTGGGGTAACCTTGGAAGTCACATAAACTCTTTGCGGGTAGGGATCTCTGTTGGTTTAGGGGACTAGTGGTACTTCTGATTTCTTTTTTTCTTGTCAGTCTGATTTTTTTGAGGACAAAGCTGCCATTCATTAGAAATCACAATATCATCTCTGATCATCAGGCTTTGATCTCAGCTGGGGCTTCTTAATACTGCTAGAATGCAAATTTCAATTAACATTGTGGGAATATTATCTATTTCTCTTGCATAGTAATTTTCCTGCTGACAGTAAATTGACAAATAGGGTGAATGACGTTAAAGTTTTGAAGTCTTGCATCTCATGGAAGCCAAAATATAGTCACTAAAGTGCAAAGTGATTTTTCATCCTGCACTATTTCTGCAAAAGGGGTCTCTCACAGCTTTAAGCAACAGCCACAGTAAAACCCCTTTGGGCTCCCTGGAGCACTCGCTGGGTAACTTCGCGCTGAATGACCACTGGGTGGCTACACTTCCCTTCGGCATCTCCGAGCCCTTGCTCCGTTCTGTCATCCCAGTATTACGTTCTTATTAAGCTGAACAATGGAAGGGTACGCCCAGAAATCTGGAAGTATTCAAAAAACAGGCTTCACCGGTCTCTTATTTGTACACTACGGCCCATTGGCCTGTACATTGGAAAGTTACGGTGCTATTGGAAAACACCGTCAAACAGCAATAAACGTGCAGAGGAGAAAGGGAAATACAGAGATGAGTTAGCAATAAAGCAAGCATATTCTGCACATTTATCTTGTTAGCCTCCATGTCCTGGCCACTTGCCAATTTGAGCACTTCTGCTGGATATCCTACTGGTTCACAACTGTTTCGGATTTTGATTCCCTTTCCTATGCTGGCATTCACCAAAAAGCCTCCTGCCATGTTCTGGGATGGTCTCCTGGTTACTGATATGGAGAAGAAGAGATTCTGGCCTCCGCCACCTGACATCTCTTCATCTCAGCCCTACCAGGAAGACGATCTGTTATATTACGGAGGTTACATGTGTGAAATCATCAGCATAGCTTCACAGCGTTTCCATTGTCAGGGATAAAACCTTCCAAACCAAACTCATAACTGAAGGTCTATTTAAGCTGTCTCCAAAGAGCTTTTGACACCAGGCGATTACTGGTGCTGTAGCAAGACAAATATTATTAAATGATAAATAGCACCGATGAGAGCAGCAGAGCAAGAGGCTCAGCTACAACATATCCCATGGTACTGTGAGCTGGAATAGCATGTGTCATTTTCTTAATAATGATTGCTGTAGACTGCCATTAACAGTCCCATTGGCAATGGTAGCAGGGAAGCTTTGGGAAGAGAGAAAATAATCAGATTAAATCTGTTCCTCGTCTTATGCTGAAAAGTGATGGTCATGATTGGTTCTGCCTGACGCTCACCAGTCTTCAATATGTCTTCTTTTTTTCCTATTAATTGAAACAAAATCAGGAAAGGGCATAAATGATTATTTATTTTTTTTTCAGTGAGAAAAAATAAATGAAGGTTGCATTTCCACAGCTAGGGCATTGCTGCAAACAGAAGGTGTTGTATGTTGGAACTGGCAAATGTTTACCATTTAAAAAGAAGGAAAGGAAAAAGCCTGGCAGTAAATGTGAATGTGTCATTAATGCTCCAGCATGAATGGATAGATGTGCCAATAAAATACCCACCCACCACACTCCCATTTCAACGAGAGAAAAAATTTTATCTTGTATCTGACAAAAGTCAGGCCGTTATGAGGGAAGGAGAAAGCAAGCAGTATGTTAATGGAGCAAATGAAGTCAAGGACCTAATTCTGGGGTTTGTATGCAAAGCCATTTCCAGCCTCTCAATGCAGCAGGAGTGAAAGAAGGCTTCCCAGGCTAAATATAGTGCTGGCTGATTGCTATGGGCTGTGCAGTCATGCCGAAAGGTTTCTGTCCTAGAGGCCATGTGAGTGGGAGGCAAGGTCTTTGCAACCAGGCGCTACGCTGCTGTGCGTTGCTGCACGATAGGATTTCCTGCCGTATTCCGTAACTTGTGCCAAGAGCTTGCAATAGGTAAGGCTTTGTTTCAGTCTCTGCAATCTCTGCGGCCTTGGCAATCTCTGCTCACGGTCTTTAAAAGACGAAGTTCAGGTGAACCTCTGACTTTGTGATTTGAAGCTTTCCTGCAGGCTAAGTGTTCCGCAGCCCTGCATTTATTCACTAATGCCCCTGCTCTTGGGGCGTTATTAGTCCGCGGGGTCAGACGCAGCTGCGGTGTGAGTGGCAGAAGCGTGTCCTGGACCGTCCTATGGCCTCTCCCTCATCGCGTACCGTGAAACGTGCCGCAGTGGGGACATGTGAGAGAATAAGTAAATGAAAGAACAGGATTTAGCTTCTTGGATTGCCATAAATCGGATCCTGTCCCTTAAGTGAAATTAAGGGCTATCTCTGGGCAGGTGAATTAAGTCAATGGCATCTTGATTTTTCTGTCTTGTAAAATGGGGATAATATAACTTATCCATCCCTGTAAAGGCTTTATGATATCTGAACAAAAAGTGCTACTTAGACACTGGATGTTATTTTTAGAGCACTCTGGTGCCTGTCCATGCCAGATGCAAATATTCACTCCCCTTCCTTCAATAGAAGTTGGAGAAGATGTGATGAGAAACTTGGGCCATTTCTTGAGTACCTTCGGACACAGATCTGGGGCTACTGGTGCCCTTTCTGCTTTGGAATAGCATCTTCTGAAGACGGGGGAAACACTATTCCTTGCTTAATTTCTGTTTTCTCATTGAACTTCTTTGCTTCTGCATTGATCCAAAGTAGTGCTCTCTAATAAGAGGTCAGAGTTGTTATTTTGTTGTTTTAATTTTGAACTTCTGAGTCTCCCAGGTTTAAACTGTATGTACGAGTAGTGCCCGTATGATACAGCTGCTTGCCATATGTGTTGGAGGGAGGAACATGTGATTGTGAGGAAGATGATGACATCCAAACCGATAAAACATTCATCCCAAGGTAAATGGGTGTATCTGTTATATATTTAGGCATTCTCTTTTACCGGCAGTCTTAGAGCAATTTAAAAGCATAAAACCATAAAAGGAGGAAAGATCATAAGGGTTTGTGAGGAAGACTGACAGAAATGGAGGAAAGGGCTTATCACGAGCTACAGTGATGAAAACAGTGGGAGGTATATAGATGAAATGGAACCACTCCGAAGTTCTCCTTCTTACACATACATTAGAGTAAGTATGGCTGGTTTCCAAAGACTTTTTTTATCACCAGAAATATCTGGTTTGCCGTTGATTGCCTTTTGCTCCCTTAAAAATATCCCGTCTTTTTTCTTCATTTGTTTTTCTATCCCCCATACTGCGTCTGGCTATCGGAGTCCAAACCACCTCTAAAATTGGCAGCAAATTAGCGTGGTACTGATGTAGACCAGCAGAGCACACCCTAACAGCCCAGCCTAAGATAATCCTATGACTTTGGCATATCATAATAGACCATTGTTAAATAACTTATAATATATATATTATAATAAACTTATATCTTTGCCATATGTAAAGAAAGAACTAAGCATAAAAAACCCTCTATGCCTTTGGTACGTGTTCCCTTGGGGTGAAGCTTCTCCCTAGACACAAAGGAAGCAAGCCCCGTTTGGACCCTTCGAATAGAGCATCAGTGTAGAAATGTCCTTCTGAGGCTCCGTAGAGCATGCACATTTGGGCTATTGAAGGAAGCACATAAAAATTTTCCACGAGAAATGGTACTGATAAGCTTCGTTTCCCTTTCCAGCTTTTCTCCTCTGGCAACACCATCTGCTGCTGCAGTAATGCTGAGCGTGTTCTGGTCAGCCTCTGTTGTGCAAGTCATGCCTAGCTGAATCTGTAGATGGGGCTTTTTATCCCTTTCAATTTATAATCCTTTTGGGAATGTAATACACCTAGATATTTGAAATATGAGAGACCTTTTGAGATTCCAGTAGTATTTTTTCACTTGGCAGTGTTATTCAAGCATGGTCACCATCACATGACTGTAAATGTCTTTTGGTTTTTTTTTAAGAAAAGAAAAATATTAATTACCAAACCAAGTACTACATGATTTAGAGGACCAGGTATGAAGAATTTGTGGAAAATCCAGAAAAGCAAGTAAGTAATTGACAACATATCCAATAATGAGTAGTTAACGCACAGGGTTGAGCACAAATATGGTCCTTTAAAATCATTAATTTAAGTGGGAAGCAAAGGCATTGGTCTTCTTGCAGATCTCTCAAAACCCACCATGTCCAATTAATTAAAAAAATAATAATACAGTGGGTCCCTAGATCTGTTTCATTACTTGTAAGAAAGCTGGAAAGTACTACACACAGAAATTTCAAACACAGTCTGACTACGTAGAATTGTTCAATGTGTAGTATGATGGTAACGTGTAGTGTAAGGCATGATTGTTAGTGGTGTTCAGCCTGGAGAAGAGAAGGTTCCGGAGAGACCTTATCATGGCCTTCCAGTATCTGAAGGGGGGCTACAAGAAGGCAGGAGAAGGACTTTTTACGAGAACATGTAGTGATAGGATGAGGGGTAATGGCTTCAAACTAGAAGAGGAGAGACTTAGAATAGATATTAGGAAAAAAATATTCACTATGAGGGTGGTGAGGCACTAGAAGAAATTGCCCGGTGAAGTTGTGGATGCTCCATCCCTGGAAGTGTTCAAGGCCGGGTTGGATGGGACTTTGAGCAACCTAGTGTAGATGTCCCTGCCCAGGGCAGGGGGTTGGAACTTGGTGATCTTCAAGGTCCCTTCCAACCTAAACCTTTCTATGATTCTATGATTGTTTCTCTCTTTGTCTGCAGTAGCCCCTAGTGATTGTTTCCCTAAGAAACCAGAATTTGTGGTTGTGTCTGTTAACTGTAAAGAAGATTCTCAAGAATGCCGAGAAACATGTGTTTTGTTTGATCAGGACATCTCCCAGCTTCCTGGGAACCATCTCAGGTAGCCTGATGGAATGCCTGGTAGTAGCTTTCTGGCTATACAGTGAAGTATACAAGTAGACTGGCCCAGACAGCTGGGATCTAAAGGGTGACCCACCACATGAGGTTGGGCTGGAAGGTATTTAATGGCCAAGAAATCCAGATTTGAGAGGAGAGTCAATATACTGTCTAATTCCTGTATCAAAATGGAAATAGGTATTTGTATGCAACACCTAATACAATCAGAGTTTGCTGGTGGTGTTTCCTTCAAGGCAGCAGGTTTAATAGCTTCTTGATGCTTGCCATATGTATGGTCTGATGTAGATCATCAGCTCACGTGCTTCATGCTTACAAGGCATAGTAGAACACATATATTTGCAGTGCCACATTAAAACTCAATTGGCTGCTGCTTACCCTCAGAACTTAATTGTAAGCAAGATACAAGTTTTAAGAGAAAAATCCATAAGGATGTGTTTATGCTGCAAAGTGGAGCTTTAGGTGACTTCTAGTGAAAGACTGAAGCAATTTCAGAGTAATTAATGGGCTTCCTGTGACCGTTGATGTGATCTCACCCATAACTAATGATGGCACATGCACATGAGATAGATGTGGATCAGTCATCCAGCATGGCAGATACAGCATCTAGTTAAGATATGGAAGGAATGGCAAGTGTGTATGGAAAGAAGAGTGCTTAAATAAGCATAACAACTGCACTGGACAAAAAAAAAAAAAAAAAGGAATTGCTGTAAAGTTCATAGGTTGCATATTTGTCTTTCTTGTTTTAAAAAAATAATTATTAAAAAATCATAGTTTAACAGCATTATATTTACAATTTACAATACTAATATATATGTGAATTTATGTATGTATCCCACAAGCCTTAATGCTAGGTAGGATGATTGTATCATTCAGTCTAATCTCCGGGTATTTGAGCGCAGTGCTGTTCGTGCAGGAGAGCCAGCCGGCCGAGGGAATCCTCTGTGCCCTCGCGGAGTGCTGTTCTGTCCTAAGGCTGCCACATCTCCAGCAGCAGCCAATGTGTGATGTCGCAGAGGGAGGAGAAATGCACCAAACCAAACAACCCAAAATAGCATCCCACTAGCTAAACAGAAAACGAGCAAATAAACAGAAGAGCTCTTGAAGTTGTTCATCGGGATGGAAAAAATATTTTTCTGGTTTCTTCAGGCAACAAACTGGAGCATGAGATTTAAACACAGCCACTGTCTGAGCCCAGAGCAGTGGATACTCTTCGCCTGCTGTGGCAGCCCACACACCCCAAGCTCTGTAAGAATGGAGATTTACTGAATCTACGCCCAGAAGAGAGCCATAAGCCCTTAATTTAATGCCTATAACCTTAATCCCAGCAGCAGCCTGAGAACACACTGTAAAACGGTACTGAAATCTCCCAGTTGATGAGGATGTGACCACCTGCCCTTAGCATCTTCCACAGAGAATATCTCTTCTTATTGCAGGGCTGCTCTGTCTAACTTGACCTTCCAGCTCATGAGCATTTGACAGAAGGCTTATGTGGGCAGTTCTGCTCCTCTCTGACCCACGCGCTTGCACAGCGTGATAGCTCACCCAGCAGACAGAAAACCTTCATGAAGGCCCCGTTTAATAGTGAGAGAAACAAAATACAGAAAGAATGGGAGCATTCGCTTGTAGTTGTCTATAAACTAAGCAAGTGAAAAGCAGAAATTGGCTCTAATTGAGAGCTTTTCAACCATCAGAATGATGCGGTTAGGGGAGCTGCGTAGATCTCTTCCTAAGTGAAATTCAGTGGGTGTGAACGGATCCTGTGAATACATCGCTAAGCCCTGCCAGGACTCCACCAAGAAACAGTACATCTCCCTGGAGCGTGGCAGACCTTTCAAAAGCAGTAAATTGCAGATTTTGGTCCTTAAAGGACTTTGTTAGTCAAAGCTTTACATCTGCAGATTTAAGCATTTATACAAGTTGAGCTTTTAGCTAATATTATTTAAATAGGGCTTGGAATGTTGTAGGCAGCCAAAACTAGTCTTTCGTCTTAACATATGGTATGGTATGGTATAACAGAACATTTAAGCCTTTAATCTTGCTAAGTAGGAGAGAGAGAGAGAAATCAAACATTTTTAAGTCAAAAGGCAGCTGATAGCAATATTACATGCATGTGAAGTACAGCAGCTAGTGTTGGAGAAACTACGTTTTTCGACTGCAAGGGAGAACTGTTATATTATGAATTGCTTAACAAAATCCAGGTATTTAAAAAATCCCTTCGAATGTAAGCTAACTTACACATATAAGACCAATGACTGCTTTTAGTGCTCTGCAAAAAAGTACATTTAAGTAAGCCGAGCCATGAGCAAGTCACACAGATCCAGTGTGTGACAAACCATTATAAGGTAAACCCACAGACGTCAAAGGTTTTGTTCATAAAGTTAAGCACAGACATTCACTTTGCAGACCCAGAACCAAAATTTCATTTTCTATAAGTTTTTTATTCTTTGTCTTAGACAGAAATTTCGTGAAGCAGAATGAAACTCAAAGGTTTCACGTTCAGTTTCAGGCCATTCTAAGGCATTCATTTGAATACAGGATGAAGAAAATCTCTACAAAGTTTTCTCTAAGTTCTCTGAATTTTTATTTTGGGCACAGTAGATTACATTCCTGATTTTGCAAACACTTAGTGCATGTTCTTAATTTTGTGCAACCCTTTGATCTGTGTAACTGTAAAAGTTTACTCTGGTGTGTTAACATTTGAAGGACCAGGCACATCAGAGTAGCAATATGTGTTTACTCTGTGAAATAAAAAGGAACAACAATACCAGAAGCTGGAGTATTTCACAATCTAAAACCAGACAAATTCTCCTTTGGGGCACAGCTAGTAAATCTCAATTCCCACGCTTTTCTCCAAAATCGTACTTGAAGTTTAACTACTGAAGTGACTAGGTAGCTACTTTAAATGAGGATGTACGTTTTGATTGGCACAGCCAAACCTCTGCCTTTCTGCGGTAGAGGACCGCAGGACAGTTTGGCTTCCACAGCGCAAAGGTGGTGAGAGACCTGGGACCGCCCGGGTGTTCCTGGCTGGGGCAAACCTGCCGGTGAGGGGAAAGCAGGTGGGGGACAAAATGAAGGGAGAATTAAAAGGAATTAACTCCTCATTAATGCAGCACAGGTGATTTGCCTCGTATGAGGAGGGACAATTCTGCAGCTGTTCATCACCGCTGGGGCTGCATCCAGCCTTGCTCTGCCTACCAGAAGGGGGAGAGAGTGGCATTGTGAAAGCAGGTTTCTGCTGGTGCGATACGGTATCAAGCCACTGCTATGTAGGAGAGAACAAACAACACAAAACAAAACAGGCAGCTCCCTCGCTACATCTGTGCGAGACCTACAGACATCCGTCAAGGTGTGAATGGACTCTAAACAAACCAAATGGATAGATATCGTCCCTCTTCCACAGCTAAAATCCCATCTGTTTAAATACCTGCCATTTGTTATTAAAGCTGTGCCAAATAGAAGATTGCGTCCGGTAAAAGATAGAAGCGATGCTTTTAATTAAAACAGATTCTTAGAATGTTTCATTTGATAAAGAAGTCTCAAGATAACTTTGTTCCTTAGCGGGGCAGTCCTGGTGATTTTGTATTAATCCAGTGGATTTCTGTCACTTGAAAAAAAACCCTGACTATAAAGTGTTTGATTACTCTTTTATCTTTATTCCATTTTCCTCTGGCTTCATTTAAAAAAAAATAATTTCCTTATCTGCTGTGCAGCCTCTGCTCAGTCCTTGTCAGAGACGTGTTTCTTCTTTGACACTATCAGCATTAGTACATTTGCTGAAGTTAAACTATCTGTGTTGTCTAGAAAGCGGTTACTTTGCTGGCTCTAGACTTAAAAGAAAAGGGAAAAAAAAGTTGGCAAGCTGCTTTTTAAACAATGCATGGTATTTAATGAAGCGTTCCCAACTATAAAGGACGTAACACCACGGGTGAATTGCAGAACTAACATTAAATCTGAGTCGCTCTCAGAAGTCTATTTTTGCCTTCCTGACATAACGGTCCCATCCTGACACCGCTATCTCCTCTCTGCCAAGCAGTAGCAGACGACAAGCCTTTTGTGCTGATTTCTCAGTGGAAGATCAATCAGTGATGGTGAAACTGGGTATAATCCAAGAGTAACTCTATTCCATTTGCTGTCCTGGGCCAGAGGCGGTCAATCAACAAGCAGAATAAAAATTTCCTTCTGTGTTTTCCAGAAAAAATTGAATCATAAGTGCTTTAAATCAGGGACCAAACCAGAAAGTAAAGCCTGCAGCCTTTCACATAGTACCTTACCCTAATCTCTTGTTTCTATACAGAATTTGGCATAACAAAAAAACCTAACTGTCCCATGCTTCATCTCAGATATTTGCTGGCATACAAAGACAAGTGCAGCCCTCCCACACACACGCAGAGGAATTCAGGAGCCCGTGTTTAACTGTCCTCCTGCATAATACCTTCCCAAAAATCTATTTCTTGACAAAAGCTACGGTGCTGCTTCACTCTCAGAGCCCATAGCTCCTGCCTGAGAAGGTGATTAGGAGCCTGAAGGACAAAGCAAATTTTCAACAATCAGCAGGATCTGCATCACAGCATATTTGTGTGATTTGGTAATGAGAGAGAAAATTCAGCACCGAAATAACATGACGATGTTTTTTTTTTTTAAAAGTCTCCCTTTATCCTCAATGAGGCACAGTGATGCTTCAAACTAGGAGGTGTAGTGTGTCAAAAGTCTTGTGGGCCTGGAATACTTTCCTCCGCAGGACACACAGTGCCATTTAAGCCTTGTAGGACACGGTAATAATCACACAGTAAATTTCCCATCCTCTCCTGAATTGTTACCAGATATTTCTCCTCTCCACTCTTTGTGCTTGTGGAGGGATGGGGTGAAAGGGAGAGGAACCACTTCTACAATGAGACAAATTTTCCCCATGGATTGGGAGCAAAAAAAAGACTGAAGTGAGTTCTTTGAACCCCCCAACATATCATGAGTGTCAAAAATAAGATGATGTTGGTACAAGTAAGAATGAGCTGCCTCTGACAGAACGGAGGAAATAAATGCAGCACAGGCTCAGAACACCATCGGGGAGAAAGGCACAGGGGTAACTGGGTGTTAAATTGCTTTTCATTTACATCTGCCAAATGAAATGAAGTTGACTCCCAGTAGAAGGCTTGAAAATAATTCTTCTAAGGGGACAACTTTCCTGTGCAGATAATCAAAAAGGATGAGAAAGATATTCAAAGAACAGAGCTTTTTACGTGCGGGTATGTCCATACAAATGGGTGTGGGCTGTACACCGAATGGCCCAGACATGAACCATCTGCAATTTGGAAACTACAGAGCTGTCCTAGCACCCAGTTCTAGTGTAAATATACGCTAAAACATACTAATGTGCTGTGTGGTGTCTAAAATGGAGATAGATTTTGTCTGTCTGCTCAGAGAATAGACAGAAAGAGGTCATCCTTTCCATATAGGCATGTGCAGCATTATCATTAGCTCATAATGCACATTAGCCAACTAAAAGGAAACATTTCCAGGAAAGTAATGGATCTGTTAGTTCCTCTAGTTCAGTAGCCAACTTTTCCTTTTGTTCCCATGATGATTAGTTCTCATAACATATGAGAAAAGTAATTCCCTTTGTCTAGAAACATTAAATAACCGTATCATTAGAAGCTCAACACTTGGCAATTTGTAAACTAGATATTAACACTCTGAAACAAAAAATCAATGGCTACTTAAGACATTACAACCAAACTGCATGGCCAATTTTGACTTTCAAGTACTATGGAGGTAGAAAGGCAGCTTTTTTTTGTAAATTAAATATTTTTCTGGCCATATTTTCAGAAAATTCTTCCCATTTTTTGATGACAGCTCTGGATTTTTTTTTCACTAGCTTTGTGTAGAACTAAGATGCTTCTGCCTCCCATACAAGAGGCTGAAGACCTGGAGCTACAGGCAAATCCATGTTTGGTGAAGTGTTCATAAAAGCATCAAGGAACTTAGAGCCCGTCCAGCAGCTGATGTCCATGAGCCAGTTCATTACGCCTTTTATCAGAACTGTGCACGACTTCATTGATTTCTTTTTGCCAGAGTCTGGCCCCAGAAATAGCGTCAACAGCGAGGCAAGGGAAAATAAGATGAGTTTAGAGCTCTCCTGCTGAGATGAGGTTACATGAACCTGACTCCGCATTAGGTAGTGGGGACAGCAACGGTATCTAATTTTCTGAGGAAGAAGAGAGAGCAGGCCAGCTGGCAGCTCCTGAGGACCACAGGGAGCAGGACAGGAGCCAACTGGAGCAGATAGGCTAAAGGGTTGGGAGGTGCTTGGAGAGAGACCGTGGGAATGGGCAGAGGGAAGGCTTCAGAGGTAGGTGGGAACTGTATTCCAGAGCTTTGGTCGACAACGTGAGTAGGGAGCTTGCTTCTGACAAGATAAGGCATGTCAGACATGCTGGTGAAGGGATTTGGGGACAGAGAGGGGCAGGAGGGAAAGGAGAATTTAGCTATGACTTTAATGAGTGGAAAAGCTAGAGATGAGAAAATCACAGAGCCAGTGGAAAGAACCAGCCAAGGTTCGAACCTGGCTTGTACTGGGAGGAATTGGTAGAATTTTGAATAGCAAAAGGGAATAATTGACTCAATTTAATGACAGGGTTCACTTCAGAAATAGATATGTCAATTTTTATATGTAGGCATATATTTTGCTATCTATCTGCACACGAACGTGCTTAGAAGTCGTAAACTCACAAGTTCTGTTTTAAATCATACTCCTTCAAATTAATGAGATGCGAAACTGGATCTGTGCTGTAATTATTGAAAGTTTGGAGCAGCTTAGCTAAGGAAACGTAGAGTTTTAAAGTATTTACCTAAAAATTATTTGCTTAAAAATCTACTGTATTACCATAAAATATATTATGAGAGAAAGCGTATCTAGTGTGTTACACAACAGATCAGGTGATCATAATGGTCTCTTCTGAACTTAGCACTCAGGAAAATCATAGATAGAGATCTAAATTTGATACTCCAGAGGTTTTGCTGCTCTGTTCAGAGTTGGCTTCATAGTCAGTTTAAGGAGATGCATGGGCAAAGCCAAGTTAAAAAAATAGATATGAGAGACTCATACGTGAAGTGGTACTCTTTGGTATCACAGGAAGGCCTTTCATAAAACTAGGTCAACATTCATTTGGTATGGTGGGGCTCACCTGCCTTGGTGACCTGTGCCTGCTCTAGAGGGGATCCCATCTGCCATTCTGTTGTGCCTAAAATTAGGGAGCTTGAGTCTCTCAATAAGCACCTTCAAAGGCACTAAGTTTTGACTATTGACTGCGTGGGAAATTTAGAAACCTCCTTTAGAGTGACTGCCCCATTAGGAATATAATGTTGTAGACTAGATGCCTGCATTAGGTTCACTGGGTCCTTGGCTGAAAGGGCTGTCACGAAAGGGTTGCTCAGCCATCCCATTAATGTCCTATCGACTGAGATGACTTGAAGTAGCACTTTTCTCTTAGGTCTGGTATTTGCGAAATGCTTGTTAAAGCACCTCAGATATCATTCGATGGGTGCCAAGGAAATTTAGGATGAATTCCAGTTCAATGAAAGTAGCTTTCCAAAAATCTGTACATTTTGGACACACACAAGTGTATCAATTAAGGAAACTCAAGAGGCATTTACAGTGCCAGAAGATGCTGTTCTTTGCGATTCAGGCAGAAAATATTTTCTCAGGAGCCCAATAAGTTTGAAACGTCATCTTTGGTGAGTAAGAGCAGAATCACGTATCCTAGCTGCTGAATTATTAATATTTGCAAAATGTAACCTACTAGCTCATAACAAATCTGCTGTTTGCATTTGCTAGCCTATACTGAAAGGCTCCCCTCTTTTTTTTTTTTTTTTTTTTTTAATTTCACACTATTTTTACAAAGCACGCTGATGACCTGAGCATGGTTTGATTGACATATTTCTCCACTAGTCACAGCTAGGAGTTCTCTTCTCATGTTTTATGGAACACAAAGTCAAGACAGAGTAGAACTAGAGGGAGTAAAATGCAAGGTCACCCAAGCGATGTGCAACAGGGCGAGGAAGTGAAGCCAGACAACCTTGTGCTTTCATTGCAAGGTCTTTCTCCTCCTCCAGCCTTCATTGCAAGGTCTTTCTCCTCCTCCAGCCCTTTTTAGCAAAAACGCCTAACACCTTGGTGCTTTGGGCAGGTTTCCATGCTCTGCACATCTCTGGAGGTCAGAGAAGGGTGGGAAAATCTCATTTTGTCAGTGCGTGGGAGGGCTTTGACAGCTGCAGGGCGGAGCTGGGGCCCATCTAACCAATTTGGCAGCCCTTGCTCTGCTCTGGCCTCTGGAGATGGTGACCTGGAATGCAAAGCCTCCTCTTTTGTGTGGTCTCATGACTATACATGCTACACGAGCCTGATGCTAGTCCTGCTAAAAGAGATAAATTAAAGAAATTATTCAGTTATGTAGCAATCTTAAGCAAAACCCATGAGCTCAGCACAATCCATAAATATCTCAGTGTTATTTCTGGGAGTAAGTTGAAAAACAGGAGAAGAAACAATGAAATGAAGGAAAAAATTACCTTACTACAGCCAATTAGTGTGAAAAGAGTAAATATGTCTTTGTTGGAACTTTGAAAAAGGAAAGTTTTGGCTTGGTCTCTACTGTGGCATTATCTCAGCCTAAGAAGTAGGGTGATGAATTTGTTGGGATACTCGCTGGAGAAACTACTTGATTGCAATCTGGCCTGCTGCTTAAGGAAAATAAAATTGAGTTCTCATCAGGCAACAAGCCTGTATAAGTTAATAGGCTTTAGTAATAACACTTCATTACATTTTTATAAAACTGCCTGGGAAATGAACGCTGGAAATACAAAGGAAAGCTCTATGGGATCACAGTTATAAAGCAAAGATAACATAGTCAATATTACAGCATTTCAAAATAATGCATACACTATACTGGTTACCACACAGAATTCAGTGACTGGGATTAAGGCCAAGTAAGCTTTTTTGAATGGATGTCCAAAGCAGATGGGAGACCTAACTCATGTTTTGGAGTAGAAAAATGATTTCTGGGACAAGGTGTTTAGGAAGCTTGATAGCAGTCAGAAAATTAGGGGGTACTAGCCTCAGTGGATGCTGATGTCTAGTAACAATATTGTGGTGACTATTAAAAAAGTTGCGGTTGCCAGCAAATAATAATAATGGTTTTACTTTTGCATCCAAGACGCAGCACTTCTTTCCCATGGATTTCCAATACCTCTGTGCAGTAACTGTTGACAAACGTTTACATTTTTGAAAAATGATGAGCACTGTGTTTGCGAACTTGGAGGCATTTCTGTTGCCAACAATTGGCCATTAATCAATGCAGTGGTGAAGAAACTGTTAGACTCAGTGGAGGTAACAGCAACAGAGAACACTTCTGAAAGGATGTGTGAGCAAACAGCACACACTGCAGAGGGTGGTGTTTGTACCAGGGAGGTCGTCCACAATGCCTGCAGTAAGGATCTAATTTAGGTGTTTCATGTGGGAGCCAGCGCTCCCAAGGCTGACTGGTGGAGGCAAGCGCCTCTAGAGGATGATGCAGAATATCCAAGTTGGACCGTAGTGAGGATATTAATTTAGATACCTTGTTCTTTTCATTTACTAGACAGAGAGCCTGGGCAGGTGCCTAAGTTAAGGGATTGGAATTAGTCCATGCAAATTCCATTCCCTCTGCTCCAGTGTGTTCAATGGCATGAAATGCTGAGGTCTCTGGGAGCTGTGTATGATCCACACTTCGCAGAGGTGCTTAGTACCTCAGGGGGAGATCTCTGATCTTCTGTTCTCAGTGGTAATGCTATATTTTAATTACTAGATCAAATTTATAAGCTAGTCAGTCGCAGACTAGAGATGAGACTTTCATGGGACGCTCACTGATTCCTCTGGGACGGCGATATATCTTACCTTTATCTCATGTGAGGGATGTTCTTATGTGAGTTATCGATGACAACTCTCAGCGTGTGTGGCTAATTCTTACCTGATGGGGACTGGCTATTCTGACTGTGAGGAAGGATGTCATAAGAGATGGACTCAAACCAGAATGTGACACATTCCTCGAACATGGGGAGATGCTTCTCCCCTCCCACCGAGGAGACCCGAGGGCAACACCAGGGTATTGACACTGAAACTTTTCAGAAGCCAAGGTTCATATCTCTGACTTCAGTAAAGACTGAGCGCGAGTGTTCATTAAATATTAAATAATAGTACGTTTCAGATCTGAATCCAAACTTCTCATCTTGCACCATTCCAGCTAAGCTGGTTATGAACGGGAATGCTGCTCAGAAACCCCTTTGAACTTGGGAGGAATTTTGGTTCTGGATCTAAAACCTGAGTTGAGTAGTGTGTAACAAGGGCTTTCAGTCAAAAGGGAAGCATGAAAGGAAATAATTCAGAATTATTTTTGTAACCTATTGGAGTAAACAGCAGAGAAAGAGGTCAAGTCATTTGTGATTTGTATTCTAATAGCCAAAAATTGTCTAAAAATACAAATTAAAAATATGAAACAGGCTTGTATGAGTACATTTGGACTACTATTTCACAAAAGTTTTAACTGCGGAAAAAAACTTTATAACACCACCTGCTGTTCTGCTGGTTTTGACCTGACCCCTTTCTCCTTTTCTTGTTATTATAAACAGTGAGCTCTTTAAGTGAGAGCTGTTTAAAGGATAGGGGGCTGTAAGTGTTCCTTCCTAGATCCCAGATGCAGTGGGAGACTGATGGGCTTTTTGATCTTTATTTTATGAGTGTCTGATAAATTGCCTCTGGCACCTGGCAACTGAAATTTCACTATCTGAAAACTAACCCTTATGTCAAACAATGTGGCCAGTCTCATACTCTGAGTTAAAGAGCTGCATGCATTTAAGTACAGGATGTTTTCCAACATTCAGTACAGTACGTGGTGAAGCCCCGCTTCACATATTATTATTAGGCAGATCCTCAGCTGATGTAAATTGGCATAGCCCCATATGATTAAAGGAGCTGAACTGTTTTACATCAGCTGGCAACCTGGTCCAAAGTGCAACACACATAGTTTTTGATTTAAAATAGTATTTTGTATGTGATTCTTCAAAGGTTGGTGTGGTTCAGCTTTTTCAATATATTGCTCCGTGGCCTCTGTTTTTTGTTTCTGAGGCAAGTAAAAAAAAAAAAAAGTATTAAGATAAAGCATGATGGGTAGTGTTTTCTGGTTTGCTTGTTTGTTGGCTGCTCCAGATGGAAACTGAGCTATCGTGTAGTTGAAATCAAAGTCTCAAATGGTGCTCTGGCTAATGACGACCAAATTGTGTTACTAATTGTGCCCCGGGGGAAGACACCCTGCTCTCCACCTTGTTTCTTATGTGTTCTGGCAAATTACAGGGAAACTCATGCCTGCTCGTGTCAGAATTGAAAAGATTAGCAACAGCTCTGCCTGACATACTGGAATTTCTGTCTAGTAGGCAATCCCAGCAGTTCATATTTTTCTCATCCTGTTTTGCAGCAAGGATTTTTGAGGGAGAATTACAGAAATGGAGGAGAGGGGTTATCGTGAGGAACAGTGATGGAAACAGTGGGAGGGTTACAGATGAAGTGGAACCACTGTAAGGAAATAAGAGCAGAGGCAGCAACTCACGTATTCAAATAAACCAGAACGTGGTGCAGTCTTAAATACAAAGGCGATGGGACCATGAATGCTCCGTGCATGGGCAGCCAAGGGTGGCTCAGAGGCGTCTGCTGGGCTTGGGAGCAGGAGGAATGCTCCCTTGATGAGGGGAGTTTGGGAATGTCAGCTGGGCCAGAGAGAGCATTAAATCTGAAATAAACCAAGAAACATTAAGTAACTGAAGAGACTGATCAGCACAGTAAACAATATACGTCAGTAATAGTAAGTGCAGCATTTCCTTGCTATATCCTTGAAGAGATTTGAAATCTGAGGTAGCTCAATAGGAACATCGAGGTGAGAAGTCAGATTAGGTTTACCTGTGTCTCCTTGCCCGGGATCCATTTCCTGTGACAGACATCAGAATGGCACCGACGTGACTGAATCTACAACCCAGCCACGTTCGCAGTCATAATTGCTTTGTGTTGACTAAGACAGATGCAAATTTTATTTTTCTCCAGAGGGGAACATGCTGTCTTCTACCACATGTGCCTCTGCATTGCTTCCTGCTGGCCTCCACCACCCCCATCGTCCCCGCTGAAGGGGCTGGGGCACTGGTTTTGGAAGGACAGCCACATGCAACACCTAACATTTAAGTGCAGGTTAGATGGCTCCACAGGAGACATCCCGTTGGAGGATGACATCCCACCCAGAGTGCTAATAAAATGGTTCCTTTTACAGGAAAGCTCATGCTGGCAAATTGTCTTTGAAAACAATGCTGTTTGCTTAGACCGGAGCATTCTGTATTTTCTCGCAGGAAAGCAGAGCGGCTGGCGAGGCGCTGGGTGAGAACTCCAGACATCCGCGCTCTGGTGCTGGCTTTGCCTCCAGGCTTGTGCGGGGGTACAGCAAGCATCCCTGGAATTACTGTGAGTCTCTTTCTCCCCCCAGCCTTGCCTATTAAAGTGGAATCGTGCAAAACCTAGCACAGATTGAGCCTGGATCTTAGAGGAGGCCGTCAGTTGCTACTGAAGTGCAAATAAAAATAATCCATAATTCTTCCACAGAACATTTAAAGCAAGTAGTCTGGGAACAGAAACAGCCACATTTTACTTCACTGAAAAATCACATAAGACAAAAGGAAATGCAGATGGTCTGACTGAACTGTCTTATGAGCTGTTGACTAGTTAATTAATCAAAGTTGTCTAGTGATTTATTGATTAACAGAGGTTCTGCAGTCATGAACACATCAAATTTCACAATGGAAAATTTAGCAATGGAAAAACTTTGGTCTTCTAATTCCTTCCTCAATCAAGACACAGAATGGTATGAGAACTGAAGACATTTTAATGTATTAAGCTTATGCCAAAGAATCTAATTATGTGATAGTATTGCTTAGGCAATTTTGATTGTTTTTTTCATGCAGTTTTTTTCTATGATGTGCAGTGATTTTTTCATCTTTTACCAGTGCTAGCAACCCCCCCCCTATAAGAACTCCTATTATGCCTTTATGTACATACAGTCAAAAGTATGCAATGTTCTCTGTCATTGTGGTCACATCAGGTAGGCTAATAGAGGATAAATACTGAGTTGCCTTTCCTGTAGGTGGGAAATCACAGAAGCAACAATTTTCTTGGAAGTATGAGAGCTACCGTAACCGTCAGTTGTTGCCTTGACACCATATCCATCCCTGTGATAAGGAGGATGTGATAAGAGAGTGTGCTGTTTTTTTTTTTTTTTTTTCACAAACATCTGCTCATCTGTAAAGATTTCTTTAAGTATTTAATTAATGATTGCAAAAGGCTACTCAAATACATGTATTTGAGTTGTTATTCAGAGGATGCTGAGGCATAATGTCTGTCATTATGGCCATGTGTCCTGGAAGATTAAGTTTCTCTGTCATCAGACAGCAGGAGGCCTGTCTGGAATGGTCACAAATCTCACCTTTGTACTTGGTGGAAGTCAACTGTCTATTTCTCCAGTGTGCAGATATGTTATAAACCTCTCTAAGAACAATCGTGCAAACGACCATACTGGATGAGGCACAGTGTTGCATCATGCAGGAACATCCCCCAGCAAAGCAGGGAGCACAGAAGGCTCATCAGAAGAAGGTATGACAATCCTATCAAAAGAGGTTGTCCAGATAGCCAATAGTCCCCTAATATCAAAAAATGGTAGAAGGTTCAGTGTCTGATTTCATAAATCTTCAACATGATAGATTTAATTATTATTACATTGTACTCTATTGTTTCATATTGTATTGTATTCTACTTCTCTTCTCTTCTCTTCTCTTCTCTTCTCTTCTCTTCTCTTCTCTTCTCTTCTCTTCTCTTCTCTTCTCTTCTCTTCTCTTCTCTTCTCTTCATTATAGTATATGTTATTATTTATACAAGTAAATCTGATTCCAGAATAGGAAAGGTAATATGGATGTGATTCTTCATTACCTCTTTCTGGAGCAGCCCATTGGAACAGTCCCCAGCTTCAAAAGTTAGAGTGGCCTCGATGCTACTCTATTTGACACAAGTACCGAACTAATCTTTGGCTCAGTAGGTGATGAAGGAATTCCATCAGACCCCTTAAACACACCTGCACTGACAGCTCAGTGAGCTTAATGGATGAGGTAATACCATTTCAATGACAAGAAATCCTCAGATTCTTGTGCCGATAACTTGGTTCTGAGAATGTGGCTAATGTTTTCCCAATGGGAAGAAAGAAAAGAGTTTTTTCCATTAATTGCAATATCTGGATATTCAATCCGGATAATTTTTTTTTTAATATAACTTTGAATTGCCTATGTTAAAAACAACGTAAGAGCTATTTCAAATAAAAAAAAAAAGTGAAACATCCATGAAAAGTAAGAAGGGCTGTCTTTAAATATAAACATTAGATTGGTCTACTGAAAATACAAGTAATCTGAAAGGACAGGCCTATTTTTAAAAGTACAGTAATATAGCCTTGTACATATGTGTGGCCTATCTTGCAAAGATAAAACCTCCACATAAATTAGTAGTAAGGAATTACTCAAATAACTAAAGAAAATGTAGCTTAACTAAGGAGTCTGTTTTTCATGTTCCAACAGTGAACATACTGTATCTTCTTTTAAATGTTTGGGTGGTATAAAGCATTTTAAAAGTGATTTTTTATAAGGGTTTTTTTTACTTAAAGACTAGCTTGCTTTCTTTGAGTTTGCACTGTATCTGTCTTTGTACACAAAATTTCTTCTAATGTCCAAAGAATCTCTCTGAGAAGTCCAGGTTTAGGATGCAGAATGCTCACGTAAGTCAGGAGAAGACGGAAAGTACTTCCCTCCCAAAATCATAAGGGATACTTCTAATTAAGCATCAAGTCTGAAATGTGTAAAGAACTACTCCTGCCTCTGCATCCGGCTGCTTTCTGCTACATAAAGCACCCGTGGGGTGAGAGGCCCTTTCTTCTGGGGACCACGATGCTCTCATCAATCTATTAACAACCAACAGGGAAAAGATGTATCAGAATACTGAAACAGTGCATAGTCTTCAAAATCATCTCTTCTTTTATGCTCTATTTCCCAGAAGTCATTTGATTTAGTGATCTTTTTTTTTTTTTTGTCTCTGAATGCATTTTATTTTACTTACCCTAGCCTCACTAATCACTGCAGTGTCTAAAGTCACTAATCTTCCCAAATTGCAGCGCGCCTGAAGCCAGCACTTGACACAGGCACCTCAGTTAAATCTGCAAAGAGAGCTGGGGTGAATTAGGGTCTTCCAACGTTACAATTAATAATAGTTTGGCTCTTGTCCTGCGCAAACTTGACAAAGTATTTATTACACCTATGGATTGCAAGGGGTCTACTCCAGCAGTAAGCGTTGCACCCAGAGTTCCCAGGATTTGGCTCTGATGTTTCATACGTACTGCAATGCATGCTACAAAAGGGCTGGTTTTTTGGCTCAGAAATGGGAAATTTCTTCACAGAAACGGGAAACAAATGCAGCAACCCCACTTTGAGACCAGGTTGCAGGACCCCATTCTGAGGCACACGCTATCAATGTTTTGCAGTGTTTGAGATGTGTGAAGGGAGACGACCTTGGGTTCTGCTGAGATCCCAAGTCAGTCTTGCAGCCTGAGCCCCTGTTCCCACTCCCAGCACACAGTGGGGAATGGAGGAGAGATCCAGCTGCTGCGATGTCTCCAGAGATACCTACCAGGGCATCTAACCGCTGCTGGGCAGAGCAGCACGCAAGGACCACAGATCAGCTGAGACTTCCTGGTTGCACAAATGTCCTGTGGGAGCTTTTGGTTCCTTGAGGACTTTCCCTCCTGGCTTTTTCTCCTTTTCTCAGCTTCCTTTTCTTTTTTCTCTCTTTTCAGAGGAAGCTGAAGAAAATGCAATGAAACCATGGAGTTCCCGGAGTGCTCCCCTTCCTCTCATCAGTTGTGTGCTGTAAGGGGACACGTCACCCTCTGGTCCTCAATGACATTGGTTTGAGCGGTAGCTTTGTAAATCCCGGTCCAGCAAGAGCCTGAGCAAGTCAAACCTTTGATCAGTCACATGGCACCATAGGTGATGTGGCATCACAGAGTCAGGGACTGCACATTTTAGTCAGGGGTTACCTTTAATCTCTAATTTGGCAAAACAAAACAAAACAAAGCAGAAATCCCCCTGAAGCGTTTCATTTTTGTCTTTAATGCCAGAGAGCTTAAGCGTGGCAGTTGGGTGATGTGCTATGCAAATTAAAGCTGTGAAGAAACAAAGCTAGTTAAACACAAGTTTTTCTTTAGCAGGTAATTACTCTTCGCTGTTTCCACATGCCTCCTTGCAGCCATGAAACCCTGGTACATAACGATGAAAGACTAATTTCAGAACTCACACATGCACTATTTTGTTAGCAGTGGAAGCACAAGCAGAACATCTGGGTGCCAAGTTCAAGCAAAGTGCAAGGGTTTTTTCTGAATTTAATGTTGGTGTGTCCCATCATGTAACTATGATATATGATAAAAGGAAAAATCACAGCCAAACTCAACCTTGTTCAAAGCAAGGTGCTAGTGAAAGGATGGGATGGAAAATAAGTACTAATGGATTAATGTCCCATGATAAATGTTTTATTATAAAAGCTAGTGAGTGATTAGATAATTCTTGCTTCCAAAAGCAGGATTTAAATATTTCTGCTTGGCTTGCAACCAAAACAAATACATCACTTAACTATCTGGTTTATAGGAACATCTATATGAATAAAAAAGTAAGAGAGAGTTGCTTTATTTTGTACAGTAGGTGTAATAAATAACCAGTTATAGCAATATGCTGCTTACTGTTTGGAACTGTTATGATACACAAAAGGAAGTCATTACAAGTATTAAAGGCATAGCCAGAATTGTCCTCTGTGCAAGCTTCACTGTCACTAATTCAAATAGTTATTCAAACAGTTGCACAGTGAATGTTCAGACAAGAAATCTTTTAAGCAAAATAGAGATACAAACACTGAAAAAATCTGAATATTCAGATTTGTAAAATTTATGCAAACACCTGAAGCAGAACAATTTTAATTTCCACCAGTACAGCAGCTCTTGAACACAAGTGGTCTTGCCAAAAGGATATAAAGATATTTAATATAATAATTTATAAAATTTAATTTGTATAATAATATAATAATTTCTAAAACTTTGCTTCTAGGGATATCTTTAATGGATCTCAAAGGACTTATGGGGGAAATTCATGTTATCCCTGTTTTGCTGACGAAGAAATTGAGGTATTCAGAAGTAAACCAGCTTGTTCAGCGCCATCCAAATAGCCAGACCCCAGGTGTCTCAGGTTCAAATTCAATACTGTGTTTAGAGGATCATGATAGCACTGGTTGCATTGGTTATACTTGATGCAAACGGTTGAATATGCACTTGACACTTTGCTGTGTCAAGTGTCGTGTCCTCAAACCAGGACACACTCTCTGTTGAGAGATCTGTCTTTAGAGGGACAGTGGCCTCAAATTAGATTGGAATGGTGCTTTCTGTGCGTTTTTCTCAGAATAACCAACATCACTTCAAATAACATCTACAAGAATTCAAACAATCAGGGACGCCCGGCTGGGCCTTAAGGAGAGCTGTAGGAGAAAAGGCAGACTCTATCACCTACATGAAAATACTTTCCTCCTGCGTACAATAACTTACGCGTGGATAAGGAGGTCAGAAACAATGATGCAATCTCTAGGTCACAGACACAGTCACAGTCACAGTTCATTGACTTAAGAGTGTACAAACACAGGGATGTTTTAGTTATGGAGAGGAAGACACAAAAGCTATTTTATTAGAACAGCAAATTAAAAGAAAGAGGAAAGCAGTGCGATGCAGAGAAGCATGTTGGTGCTCTTTCCTCCTGTCAGCATAGCATCTAAGTCTGCTCTCTCTGCTTCTGGTTGAACACCCTTGGTTTTGCCCGCTTGGCTCTGACTGCCTGGGTTAATTGAGGGATGCGCCAGGTGCCACGGGAATAGAAAGGACATCCACGACAGTCAAAGCAACCATAAGTTGATCAGTAGAGATACACTGCTGAGGTCACGCACTTATAAAGCGTGACCTTATGATACTTTAATATTACAACACTCCCCAAGACTGTGTTTAAGGGCTCAGGCTGGTCTCGTTGCTAAAGGCAAACAGACCATTGTCTTAGTCCAGGCAGCAGAGGGATAAGTGCGTGTTCATACACTTTTCTGCCAGCTGTCTAGGACGTGATGTAGTTAATAAGTACATTTAGTACACGGTGTCTGATGACAGTGGGATGCTGGATGTGCTGTTCGGTCATTGCTCTGGCTTCTGCAATCTCACCATGTTGTGCTGTGCACAGGATCAGAGAACAAGAGCGCAAATGGACCTACAAAGTCTCCGAGTTCCCTGGACTCTGGGGGAGAATGTTCTGGCCAGTAGTTTTGGGCTCAGGCAGGCCAGCCCTAAAACTAAGCAAATATGGGGGTACCCAGTGTGTGCTGAAGTCTGTGCTATCACAGCTGTGCTTCAAACAGTGCTCAGATATTCCCTAAAACGCTTGCTCAGGAGTGTCTACTCACACTACACTCACTCCAGTGTAAACACACCCTTAAAGCAGATGTAGAACAAGCCCAGGGGGGAGATAACGCAACAGCCAGGGACGGCTGGTAAATAAAGCGCTCTACGGACAGTCGCTTTGCCCTGCGTACTCCTACTAAGCTGAAGGTCAGAATTCAGCTCAGTGAAAAGCTAGTGGAGCATGACAGCCATATAAAATATGATATAATAAACATATGGGAATGTTGCTTTCTTCTGCTGCTGTCAGTCTCACGGATGTCAGTGGAACGAAGATTTGGCCTGCGCTCCATTGCCCTACAGTAGTTTTACAAACAAGGTAGATTTATACGGCTCTGGAATTAAGCTACTGCTGCAAAAACAAGTGCCGCAGAAACGTTTGGTGTGAGATTATTAACAGAGAGTTACACTGGTTCCTTTTGTAGTAATTCTGAGGCTCTCTCAAGGTTATGCTGAGCATAATTCTTCCCCGCTTCTGCTTAGGGAGGGGTTGAAAAGTTATGCTTTTATGGAAAGATCCACAATCCTAATATCCCTGGCTTAAACTAAGCCCCTTTATGAAAGGACTTGAATTAAGCTGTGCGCTGAAAGCCAGTAGAGGAAAGTTTATATTGAATCATCTTGAGTATATAATGCAAGCTAATAGGAAACTCAGCTGGTGATGCTGTGTAGCACATCCAGGAGTAAAGATACATCACCACCATCGCAATTTGACCAAATAATTCCTCTGAAGTTCAATGAACACTGGAATTTGAGTTTCATGGCTGCTGAAGCCTATTTCCCAAAATCACCTGGACCTCTAACTCCCATACAATTGAAATAGGAACTTTGATTGCTTTGAATAGTTTTGATCAGATGGACACAATTTTTATGTCTATCAAACTTCATCATCTTTTCCAAACACATTTCTAATATTAAAATGTTGTCAAACACCAGAGAAAGAGCTGTTCACATGGATGTTTAATAACAATTATTTCAGCATTTCCATTGGAGCCTGAGCCCATGAGCCACCCGAGGATGATGCAGGAAAAACCTTTTCACTATGTGGTGCAGAAGCGACACGAGGGCTCCCCCATGTCACTGTTGTCTGTCATATTGCTGAACTTCTTAAGAAGTAAAATAGAACTGCCACACGGAAATATGTGTGTGAGGACAAGGAAATTTCTTTCCTCCATTGCTTTTTGTGAAGACAGCAATAACAAATTTATCTGAGTGCAAAGTTTAGGGTCAGAAGGAGGGTTTTGTCAGAAGAGGACCTGGGACAGGGTAGTAGGGGTGCTTTTAAAAATGACCTTTCCACCAGAAAATACATAATTTCTAGTGCTTATAAAATTTGGGGCATTGGAGTGTATCCTGCAGTATTTTGAATCAAAAGAGTGAGGTTACCATCCCTGTTTGCCCGAGGGCCTGGGAGGGGGTGGATGCTGTGCCAGTGTCCCCAGCCACAGGGGGACCGGGGATTTTCCAGTCTCGAGTGGCACAGAGCGGCAGATGGGAGCGTCTGTCTGGGTAACTGTGGGCTCTTATCTCAGGTAGGAGTAAGGTTTATACGCTGCTGGGAAAGGCGAATTTTCTTCAAAGGGCAGATCACACCAAGAGCCTAATTCTGCAAACCACCTTTCGAGATGCCTCTCTCTCAATGACTGTAAAAAGAGCGTAGGGTGACTGGCCTCCAAAATTAGTTTCTTCCATTGGCGTTGTGAGTATCTGCTGAGTGCCACCTGGAAAGGATTTGCTTCCTCCCGAGCCTCTGAAGACTGACCCCGTTCACTCAGGCTGTGCTCCTGGGAGAGCTTTTGCCCCTGCCTGAACTCAGATAGAGTGAAGGTTTGTTTATATCCAAACTGAATGAAAATTTCCAAGTAGTAGTTCAGGTTATAGAGCTGTGTGAAAACTGCAGCTCTGACTCCAGGGAGTCTTGGCTTACCGTGAACCTCTTCAGCAAAGAAACATGAATTTTCTGTTTCCCCCACTTCTCTGATTCCCCCATGATGAGCCAGACGAATTCAGCCAGGGAGAGGGCAGCTCAGGCTCTGCTCTCGGGGCTTTTCATTGGAAAGAAGATGCTGACTCCTCACGATGCTGCTAGTGGGCTGAGTGTAAAACTGCTTTCCCACCTCAAGGACTCGCCTCTGACCATGCACAGAAATTTATAGTTTGTTTTTTAAAAAAATATTGCTTTCCATCATCCATAAAAGAGAGAGGCTTGTTGGAGCTGCACACCTCCCAGGCACAGTGCTATTGGCTGCCCTGCCAGCCCCGTGATGTAAATTACCTTTGCACTTTGTAATAGAGTCAGCACCATGACAGGAACTCACACATCACTCAGTTGGCTAAGGGTAATAAAGAGGAAAATCAAAAGGAGCATGAGTTCATGCTGGAGGTATGTGCAATCAAGGAGAGAGATTTATGACGAAAGCTGAGTTATAATATTAAAGGGTATAAACAGCTTCTTACTGTTATGCTTTCATACACCTTGTGTTTCTTCAGTAAGTACAGTGTTAAGTTTGGGGGAAACTTAGCTGCGAATCATTGCTTTCTTAGAAAGGGCTCTGGAAAAGCAAACTTGCATTTATGTGGCATAAAAATCGCCACCGAGGTTCAGCCTGCATCGATGCGGGCGAGTATGAGGCAGCAGTCTCTGGCTAACAAGCATCAAAAACATCTTTTGAAAGTCTGGTGTGACAATCCTCATTTGTTGACAGCAGCTTAGCATCTACAAAACTCACTTGCTCTACTTACCAAACTGCAGCAGTGTCTGTCATCTGTAGCCACTCATACATTTGCCAGAAATAGAGCCAAGTGCCTGACACTGAGATGGCCTCACTACAGATGGTACCCAATTCATTCTTCTGAGAATATCATGAGAATATCATGAGAATATCATGAGAATACCAGCATTATCTGGGCATCCTCTGGTGTTAAGTAGGAATGGCTGTACTGTCTTGGGCCAAAGCTTCACCAATCCCAATTTCAAGCCCTTCAAGTGAATCACTGCAGATGCTGAAGGAGGCTTGTACGAGCAGGACATGACACAGAATGCTCCTTGGGCCCACGCTGATGGCTCCCAACAGAGCTGCTCCATGGCCAGCAGAGCCTTTGGGCACTGTCTCCTGTCCCCAGTGAGGTGGGCCAGCAGCCCTGCAACCTCCTTCCCCTCCACGCACACCAACCCCTGCCTTCAGTGATATAAGGGGAGCTGGCTACATGCTGAATAAAGGAAAACTGTAAAATCATAGAATAGTTTGGGTTGGAAGGGGCCTTTAAAGGTCGTCTAGTCCAACCCCCCTGCAATAAGCAAGGACATCTTCAGCTAGATCAGGTGCCTCAGAGTTCCGTCCAACCTAATCTTGAATGTTTCCAGAACTCAGAAATAGCTCAGAACAGAATAACAGAACAACAGAAATACCACAGAAAAACAAGTACAATGAATATTGAGCCATTTGGTCTCTGTCTCTGGTGTAAAGAGCAGCTCTTTGCACTTACTAGCAGTATCTGATCGGAGTTTCCCTGTAAGACCTGCAAAAGGGACCCTTCTGGTTTCTATGATTTTTCCAGTGGTCTTTATGCCTCTTTTAATCTCAGCTGGGAAACCAACAACAAGTCCAGGCAATGAGATCTCCTGCCCGCTGTTTGCTCACATCCTCTCCTTGTCAGCTTGTAGCTAAGAGCTAGGTCAAAGTCCTACAGGACTGTGCTATATGGCGTATGTGGTATGTGAGCCCTTCCCCTGGGATGCCCATTTTTCACCCCATTTCTCCACACTACTCCACTAGCTGTGTTGGGATAGAGGAGGAGCCAGGTTTGACCCCCCAAAAAATCGTCTCATAGTTTGACACAAGGGTAAAGGGAAAGCATGGAAAACATCAGCCCACTTTTTATGTTACACCGAAAAGGACGAAGCAGATGTTTTTAAGTAAACATGGGCTTGTTATGCATTTTTGAGAAGTCAAGAGAAGCTTTTTCAGAAGCAGGAGTAGCCCATGAATTTAAAGGAGTTTTAAATACTGTACTTTCCCATAAAACTATAAAACTCTGGCAGAAAGCTCAGCAGCCAATCAATGAGGAATGAACCTGAGCATGTTATAACTCAGATTACCAATAAAAATGTCAGGCTGAAATCAGAAGTGGGTAGTTTTATAATCTTGAACTGAAAGTATTTTTTTAATTGCTTTCAAATGGGGAACTTAACAATATAATTAACTATATGTATAAAAAGCCCCAAAGTGCTACAATCTGCTTTACTATCTGACTTTGTCAAGCTGATTATTATTACAATAGGGGAAATGGTGGATTTGAATGTCTTTTCCCTGGCACTGCAATTTCCCAGCTGTTTTATTGGGGTTGTATTAAAACTAGGCAAAATGGACTCTGCTGCTTCCATAAAAACCAGTTGAGCATTAAGAGTTAATACCAGCATTTTAAAATCATTAAAACCAGCCTATAGCTGTAGATTAGTGTGGGGTGAGATGTGTTATTTGAAGCAGGTGTGATCTGTCAGGAGCAGTGTTTTGGCATTTTACAACCAGTGGGGCTACGTGCGCAGCTGTAGACTGAAGAAAAATGGACCAACGTGGGTACAATGGCCTGCTTTGTATATAAGCTGCTATTTTGCTAATGCACTTTTAGCATATATATAGATAAACAGTTCAAATATTGATTGGTATTTTCTGGTATTAATAGACTCACTTTAATCTGGTTTAGTCTCTAAAGTATATTACATTGATCGGTGACCACTGATATATTTTCTTAGTAAGACTAAATTATGCTCTTATCCGAAGGGTATGTGTGTAAACAAAAATGCCTGGAGGAATAGTTTGGATAGTGAGAGAGAGCTGAGTATGTGCCAGTCAGGTGTAAACTGCTGGAAATAACCTGTTACTGTTTATGGACCAAGTTGTACAGAGCGCTTTAGAATAGAGTTGGTTGGGAGCCAGTGATCAAACACTTCTTTTGTTGGAAAATGCCAGCTTGGGGAAACAGAAGTATTTCGTAGGAATGTGTCAGGTCTGATGAAGTTTTGATGAAATACAAACAGGGTTCTGCTGGAAGTCTACCATGTTGCTGCCAACCCGCTCACAGGTTGTTGTTGGAGCAGAAATTGCTTATTCTTCTAAGGTTCGTGTTGGTAGAGGCTGCCCCAACCTCACAGGTCTCGACCCTCTCTAGTGCTGGTGGGGCTGGGCGACGTGGAAACTTTGGCTGAGGAGCTTTGGAAAGTGAGCTTCCAAGAATTATTTAATTCTGAACATTTCAAAACAACATCTCCATTATGACAAAACAAGTTTTTTTATGTGAATTTTCTTTTACATGGGGAATTTTCGTATTTCCAGTTTTGCAAAAGGCAGTGTTGCGGTTTATAATTATTTTAAGCAAAGGTATTTTCCCATGAAAGGAAAATCTGGCACAGAAACGATACTGAGATTTGGATATGGATTTTCCAAAATTTCACATAAGCTCCTCAGGTTTTGACAGCAACATGTTATTTGGGACAGGAACATGTAGTAGTATTCCACGGTTTAAAGTAGCAGAATACTTAACATCATAGTAGAAAACTTACCTGTTATTAATGTTTACAAAAGTGTTAGTTATGATACTATAGAACTAGTGGAAAATATTTCTGTCATATTTGGTGAAAACAAAATATAATTGAAGCATGTAAACTCTGTAAGCTTATGGAAACACTGAGCTAAACACCATAAAGACTGATAAGTAAATTGGATTTGAAGAACAAGTACAGTTCTGGTGGTCTGACAGGTTATAGATAACATATAGATAGCTCTGTTTCATTTGCTGTAAATATGAGGGTCTGTTTTTCTTCCCACCTATACGGATTTTTTTTTTTACCATTGTAATTCCTTTTGCTGCAGTGGAGCTACTTGTGATTTATACAAGTGCAAATAAGAGCCAGAATTGGGAGCATTACTTTCAACCCAGCAGTGTCCATTTAACTGTCACAGTGGGTAAAGACAAGAGCTCTCAGAGAAGGTTGTTTATCCTTATGGGAAGGGACAATAAAAACCATAGGGGATTTCCCTTCTGGCCTGGGTGGAATTTTAAGAGATGGAAAAGGGTAATTTTTATTCTCTACTTTAATTAGCCAAACCCTTTGATGTTAGTGGTAGATATTAGTATAAATCTCAAGGGCATGAAGTTAATGAAATTACGTTAAGGGTGAATTTTCCTCAAGGAGCAATTCGCACAGTCTGTTTTGCAGCTAAGCGTGCTACAGGTCAACAAGGCTTCGCTAATTATTACAGATCATGTCAAACATGACTACCTAAACCACAGAAATATGCACTGTTCAATTGCACATGTATACCCAAAAAGACAGTATTATTCTGAATCTTTCCTGTGGAAAAAAATACCAGAACTTTTTACTACAAGACTCCCGCCAGGAGCACTGGTACGTGAGCTGGAGCATTCTGAGTATAAAACAGGCTCTTAAGAATTTAATACCCATTTTTGAACTTAAATCTTGGACTTTTTGCATTCTCTGTTACTGGGACATTCACACGATCCCTGGTGACTCCTGGGATGCAAAATGTGTATCCTGTGCAGCCAAAGGAGCAAAGCCAGCACTGTCACATAATAAATAAAACTGTGGAAGATCAAATGTTATAACATCCTGAAGGGTGAAATAAGTGAAGTCAAGCTAAGGAGGCATGTATCCAGAAAGGCCTGTGAGGCAAGACCAAGGATTTTCAGTTCAGATTATCACACCATGGGAGTGTGAGGGCATTAGTTCCGTCATCTCTGGTGGTAAAACAGAGGTGGGGAGGAACAAGGACACGGAGATCAAGGAGGAGAGCCACCACCAACACTTTCCATGTCTCCAGTGTACAACAGTGGTCATCGTTAAAAAGCCAACAGTGGTCACATGAGGTTATATGATATTGTTATAACCTCTCTTTTGGGAAGAGAAGCTATTCTGTGGCAAGACTTGGAAATTGCTTTTGCTAGAGACGGGTCTCTGTGCTTGGAAACGGTCCATGTCTCTTGGAGAGGCCTGCAGTTTGCTCTTGTTGATGGTGAAGTTAAGGTAGAAATGAGTTAGAGGGAAAATTGTTTTTTTAAAAAAGCAGTGGCAAGAAGAAAAAAGTCTCTATGTATACAGTGGCTCAGTCTGCAATAGCATTAGGTTAAAGACTTCCTATGCTTTACTATCATTAACACATTGTAAACACGTGAAACTAACTATTCATAAAATAGCATCCATTTCACGGGCCAGATCACTCCCCTCTTGTGGGAAACCACGCAGGAAGAGAAGGGGCAGTCTCCGGGGAACGGGAAAATTTTCAAGAACATTTCTTAAGGGGAGATAATATTTCTCCGGCCCATAAACAAACAGCTCGTTTGAACCTGTGAATCAGTATACCTGCAAGATTGCTGTAGGGTCCAAAATCCAAAAAAGCTCCGTGATTCTGTGGAAGAGTTATACAGCAGAAGGTAACTCTGGGATTAGGGTGAATCTTGTGCTTCTTATCAGTCAGCAGCCTGATGTTTTTGCAAGTGTCCCTCCGGGAGAAGTTAAGCAGAAAGTTATATATAAGATGTGGTAGATAATTCAGTTGGAAGTGGTGAGGTCTCAAATAAAGTGTTGTGACAAGGTCTGGGTTTCAAGGAGGGTGCGTGTACACTGGGGATAAAGTTAAACACAGTGAGAGAAGATTTTAAAAACATGACTTCTGAAGAAAAGTTGAAAGAATTAAGTTTATTTTCTCTATCAGAGAAAAAAAAAAGCGGTGTACGATGCAGTTTTCTGGTCTGTAATACATATTTCGGAAAGGAAAGCAGTGAATTGTTTTCCACATTCGGACAGAATGGAAGAAACTCTGCAGCAACGATGAGCAACTCAGTACAACTGCCCACGATTTGTTTGGCAAAGATATCTAGGCAAGGCTGAGCCTACCTCCTTTCACTGGAGGCTCTAGGTACAGCGTAAACACATCTGTCGCTCCAACGTGACCTGGGCAATAGCTGATCCTTTTTCCAGGTTAGTGGATACATTAGATCATGGGTCAGTGGCCAACTACAGATTTAGAGTAATGCCTAAGAGTGTGATGGCAATGTCAAGCTGAGGACAGGTACCATCTCACCTCTCTGCCAGCATCTCCAGCTGCTGAGCAATGACTGCCATATTTCTCCTTCTGCATTACACTGCTTTTCTGGAAGCCTGTGTCTAGTCATGACTCCAACTCCCCCATCCTTTCGAGTTCCTATGGCCCTGGTCGCTGCCAAATGCTTGCTGAAAGCATGAAATAGGCGCCTTCACTTCTCCGTTGATTTCTGGGGCAGGAGAGTGGGAGGGAAGAGGGATCACCTCCACCCCTGCGTTCTCGCACTCACACGTCGCAAAGGCCATTGAGCCCGTCTGGAAGGTGCGGAGGCTGCTGGTGGTGTCAGCTTTTCAGTTCCAATTAAAGGGGTAATATGTGTGTCTGTGTTGTAAAGGGACAGTCTGGTCCTCTGTAATGAGATATAAGCTTACAGGAATACAAGGCTAATTGTCCCAGCAAAGCGCTGAAAAAAATCATGTGGTAGCGAGCATAAATAAAAGATCTCGCAGCCTTTTTCAATTAATATTACTTGTATTGCACATGAAATGTATACAGTGCCACATGAAGAAAAGCACATACAACCGGTGCGAGCAACAACTTCCAGCTCTGTAAGAAGCGGGAGACACATTTTTTGCTCAAATGGGGTTTGACTTAAACTAAAGGCACTCCGGGCAGCTGCTAAATTGTATTCCGAACTGGCATTTGCAGACATCTTATCACATCCAGATTGAGGCAGAAATTGGACAAAGATGTGAATGTCCGTGGTCCATCTGAAAGCTATTCCTGTATTCACAATAGAACTGTTGATATTTGAATTAGAGTAAGACCCCCTCTCTCCGGTACGTTGTTTCACCCCTCCACCAGCAGCGATTTTGTTTTCTTGTAGTGAGCCCCTCTTTCAGGCTGCCTGTGCTCAGGCAGCAAGGGCTGAGGTGCGGGGGGACCCACTCATTACCTCTCGCCTTCTCCACCATGAAGACCAACAATCTGGGAAAACCAGAATCATGCTCAGTGCGGCAGAAATGTAATCCAAAAAGGCTTGGTTAAATGATTACATGATATATATGTGTATACTTATATACATGTATCATTTTCTCTTGCAAAAGAGCGGGCAAAGTACACCTGGGTAGCAGAACCATCTCAGCCTTCCTTTAAATTTCGTCTTGCAGAAGTTTTAACAAGCAAGAGAGCCCACTGCCCCACTGAGCGGTGGTGAGGCAGAAGCTCTAGGCTGCGGTTTTGCTTGTGACTGATGGACTCTCAGACTTGAAACCAGGCATGCAACTTCTCTGAGACCCAGTTGCTGTGCCAATAAAACAGACTAGTGAAAGATATCTTCCCAAGGGCATAGTGAGGATTAATAAACAGTCGAAAGAGCTTTGAGATACTCAGCTGAAAGGTACTTGATACTGTCAAATAATTGTTATATTCGTTATTCATTGATAAATAGCTATTTGGACGTTCCTTGGGAAAATGTGGACATTTGAAAAGAGGCCAATAATATTCTTTACAGGAAAAGCAATGACCATAAATTTGAACATGCTTTATATAGGTTACATCTGAAGAATGAAAATATATCTGTAGATTAAATTACTACATTTGTAGAGTATAAAAATAGGATATAATCATAATCCTCCTTTGAGTAAAGCAGGCAAAAGAAAAAGAAAAAAGCTCCCAAAACAGCTGCTATGCAAAGTTTCTAGATGCAGAGTTCAATAAAACCTTGATGTATGTAGGATGTATAAGCAGAACTGAGCTTGGATATATTAATCTCCAAAACCCTTTATTTTGCAGCCAAAATATGCCTACATGGAGTAGATTAAAAATATTTATACAAGGCAAAATTCCAAGGCTAGTGAACATCCTGTTGCCAAAGACATTTTGCGGACAACAATATATCATTTTACCACATACAGTAGTTACTGCTTTCACAGTGAAAGAATATGATAACATAGATATATACACACGCAATTCAGAAATTATATTTGTGCCCACAAGTCAACTGAAGTGTCTCATATGGCCATGCAGGAGAAGACCAAATCCTACAAGTGACTGCAGTTGCCCTCTTTCCAGGCTGTGAATAATTGTATGAACTCCAGGGAAAAGCTGTGTAAGTCAAAAAAATGTTCTTTAGACATGATGGATGTCTTTGGTTGCTAGCTCTAGACTTGGATTGAGTTGCCCTGCTGCACCACAGATTTCCTGAATGAGGCTAGGCAATGCTTTAAGACCTTCACATCACCTTTAGAAACATTACTGGTATGACTGGTTGGAGTTCAAGCTTCTTATACCCCTCAGTGCTTGCCCACAGAGACCTGTTCAGAAGAACAAAACAAAGAGCATAAGAATGGGTCAGACCAAACACCCACGCTGTCCAGAGTCCCATATTTGATTGCAGGCTTTGAATTTTTTTTATGCTATGAATGTGCTTGATCTCCTTGAACACATTTCTGCATCCCAGGGCAATGAGTTCTGCTCTCACTGTTAGGTACCCCACCACATTTCTTTCAAATATGCCATGGGTTTATCTCATTTGGTAACCCCCACTCCTGAAAAAATGAAAGAGAGATGGTGACCATCTGTTTCCAGTTCACCTTCTTTGAGGGACATAATTGTACATACCTTTACAAGATCTTCCCCAGGCTGAAGACTTTAAGCCAAATTACTTGTTTCTTCTGTGGAAGTAGTTTCACATCAGTAACCATCTTTATCTTCCTTCTGTCTCCTTGCCTAGGTTGCTATAAACTTTTAGAGATGAGTGGATCACAACACAGTGTTCGAGTTGCACATGCACCAAAGTTTTATGGCACGACATAATGACAGTTTCTCTGTTGTTTTTTTTTTTTTTCTTTTCCTTTTTTTTTTTTTTTCTTCTCTGTTCCTTACCAAAAATATCTTCTGTTTTATATGCTACTTTGGTATAGGCCTTCTATGGGCTCAACTTCCCTCTGGTGGCTCCTGTCATCTTCTTCGGCTATAGAGGTAACTCAGGGAAACTGTGATCCTAAAGCACCCTGAGTTAGCTTTCTAAAGTTGAGGAGGAAATGTTGTGCACAAAAAAAGGGGTATTGTGAAAATTAGCCTGAGAGACACTCAAAGAGTATTGTAATAGGACCATGTCAAATATGACTATTTACCTGCTGTAGGTGAACCTGCTCTAGCACGGGAGTTGGACTAGATGATATCCAGAGGCCCCTTCCAACCCTGACCATTCTGTGATTCTGCAGTTTACATTAAGTAGGCATACTTGAACTTAGCTAAATTTAAGAGACTGTGCTTATCTCCAGTTTTGGCACAGTTGTCAGTATTCTCATGGCTCATTTTGTAAAACAATCTCTTGGTGTTGATTTTTATGTTTATTTTGAGTTTTGTGAGGTTATTAGAAGTTTGTGAAAAGAATGTAAGAAATTACACAACTGAAAAGAAAAAAAAATAAAATTAATCAATGAAATTAACCCTTCTTTTGTATTTCATTTTGAACACTTTTGGTTAGATAAAATTGAGAAATCATTCATATCTTGAATTTTGAAGTGTTTGAAGAATGGTTTAAGAAGTCATTTCAATACAAAGAAATGTAAAATGTCAAAATTCTCGTCTCAAATTGTGTACTCTCTTCATATTGTTTAGAATTTTCAACACAAAATTGCAGAAACCATTTCCCCAAACATTTGCGCTTTGTCAGGATTTATTTGTTGGCTTTTTTTTGTTTGTTTTAAAACTCTTAGGCAAGCAACTAAAATCCGCTGCAATTATAATGCCCCTACTGTACAATAGTTAGTCCAGTTTTTTAACTCTGCATAGTCTGAACGCAAAACTCATCTTAAGGAAACCAAAGCTACAAAATTGACTTTATAAAAGAAATACCAGGGACTGTGCTGTTTTGTCACACAGAATAATAAACAGCTTCTGACCATCAATAGAGTCAAGCATCCAAAACTATTTAAGCTGTTCCATGGTACCCATCACTGTCAAATTTTTTACATGATTACACATTCCAAAAACACTTAATTTACAGTGAAGGAAGACTGAACTCTGCTTTCTATCTTCACCAAGCTTTCAAGCAGAAACAAATACACAGGCCTCCCAAAACCTAAAACAGAAGTAATAAAGTACCAAAGAAAAGATGAGAACTTCTCCATTCCAAAATAAAACCTTGCTGCTATTGGCAGCTACTTTCTAGGACATCCTGTTTTCATTTTTCCATTGCATCCATTCTTCATCCCTTTTCCAATCTTATCTGAAGCATCTTCGTCCGTCCTTGCCTTCCTTAATTCAGCTCTCTCTCACCATTTTCCGTTTTATTTAAGCTGAAATTATGCTGCCACCATATTTCAAACACTTTCAGTAAAGAATTTAACTCAGAAACAACAAGGAAGTGGTTTTTGGTTTTAATTTTTCTTTTTTTTTTTTTTTTAAATGGGGACGTTTCAGCCAGCGAAGAAGCCCTTTGGGTGTTTCAGAGCATTCTGAAACCTATGCCACTGAGGTACCTCCCTAATGTAGGTTCACAAATGCCATATTTTTGTTAAAGTGATGTCCCGTTACTTGCTTTGGGCATACACTTAGGTAATTCAGGATTCTAGACATAGTGGAGTGGCACTTAAACATTGCCATTTGCTGCACAGGCAAGACCTGATTCTGCAAATATTTACACACGCTAATTGGTAGTTCTGACAGTCAAAGGTCAGCACAAAGTTTCTCAAATGCATAAAGTCCAGAAGAATGGAAACATAACACAGAATTCAACATAACCTCTCTTTTCCATGCAACTCTTTTTCTTCCTGAGCTACAAATTGTAGCAAATAATTGCTTAGTCCCAATATTTTTTCTTCTTCGTTATTTTTTGGTAATGACATTTTTCTATGGTAATGATAAAAATATTTTGAAAGCAGTATACATTAAGGCTGTTGATTGAAAACTACTTCAAGATACCTATGAATTGCTTTTGGTTTTGGTTTACCTCTCTTTGCACTCTATATTCTAGAAGAAAAAAGCTTGCCCTGCTTTTTTATTTTTTTTTTAAACTTTAAATAAAGCAAGCCCATTCTTTTCCAATCTGGGAAATAAAACTTAATAAAATTATATTCTTTGATCTCTACCTAACAAAGAACTGTATATTGTTAAATGAAGTGGAACTGCAGCTACACAGTTTGCTGTGGACACACACTCCTGGAATCAATTATCTATAGATTTTAGAGGAGCACAAAATTTACAGACATTTCAAATGGGAGCTGATGGTGAGGCGAAGGAAAAACACAGATGTTTCATAGTGGTGCAATGACAAAAAAGAGATCAATAAAACACTATGAAGGAAAATTTTAAAGGAAATAATGCTTCCAGATTTATGTGTAATATTTCATTGGGCACCACTGGAGGAAATAATTTGATTATTTGCAGAGATAAAACTGTACATCTTTTAAAATAGTATCTGTGATGAGTTACTAAATAGTATGGAAATACATATATATATCATATGCTTAAGGATTAATTTTTATATGTATCACATATCGTTAATAAAGTCGTGATATAATGTCCAGTCACCACCACACAGCAGGGATAGTGCACCATTCTGCTAGAAAATGTACAGTAACCACCAAGGGTGATGGAAACTGCCACTTTGCTATTGCAGCTGCAGGAAGAGCCGTGCCCTGATGCTTCGCTGTGCATTTAAAATTTACTAGTTAACACGGTGAAGAAAATCCTTGTCAGTTATTCTAGTACACCATCAGCAGATAACTTCTCTGAGCGAATGGTTTATACATGAAGCTCCAGTTGTGTAACCATTTGATGCCAGACTTATTCATATCCACATTCAGGAAATTGTTATCTGAGCTGGAAAACTGGACATAGGTTTGAGCAGGCTTCCTATGCATTCAGTCAAGAAAGAAAGGATCTCCAAAAAGGGATTCATATTCTAACTGAGCTCAGGCTAGGAATCTATGTATTAATTTGCAGGCAGATAATTCAGCATTTGAGTTACCATGAGATCCTTTTGTAGTTAACGGCGACAGAGGCATGCGTATGGCATAACTGGGCAAAATAAGCCTGATTTTCAAGGCAGCAACTTCAGGATGAGCTGAACTGCACCCTAAAAGCAGCTCTATCTCTCCACTGATGATAAAGACAACCTAGATGACTGGCTCAGATGCTGACATTTATGCTGTAGATACCGACATTGGTCAAACAAGTGTTACGGGGTGCCTCTGCCTGTGATTCAATCCAGCTGAACAGTAGTCAGCTCCAAATGAACAGCGTCAGTTGTGGTTGCACGCTGAAACCAGACCTGATTCAATCTGAGTTGGTACAGGTCTCAGGCAGAGGGAGTTCACAGCTTACTTCAAAGTCTTCCTAGGTGCATCCCTGGAACATATGGGCAAAGCATTATAACTAAGGCGTACAGCTTTTATAAATACAACATACATAATTCACATTGGTCTTTGGTGAAGCATCCAGAGTGATAGATGAAGACAAAAATAAGGCATAGGAAATGGCTATGACAGCTTGTACAACTGGCAGAAAGATAGAACCAGGAGCTGATATGAAGAAGCAGCATTGCTGGTCATAGAGTTCAGTGTGGAGAAAAGTAGAACAAATAAGAGATTTTTCAAGGAAAGGAGAGTGGGTATGGATTTAGGACAACGACAAGAAGAATGATCCTAGCCTTCTCATTTTGAAGGTTCTGTAGGGAAGTCAAGTGTCCTTGGAGTGTCAAAGAGAAAGAGCTCAAAGTAGCTGAATGGAAAGTTCTGAAGATCTGACAAAGATATTTTGGGAGCACATTATAAGGAGAATGTAATAGATTTTCAATTGGAAAAAAGCTGTGGTACTATGGTAACAACCAAGGTGCAGATGAACTTCCCATAACAGCGTGGTTTGCCTGAAGAATGCCAAAGCACTGCAGTCCTCTGTTCCACAGGCAACAGGCTGGTGAACTCTCGTAAATATAGGATGTTTTGACTTCCTATACTTTTCTTCTGCTCCTTTTTGCAACCTATTAATCTTTACATTTGAGATAGGTAAGTGAAAGTGAAGACCATTTCTATTGATGGATTTGCTGGCCACAGTGCTCTGCACTAAAAATGTAGCTGCTGTCTGCTACCTTCTGTCATATGTTGTCTTGATTTTACTATGGCATCTTTCTCCTGTCACGTAAATATTTCAGATTATTCTTACACACTCAGTTACATTTGGCAAAACTACAGGAATACCATGGGTCAGGGACCTATTACAAATAGAAAATGCTAAGTACTTCATTCTAGTTGAGATAGCTTTCTTCTTATGAAGGACACCTCCTGGAACTGGGAAGGTCTATTTCCAGCTGTTAATTTTTCCATAAAACCCTGTGTCCTGCTTTCAGCTGGGATAGAGTTAATTTTCTTTCTAGTGGTTGCTGTGTTTTCAGGTTTGGTATGAAAGGTATGTTATTAATCCACATTTTTGTGATTGTTGCCAGGTGATGCTTATATTTTTCAAGGGCTTTTTTCAGCTCGCCATAGAAGCTGAGAAGGAGTATAGACAAAATGATAGAATGGCCAATGGAATATTCCATACCACAGATGTCATGATTAGTTTATAAATGGGGTTAGATGGGGAGGGGGTACTCGGAATCACTGCTCAGGACAGTGCTAATTCACCAGTTTATCAGATGGTGTGAGTGACTTGTGCCTTGTATATTCTTTTGTCATTATTATTGTTATTATTGCAATTTTCCTTTTCTGTTATTGTTCTATCAAACTGGCTTTAGCTCAAACCACAAGGTTTCTTTCTTTTTCCTTTTTTCTTCCTTTTCCCCTTTTTCTTCCTTTTCTCCCTCTTCTCCCCTCCCTTCCAGGGGGGAAGGGGAGTGAGTGAGCGGCTGCGTGGTCTCTGTTGCCAGCTGGGGTTAAACCATGACATCCTGAAATCCAAGAAATAGGAGCCCTGCAGTCATGAACTGTTTAGCTTAAAGATAATGAAACTGCAGTTCTAGCAAGTGCCTTGACCATGAGGCCATCATACCACCCTAAGCAATGATCGTATTCATTCCCTCACTTAAGTGTGTGTTCCTCCATGTGTTACTGTGGAGAACATGAAGAGCCTATCTCTGCCTGCGGTTATCCACCAATAAAAGCAACTTCTGTGTGTCTAAGTGTAACTAAAATTAAGCACTGAACAATTCTTTCATCTGGTACGGATGAATTAATGAGTTCAGGTGGCTACAAGGCTAGGCAGCTCTAGGAACTAACTTGTTCTCTGGGTTTGAATAGATTTCAGGACGTGGCCTGGGCGCCACCCCTGATGAAGCGGAAGCAGCAATTAGCAGGAGTGGAAAAATCAGAGTGATGTTTAAAGCCGTGGCTCCTGTTTACAGCACAAGCATGTGCCAAGCACAGCTGCACTCAACATTTATCAGCAAAAAAGAGGCCTCCAGCTGTCTTGTTGACAGGTACTAACCTTGTATGGCTCTGCCCCAGTAACAGATTGTACTTACAATCTGAAATAAAGTATCCTCTTATACCCCTAAAGTCACCACCCGTTCTGCCCTTTACTCATCAGTATTTACATACAGATTCAGTAATTTAGTGCTCGTGCAACTGTGCGGCCAATAACACTAGATAGCGGTGTTTCTTTTAAGATCTTCCTTACAGATCTCTGGTTGAAACTTAATCCTGACCTAACGTTGCCCTCCTCTTCTAGAAGTGGGATCGTATTTGAAAATATGATGGTACTGTGAAAGACTGTAGAGCTGAGAATGGGGAGATTTAAGCTGAAGTGTTTGATCTTTGCACCCGGAGTAAAGCATCATTTAGACAGCAAAGCGGCTTAATTTTCAGAAGGGCAAACTGACCACAAACATGCTGGGTAATTAACATCCCAACAGTCCATTTAAGTAACTTAATAATGTTATCCCTGATTTACTGAGTAGGCCTCTGGCTCACAAATCAGTGGCAGAGCCAGAAGGAGATCCCAGAGCATGTAACTCCCCCTCCAGCGCTCTCATCGTTAAGCAATGAGTCAAGTTTAAACCTCTACAGATATTTTGTGGATAGAACCGGTAACCTCCAGCAGCAGGTGGGGTCAAAACACAGGCATGGCCTCACCGGGGACCTCCTAAGTAATATCAGATCTGCCCGCACCTTCATTCCCTGTGCAACTTCCCAAGTTTTGACTGTCTCACAGAGAGAGTCAAATCCAGCCTCAACCCAGTAGTGGCAGTAACATGAGCTCCCCCCAGGGCCGAAATTTCTGATCACACACTCAGAAATATCTATGTGAACAATCCCCCCTTTTAATGTTATTTCTGTATAAATTATGCACTGCTCCTTTCCAGCCAACTTTTTTTTTTTTTTTTTTATCAGCAAAAGTTATTTGGTAACGTTTTTGTTTTCATACTGAGTTTTGATTAAAGAGGAGGAAAAAAAAAAGCCTCATTTCATTTTCACAGTATCTCTCGGCAGAGCAAGCACTCCTGTTTCTACTGTGGGATTTTGTTTTTCTCTACAGTATGTCTTGACAAATAGCCCTCTCTGATTACTGTGCTTGCACAAGATTTCATTATGGTTTTGATAACATGCCACAATCTTTAAGTTTCTGTTTGATATAAAGAGTCTGTCCCTGAACAGTAATCATGAGAGAGTGGGGAATATTGAGTGTTAGAGTTTCCATATTTTATGAGCTGCCAAAATAAATGATTTAGGGCAGAGAAGCCTGTATTAGTAGCAGATCTCCAGCTTCACTAAGGCAAGAAACAGTGCTGACGAGTAGGCCGGTTTGTGGGAACTTATTTTTAGGGCTATTGTTATGATTTCAGTCTTTAGGGCCCAGATTCCCAGGTGGTATGAGTTGATCTGGTTGCGTTGTCCTCTGCGCAACTGTGAGTTCTCCACTAGTTGATGATTCTCTCCCTCACCCACGTCTTTCATATGGTGCTGATGAGACAAGCCTCTTAGGGTCATCTCCAAAATTTTCATCTTACCACTGCCCAACACAAGCAGCGTTTTGCTTATTTGCAGTGCTTCTTGGGGTCTTTCTGATGCCTGCTATGTTAATTCTGTATCTGACTGTAGAAGTTGTATCAGTCAAAGAGGAGTCAAGTTAGTTTTAAACTTTGGCTGGCTGCAAAAGAGGAGTAATACTCCAGAGATCAAAGGGAAATATTTTCCAAGGATCTCATCCAAGGGAACTCCTCTTGGATGAAAATATTCCAAGGGCCACACAGACTGAAAAAAGCCTCTCCAGAGGCCAGAACTGCCCATTTTCAGAATCTCTATGTTAACAACTTCCAATTCCCTGTTTGAGCAAACTTCTCTGGTGGTTCCTGTTTCACTGTATTGTTTATTATCTGTCTACTTGGGAAATTGTATGTAGGTAGTGTTTCCCACCACATTAGTTTTATCTTATATGTATCGTAAAGAGTAACACTGAACTGCTCCCTGAGTCTGAGAAAGAAGGTTGTGTGAAGTTGTGTTTCTGGAAAATTACTGAATTCTGGGTAAATATCTTGGTCACATTTGTGCAATCAGTGGAGTTTCGCTAGAAGTGAATTGAATTACGATGATAGGATGTTATCTCAGCAGGATTGTCATCACTTTTTTTTTCTGTTGTTTTTTTTTTTTTCCTTCTTAAAGGAGAATTTGAATACATGTATAATCAGAGAAAACGACAGTGCAGTCTGCCTGTAATCATACCCAAATTCTGTATAAATTTGGTTCGAGTCAGGATTGGCACCTAAATTCCAATTTGTGTCCAGACTGTATACTCCACTGCCTTCTTTCACAAGAAAGTACTTGTACACAGAGAGTACTTGAAAGACTTCTGTTTGCTGAATTCATTCCCAATTAGTCATGATGATTCCCATTCTTTGCATATTGGACTGCTGAGTAAAGACCTTGCCCAGGAAATAGCATCCCACTGGCAGTATCCTTTTCATTATTTTACTGAACCTACATCAGAGCAAGGAAGGAAGGAAGGAAAGAAGGAAGGAAGGAAGGACGGACGGACAGACACAGTCCTGTGTAGTCCTGTTATTTTCAAATTACACTTTCAAAGATCCTTGCCTATTTTAAGGATTATACTGAGGTCATTTTTATGTAGGTTCATATTCTGATAAAAATTTTCCTGAGCTTTAATTTGGCCTTTCTAAGATGTTGAAGGGAAGGGGAGGGGAGGGGAAGGAAAGGGAAGGGAAAGGAAAACAGTAAATCACAGAATCAAGGAAACATGGAAAATAGAAGGGGTCTCTGGAGGTCATCTAGAACAATATCCTGATTAAAACAGGGCTATAACAAGTAGATCAAACCATCTGAGGCTAAGCCTAGCTGAATCTTGAAAGCCTTCAAGGACAGACCTTCCACCTGGGTGTGGGTTCCAGTGTTGCACTAGTCTCCCATTGAAGGATTTTTCTCTTAGTGCCCAAGGTGAACCTCCCAAGCTGCAACATTTTGGTCTTGCCCCTTGTTAAATTATCTGCTACTCCTGAGAATAGTTTGGCCCCATTGTCTTTAATAACTATCCTTCAAATAGCTGTAGGCTGATGCTAAATCACTCCTTTGCCTCTACATCACAGCTGAACTGAGAGGTAACTTCCCTCCTTCCTCTGGCCACATTCTTAAGGTAACCCATTATGCAGTTTCCTGTACTAGTGATAAGAGCACCCTGGTGGCTCTTAGTCTGACTGGCCTTCCTTAGATGCCCAAGGTCCTTTTCAACAAGGCTGCTGTTCAGACAATTGACTCCCTGACTTGTGTTTACTCCACTCCAGGTACAAACCTTTGCATTTCTCCTCGCTGAACTTTGTGAGACTTATGTTAGACTAATCAAGTTTCTTGAGGCTTGAAACTCTTCTGTTGTAGAGTGTATCAAAACCTGCCTTCTCTGTTTCATTAAGTGTTGTCCACACTTTTGACAAAAGTAGATTCTGTCGCATTACCCGGGTCATCAATAACGATAGTGAACAGTGTCAGTCTTAGTATCAGCTCCTGTGCTGCTCTGCTTGTTGATGGCTGTATCCTGGGCTGTATCCTGGCCTGCATCAAAAGAAGCGTGGCCAGCAGGTTTTGAGGGAGGTGATTCTGACCCTCTATTCCACTCCCATGAGAACCCACCTGGAGTCCTGCGCCCGGCTCTGGAGCCCTCATCACAGGAAAGACATGGACCTGTTGGAGTAAGTCCAGAGGAGAGCCATGAAGATAATCAGAGGGCTGGGGCACCTCTCCTACGAGGACAGGCTGAGAGAATTGGGGTTGTTCAGCCTGGAGAAGAGAAGGCTCTGGGGATACCTTATTGTGGCCTTTCAGAACTTAAAGAGGGCTTATAAGAAAGATGGGGACAAAGATTTTTAGCAGGGCCTGTTGTGATAGGACAAGGCGTGATGGTTTTAAACTAAAAGAGGGAAAATTTAGACTAGATATAAAGAAGAAATTTTTTACAAGAAGGGTGGTGAAACACTGGAACCTGTTTCCCAGAGAGGTAGTAGATACTTCATCCCTGGAAGAAATTCAAGGTCAACCTGACATAGTTGAGGCAACCTGTTCTAGTTGCAGATGTCCCTGCTTATTGCAGGGGTGTTGGACTAGATGACCTTTAAAGGTCCCTTCCAACCCAAACTATTCTATGATATGAAATTATATAAGTTCAATGCTGAGCCACTAATTAGAATGAGGTGTGTTGGCCAGTTTTCAATTCATCTTGCAGACAGTTCGTTCAGTCCAGATTTCCTTAGCCTATACATGAAAATACTGTAGGGGATGGTGTCAACAGTGTTACAGGAGTCAGAGTGTATCACATGTTATCTACACAGACACTCGTTTCTTCATCAAAAGCAACTGGGCCGATGAAGTGTGATCTGCTGATGTTGACTGTTCCTTTTTACTTTCCTGTCCTTCATGCTTGTGGAAGTAGTGGTAATGTGGTGGTGGTGGAGGGGATGGAAAGCTCCTCTGATGGAATAGGTTTCAGTCACATGATACACCAAAATGTTTTACCACTCAGTGCAAATGCTTAAGTATGACTGCGCATTAAACCAGTGCTGGTTTTGGTAATGCCAAACAATTCAGCTCCTGAGACCATACTTCTCCTTAGCAGAGCTTCAACACTGCTAAAGGTTTGATTCTTCTTGACTTGGAAAGAATATAAGGGTGTAAGTATATAACATTTATAATTATATAAAAATGTATTTTTAGCAATCGTAGTTTGTTCTCAGCACCAAAGGAGGCTGTCTCTTACAATACCCGGTTCTCCCTGTACCATACCCTTTCCTCCTTTTTCTCATGTTCTTTGATAAACTTTTTAAAATATTAATGTTATTAAATATCACTCCTGGACACAAGCCAGGATGAATAGCTCATTTCACATCTCCCACAGTTGTTGTTTCAGGGTTTCCATAAACTCAGCTAGACATCAACGTATCAGTTACATTTGGGCCATATGTTCAAGACCTTCTTTAAAGCATTAGGACTAGCATCTCATATTTTATGCTGTTCAGTATATTATAATTTAATGTAAAAAATAGATATGAAAATCAAAATTAAAAGGATTTTGGGTTTGGTCAAACTGAAACCTTTCAATTGACCCCAAATTAATTTCATCTTGCAATTTCCCTTCAGAGATTTTTTGAAATTTTCAAGTGGGGAACAAAGCCAAGGTTTTAAATCCTTTGTGAAAAAAGGTTTTCATTCCCTGCAGAGCTGTAAAATTCAAGTAACAAACATGTACATGTTTTATCCCCTCCTAAATCACATGTCAGCTTCCTGCAGGCGAATGCCAGCAGTTTCTGTCAAAGGTATAAGGTATAAAACTGTTCTGGTAGGAGCTGAGCTTCAGAGATTTCCTGGCTAACATGGGGATTGTAAAAAAATCCAAAATAGATTGGGAGAGAAGGCTGTATTCTTGTGAAACATGGAAGCTCTGCTCCAAGATCAGAGGTGATTTTTAAAGGGTCAGGATCTTCTGGTTTGTTAGAATGGCATTAGGCTTTTCTTTAGAGAGATATGGCTTGAAGAAGAGGGTGTTAAGGTAATACAAATAACTCCAGTTACAGGATTCTTCAGCTGGATCTTTCATAAAGCTTTGAGAAGAAATATGTGTCTTCACTGGAGCTCACACAAGAACTATGAATGGATAATGGATAAAGTGAGAAAGGATCATTTTTTCAGGAAAAAAATCCAAACCATTTCAGAGAAGACACTAAAGCCACCATGACGATAAATAACTAAATAATATTTGGTTATCTGTGCCAAGCTGTCTGAGAATGTCCCTCATTCAGAAGATGTGCAGAATTATGAATGTTCACTTTAGAAGTAGCCTTTAAAAAAGACAAAAGACATTCAAAGACAAAAACTCTGCCTTGGTGAGGCCGCACCTGGAGTACTGTGTCCAGTTCTGGGCTCCCCAGCTCAAGAAGGACAGGGAACTGCTGGAGAGGGTACAGGATAGGGCTACCAAGATGATTAGGGGACTGGAACACCTCTCTTATGAAGAAAGACTGAGGGAATTGGGTCTCTTTAGTCTGGAAAAAAGACGGTTGAGGGGGGACCTGATCCATGCTTATAAATACTTAAAGGGTGGGTGCCAGGAGGATGGGGCCAGGCTCTTTTCGGTGGTGCCCAGTGACAGGACAAGAGGTAACGGGCACAAACTTGAGTATAGGAAGTTCCACCTAAACATGAGGAGGAACTTCTTTACCTTGAGGGTGGCAGAGCACTGGAACAGTCTGCCCAGGGAGGTGGTGGAGTCTCCATCTCTGGAGATATTCAAAACCCGTCTGGACACGTTTCTGTGCAACCTGCTCTAAGGTGTCCCTGCTCTGGCAGAGGGGTTGGACTAGATGATCTCCAGAGGTCCCTTCCAACCCTATGATTCTATGATTCTTAAATAATGAAAGATATCATGGAATTATAGAATGGTTCCAACCCCCCTGCCATGGCCAGGGACACCTCCCACTAGGACCAGTTTGTTCAAAGCCCCATCCATCCTGGCCTTGAACGCTTCCAGGAATGGGGCATCCACACGTTCTCTGGGCAACCTGTTCCAGTGTCTCACCACCCTCTTGCTTCCTAATATCTAATATAACTCTACCCTCTTTCAGTTTAAAACTGTTGCCCCTCATCCTATCATTACACTCCCTGATAAAGAGTCCCTCCCCATCTTTCCTGTAGACCCCCTTTAGGTACCGGAAAGCTGCTATAAGGTCTCCATAGAGCCCTCTCTTCTCCAGGCTGAACAGCTCCAAGTATCTCAGCCTGTCCTCATAGGAGAGGTGCTCCAGAACTCTGATCATCTTCATGGCCCTCCTTTTGATGCAGCCCAGGATACAGCTGGTTTTCTGGGCTGCAAGCACACATTGTCGTCTCATGTTGAGCTCCTTATCAACCAACACCCCCAATATTCAGGTTCAGTCATAGTCATAGCAGGTACTAATAATAGGAAAATACTACTCTATCTAGGGTATCTTCTGTCTTGTACTGGATTTTTGTCCACAGATTAGCCTCTTGCTATTTTGATTTTTATGAAGTTAAGGGTTCCAAAGATGAGTATACCACACGGACGTTATTTTGAAATCTATTCCTTAAATAAGTCTATAGAATCTTTTTATCAGTGAGGGAGTTTTTTTGAGCTTAATCCTAAGGGTTTGTTTACCCTAAAATGTAGTACCTGCAGTAAATATAAGCAGATTTAATCTACAAATTGAAATCTTGTGCAACATGTTTTTTTTAGCTGTAGTCCTGGATTTTCATTCTTTTCAGCTGGCATATACAAACGTCCAGTCTAGATACCCGATCTCAAGTAATTTACCTGTGTTAGCTGTGGAACAAGGGCACCTGTGGATGCAGTGATTGATCTGCCAGAAATCTACACCCTGGCTCACCTCCCTGCAGCTTACCCCAGTGACTTGAGCCCGTTTCCATGAGAAATGAATGGCAGCCACTTGAATCAAAGGAAGGAATCAAATGCTCGTGTATACTCCTGCTAAATTCACAGTCTTTAAAAACTATTTTAATTAAACTCATATAACTTTGCTCCTAGCCAGAGCTTGTTTTTCCTTTTAATTGATAACATTTAATAATTAATAGCAATTAAATATTTATTATTTTCTATGTACTCCACTAGACACATTTTTTCTCTGGATGGGTATTCCCTTCCTTCACCTACATTCTTGCAAAATCTTGTAAACTTGCTTTATGTCCCCAGCATGGGAGACTGTGAGACTGATTAACCTCTAGCTCTTGCTAGTTTGCTGTTGCTTGGCAGTGCAATCCTGATACTAAAGCCCATTTGTTTTAAATCAGTTACATGAGGTTGAGGATGCAGAGACGAGTAGTTCCCGGAGTTGCATTAGTGAACCAACCTTTTCTAGCGTTACAGAATTATTCAGAGCAGCACAAATGAACACTACCTGCAAAGAGCTGCAGAAGGATAGTTCTCACATTACTAAATCAATGATAATAGTAATAGTTTAATGGTAATAAAATGGCAGAGATATTTAATTGTTGATAAATGTGCCATCACACACCTATAGAACGCAACCTTGGTAACACCTATAATATTATCTAGTAATATCTCCTTACCTCATGCTGCCTTGCAATACAAGTTTAGGTCTTTATGTCTTTCTCTTAAGGGCAGTAACTTTCTTGTAATTTGGTAATTTTCAAACAAAGGTAAGATTACATGCAATCTACTTTGAATAGGAGCTATGGCCCGTAGGTGGTCAGGGCTATCAGATGGTCAGGCTGTTTAGGAAAATGTTCAGCAGTCAGCAAATGTAAAAAGTTTGAAAATGAAGATCATCACGGCCAATTAAAATACACAGCTGTCACATTTGATTCCAACATAATCAAGGAAAAAGAGTATTATCTTCCCAACTGAGGTGTTTTTAACATATTTTAGACACTTACAGTGTTTACAATATATTTCAAGCTCATGTTATATCTAATGTGCATTATCTTTCCCAGGTTTCTGTCAGAATTACTGAATTCTTGGTTAATTATCAACATTTGTATGATTTTCTTCCCTGTGTTATGATTTAGGTGTTTTTTTTTTTCCAATTTTCTTGTCTTTCATTCTATCAGGTCTCTCTAAACATTCTCTGTCCTTAAAGAAATGGCAAATCTCCTCAATTAGCCTCTGAAATGCATAACCATTTCAACAACGTGAAAAACCCCAATGACGTTAGAGGAGTGCCTTACATGCTCAGAGTGGGGCACACAAACATGGTCCAGAACGGGGGTTTTAGTGCTAAGGTCTAGACAAATCCCTACTTCTTGGAGCCTGGTGTGCTGGTGGAAGACACTTTTGCCATCAGCTGTCCTCATCCCTCCTTCCTTGGGTCCAGCCAGGAGGCTCCCACCTCTGCAGCTTCACTGTCAGAGCTGTTGCTCCTGTCCTGACATCGGGTGGGGACAGTTTAGCCCAACATCACAAATTGCTGAAGCTGATGGTGGCAACCACCTCCACCAGCCCTGCTGCCTCGGGAAGGGGCTGCCTACCATGGCCCGGCTCCCTTTCCTCAGGCGCTAAAATGTAGAGGTGAAACTGGGGAAAGACCTAATGCTTACGAAGCTCAATATAAAAGTGATTTAAGGTACAGCGTGCAGCGTGCCAGGAAACACTTCATTATGATCGTAGGTGTTACCCAAAGAGCGCTAGTGTGTTTAGCATTTTAGATTTTCTACCCTATAACACATGACACAAGGTTTAGGCTGCACATGCTTATGTCAGAAAAGGTGTTATAAGTAGAAAAATGGGGAAGGAATTAAAAAGAACAAACAGATTGCTCGGTGTACTCAGGTTCATAAATAGCTTCGATGAATCAGAAAAAGACTATGTACTTTTTTCTGTGAGCGAACAGAGAAAAAGTGATTCACTCAACATGACTGAAACATGAGACATCTGCAGGATGGTCAGCAAACATCCTGCTCCTATATATTCAGTATCACACAGCCATTGGCAGAACCAAAATTGAAAAGTAAAGTTTGTTTATTTTGGGGACAACTCACTGTACTTTTTCCAACAGTTCTTCCTACTGTAAGCTAACCTGCATTCATTTAGGGCCAGGCACATCACCGTAAATTATGTCCCACAAAGCAAGAGATGGAACAAATTAATATGGAAGGGTTTTATTTTTAAAACAACAATGAATGGCCACAATCAACAACAAAAAGATCTCATTATAAACTGGAATGATGAATAAGTTACACACACATAGGAACGCCTTCCAAGAAAGGAAGGTCAAATAGTTGAAGGAATTTTGAAACTTTGACTGCGATCTATGCGATTACTCAATATTTCTCTCATCAGTTGTTATAAACGTATATATAAGGATGAAAAGCTCATTTAAGGCAGGAAGGATAGCCTGCTGGAAATGGCACAGCATTTGAATTTAGGAGTAGTGCTGTCTAAATAACTAATCTTTCCACTCTCTGCTTAAACTAAGAAAAGAAAATGTTTCACGTCAACCCAAAATGACTTTTTTGTTGTTTTTGCCAAAATGAAAATGAAAGAAAAGATATTTCAGTTCTGACAAAATTAAACACACTACTTGACTTAACATACTTCATTTAGCTTAGGTTTGTTTTTTTTTTTTCATTTAAATTTTACATTAGATTTAGGTAGGATTACTCTCAAAATGTGTTAAAGTGAAAAATCTGAACTTCTTTTTTCCAAAAAAGGATGAAAAAAAATGTGTCCAATTCTTATTTCAACAACAGGCTTTATTTGTGATTTGCATCAATTGTTAGCCTTATAGTGCAGCTTCCCTATATCAGGAAAGTCTTTTAGAACCTCTTGATGTCCCAGGACATAGCAAAAATTAAATCTAATGACCGGGGTAAATAGTCTAACATTTGTAAGAGACAAGGAATTAGGCAGATAAAGGTAATTGGTAGTTAATAAGCAGACCCAACAATATCTTTCAATTAAGAAGAATTTTTTAAACAACCTGTCAATGGTGGTTTAAATCATGAATCCTTCAAAGAGTCACCGACCTTATGATGTCTGGAGTGTACTGTAGCCGGTGGGAATAGACTGCATTTATAACTGTGGAGGATGAATCCTCAATTCTTTTTAGATCTACTTCTATTAAAGGAGCTCCTTGAATACATATGATTTCACCTCTGTCTTTCTGCCATTTTCATGATGAAAAGAATTAGCAAATACAAGGAACGTGTCTGGGAAAAAGGCAGACTCTGCCTTGCCAACATGGTACTAATTTGTTTCCAATCCAGTGGCAAATTATTCTCTTCTAAAAAAGAGGGAGGGGGGAAAATTTCTCTCAAAGTAAGAAAAAAAAATATATATATGTTGCAGAAGGTGAACTTGGAGGTCCTGACGCAAATCCTGAACAAATTACAGGGAAGCAGAACCAGCTGGTGGGAGAGCATCTCTGCAGTAAGCACACCGCCTTGACCTGGCCTGCCAGCACTCCAGTTCCCAGCTTTACTGTTTCTAAACACCTTGGCAAAAAAAAAATAGGCAGAATGTGTTGCATTTATTCAAGAAAAACAAGAGGAGATCCAAGTTCTTTTATGAGAGAACCTGAAGAGGGCCCTGGGGTTTCTATGCCAGGTCACTCTGTGTGCTCTGAAAAGCTCAGCAAAGGCAGTTTGCTAAAGGGAAGCTTAGCGGAGAGCAGGGAAGGCAGAGTGGTCTCATAAGAAGCATCAGTGATGATGCAAAGCTCGGGAATACAGGAACACCAGTGATACGGGCAGAGCTCACACTTCTTATCTGCTACACTATTAAAGTACAGTGATTCTGTGCGTTCTGTAACATGGTATGGGGAGAATTTGTCTTTGCTTTCTGTTATTTTAGCTTACTTTCGGTTTTAATTCACTATCTCAAATTACCCATAAGAGGCAGCCTGAACACCATGTCCCTCGGAGAGGGAGACTTTTTCCAGAGGGCTCTCCAAAGGCATATACCCCTGCAGGTGCAGCTCTGGGGAGACATCTCACCGTGGCATGTAAGTGGCTACGAGCTGCATGTATCCCATTACTCCTTTACTCCATTCTCTGTGGCCAGCCTCTGAGCCATTACATTTTTTATCCATCTGTTAGGTGTTGCCTGTGTAATTTTTGGAAGGATGTGTTAGCATTTGCTCATATAACATCAGCATGACTGATCCCTAGCTTGGATGGAGCTCAGATACTAGAAAAACCTGAATATTAAGTAATGATTTTTACTTTATATAGAACATAGAATGTAAACGAAGTGAAAGAACGAGAGTGAGAGAGAAGGGGGAAAGTTGCAACAGTGGAAGGATCTTTACTGTAGCAGGCGTTCAATAAGTGAAATCTGGAAACACATGAGTATTGTTTTTTACAAGCTTAAGTATTGAGTAATTAAGGATTCTTGGGAACTTCAGGTTTGAAATGGATGGTTTTCTAGGAAAGATGCAGTAGTTCATCCAGAAACTGCAGGACTCCTCTGGCAAGATGCTGTGACCTGCAACCTGCAAGAAGGCAGATTAAATCCTCAAAATGGTCCCTCGTGTTCTTCAAATGTATGTGTCTGAATACTCAAGCTCCATTTACAAACAGTTAATGGGTAGTTAGTAAATTTTTCACAGGGTGTCACTAAAAGGCTAATCAGTCCTTACAGTAACAGTACAATTCTATAACAACTTCTATTGATGGACTCTCTCTAATGCAGCTTGTAAATCCTTTGTTAAAGGAGGCTCAATATAAAGTGTTACAATGACAATAATAATGCGAATGTGCAACCAATTCTGCCTCCTGCGCTGCCAGCAATGCTGATAATGAGCTAACAGAAGCGCTGCTGATTACTGCAATGAAGTCTGCAGGGAGCAAAACCCTAAAGGCTTTTATTAGCAGCACCAAGACACACTGCTGCAGCGTTCCAAACCAAAATGAATCACCTTTTCTATTTCTGGACTGGAACAACCATTGTTTGCATTGCAATATGTTGCACAGTATGGTACAAAAGTGCTACCCGTGCTATTAGTCAGCTGCAAGTATTCTTCTGAGTTTTATCCCTGCAGTTCACTTTTCTTTTTTTAATTTTTTTTTTTCTTTTACAAAATGGGGAAAATAAGCTTGGGGACGTCAAATAGGGCAACTTGGCATACTCTTGTCTTTTCTGAACAGGTAAAATGCTTTGGAAGACTTGTATATTAGCAGTACTGGAAAAAAACAATCCTGTGTGCCAGGTAAAGCAAACGTGTTGCAATGGTCTCACTCACAACCTGACTCCTCCTTTGGAGTAACTTTCTCATGAGAAAAGAAGAGACTTATTCAGTGTTTGACGTATATGTTGAGGCAGCAAGCAAGAAAATCAGGTAGGAGTGTAAGATTGAGAAGTCTTGGATTTTCTTTTTGATATATGCCAATGATGTAGAGTATCTGAATCCTTTACTCATTTCATAAAAGCTGTAAACGACACAGAAGTAATTCAAGTCCCTATTTGCTATAAATTTAGACTCAGAATGAAGACACGAGGTAAACACTGTCAAAATGGCTTCTCTTGCGTGCTCTTTTCAAAAAACGAGAAGCCACGTCCAGCACAGTACTGCACAGTCACAGTTCCCCTTGGCTTGCACGGAAGCTGTTAATTGCCAAACACCTCCGAAAATCAGGTCTGAACTGTCTCCAGCTTGGACCCAACAAATGAATAAGGAGATGCAGTCCCCAGTGTGAGGGAGTCATGAAAACCTTGGGCTCTGAAAGCGAAAATCACAGTAGCTTATCCCTCTGCCTCTGTTGCACACCTTAAAAACGAACCATGTAGAGTTTAAAAACAAGATGAGGGTGGGGGGAGCCCTTGCTGCTGGCTTTTTAGGTGCTGTTGAAATAGAGCCAACAGAGCAGCACAAGGGATCTTCAAGAAGCCAAAGTGTTATTAATTACTATTATATTTATGTGCTAATGCTGGTAATCTTAAGTAACTGTTTGTGAGAATATTTCAGCCTGGCTGAATCCAGAAGTATTGTGTAGATGCAGTAACTGTCAAGAATATGAGCTGTGGAGCAACAAAAGCCACCTGCATTGCTCATGAAGGTCTGGAACCAAAGTACCGGAAAGACGGGGTTACATGCCAAGAAAAGAAAAATCCATTTTGTATGTTCTACATATGGACCGAGGCATGAGGCCCATAAAGATGAAAAGCTGCCGCTAATTTTAGTGGGATGTTTCTATGACTAATGGGCCGTGTCAGTTATAGGTCCTCTGGATATGCCACAGTGCCTGCTTGGAACTGAAGAAGAATTGTTTGATTCCCAGATGGACATCCTGGAAAACTGACATTCCCACGAGCGATCGTGTACCTTTAAAACAATGCTGTAGCAATGGTGATGAAAATAAAACACAGTCAGATCCTGCACTTTCATGGCTGGAGGCAGTAATCAGTGAATCGTCACACTGCCAGAGCTGACTTCATTTGCACTTTGGCAAATCTGTGCAGCAAATCTGAAATCCAGGTATTATTATTTTCAGTCAAAATTCCAGCAACTGACATCTCTTGCTACTTTTCAAGTAGCCCCTGGTGACTCACCAACGCTAAAGGACTTTGCCATATTTGTGGGAGCACAGCCACTAAAAATAGTCAAGCATGTGCCTACAAGATGGCTCAGTCTGCGCAGGGTTATAAAACACACACTGGACATGTGATTTGCTTTGCTGTCGTATTTTCTGAGTTGTGAGCAGCAGGCTGCCAAAATAAAACTCGTTTGGTGATTTCTTCAGAGCCGTAAGCTTAAAACTGGTTTTTCTGTTCTTAATTTATGTCATGGAGTCTCAACAGCAATTTAATTTGAAGCCTCAGAGTGGGGGAAAGCCAGCTACTGATGTCTGCAGGCTGGTTGAACGCGTGCTGGCAGAGGACTGGAGTCAGAAGCTGCGCTGGTAACTGCTTCAAAGAAGTGGCTGCTCAATCCTCAGACAGTCTGATCGTTTTCTTTCAGCAGGTGACACAAGAACTGGAGCAGAAGTCTAGAAATGCAGATGAGAGCATCTGGATACCGTGCCTGAGAGTTACGTGGCCGACTTGGTATAAATAAACAACATAATACGGACTACCGCAGTGATTGAAAACGCCGCGAAAACATTTTCACCTCCAGAGAAATAGCTCATTTCTTTCCAGATTTGTATTTGAAAATGTAGAAAGGGGCTCAAACACTTTGAACTTTAGAAAATGTAAAGGAAACCTTTACTTTGAAAGAATTTCATTGTTAAGAAAGTATTTAGGATTTTGTCTTTCTTCCTTTCCTCTGTACTCCTCATTCTGGTTAAGATGGTATGCAGCAGTGTTTTCTTCAGTATACCGAATCATGACCAAAAGGAGAAAATACCCAAATATTTCCTAACAAAAGATGCCATCACAAGATATGCAGTCTACTGTCACGGATTTACTCATAAGCTTCTAACATCTGAGGTGTCTCTCCAAAGAGTATTCAGCCTTGTAATCCTCTGACTGTTCTCCAATCTTTACCCACTTAAAGAGAAGGCATTTCCCCCCCCATATATCTATCTATCTTGGAAATGGCTATTTCCAAATCCACAAAAATTCATAAATCTATGGACAAGAGAAAACTGCGATAACGTGGCCCATCTGTTGAGAGGCAGCAGATTTCAGGCCTTAATACATCATTTCTTACATAGAAGAAATTAGTAAGGCGCATCAGGGTTTATTTTTAATGTTGTTTGTTGAATTTTACCGTATAAATCAGTCTTGACAGGAGCTTGTCACAAATAGCAGTGCCACAAATCTTTGCCGTCAAGAATTTCAACCTAAACATCAATGTGGGACTGCTAGGAGAAAAAAAAAACAAACAAAAAAACAAAAAAAAACCCAAAAACAACAACCCCCCAAAACCCCAAACAAAATCCAGAACCCCAAATCCTATGTGACAAATATGATTAAAATACTAAGACTGAAACTGATCTTTCTGCGACTTGCATCAGCTCCCCACGAAAGACCGTGAACATCGTTCAGCAGCAGTAACAGTGCCACCTGGTGATGGCTCTGCCCCTCCGCCACCGCCGCCATGGGAAGAGTCACCCTGAGAAACAGCACAACTAGTGCTTAGCTGGAGCAAATTCGTGTCTTACTGTGGAAGTCAAGAAACTCTACCAATAGGTGATAGTTGAGGATCTAAGCTGCATTGCTGGGCAGCTGAAAGTTTCCTTCTTATAGCTATTTGTGATTCGGTTTACTTTTGCTCTGTATTTTTATTCTGGTTCTTTTCTTCCCTTCCGTTTCATGAAACTTCCTCACAGTCGAGAAATTCCTCAAAATGGCTCTTCCACATCAAAACCAGAACCCTTGTTCTTCTTGCAAACACAGCGGCACACCACAGTGTATTCTACCTGCATTTTTAATGCCCATGGTTTAAAAAAAAAGAAAAAAAAATGTACGTAGAAAGAGGTACTGTTGGGACTTTTTTATAAAGAAACCCAAGCTCATTTCTTAGTTTGCATTTCCTACTTCGGGTGGAACTAATCTCTCCTAATTTTCTGTTTACAATGTAGGCATCTACATCTGAGCTAGTCATTCTGGGTCTCCTTTATAGCCAATGGAGATAAAATAGGTGCAACGGGAACAATGCAACCCGTTTTTAGGTCTACTTGTCAACTGAGCCACATGGTACCCCAGCAGTACCCACCTCCACCCACTGAGCGCAAAGGCAGCACAGGGCGACCAGTTCTGCCGCAGACCTTCAGAGCACAGGTGGCTGCCCAGAGCCTGATGGATGCCTTTACCTTGCATCACCCTGAACTATACCGACGTGGGCCTGAGAGGTGGCTCTGGGAACCTCTGTTTTAGTCTCCACTTGCAAGAGCTCAGTCTCACCGCTGTCTCCCACTCTGTGAAATTTATTTTCCCCGATGTACCGTGGGGCATCAAGCGCAGACAATTCTTTACTCTGAGGTCAGACACAGGGAACTCTAAGGAGCTACTGCTGAAGTCCTAAAAACTACCAAGAGCTATTGATTCGATTCCATTTGCAGCGTCTACATATGTAAGCAGCTACAAGGTACAGGTGATTCAGCCAGCCCCCGTTTCAGCACGCTGTGAGAGGGCCAGAATGATATCGCGGCTATTGTTTCTGTTTCTTGGTTATTCATGTGCCCGACCCATGAGCTCTCTTTCTCCCACCATACCCAATTGATGTGCATACAATGTACTCATGAAAACCCAAAGTGTATCATTTGCTGCCAGCCAGCCTACATTGAATAAATAAATAAAAAAAAAAATAGACTATATTACAGTGTGGGAAGTGTGATATCAAAAATTTGTGCGTAAGTAAGGGCTCACCTCGTAATTCATGTGTGAGGGAATGAATATGACATAGCTAAGAGTTTTCATTGTTAATTTTTTTCAAGCAGATTTTAATTGTTAACAGGCAGGAGCTGTGGCTATGTGTGGTCCCTCTCCCATCTCCCACTTTTGGCAGTTGGAGGGTGTTGGTGAGGAATGCTGAGTTTGAGCGGACCTTGATGCTCTCCAATCACCCTCACAAGCAATTACAGAGATGGAGCTGTTAAATGAGCTAAAATTACCTGCCCCCCCCAGCCTCAGCCGCAACTGCAGAACTGGTATCTCTCAAGGCAGCATCTCTGCCTCCTCAGAGCCAACGATTAATGTCTCATTAGACCAGAGCCCACTCCTCTGGTTCATTGGGGCGAATCTTGTGGTTTATTGGCTACAAACCTGGTGCCACTGCTGTCAGCCAGGGAGTTGCCCGTGTCGTCTTTGATGAAGAGGATTGGAATAGACATTCGCTGATTAAAGAAGCCTGTTATGATTCTGTTTTAAGCATCTTGCACAGTGAGTTTCCCAATTAAACTTGGGCATTGCAACGCACTATAGGCATTGTAATTGTAGTTACAGATGTTTCTGACTTTCAGAAAAGATTTCCTTATGTGTTGTAATGTTGCATACTCAATGTGAAAAACAAATCCTTTACTAATTTTTTTTTTTTTTTTGCATGGGGGGCAGAAATGTCCTTCAGTTTCAGCTTAAGATTTTTTTTTGCTTTGGTTTGAGTTCAAAATATTTTAAGATTTTTTAATGTTTTTGTTTTTTAGGAAAAGAAACAAGGTATTTTTCCAGCCACTCTGACGAGGCGCGGTGGGTGGCTGGGAATTTTAACAGTGTTTACCTGCCTATAGATAAAGCTCTAACAAGGTTTTCTCTTCAGTGGCTTGCTCTGATTTTTGGAGACTCCAATTACCTCTTACCTGACCAATAAGCACATGAATAGCTTTGAGCAAACTGGCAGAGCAGTGACTGTCATATTGAAACGCACTTAGGAACACATTCCTGGTTCTTGTGGTTTTACGGTTTTCAGTGATGTGCCTGCTGAATTCTCTTATATTTTTGTGCATTATACTTAAAAAAATTAGGAAAATACTTTTCTTTCTTAATGTCAAAAAGATACAATAATCAAAACATAATCTGATGTGATCTGGCACTACAAAACCAGTCTTGCAGAAAATTGATTCCAGCAAGCAGTAGTCCTGGGAACGGTTTCCACCCACCCTTCCATTCTCCAGCTCATGTCAAAGCCTTTTGAAGATTTAAATGGAGAAATTTATCAATCACAGTAATTCTTTTCCCCTTCACTTCTCTACTCTCATCTTCTTTTTTCCTTTAAATGCAATTAAATGCATTCTTGAAAAAAAGAAAGATGAAGAAATGCAAGAGTGAATAAGATTTGGTCTCGTCGTTGTACAGATGACACAATATACCCACACATGCAACTTTTTTTTTTTTTTTTTTAACAAAATGGCTTATAAACAAAATAGAAACAGGACACATCTGAGATTCTAATGAAAACTTTAAAAATCTTCTCCATTTCAATTTTTGCTCATGTGAGTGTCCAACACATTAAAAGCCCTAAACGATTGTAGTCTGTGTGTAGCCCACACACTTTCTTTTGCAGCATGGGACTTTCCTGAACGAAAAGAAAGAATAAAAGTAGTAACAAGGAGAGATGAACATTATCTGGAATGTATATGACTGACTATGCACAAGCTGACTGCACACCTGCATAATTCTGAGAGACAACTTCTGGGAAAGCCAGAAATAGGATGGGACAAATGCTTGTCATGCTTTGTGGAGACTTAAAGACAGCACTGTGGCAGAAGCGTGATGTACCTAGCGTGATGCGAGATCGGTTATAGAGATATCATTGCTGGGAATCAGGTGAATACCTTTTTCCACCTTGATAGGAAAGCCTCAATTTAGCTAACATTTGGCCCATGGTCTGTGTATTTTTAGGACCTAAAAGAAGAGCCTGAGGGAGAACAACTGCCTCTTGAAAGGCTGCAGATGTGTAGTCACCAAAGATATAGCTGCATTAAGCTGAGATTCTTCCTTTACTAAAGGGAAAAGAAGGGCAAAGCTGAGTGAAGGGAGAGTTTATACATTCTTCCTTGAGTTAGCTGTGTTTATAAGAGAGAGGCAGTGCTTTGCAAAGTGTGAATCTTAGAGATATTCTGAGAACAGTTATTTTATGTGCTGATCCAAATGCCTGCGATATTGGTATATGCTTCGCATTTCGATTTCATCAGCATTCATAGACCAGCTAGATATTATCCACAAGACTGAAAAGCGCAGCTGAGCAGAACCAAGACCGTTTCTTGACATAGTTCAGAGATGTTTTGAAAAGGCTGGAGTACTGTCGTCTCCATCAGGGCTGAAATGTCCAGGGGATGCGCTCTGTATATTATGGGCAGAAGGCTCGGGGAGAGTACCTTTAGATGTGAGCGCTAAAATACGTCCTTTTCAATGTTACTGGAATAGATTTCCATAGCCACTTGAACGTATTGCCATATATGTGAGAAATGATGTGAGGAAGTCTGAGTGAGCAACTTATGCCTTACATTTAAAAACATCTATAGAAGTCCTAATTATATTTGCAATCTTTATACTTCATATAATGCTTACTGGGTGCATTAGACATTTACTTGACAATGAAAACATTTGATAATATGCAAATCAGTAAGTTACAGTTAACTATGGCAGATCACGGTCTGGAGGCTTAATATTGCCTGTCCTATTTTGACTGAGTTTTGGTCGAGCCACATTGATACGCAGTTAAAAAAAGAGGTCATTGTAGTTAGACATGAAGGCAGATTCCCTCACACATGCTAATAAATAACTTGCATTTAGCATATATTCTAGGGAAGTCTGGCTACTGCGTTACCCTCTGAAAAGCCACTTGTTCTAAGCTCATTGGGTCTTCAAATAAGGTTCAGCTCGCCTTGCAGCTCAGTTGGACTTTGGACCTCTGCAATGTTCTCAAGCTACTTGATGGGGAAAACAGGCGCTTGTGGGATGTAATTCCTGTGGTCTGTTAGGTGTCTGCTGAAGAGTGAGCTCTGTTGGGTTCTGGTGGTGCCTCTCCATTCCCACCCACGGCCTGCAGGGAGCCCAGGTGGGTCTTTTAGGGCCCACATCTGGTGTGGGACAGGGAGACCTTGGCCTGTGCTGGGGCACCGAGCAAGGTGTGGGGCCCTTCCCTGAAGCACTCTGGCCACCCTTCTGTCCCCTTCCAGGGGGAGGTGACACTGCCCTCCCGGGCACGGCGGGAGGTGCCCTGCAACCGCTGCAAGAGCTCAGAGGTGTGATGGGCAAAAACTCAGCGGGGTAAGGGGGGAAAAAAGCGCAGCAGGGTAAGGGGGGGGAAAAACTCAGCGGCGGAGCTTCCAAAGGCCGTTTTCCTTCGCCGGTAGGCAGGAGGCGCCATTTAACAGCTTGTGAAGGGGACGGAGCGGGGCGGGGGGCGGCGAGGGGCGCCCGCGGCAGCCGAACTCCGCCGGGACCTCCCGTCCCGCAGCTGCAGCCGCAGCACTTTCGGTGCTCCCACGCTTCGTGTCCCCACCACCAGCTCCGAGGAGCAAACGTTTCCCAGCTCCAAAAAGCTGCCGCTTCAAGGCTGTTGGCCGGGGAGGAGCCGGAGCCCCGCAGCGGCTCCCGCCGTGTCCCCCCTCCCCGGTGGCGGCACCCCCCAGATCCCCAAAACCGCCCGCTCCTCTCGGCCGGGAAACACGGCGGGGGACATCTGCTGCTATCCCCAGCCCGGCAGAAGGTTAAAAAAAAAATAAATAAATCAGCAACGTATTGACCGTGAGCATGGGAAACTCATCTGAAAGTATAGAGTACGCTGCCAAATGTATGGTTTCGGTATTCGAGGTCCTTTAGCATGAAGCATAATTTTGCAGAATAAACATCAAGGGGAGATGTTAACACCGATCTTACCACCCGGCAAAATGCAACCAAACATGCCACAGATGAACTGGGGTGGGATTCTGTCCACTGCGGTCGATGTGCTCTTCCACCTCCAGAAAAAATTGTCTCTCCTTCTGCAGGTAAATGAATTAACTGGGAAACATTCCTTTTCCTTGTCCTTAAAACAAAACAAACCAAAACAACAAAACGTGGAGTTTTTACTAAAAAGTCAAACCCTATCATCTGGTTAGAAATTTTTGAAAAATATGTTTGAGGACATTTTCCATTTACATGGTCTTGTGACATATGTGTCCGGGAGGAAAAGAGAAGGAGAGAGGAGAGGAGAAGAAAAAGGCAGAAGAAAATAAGGGGAAAAGAGAAAAAAGAATAAAAGAAGAGGAAAGACAAGGGAAAGGAGGAGAGGGAAAAAAAAAGAAAAAGAAAAAGAGAAAGAAAAAGAAAAAGAGAAAGAGAAAGTAAAAGAAAAGAAAAAGAAAAGAAAAAGAAAAAGAAAAAGAAAAAGAAAAAGAAAAAGAAAAAGAAAAAGAAAAAGAAAAAGAAAAAGAAAAAGAAAAAGAAAAAGAAAAAGAAAAAGAAAAAGAAAAAGAAAAAGAAAAAGAAAAAGAAAAAGAAACTTTCTGCAAAACTTGCCTTTAAAAAGAAAAGTAATTTTCAGCTGAAAAATGCTTCAGCAGCAGTAACAAAAATGTAGCTGTAGTAAGTAGTTAAACCACATGAATAAATTTACTCACCTGCATAGCGTGATTTCCTTGTTTGCGTAAAGTTTATGAACTGCTCATATGTCAGTAGGATGGATCCCTGGTAAAGAACTGATTTATTTCAGTGGAGCAATCCTAGCACAAATTGGGTATAAGATCAGGATAGGTGTCTGGCTTCAGTGATTCCTGATTTACATTGTAAGCCAGCGGAACTGAACTCTGACATTTCTTCTTAAACACGCTTAGTATTAAATGAAACCGGCTTGTTTGACCTAATGTTGTTCACTGTTCCACGGAGATAATAGGAAACTCTGCCCTGACGTGTATGTACATTAACCCAGATGATCCTAAAGGAAAGCTGAACTTGTACGTATATCAGAGAGTAGATTTTACCCCCCTACTTAGAATAACCAGAAATCTCAATTACATAACTGGCACGTGAAGAATTTTAAATCTAAATGATTGCTGAATAAAAGCAAGTTCTTTACTGGCTTTATCACTCAGCCAAGCCAATTGGAAAGAATGTGTAAACTTTACCTTTTGTCTACTCCATCTGCCTGTGCCTCGAGAGTTGTCTTTGCATAAACCTTGCTAGATTTGTTATCTACTCTGCAGCTACACTGTGATTTTTATTTTCCCTTTTAACCACAGCAACCATCGATCCTAATAAGAACTGGCATTCCGTTGAGGTTTTGTGAGATAATACTGGGGTTTAAGGCTTATGTTTTGGGATGACTGCAAAAACCAGCAAAGGCTGTGCTCTGAAGAAGCTCGTCGTGTTGAATGGCATCCTGCACCGAAGCTGCTCGCCGGGACGCGAGGGGTTCAGGGGTGCACGATCCGGTCACTCCCGAAGCTGCCCGGTAGCAAAACTCTTTGATGCAAAGGACTGGGGTCGCGGGGGGATGGGGGGTGAATTTTTTTTTTTTTTTTTTTTTTTTCTCAGTGAAGTTTCTCTCTGGCCGAGGATGCGGTTCAGAGCTCCTTGAAGGTTTTGGCGAGGCTGTGGGCTTTCCGCTGACCCACGGGGGGAGCTGTAGGCTGTGGCAAGCCTCCCCCGTGCCGGGCGAGCGGACTCGGAGGGACACGGATGGGGACGGGGCGGAGAGGAGTCAGCTCCTAACCGGGTAAATCACCGCTTTGACTGAACAGCCTAGCATGGGAAAACCGTAAACCAAAAAACGATGAGGAGTTGAAGCTCTTTTTTCCACCTACAGCTGAGAATGTGTTTGATAAGCAACACCTAAAACATGTTAGGAAGGAGACAGTTTGTTTGCCTGAGTGTGACTTTCTTGGCAGCAGGATTTCTCCCTAATTTATAACCATTATGTAAACTTCTGACTTCCAGATTCACACTGTGAAAATATTCAAGATGAACTAATCAGGGTGGAAATCTGAAATTGTTTCTGCATGGTTTATATCCCCCATCTGGCAGCGCAGAACAAACAATACGACCCTGATGGTGTTTACATGAGTTACCTTGTTGGAGGAAATGATTGTACTTAGAAAATTGTCCTTGCTCGAGAAATTTAACAACTTGTTGGCCTAAACAGGGCTTTATATCTTTTTAATCTCTCTTTCCCCCTCTCTCCCCCCTCCCTTTTTTTTCCCCCCTTGTGGATGTTTGAGGAGGGGGGAGTTATTAACTGTGAATTAGAGCTTTCACACGACATCTGCCTTTTAATTACAAGCCAAACTTAGGTTAAATGTTCAAAAGTTACAGTTGGTCCCTCTGCTTACTTTCTATCAAGAGCTGTACTGGTGATCGTCCTCAGAAATCCCTATTATTATGCTTATTACCTATTAAGACATTCAGTGTGGCTGTTTCCCTCCGCTAAAAACCTTGGCTGCCAGCAGTTTCAAGTGGCTCTGTAAATGTAGTGTGCACATTCAAAAAGCATAAACGTGCCCCGTGATTTTCATTTTGCTGCGCCCTAAGTGGAGTTTCACTATAGCAAAGTTTATTACGGCCAGTGTTCACGGTATTTGATTGGATTTGCAGTTCTGTCACTCGCCAAGGTTTTCTTTTAGGAAGAGTTAGAGAACAGAACAAATATCTTGACAAATGCTACTACTAATAATAAGACAAATTTGGCTCTGGGAACTCTGGAGTTTTCAGCAACTTTAGAAGAGAAGTTTTGTTTCAGTCATTGCCTTGCAGTGCAGAATATTGTACGTGTTTGTAGCAGAGTCTGAATCTGCATCCAGAAGTGTTCCAGAAAAAATATAAACACATAACGTTATACCGTGAGAATTCATAACCCTAAAACGTAATTGTTTTTATAAAATACGGTCATTTAAATTAGAGTTATTACACAAAGTTAACAAGGGGAAGACAATATGTCTTTTTTTTTTTTTAAACCTAAAATAAGTGAGGTCTTGTGTAGTGAACCGTTTAAATTTTTTGGCTCTAGCTTGTATTATTCTGTAGTTTTCAGTTGGCCTTCTAGTGATCACTGTGAATTAATGGGATATGACTGTGTCATGTGAGCTTTCCAAAAAAATGATGGAATTATATTAAATTTATTTTACTATGAATTCCATCTATGTTCTCCCAGAAAAATTCCTGGACACAAATAATTTTAAAAACAACAAAACTGGCTTGTCTTTCAGGCTGAAGTTTAAAATTATTTTCCAAACACTTAAAATCATAATTAAAAAGTGGGTTTTCTTTCATCCTAATGTAAGGAGCCAAGATAACGCATACTTTGCATTAAAATTTTGGCCATTTTTATACCGTTATTTTTTAGTCAAAATCAAATTTATATGCTAAATGATTTACATTAAAGTTGTTTTATGTTTCTTAGCTTGAAGGTTTAAGATGATTTGAAGCAAAACAACATATCCAATATCCCAAAGTGACTCTGCATTAAGACCTGGCTTGTAAATAGAGTATATATTTAATTTGGATTTTTTTCTTTATTTTTTTTTTTTTTAATGAAAGAAATGTTCTCTTTTGGAAGGAGCTGCAGCTATATAAAACAGTAAATGGATCAGATACTTCAGCAAAGCAAAAGTACCATTGGCTCTCAAGGAAACAGAATTAGGGTGAAATTATATAAAGAAAAAACGGGAGATTTTAGACATGTGAAAGAAAAGCTTATATCCTGAACACAGTGTAGTGTTAGAGAGATCCTAAGGGTGTTTGAATATGACAGAGCTTTAGCAACTGGGAGACGTGCAAGAACGTTGTGAACATTTCAAAAAACATATCCAGTTAATTTAAAAGATTGAATTACGTATTACTCAATAGAATGCAAGGAAATAAAAAGAAAAGATTTCTTTTTGGAAGTACTTTTTGCCTTGTTTATCGGTCTAACGTGGAGAATGCAGATTTTTCTTTTTAATCACAAAATTATTTTTTTCTGACAGCTGAACAGCAATTAATTGTGAAGGTTTTAAGGGCTATTTTAAAGTGTATAGTTACTAAACAGATTTTAAATTTGTTGACATGAATGCTCTTATCATTACTTACAGGAAACATAAATTCTAGGGGAAAAGAAAACTTGGGGAATGTTGAGTAATAACTAAAATAATATGGTAGAATGAGTGTTAATTTCAAATCCTTTACATGATGAAAAAAAAAAAAAAAGAAAAAAGTGAAGGTAAACTGCTGTTTAACAGCTTCCCACTGTTATATAAACTTTCAAACAACCATGAAATGTAGGTCTCTGGACATCACTTAAAAGAACCACAAATAAACAGAGGGTCGTACCACACTTCTGTTCCCTAATGTGTAACTAAAAGGTTTAGCTAAGAACAGAAAGTGTCTAAACCTCCTTTTTGTTTATCTACCGCCTTGTGTACCATAAACACAAATAAGCAAAGCGGGGCTGGAGTGGGGAGGTAGGATGCTGGTGGGCTGTGAATAAGGCACAGAGGAGGTAAAAAGCCTGTTAACGTCTCCGGAGGGTCATCTTACCTTTGTGCGTGCAGCGGGCCGGGACATTTATGTAGCAAAGAATCACCTACTTAAAAAATAAGGATGCTGCACTTAACACTCCTGCGCCAGAACATCTCTGGGGACTTGTATATCTTTCATGGAAGTTTGCTGAAGTGTAACGGTTTAGCAATTACTGGGGACTTAGTATAATGGTGTCCTTTTAACGGAGTAAAACGCAAGCAGAGTTATTATACCTAATGCACCTTCAGGCTGCAAGACTGCATCCTCTTCGGACTTACTGTGATCATGACCAGAAATTTGTAGTGGTCCTAAATCATACAAAATTCCTCTGAGATTGAGGGCGGCCCCATATTAAGCCAGAATTTCCTCCTGGGAGGAAGCGTCGGTACCTGCGCTGGTACTGGGGCTGCGTGGGCCAACCCAGGGAGGAAGGTCTGCTCCTGGGGAGACACACAGCTCTTGGTGATGGCGCAAACCCCCTACCAGCAAAAAATCATCAGCAGGTCTTAGTTATACTGGTGTAAACTAAGAGTTATGCAAGTTATCCAGAAGTATACCTGGGCAGAAGGATTTTTTTTTGCTCCGAAGATAATACCTGCAATACTTTTATCCCTTGACACCAAAACAATATAAAGGAAACAATACAATTTAAACCTGCAGAGGTAATTTTCTTTGTGTCTTACTCCAAAACTATCCCACCTTTCCCACCCTCCTGCCCAGGAAAAAAAAAAAAAAAGATAAAATCTTTTCTTTTGGGGATTCCATTCTTTGTTTTGATTTAACAAATGAAGTGTTTAGGCACCACGGTGACAAGCAGCAGCATAAATCCGATAGGCCACTGAATGTAGCATGTTTAGGAGAAAAGTGGGGCCTCTGGTTCAGACACGGTAATTAATATCTATTGGGGAATAGGCTTCCTTGAAGTATTCATTATGTGAAATCAGGTACTTACATGTGCAGCAATTAAGTTGATATATATGTGTGTATTATTTATTTATTTGTGTAATGTGTGTGTGATAAATTACGAGTACGTGGACATCTTTTAAAACCTGTTACTAATCTCCGTGTTGGTCATGTAACCTAAGAAGGAATGAAGACGTAAGCTGTAGCGATGATGGTTATACAATACCGCAACGAGAGCAGAACATAATACGAATGTCACTACAGCACAGAGCCGCACGAAAGGATTTTGACTGCTTGCAGATTTCATTCGGATGATAAAACAAGGTGTTTGTGTGCGTAGCAAGGACTAATCAAAGGATCCGTTTTCTCGTTTTGTTCCCGTCTACAGGAACGTTTCATGGCAGGAATTCACTGGTAGCGTTTCTAGAGCGATGTGGTAGGCGGGAGACTATGTAAAGGGTTACAGGCTGTAGAATGAAGTCAATAGCATGCGAGCTACCCAATAATAATGCAAATTGCAGAAGGAATATGTGCAGGAACAGAAAGGAAAAAAAATATTCCCCATCTGGGCAGTTATTGAACATTTTGGACCATGGAACACGCAAAATGGGGTGGAGCAGAGATTTTCCTGGCTTGCCTTCCACATCAATCAGTTTGTTGGGAATTGTGCACAGCAAACACAGTTGTGCCACTCTGAAAAAGACAATGGATCAGAGAAACAGCAACAACATATTTCCAAAATGACTGGTGGTTCTGGGGTCTCATTGGACATACTTTGAAGCTGTCACACTTTCAGGAAGCGCTGAAGCCCTATTCTCTGAAACTCAGGCCCTCTCAGTCAACTGAGGGCAAAACACATTGTGTTAGGAAGGCTCCGAGTGAGGGACATGAAAATCCTCATCCAAGATAATTGCGTTCAGGGGATTTCTGCCACTGGAGTAAACAACTGTGGGAATTCAAATTCACTGTTCTTATTATTGATGTAAGTGATTTTCAACCAAAATGAAGAAATAACACATTATTGTGAAACAGCAAAAAATTTTAAATTATAGATGTCCTCTACAATGGAAAGTATTTCAGGGAATGTGCTGAGCCCACACCTTTGCTGTACGAAGTACTAACACATAAAGCCACTTTTCAAGTCATGCACATATTTCTCATATAACATATACAGGTTAGGCAATATTGGCATTTTATCACCGAAACATCTATGTGTTGTCTGTTGAATGGGATGTGAAAGGCTTAGGGCCCAAAATGGTGCTTTTCACTTCTCAGATGCCCTAAAAAATTTTTTGTGGGTTCTTAAAAGTATAATGGGCTTTCACTTCCTTGAAATTCAAGCTATTTTTCTGATTAAAAAAAAACAAAAAACAAACACAACAGTGTGAGAAAGTTCACGTGTCATTTAGAAGAAAGAGAGAAGAACATCTTTGTCCAGGATTAGCACTAAAGGTTGCTGAATTTTTTAGTAGGAGATTTTTTCAAGGAAAAATCACTTTCATCAACATTTTTTAATTGTTCAAAAAGAAGCCAGGAAATAAATAATATTTCTAGATACCAAAGTTTATTTTCAAAACAAAAACCCCTAATTGTCTGTTTTTGTTTTTCTTTTTTTTTTTTTTTTGAAAATGAAAGCAGTCAAAACCTAGTTTTATGTTCAATTGGAAAACTGAGAAAAAGGGAGAAGTAGTTTCTCTTTCAAAAATGCTGTCACTACATTTAATTGTCACTGGAAGCTAAAGGCTTTAAGTACTAGAATATTTTTCTTTTTCTTTTCCTTTCTTCTTATATACTTTTTTTTTGTTGTTTTTATATCTGCCTTTACAAGGCTGTAAATTGTGATTAATCTACCAACCTATCACCAGGATTGAATTACATTTTGTACTGTGCTGCAAGATTAATTAATCTAATAGTTTTATGTAAGTGCAGCCTCACTGTGGCATTTTGAGCCTCCTCACACATGGTGGTTTTGAGACTACGAGCTGAATCCCAAACCTTTCAGGTTCGTGTTCTGGGCAAGGCTGACAAAGTGCCAGCTCTGGCTGCTGTGGACTCTGTGTGCTTAGCTCCGCCAGACGTGATTCAGATTAGTCGAGCACAAGATGGACAAGCACACGTGTTCTTTCCACACCCATCCTCTCAACGCCGTGTTTGCAAGAATGCCCCATTCCTGAGAAATTTCTTTCTCAAATATCTTCCTGTGTGAGTACCCGAAATAGAGTTCCCAGCTAGCTGTCTTCTCCTCGTGGTCCAGACACCTTCAGTTCTCCTTTGAGCTCTGAGAATGGCTGGACCAAAAGCAACAACAGCTCTTGTGGTCTATAATATCCCTGCCGTTGTTTGATGCCACAGAACGCAAAGGAGCTTAGAATGGTAGAAGAACTTGTGAAAGGTTCTTCCCCATCAACTCAGAGACACAGAAGTAGGAAGGAATTGAGCCACGAGTATACTTTTATCTTCATATTCCTATGCAAGCAATGAAAAAATTGCTTGCAATTGCAAAAATCATCATACTGGAAACAGAAGAATAAAGTTCTTTACTCAGGGAAGGAATGAAATGCCTCTTTCCATGCAGGAACATGCACATACACATCTGACCTTACTTTTTGTCAGACAGACACGGATTTTCTCCATGTTCCGATATGCATTTCCACAAGAACATAACTGGTTTTGTACATATTCTGTTCTGTATTTTATAACATTGCTGTTGGCTTCCTGCCCATGGCAGATGTATTTTTGAACTGCTGGTTTGGGCTGAGCAATTTCTTTTCCCTTTTTTTTTTTTTTTCTTTTCTTCTTCTGATTTGCCTAGAATGCACTTTTACTCAGCTAGAAATCGTGGCCTTGTTTTTTCCACAGCCCTGAAACTCGTGAAGTAAAGAGCAAAGTCATGAAATGAAGACAAAAGCAGAGCTTCTAGATCAGGCTGGTAGATTCCTTCACCCCCTCTGCATACATTCTTCTTGAAACTCAAGAGCTACCCAAGACATGGGGAGCTGGATCATGAAGTTATCCTAATCCAACTTGGAAGGAATCCTAATTTTTCTTAAAGCTAAATTAGCTCCCTAGCAGTGTCACAGGGAGACCACTGTCACCTAAAGCAGTGGGATTTCATTGCCCAGGTTATCTCAGCTGCATCAGTCAACAACTTTACAATTTTGACATTTGGGAGAAACAGTTGTAAGATTTTAATGAGAGCAGACACTTACCACCCCCAAGTAGCTCAATAGGCTAAAAATATCTCTTGTTTTGGTATTTCTAGGTTCCCTGAGGTTAGTGATATGTTTAATTTTCTGTCTGTTTGAATACAGGAACTCCTTTGATGGGTTTTTGACAGTGGAGAGTTTTGTTAACAGCAAGGTTCAAATCAAGTAACCTACCCACTCAGACCCTTTCTTTAGCTGCCCTCAACAGTATATTGCTTCATTTTTGTTCATAAAATAAGAGATAACAAAGATTGCAGAGTTCTGACAGGTTCTCTATTCTTATTTATTTTCAAAACAGGACCATTCCCCACCACATTTTTCTAGTAATTTATTTTGCCTCAATAAAAGAATAAAAAAGAAAAGATGCATTGAAGAACACTCTACAGCTCTTGCTGTGGTGAAGTTCTCTTTCTGAGGTTCTCCACTTGAATTTTCTCACATTCCGTCCTTACTGATCATGACCTTATGCCTTTTGCTTACTAAAGTGTTCAGGATCCCATAACTGAACTACAGTGGGTTGAGTGTGGTTAAGTTTATGGTGGAGTACAGGGCCTTTCTTGCTTGTTCCATGTTAGGACTTGTAGTGGCAGTAGCCACCCTCCTGAAGAAGTAATCGGTCCTGAGACCAGCCACTTTTGGGAAGTAACTGTAGGAGATCTGCATAACAACTTTTTTCTAGTAGGTTACATGTTGAATGGTCTAGAGAAAGGGTTACATGGAGAAGGAAAACTGCTGTGCAGATATTAAATTTGCTTCCCTTGCATGAGATGCATCTCAACTTCTGTATGGAAAATGCATAGTCCAAAAATTTTTTGCTCATTCCTGCCTGGGGAACTCCAGACCCACATTTGCTACAAAAAGTCCAGCGGAATAACTTTATGGGTTAGTTAAAACGTCTGTGTTTCCTTTGGCGAAACAATAAAGCTTACTTCTTCAGTGGAATAAGGTTCCAGGTGCATGCCTTCAGCATTGGTCTACAGCTACAGTTTCTCTTGGGGAAGGTTGAACAACAGAGGTGGGTGGAGACCAGCCCTCAAAGACACACTAACCTGAGAGGAAATACGGAAATGGCTAGAGGGAGGACAACTTTTTATTAGTCCTTATTGTGGTTGTAGGGATGCTTTAGAAATATCTGCTGTGCTCAGCATTGCCAGTGAGGTAGGCAGAGGAGTCCAGCATGGGCATATGGCGTGTGTACCCAGAGAAGAATTAGTGCTGAGCAGGGAAGACCTGGAAAGCAAAGGCGTCAGTAGTCCCTGAACTGAAATCAAGGTTGAACAGCCTGACGAATGCCATCATGGCTTTGCTGCTTGCTTTCCCCAGCACTGCCCTATGCAGTGTGCGTGTACCTCGCAGGGGTTTCTGCTCTGCTTTCACAGCCAATGTGTGAACTAGAGAGAGGGTCTGCATGTGGTTTGGAAACTCTCGGAGGCATCTTGAGTTGAAATGAGGTACCTAAAATAATTAAGCAGCACTGAAGGATATTTGTGAAGAAGCCATATGATGACTACAGATCAGCTATTATTTACAGTCAGGGATACATGCACAAAGTCTTGGTATTCCCAGTGTTACCATTATCTCCCAGTCAGTTACAAAATATGAAGCTTAATTGGGCGGAAAACCCTTCTGGGCATTTCTGTTACTGTTATCTTTCATGGATTTCCTTTCTCTTGGTGGGATCTCTAGGATGAGGCATCCAGAAATACAGCGTTCCTGCCCTGAGGTGGCTTAATTGTACAGGCTGGGTTTATACCAACAGAGCAAACAGCGCCAGTGCCTGCTCTCTGGCCGTGGGGCCAGCTGGCATTAGCTCGACACTTACGTATTATTAAGTTTTCTTTGTTTCCAAAACGGGGACTATTTCAAACTGCCTGTACCCAGTGGTCATTCTCCCATACTAATTTCTGCACTGTGCCAGGGAGTTGTTTGGGAAATGCTAGGTGATTTGAACAAAACCATGCCAGGGGCCATTCTTACAATTTAACCATGTAAGCGATCAAGTTGCAGTGCCCAGAGTATTCCCTGGCACTGGTTAATTTATTAGCATAGGTATAGTCATAGAAAGGAACTATTGTGTCCATAACTGGCAATATGATGCCTTCTTGCTTGCAAGCCAGAACTTATTTTTGGCAGCCAAATTACTCCACAAACTCATGTCTGTTCTGCTCCTGCGTATTAGAATCACATTTGAGATAAAGATTAAAACAAGAGGGCAAATTAACAGGCTGTTTATTCCTCTTCAGTGTTCACAAATTCTGGGTAAGAAATTAGAGGCTGCCCGTCCCATTATTTGAGGTTTGATTTATGTTCTGAAGTTTAGCTGATCTGCACTACTTCATTTTTCATTTTAAAATAGACCCGAGGACCCTGACCCTCTTAAAAAGAAAGAGCATTAGCTTTGTGGTATTGCTGTACAAAAAGTAAACAGCCAGTTTTATGAGGAAAATGTCTTCGGGATGCATAACTCTCGCATGCCAAAGCCTGACTGTGGGATGCAGTGTGTGACAAAGACGCAAAATGAGGGACACACAAAAACTATTCATCCAGTAAATTTAAAATGCGGTGGGACCCAGTCCTGTAGTATAAATAAGTCTTGCTGTAACCTCAAAATTATGATTCTTTATTTCTGATGTAAATGGTTGTCAACAATAAAAGTGTGGTACAGCCACATTTGTGTGGAATGCAGGAATCTAAAACTGGATGTTGGAAAGGAATGTCTAAATATATGTTATATACCTATTTAGTTCTTGTTATTGTTCATGAAAGTCTTAGTTTAGAAATGACAACTGATTCTTTTACTTACTGTATCACATATTTTGGACTGACTCCTCATTAATATAAACTGGATATCAACCTGAAATCAACCTGCCAAAGTGCAAATGAGGGACATGTGGGGCTGTTTTGATTTCCACCAGCTGAGGGTTTGGTGGACTTCTTTCTTTTTTCTTTTTTCTTTTATCTCTTCTTCTTTTTTCTTTCTTCTTTTTTCTTTTTTCTTCTTTTCTTTTTTCTTTTTCCTTTTTTGTCTTTTCTTTCTTCTCTTTTCTTTCTTCTTTTCTCTCTTTTCTTTTTTCTTCTCTTTTTAATACAAGAAGATGACTTCAATTCTCATCAGCAAGATGCAAATAAAAATGGTAATCAAAACATTACTTTATGCAAAGCTTATTTAACAGTGTTTACTCAATGCGATGAATACTACTGTACTTAGCTGCTTGACTAAAGCAAACCAATCAACTGGAATACTAATTTATGTGTTTGAAACCTTGCTGTAAATTGGAACTTGTAAGGAAGTGCTAAAGCAGCCTCTGCTGTGAGACAAGAGTGAAAGTGTGGTTAGTCATGTAGCTAACAAGCAATTTCTGTTGCTTTCTTTACTAAGTATATGGATTAAAATCCATTAGATGTGATAGTGATGACCTGCTTCTAATCCAGACAGAATTTATAGTCGAGTAACACCTTTGACTTCAGTGAAAAAATTCCTGGATTAAGCTGATGCAAATGAGAAAAGAATCAGGCCCCAAATGCTGTGGCTCTAATGAAACCCTTCTCCCTGATCCTGTCTCTGACCTCCCATACTTTATCTTCCAAAGATCAGCTTTGTGGTGTTAATTATGGGGTAAGTAAGCAGTTACTTCCTAGAGCAAATCAGCAAAAGTCCAGGTTTGCTCTAGAGGTCCCAAAGATCAGAGCTCTGTGTTTCTTCAGGTTTCAATTTACCAGGCTCAAAACACTTAAAAGCACAAGGAGGAGAGGCTGGGGAGTGATCGGTTTACAAGTGACCTGGGAGTTCACAGTCTCCATCCCGTGAAATTACAGCCCATATAATAGGTCTTGGGCAGACAAAACCGCAACAAATTAACTCTAGCATCTTTGTTTGGAGGAGAAAAACACCTCTGCTTTATCAGCAATTCCCAGGTTGTCCTTCACTGTAGTGCCAATTTCTTTTTTTTCCAGGAGGAACGTTTTGGACATGACACACGCTTCGCTGTTCTGCCAAGCAGGCGTACAGCGTTTAGCAGTAGTAGGACCAGGTTTGAGTCAAAACTGATACCCCAGCCCTTCAAAAGCTCATGTGCGCCAAGGACATCTCTCGCATGTGTACATTCAGTTACACTGAATCTCATCACTCGCTGGCTGTTACCACTCAAATGAGTACCTAAGCAAGTTTTCATGCTCACAAAATTCTTCTGTGACCAGTATGAATTGAATGGCATGTAGAAGTGTTTGAAAGGCTTAGTATATAGTGAGCAGCGTGTTTTATCATCACATGCCATCCAACGTGCTTGATGCCATCTTTTAGGTGGGTCTGGGCATGTATACATGTCTATATTCTGTTGACCTCCACCAAAACCATGAACATAATGAGTGACTGTATCTAGTGGAAATTAACAAAGACAGATCAGAAACATTGGTCTGTAACAATAAGAATGTGCTTAAAGAGGAGTGAGTGTTATCTGCAAAAGTGGCAAAATTTTTGTTAAGATGTTGTGAGAAAATATTTTCCCAAGTCATGTTCAATTTTTCTACCACTCCGTGAAAGGTTATTTTTTTTTTTTTTTGCAAATGTCAAGACTGAAAAAAAAACCTTAGAGATTTCATTGTGAAAGCTGCCAACTTTGCAAAACCAGGAAATTTTAATTCCAGGGTTGGAAAATTTACTCTTACTTCCAGCACTGAAACCCATCACTCCTTTTAAAAAAACTTGTATTTGTAGCTAGGGTGTACTGCAGCAGTCCTGAAGTTAGACTGCAAGCCTGGATTCGTGGTGGTTAAATTCATCTGTGCAAGAAGAATACATTCAGTGGTGTATATAATCTGCAGCAAAGAATTTAAACAAAGACCCTGGAGATGGAAGCACATTGCCTTCCTGAGATTAGCAGTTATTTCTAGGCCCTCACCTCCTTGTCCAATTTCCTTGGCAGGGGTCCAGAGGATAACTTCTGTCCATATAAAAATACTGTATAAATAACATAAGGAATATGTTTTGGTGGGGTTCTGTGCTTAAGACGAAATGTTGCCTGATCCTTCTGTGTATTTGGGGAATTAAAAAGAAAATAGCTTCTATTTAGAAAATCATTAGGGCCCAAAAGGACCCAGAGGGGTATAAATGTTGCTGCAGTTGTGTTCTCCAGAGGTACACTGGTCTGCAAAAGCAGGGAGGTGAGCAGAAAACAGAGGTGCACAAAGGAGAAATAAGCTGCCCTTTATACGCAGGCACTGAGGTCCAGAAATATCTAAGAAATACTGACCACTACCGTGTAGGTGCAGTGCACGTGTTTAGCTCAAACCAACCCATTATTACAACTGTATGATACTTTGCACTCCAGACGTTTGGGCAGAATAGCTGGACAGTCACTTATGTGGTTTTCATGACTTCTCAGTATCTGCACGTGTGGAGACTGAAGAGTATGCATGTTCCCAAAAGTCCCACAGCCACTGGGGGAGTGCTTAAGGTTGTGCTTGGGCATGCACAGCAACCGGATGCAAAGCTGTGCAGAGGGCTTCTGAAAAGGCAGCCCTTGCTTGCCTATGGGAGATGTTTAGAGCTGAGGTAGGAGAGGGAAACTTCGGGAAGGAAACTAGGACAGGTGATCTGATATGATAGTTATGCAGTGCCTGGGCCAGTTCGGGATAGGGCATGGATGGCAGAGGTTACTTGTGGGCAGAGAGGAAGCATGGAGCAAGATTGCTTGGGAAATCGAACAGCGATCAGGCCGGCAGGTGACACGTACGCTGTGTTGGAGACAAACGGAACAAAGCCAGAAAACTTTACATATAACAGGATCAGAATAACGGTAGACTCCATGGTGGAACAACACAAGGAGAAGGTTATGTTCTCACTCTGCAATATTTGCAACATAGTCTTAATCCTATGGACTAGTTGCTACTGTGTGGGGCTCAGCTGGCAGGCAATAGCGAATAGCCCTCCCACCACCTGAGCACAGCACTGCAGACCTGCCTCATGCTCCTTGGTGCCTCAAGAGGCCATTTCTGCAAACAACTTACTGGTGCCCAGCTGCTGGGAAATGGTCCGAAGTACTTTCTCAAACTGTCCTTATTCATTTCAGCCGGCAAAAGAGACCTGAGCATCATATGCTGTCTCACCTTGGACCTTAGCAGCCCAAAGAACTTAAAAACCTGCCATCGAGGGAATTGCAACCTTGTTTTAGGGTTGTAAATTTTTGCACTGTCAGTAAGTTAGAGTTCAGATCCAGAATGCTGACCTGAGCTTGACATGCAATATAAATGTAAATGAGTTTATTACATCCTGAAGTCTGTTGTTGTTGTGGATCCAGACTGCAGACTCTTTAGCTGTATCCTGAGGTTTCATCTTTACCAGCAAGGCACAGACACTAAAACTCCATTATCTGTAATGTTAAATGGTGCCTTGCCTGATTTTGACTCAAGATATCTGGCACTCTCCCTGATGATTCCCAGGTGTGGTTTGGGGATGATGTATGGGATGAAGATATTCCCAGTGTTGTATCTGAATGTGGCCACCTTATTTTAGAGGTGAAGAGAGTTTAGTACTGTGGAGATAACCATATCAAGTTATGCTAGCTTCAGGGCCACTACGTCGTTTATTTTACTAGCATAGATGCAGTCTCGGAGATGATCCGACGAGCTACCATTCCTACCTGGCCTAGACCCCCACCTGATGGAGGGGCTGTCTTGTCACTTGGGAGAAAATAGAAAGCATCTCTGTGGAAAGGGTGCAAGGAGTGTTTCTGTACATACCCGCCCTAAGGCAAACCCTACACTGCAAATGTACAGAATATCTATATATGATGAGAATGCTGGCATGGAAAAATCTAGACTGAGTTACTGCCTAGTAGCTGCTCAAGACAGATTCTCTGCAGCATCCCAAAAGCTGATTGCAAGTGCGGGTGTGTATTAAATGCTATTTCCTAGTAGGTTGCACAGCACATGCTCTTGGTGTAACACTTTTCCTTGTAAAATCCTGAAAAGGCTGAGCTGTGGAAATTCACCAAGGAGCCTGAAGAGAAAGAGTGAATGATGGTGAGTACATCATACTCCATTATAAAATGTCATATTTCTGCCTAGTATGGCCTGCAGTTATCAGCTTTGGATACTCTGGTGGTTATTGCTAGAAACTCACCTCTCAAATCATTAAAATTGGTGTTGCCTAAATTATCTTTTCAGTATCTCACTCCAGTCACAGCAATATATAGAGCTGAAAGAGACAACCTGGATCATTGAGTCTGGTCCTGGGAAACAGCATCGTACAGTCCCCTTTATAAAACTGCAAGACCCTTCTCAACAGTAGGCAGGTTTCAGTTTTCATCCTTGCCAGGATAACACTGTTTCAAATCTTTGTTCCTCTGTTGGTTCCAAAATTCCCACCTCCAGACTGCATTTATTCCCAGCAAGTTTCCACCCATTCATTCCATCATCCTTAGCTCTTCTGTTTGCTGCTAATCTCCCTAAATTGTTTGCAATCCACAGACATATCCCTTCACAACAGCATCATTTCCACATGCTCTTTGAAGTCTTTCAGCTGCCTCTGATTCTGTTCTGAATCCAAAACAAAGTGCTGGTGCATACATTCAAGACCCTTTCTCGGTTACCTCCTCTTGGCTTATCCACAATATTTTGGTTCTTACAGTTAACTAGTGCAATCAATGAATACCACTGCCTTTTTCTCAAACGAGTGTTATATCTTTACGCACCACTGGCCCTAATAAGAAGGAAGAACAGATACCTGAAGCCACAAGTTGGCTTCTCAGTCGAATAACCAACATCTCTCAGAAGAGACATGCATCTCTGTGGGTTAGAAATTTAATAAGCTGTACCAGCCCAGGAAGAAGTCACCAAAGAGAATGCAGTGCAGCCTGTCCTTTCAAAAATGCTGGCAGCAAAAGAACAAAAATAATCTCTGCCTTCTTCAGAGAAATGATTATAATCAGAAAAACAGACAGAGAATGAAGTCTTCTGCTACTGGTACAGTTTATTCTCTAACACCTCTGATTCTGTGCAAGAGCTTGACTCATAACCAGCACAGAAAATCTACTCAAATCTGAATGTGCACTTAGGCTGAGTATTGACACTGCAAAGACAAGCCCACTTTTTTTTTTTTTTTTTTTTTAAAATACCACCATGGCTTCAGTTGTCATCAGTTTTAACAGATCAATGCTATAATTATTTATGCAATGAGTTTGGAGAGTTTTCTAGCCGCTTGGCAGCTCTTCTCAACCTGTCCTTGCTTGCAGTGTAGTCATGACATTCTTTGTCACAAACATGCAGAAAACAAAGCTAAGGCATCCTTTGTAAAATGTTCTTGCATCAATTTAGTGGTTTTAGTTTTTATTTAAAATACATGAACACTCGCATTTTGCTGCAGAAAAAAAATCTTAGATGTCTTTATTTTGACATGCAAATATTTGAAATAAAAACGTTTCAATGCAGCTGTCAGATACTTACTAAAAATATTAGTTCAGGTTACACATATTTAGAGCACTGAAAACATGGGATATGAGAACTGAGTTGAGAAAGAACATTTTAATTGTAAACTAGTGGTATAGAAATTTTAAACAATAGTAATGAGACCCAGGATATAGACATCTTGAATTCTGCAACCCCTATTAAACAAAGTACAGCCAGACGCAACAGTTAAAAATACGTAACCACACAAGTTCCCCATTTGCCCTCTTTTATTTGCTCTGTGTTTTCAATTTGTAATGACAATTTTGTATCAGAACAATAAACCGAGAGGATCATCTTTCTTTTGCCAGCTGTGACCCAAATGACTCGATTTGACTGTCCCATGAATGGAAACTGACAAATGAGACTTCAAAAGACTTCCCATTGCCAAGTTTAACAAAATTCTGCTATCTTTTAACCAAATATTTATGTATTACATGACTGTGTTTTATTATATTTATGTATTACATGGCTGTGTCCTATTAAATTTAAGTCTCCTCTGATCAGCGATACTCTCTTTCAGTGTCGTTTGTAATATTTGGTTTCAATTAATATACGTGGAACTGAAAGAAACGCACAAAACCTTGTTTATTTTCTAGCAGTTGATGGTAACTGATTAAATCATTGCACATGGCATGCTCTCCATCCCCTGTTTACTGTACAAAGCAGCTGGCAGGCCGCACCTGTCAGCCGAAGAGGGAACCTCATAAAGCTGCCAGTAAAACAGCGTAGCTGAATACACATCTGCTAATAAATTCTTTTCATCATATCCTAATCAAACAGCATACGTAGTTTATGGCCCTGCTAATAAAGGGTTTGAAATATCTGCTTGTGGGCTTGATTTTATCAATGCCAACCCGTATGACCAGTTTTTATTTACTCCTCTGCTCAGTGGAAAAGTGTGTGGTGAAACGGCTGAAGGACAGGAAAAGGGGAATAAAAGTTGGTCGTTAACATAGACAAAAAAGTAACCCCGTTCTTTTATTAATCTTCCTTGTCCATTTACAGGACTGCTTCACTGCTCTGCTTGCCGGCCATTCTGTTCCCGACTCCAACCACTGTGCGCAAATACTTCCCAAGTGGTTCAGATGGGCAATTTTCTAATAGCATCTACTGGAACACATAGAGTGTGATTCACGACTTGAATTTCGAGCTGGTCATGTCCAACTGCCTGTTGGATGACTGGAGCTTAAAATATGAGGCAAATAATGACGGAGGATACTTTTTAGCTAGGGTATAAAAAAAAAAAAAAAGGATGCAACCTGATTTGGCTGAAGATGTCTCTGCTCATTCCGGGCTCAGTTGGACTAGATGATTTCTAAAGGTCCCTTCCAACCCAAGTATTCTGCGATTCTATGATTCTATGAACACGGTACTGGCTTGAAGACTTGATGTTGAATAACATAATGTCTTTTCACGGGACTATCCACTGATAGTAATCAAGAATAGCTATAACTAAAACAACGATATTTAAAGTTGAAATGATCACTTGTGAGAGAGATTTTGCTGTTCAGATTGGAATAGATCTTGTCCAGGATGACTCTTCTTCTGACTGATCTTCCTTCTGGAACAATGCTCTTTCCTCTACATAAACCAGCGTTGCTTTAATGTGTCAGCACGGTTTGTCACGTAACATACTCTTCCTCCTTGATATTTCAGTTAGGTACATAGAATAAGTATACTGCACAGGCTCTCTGTGGAGTTGCTGACCCCCCCGCATTAATTTCTGGAGTGCTGTAGTCCTCAGTAGCTGGAAAAAACTTTTCCTTTCCAGTCCCAAAGACTCTAGCAAGTGTCCAGCACAGTTGTTTTTTTCCTCTGGTTGTTTAGGCTGTCTTACGTCTCAGCAAAGTGTTTCATCAAAAGATAATATCTTTCACACTGCTCTGGCAAAATGTCACCCTTACCATAGCTCCATGCCTTTTCAGGTTTTCTAAAGATGTATAGTACCATTTTGTAGCCGTCTTGCATTTCTAGATCATTAACTACAGGCTAACTACTATCGTTAACTACTGTAAACTACAGTTTTAGCCTTACTCTTTAACTCTTGTGCTACTATACCATTGCGTTGTATGGGAACAGTACTACATTTATGTATTCAAACTGAAGTCCATCTTCAGTATCTTCTTAATAGGATTATTAAGAATTATTAATCTTTCTCTCTCAAAGACCTCCCAAAACGCGTTGTGAGTTTTGAAGTCAGGATCTGGATGCAAGTGCAACTTCTGCATCACTTTGCTGCTCCAGGACCCCCTGCCCACAGCTCCTTCTGACTATAGCCCGCTCATACCTGACATCTAATTCATTTGTTACCTGTTATTTGGCACCAGTGAGTTGCACAACATGACTATGCCAAGCCTAGCTTACTTTCTTTTCCTAGGTGTCCACCACGGTCCTTCTAGTCTGCATATCTCCCTTCACTTATGTGGAATGGGGATCCATGTGAATGACAATAAGTGGAAATTCCTCAGTATTCTTCAGGATATCCTTTGCTCATTTAGTCACACAAATATTTTGAAAAATTTTGCATATGAAAGACGATCACACAGATGATTCAACTATAACTGTAAATTTTTTGCACCACCTTCATTCAATGTCTTTTTGGGTTTTTTTCCCTCCTTTTTTTTTGTTTCTTTCTCTTTATGCTACATTGTCATCAGCAGGAAGTTTCACTCACCTTGCTTCATTGTTTTCATGTCTCTGGACTGTCGATAATCCATAGGACTGTTATCTTCTGTGTATCTAGCTCCAAAAAGCCTAAAGAGGAAGGAAAGAAAAACAAAGTCAAGACACTGGCAATGTCACATCACTTCCTCTCTGAATTAGAACACACCATTTTCCTGCCTTTGGAAAAAACTTTGCATAGAGAAAAAAATCGGGAAATTCAAAATTCATAAATGTTATTGCTATTTCAAAGGAAAAGACACCATCACCCCCCCACCCCCCCCCCCCCCCCCGGTATTACATCTTGACTGCGCATATTTTAAATACAATTTCTACATGAAGGATTTTGAAATATTTTAAAAATAAAGTTATTTAGTATCTTCAATATCTGTTCATCCTTCAAAACCTGGAGTGCTTTACATGTCTGGGCTATTAACAATCCCATTTACCATTATATTAAGACTGACAGAGGATGTCAGTGGAGAGTTAGTTTCTGTAGCCTCAGCAAATTTCCCCCCAAAATCAACCTGTATCAATAAGAATAATTCAGTTGCTCATAATTGTGCTTTGTAGATCCTAAGAAATATTTTTACTTTATCTGTGGTGTTTATAACACAATTTTTATTTTCACAGTTCTTTGAGCAAGGAAAGTGCTATTTCCTGAGGTAATTGGCAGTGCTGTGGAAGGACACATGGCTGAGGCACCTGATAGAAGAGAGCTGCCGTGAATAGAAAAAAGATGGATTTTGGCACAGAAGCAGCTGACTTAGCCAGAGAGACCTAGAAATATCCTTGAAGAAATGTAACTGCCCCATGGCTCTCTCTCTTCCCCATTACCTTTCTCCCAATGCTGTTTCTTAAGCTCAGGCAGATGTTTAATGTACGATTTCCCTGCTCTGTTTGGAAAACCAAAGCTGCGGGAAAAGTGTCCAGCTGCCAGTTTAGAAGTCAAGACTAAATCTAGGATGTGGGAGGTGTCCTGCATTCCTGGCTCTGAGAAAGAGAATTGTATCAATTCCTCAGCTGAGTGTCCCATTCAGGCAGATGTGCATCCCATAATCATCTCTCACGTTCAAAGTAGGCTGTCCCTTCACCTTTTGGTAGCTGATATTAGATATGCTTTGTAGATACCTACAGGGTGAAGCTTGACTAACTGTGGAATGATTACTAAAAATGTCATGATCAATAATACAGCATTGGTCACACATTAAGGAAAGGTATAAAATCAAAAGGCTCCGAGGGTAAAAAACAGCCGCAGTTGGTATGTGAAGAATCTGCTACATCTGTGATTCCCTGTACAATATTGCTTGCAAAGCAACACGGGGAGTGGAGTGGGGTGGAGACGCCAAGGCCAAACCCTGTGATAATCCAGAAAACATGGGAACGAGATGGCACCACGGAAGAAAAACAGTGCGAAGAATGGAGCAGAGTGGAGACACCGCGGCTAAAACTCTGTGATAAACTGGGAACTTGGGGACCAAATGGAGCCCTCAAAGGTCTTATGGAACTGGTAAACTGCCCACTTGTTACCCTGAGCCAACAATCTGTCATTTTTTTTGATGAAACGCTGTCCTTTAGTGAACTTTGCTCATTATACTGTCATTATAATACCAAAACACACCTCCATCCCAAAAGCTACCCGCCTCCAAGGTGATACCACTCCTCCTTGAGTCTGTGCCCTGAATTTTTCGTAAAGTATACCTTTCAATGCGAGGCGAGAAAATTTTACACCAATCATAATGAAAGTATTTATGACTAGAGTCACTCAAACTCCACCTTGAAGATAAAAAATAGTATAAAAATAGCCCAAGAAAAGGGGGATGTGAGGGAAGACACCATCGTGGACTTCTGGGACCAGTCGACGGGCTGAGCCTCTTTCTCCCCCCCCATAAGGACGCTTGTGGGTAAGATTTGAACACTTGGCTATAGTGAGTGCTTCCCCGGGAAACTTAGAAACCTCTCTATAGAGTGGTTTTATAACTTAGCGCTTTTGTAACCGAGCTCTATTGCTAGCACCTTTAGTATTCGCACGTGCTTTGCAGACAGTCGCTATCACCAGCAATCCAAAAGAACACGTGTGTCTGTTGTTTAAATAAACTTCACTGTGTAGGCAGTGAGTCCTTTGGGTTTCTCATTGAATGCGACCGAAGTGAGGCTGTGTTAGTTCATGAGCACGACTGGGCTGAAGGTGCAGTCCGCTATTAGTGTATCCAGAACCGTAACAGTTTAATATATTAAACGTGCCTGGGCTGATAGTGGTGAATTGGGCATCACTCAGAATTTAAACCCAGCCGCACCTGGCCTCCCACCTCGGTGAGGAGTGTTAGAACGCAAAGGGGTTTATTTTCTGCCAAAACTACTTTGCCCCTTAACGCAACACTAACGAGACAGTTTCCCAGCAAAGTTTGAAAATAAACTGTCAAGCCTTTTGCTGTAGCCTCAGCATGACCTCTAAGCAGTTCGTGACATGTAGAACGTGCTCATGGCTGAGGGGAACTTGAACATACTGACTGGCAGAGACCTAGGTATTTATAGAGAAGATGACATCTGAGAAACAATTCTGGGAATGACTCTACCTAGATGGTACAGTAGGTGTCTAAAGAGGCAGACAGGTGCTGAACCAATCTTGAACGCATGGTTCCTCTGAAAGCCACAAATTAAGACTGAATTCAGGGATTGTAACATTGGTGATTTCCAATCAGCAACCTAAGGATTTCCACACAGGTTATAAGCAGTCAACGAAGAACTGAAGAAAATATTGAGTAGGGATTTTTTGGACAGAACAAGAAGGAATAAGATTCGGCAATAATCCCTCTGAATGGGGAAAAGTTCTACTGGATAGCTATAGCTTATTTCTTTTATACACCCTTGTAGAATCATAAAACAGATCCCAGGATGCCTAGATTATCCAGGAGAAATTCTCATTTTAGTGCTACATTTTGGTGCAGAGACCATTTCTGGGCAGCAAAACATTGTAAAAAAAGACTCAATGGATACGGGATTGAAGCAGACCTTTTTAATTATTTAGGTTGTCACATAAAACGGCCAGTGGCCACTATTTAGAATGTTTTTAAATTTCATTACCAGGGTCTGTACAATGCATTAATCTCAAAAGTGGGAATATAATCCCTCCTGGGCCTGTATTTGGCTGTAATACTTTAAGCAGATATCTGTAATTTTGTAATCAAAGCCAAACCAAGATGAACTCTGACCAGAGGTATTCTGAGGTGGTTTCTATTTGCAACTTCTGAAAAGAGGCTTTCTGCCACAGCACTCATTTTACTTTTCAGCTTGTGGAAGAATCAACAGATAAAAGGCAAAGACTGCCAAAGAAATGGGGTAAATATATTTACTGAGTAAATATTGTATTTTTAAATGAAATGTGTCATACTTAGTTTTAGCACACGAAACAAAACTGGCAGAACTGGACAGGGATCCTTTGATTTAACTGTGGATTTTTTTCACTTTTACAAGCACAGAATGTGGTTTTGTGTCAGTCAGGATTTTTAGATGGATATAACAAGCTATTCTTTGCAGTAGTGGGAAACACGGAAAAAAACCCCATTTTTATCTTTAACAATCTGGGATGAAAAATTATAATATTCTAGCAGGTGAGTCCGGGAAGAACAGAAGAAGTGATTTTATCTCTCAATTTGACCCAAGAAAAGATCAAGTAGACCAAAACCATTCCTGGCATGTTTGTCTAACCCGTTCTTACAACCTGTCAGCAAGAGAAACTGCACCAGTTGCCAGGCGAGCTATTCCAGGGCTCAACTCTCCTTACTGTCAGAAAGTTCTTTCCACTGTCTAACCTAATTCTCCCTTCCTGCAATTTAAACATACTGTTTTTCTTCCTGTCCTCAGGGGATATGGAGAACAGACTATTCTGTTCCTCTTTGCAGCAACCTTTTAATTGCTTCACGCCACAGTCCTCCTCCCTAGGCTGTCTATATCGTGTATTGGGTCACATCCAGGATCCATTCTGGAGCTGAGCAATTAGGTGTCTCCTCAAACAACCTGTGGTTCATTTTTTAGATAGGCCAAGGGCTTCTCCAGTGAATCACTCAGCACGCAACATCTCTTTCTTTCCACTAAACCCGGCTCTTCAGCTTATACTCACCCCATCGGACCTTGGTCCTTTCTGTGTCCTCACACTCTGTCCTTCTGCCCAAAATCTGTACCTGTATCGTCACTGTGTAGAAAAGTATAAATGTGACAATTGTAAAGCAGCCTCTCCGTATCTAAAGCAAGCTGAAAATGTATTCCCTCTTAAAGACTACCAAAAGCTTCAGGCCTAAAGATAGACCACTTGGGGGCAGGAGGAGATCTAGGCCTTGTGGTAGGGTCTGTCAGGCTACCCCAGTCTGAGGTGAGAAAGGGCATGCGAGGGAAGGAGAGGACTGTGAGAATATCCCCAGCTGCTGCCAGGGATGCGGCAGGGCAGCCACAGCTGTGAGCCTCAAGTGGGAAGAGCGCGGTAGACAACCTTTGGGCAGATCATGAGAGGCCAGTGAATTCGTTTGTGCAGAAGTCCATGGGGTAAGTAGCAAGCCAGGCTTTACTCCAAGCGCTGCCGTGTGTGGACACAATCAGTTCCCATTACAAGGAGGGAACAAAAACATAAGCCAATTGTTAGAAATTAGTAACGGAATAGAGAAATTAAAAAAGAGAGTGTGATGTGCTACTGTATAAATTCACAAAAACTAGAAAAGTTGCGCGCAATACTGCAGTCACCCAAATACAACAGCAGGACTGAAAAAGATTCAGACAAAGGGAGAGGTATGGAAGGGCTTCTTTGTGAAGAATGACTAAAGAAATAGGGGGTCTCAGGTCTGGGAAAGCAGTGACTGAGGGGAATATGGGAAAGGGCTATATAGCCTCAAGTGAAGTTAAGGCCATAAGGATTGATTGTTTAGCTGGAGCTAGAAGAAGAGGGGGACAAAACCAAGTAAGAAGCTCATTCGCTTGGGGTGCAGTTAAGCAGTGGAGTCCCTTGGCATAGGATGCTGTATGTGCCAAAATTCAAGAGGAGAAACAGACAAATTCAAGAAAGAGAAATCCACTAAACTCAGGAATTCCCTTAATGACGAGTAGTTGGAGGTAGGTGCAGTTTTACTAGCTGCTTACTCTGTTCTTATGTTCTTGTCTTGGCATCTGCTTTTCATATCTGTCTTTGGGCTACGTGGTCTTTTTGTTGGATGTAGTACAACCAGTCCAATGTAGGAACGCGACGGATGTGAGCCATTCTGGGTCAGCTGACCTTTCACAGAAGATCAGAAAGAGATCAGAAGGGCTATAGGGACGCTGCCACGAGGTTCCTGCTCCAACCTTTGGCCCTTCCTACCACCCACCCAATCCTTCCATCCTGCAGCCCTCAACCTCACCAGCTGTGCCGTCAGCAGCACACTGCTGCTAGCGGTTGACATGTTGTGCTGCTATTTCTTCTTGCTCAGTAAAAGCAGTATTCATCTGTAGGTTCCTCCATGCTTTTGACTAGCAAGTTTTTGTGGTCCCTCATCATTTTCAGAGGTATTCTTAGGATTTCTCATGCCTGAAAAAAGGTGTTTTCTTGCATCTTCCTAAGAACAGAGGACAGGATTTCCTTATCGCTGTGTTATTTCTTGTACACAAAGACTAAACCTAAGCAGTTAGTAGAATGGTGCAGGGCCTGCTTTTAGGACCTGAGGGTAGATGGCACAGCATGGCTCACATCCATACATCTAATCTCTTTCCCTGTGAAACAGGTTAGCCACATCCAAAGTGTCTATTGGGAACTATTCCTGACCTATATAGTCACCTTGAAGTGTGCTCAGCTGCTGCCTGAGGGAATGCTAGTTGGCATAGACCAAAGGTGTGTTAACAATTTAACCATATGGACAATTGCAAGCCGGAGCTTGGGCCTTCTCTGTGGCACTACCGTGGCAGTATTTTAAAGTTGGAACTGGGTTTCAGAAAATAAAAGTGTTCTTAAGTCTGATAATGATCACCAGGGAGTGCTCTATACTTATGAGAAAACTGCAGAGATTTCCCATTATGGACAATTTGGTCACTCCAGTGAGAATTTTCACCTTGACCGAGGCTAGTCAAAAGTTCACATCTGTTCTGTATAGGACCCTAGTTCATGTTCAATCTTGTACCGTAAGGCCATCTTCTAGTAATGTAAGGATTTAGCTACTGCTTGGTCCGTTCTCCACCTCATCCTTCTTTCAGGGGAAAAAAATGTATCTGCTCAGTAAGACTTCAATTATGGCTTTATACTTTAGTGTAATTTTTTTATGCCTTTGCTGATTTATATAAATAATAGAAATGGCAGCACAGAGAACTGTATTTTGAACTCCAAGAAGATGGTAAAGTGTGTGCTAGCTCATTAATTAAATAGTTAACTAATGAATTTCCAAGTCTCCATGTGCCTATTTTACAATTGTAATCTGAGCAATCTTAAAAATGTGATCTAAATAAAAGACATGCTGAGATTTTTTTTTTTCTGATCATCTTGTAGCAAGGAGTTCCACAAATGGAGTGATTTTTAGGGAGAAAAGATTTCTATTATTATTTTAAGTGTATTAATCTTTTCACTATCTTCAGTAAGGATAAATTAATGTTCGAAGTTACATATATCTATAACATTAATTATTGCACACAGTTAACATATAATGTCCAAGCAGAATCCTGCCTTTTTTAGATGCTCCACAAGTGCTTCTTTTAAGTTCTTAAACATTTTCATTGCTTGTATAATGTTCTCATTTAAGTAATTAGTCTATCTAGAAGAGGCATTCTACACTTTAAAATATATATAGCCGAAATGTACTTTGGTATTAAAAGGTTTCTTAACAAAAATAAAGATTTCAGTAATAACTGTTTAATGAGAAAGTTTGGTCCAAGCATCATACATGTTAGCTGTTCTTAAATCACTGCAGAAAAGGGTTTGGACTGCAGCTTTTCCTTTCAATTTAAGTTGGTGAGCAACCAAATTATAATCAGCATCAATAAAGCATACAGGCTAGAACAGTAAAAAATAATGCTAAAACAAAATAGTTCATGTCAGTTGAAACAGGGAGATAGATTCCCAGGTGGCTCGTAAAGAAAAGGAAAATAGCCATAATGAACAGTACATTGAATCCAATCCTCTAGTCCTTCCCGAGGCAAATCTTCCCTTGACTTCAAGCCACGTTGTTTGTGTAAAAAGTTGACCAGGGCTCTGGTGTGGGAGATCTTGCTTATTTCCAAACACAAAAACCCTCAAACTTCACAAGCCCTTTAACTCTGTGTGTGTTCGTGTGCCTGCTCCCAGTGACTGAGGCTTGTTGTCCATTAAGAGCTGTGACTTATTTCATTCTCAAGTTTTCTTCTGTTGTTGGGAATATTTATTCTGCCTTGTTTTAATGCAGAGTTCAAAGCAGACAGGAAAACATCCCCAAATTCAGAATCACAGCGAGATCCTATTTCACGCTGGATATCATTTTGTTCTGTGTCCTCCCACTGGGCTGGATTACTGGGTGGCGATGAAAAGTTGGGCCCTTAGCGAATAAAGACATTCAACTCCTCATCTTTAATTCCCTTTTGAAAATCTCTTTTCAAAACATAGGGAAAGCATAAAGTTTTTATTATTAAGTTTTCAAATATGTTTGAGCCTGAAACAGATGGAAGGCAACATCTAAGTAAATGTGTGTAAACAGCTACGCATTAGGCACAGAAGAAATATTGTAAACCTCACCTAACGCTAGCAGAAATCCAGGTATTGCCTCTCCGGCTGAACTAGATTGACTGCTCAGAAACGTTTGTCAGAATGCCTTCCTGACACTCAGACACAAACCCCGGGAAGGGTTCATCTGGCTGAATGCAGGCATTTTCAGTGGAATTCTCTACATCAGAGCTGGTTATTCAAATTCCCTTTATAGCCTCTTTTTTTTCCCTTTATAGCATCTCCTTTACAGTAGAGAGAAACAGGCAGATTTCAGGATTAATCGCATACTAATGTGGGTTTCTAAAATGGGTGGGATGAATCCAGTCCCCAAAGTGTCTGTTGACTCTAAAGCAATCTTGGGCTTCCCTGAGGTTCAGATGTCTACGCTGGGGGCAACTGCAGTTAAGTGAGTTGTATCCTACATGAAATGTTTAAGTTCAGAAGGAATGATTGGGCAATTTAATATATTAAATCGAGTAAAAATCTCTGACTAAAGAATAGCTTTTGTTTGGCTAAAGCACATCTTTCTGAAACACAGCCAATATTAGTATGAAGAGGAGAATTCGCTACTTTCCTTTGTAGTTGCTTTTTTCTCACTAATCTCCCTTACTGCTGACAAATGTGCCTCATTTCCAAACTAAACTTGTCTGGTTTAAGCTTGTACCCACTGATTTTCTTTAGTTTTTTTTTTTCTTTGGTTTAAAGGTCCTTTCAGTGTTCAGTGTTTTTCGTAATGAATGTACACACGTACATAATCAAGCCACCCTTAAATCTACTATAATCTAAACAGATTGAGTATTTCCAGTGCCCCACTGTAAGGCATTTTCTCCATCCTGAAATGATTTTTAAGGTCCTTTCTGTATCCTTTCCAATTTTTCAACTATTTTTTCCCCCAAATATGGACACCAGATGTGTATGCAATATTCTAGTATCAATCTCATCAATATTGCATACAGAGGTAAAATCATCACCCTGCTTGTGTTTGTTACTCGGTTTATACAATAAAAGGTTCATGTATGGTGGTTTGGTTTTTTTTTTTTACAGAATTACATGAGGAACTTCTGCTCTGTTGTTTTTCTCTGAAGATCAGAACAGCTGCAGAAGTTCAGCTGTATTAAACTGGTAAGTTGAAATTGTCTCACCTGACTATATAAGTCAGCTAATTTTGCGTATCACTATATGCTCTACCACCATTCACAACTGTCTTCTGCCAATATTTTAAGAATATTTTACATTGGGTGTGGTCACCTGTCAGGAAATCCTTGAGAGCTGACACTAGAGGTGTAAGTGTGCCCCGCGGCTGGTTTCCTTCGGGAACTATCAGTCAGTTCTTAATCATATCAATTTATTACTTTATCAGCTTTACCATTATTTTGGTTGGGATTGATATCCATTAATTTGCCTAATTTAACCTTTTTGGATATTGGCAGAGCATTTGTACTCTTATAGTCTTCTGGAATTTCTCCAGTATTTCAAGAGTTATTAAAAAATAACATTAGAGATTCAGCTGCCTCCTCGGGAAGCTGCTGAGAACCCTTGGGTTCAAGCTATCTGGCCTACTGATTTAAAAAAATATTAACAGGTTTTGTCTAAAATATTTCTTGGTAACTGGTAACTTGGTAACATCTTAATTATCCTCACATGCAGTGATTAAATGATCCTGTTTTTCAGTATTAAAAGGCAATATTTACTGAACATTTATCTTTGTTCTCTACCATTATTAACAGATTTTACATTCTTATGTAATGACAAAATTATATCACTTCTAACCTATTTTTCTCTTTTCAATAAAAATTTTAAAAGTTCTTTCTCTTTTTTCCCAAAGACAGCAATTATTTTCCCATGCTTTTAGTTTCTCATATATTCCTTGTCTTTTGTTCAGAGTTTCTCATTCATAGTGCTAACTAAATTTGCCATTTCTGTCTATTTTCACGTGTTATACGTTGCTTTTATATTCCCAGTTTCCACAAAACGAGGTCGGGCTTTTAGCCAAAGTTTGTTCTTTCTTGATTGTGAAATCGTGGGGGTTTAGCCATCTAATAAACTCCTCTGAAAGAATGCCTAAGTTTCATTCAAAGTTCTCTGCTTACATTTCACTTTCCAGGAATTTTGCTCACAACATTCCTTACCTTTTGGAAATTATGTCTTTTTAAAGGACAAACTATGTGAGTAACTGGGAATTTTCTTTGTTTATCTTCTTAGAAGAGGGTGGATCATGGTTGCTTGTCTCCAGGCTGCCGCCATCCTTTCGTCTTAGAGAGACCATCTTTGGTCTAGAGAGTAATTCACCTGTATCTAACATTAAAAAGTGGTATTTAACAAAGAACAAAATGGTCATAGGTAACACCTTCTGATGAATGACTATGTATTTAAAGATTCTGGTATTTTATTGCTGTTTGGACTGAACTTCTGACTTTCTTCTTCCAAGCTGAAGCTTCCACATAGCAAGAAAAAGAATTTATTTTGTTGGGATGTGCAAGGTATTTTAGAAACAACAACTAAAATGATTGGGTTTTTTTGCCACCTGTATTTTAATAGATCCTGTCCTGAAGAGATATTGCACAAACCGAACTGTTTTGTTCATTTAACCACATATATTTAGGCATACAGAATTATAACAATCCTTTATGCCTGATAAAGTGATAAGCTCTCTTAAAAACAACTAGAGCTGCAGTGAACTCTGGAAAACAAGCCCCCTAAAGCTTGTAAGTTTTATTGCCATTTTCCAGGTGGGCTCATAAGGAAAAGGGGGGCCTTAAAATGATGGAAATAGCTAAAGCGCACTCAAGGGTAATTCAGAAATTTGAAAGTCAATACAGATGTCATGCTATGGTGAACATACAAGTCAGAAAAACAGTCTTGCATCTCTTTGAAATATGAAATGTTTACTTTCAGTAGGTACATCTTGGAGGAGACATGTCAAGCAGGGCAAGTGCATAAGAAACAGAGGTAGAGAATGCTAAAGAGGAAAGAAAGTGTATTATTATTCTAAATTCAGGCCAGATTGTGGATCTGCTATCAGTTGTGTAAGACAAGATGTGTTAATAAAAGGCACTTTTTTGATTTATGTAATGAACCAATGATTTTCCCTTCCTCCCCTTCATCTGAGAAGGAAGATAGTGGCTAAGAGAAACTGCTAAGAGGTTATTACAGCAAGATACTCAAGCATTCTCCTGCAGCTGCTAGATAACTTGCTGGGTACTGACTCATGTTTCCACCTCTTCCTGAGTGTGAATTGCTGTGGATAACCAGAATCCAGACAGTGCTTAAAACCCAAACCCCAAGTGTAAGCGTCCCATGTAGGAACTGAAGCCCAGGTGTGCCTTACTGTTCCGTGTGCACTTTATCCACTGGTAGTCCAGAAAACAAACTGGAGAGTGTGCCATCTTCTTTCTGCTGAACTGCTTGTGCAAGCCTTATTTTTATAATGTCTGACTGTGATTAACGTGACATTAACGTCAGGTACTTATTTCCTATTAAAGGTCCCAAAGTTATAGGCAAAGACCCAAGTTGTGGAGAGGTGGGGCAATTTATTCCGGTCTGCATAGGAATTCTGTGGTTGAAGAGAAATTGAGCCTCCCGAGCCCTGATTTCTTCTGTTCAAGTGGTAGTGCACAGGGCAGGTTTTAGCATGCATGTTAATTGTCCTGTCCTGTCCCAATTTTGTGACTAAACATACACAGTTGGGTCCAAAGCTTTCTGGCCATGGCAGGTCCCATAGGCAGATAATCCTAGGACATTTCTGAAGGACTGCACCTACTGTAGGTGCTTGGTAGTTCTGCAAACAGCCTTACTCCCTGCTCAGGAGAGGAGCACACTGGAAAGATGGTGATTTAGATTAGTTTGATGTTTCCAGAGCATAAGCCCCACAAAGCACAGGGCCATCACCATGTGCATATTTGTATACATCTCCTAGGGGAGTCCCTTGCAGAGCAAGAAGAGAGAGGGCTGAAAGATTCTATAAAAATATGCAGAAAACTCAACAAAGAAGAAACAATTTGTAAAAGAAAATATTTAACAACATTTTTCCTGAAGAGTTTCAGTTTTCGTGTACTCTGTTTTATTAAAAGATCTGGAAGAGACTGACCAGGAAGAGAAGATAAACTGCAAAATCTGTTGTAGAGCTTGGGAGGGAGTGGCACAAGAAAGTCGCTGCACTTTGATGTGTTTTTATGGTTCCCTCTAAGAGATTTTTGTGTGTAAATAATGTAGCTGAGATCACCCAGAGTAAAGTAAACCTTTTCCTTCAGATGCTCTGATTTCCTTCAAGAGCTATTTGTGTATGCGTGTGTGTGTGTTCCTGTATAGCTGAGAATAGTCAGTGAACTCAAACACTTTCAAACACATTGAAACAATAGTTGAGAATTATTCCTGAGCCCCCCAGAGTGTTTGGTGCTTTACAAAACAGAGGAAATCCTAACTGCTACTTCTAGAGCATTTTGTCATATTGTCTAAATTACAGAAATGGAGACATCCAGCTGCTTTACGGCCTGGAGTAAAGAGGTACAACTTCGTTATCATCATAGGGATATTCCCCATCTATATCAGATGAAGATCAGATACACAGATGTCACTTTTTAAATTGACAGGTTTTAAATTTGCTCCAGAGTCTTAGTCTGACTTTTTCAACTATAATGAAAGAGGAAAACCACAGATATGATATTCAGAAGAAATGTTATTGCTGTTCCACGATCAAATTGGGCAGGACTGTTTCAGCACGCAGCCTCAGTTGTATCAATGACCGCAAAATTCAGAAGGTATTTGGCGTCTCTCAATGAGTGGCAAAGAGATATTGCTTCGTTGTGATCACTTCAGTTGACCAGACAGCACAGACATTTAAAAGCATCGAGAGTTCTACATAGCTCTTCCCTGACCTCTGTGGAATATTTGACACCACTAAGGGTTTGGCAATAAATAGCCAAGGGGTGATTCTTATGAAATTGTTATGTTCCCCCCAACCCAACCTATCTTTAATGTGAGAGTGAACTGCCATTTCCATTAACATCAGCCACAAACTCTGAGGGTAGACCTGCATATTATATTTCCACAACTGACTTTCCTGAGTCAGCTTCCAAAATAATGCAGTCTACGTTTGTTTGCAATGAGGCTGAGCACTTGCTTGGATTAGTGTTGATTAGGTCTGTTGATCTGAGGTTAGACCACAATTCTTTCACAAATGGTCATCTTCCCCCACCCACAGAGGGCATGTGTTTGAAGAGGGATTTGCTGGGTGGGTAGAGAACCTGCCATTCACTATTCTCAGTCAGAACTGTTTGCCATCATCCCTTCTTCAAGTCAGCGCTGTCAGTTACATTAGTTATTTCTCGAACACTACTTTTATCCAATAAAGAAAAACAAATAAACAAATGAGAAGCATGTTAAGCAATCTCTCTCTGTTCCCTTCAGTAAGGCATAATGGAACAACTGTGTAAATAAAACTGTCATTTTTATAGACCTCAAGCCGACATAGCTCTCAAGTGCACCAGATTCTGTGGGATGTGGTTCCACATTGTAGTGGCTGCAGCCTGTCTTATTGCGTGACCAACACAATGTATGATTTCCTGACCAAAGAAGGAGACACCCAACAGCATTAACACCTGCTCTGTGAAGTAGATGGCACGAGTTTCTAGTCTCTGTCAGTTGTGGTGACTGCTGATTGTATTTCTGTGTACTCCAAAGACTTATTATTGACCAAGGTCTTGCACTGTACCTTAGAACAACATTTTTTCCTTTTTTCCAATATATCATAGGTTTCACAAGCTCATTTGCAGTGGGCAGGGAACTTCCTCACCCAGCGGTAAGGCAGACCATAGCCACTGAATATCTTTGATATCAAGGATAAGTATGGCATGGTTTTGGCTTTGGCTCATCTTCTTTCTAAAGTGGTTATTAAAGGGCAGTTTCTGTCATGTACCACACATAGGACTGAAAAGTTTGAGCTTGGTGCATCAGCAAACATTCATATGAAACAAGTAATGGACAAATTGTCATCTCCTCTAATGACTGACTAACCTATCACAAGTGTATTTGAAATATGATGAAAAATACATGTATGGAGTATTTTTGGTTGGATGTGACAGAGCCTTTTGAAATGTTTGTTTCCTTTCTGACTCAGACAGTATCCTTTGAATATGTTTTATAGGTAAAAGCTATACTGACTTCATTATGGAAGCACTGATAGTCTGCAGCTGGATGCTTTTGGTGAAAAAAACACTAACTGCTTTGGCATGTATTAGCTGGATTGGGAGCTGTGAGATACATTATCCAATCAATCACTTGCATCTGGTCTATTTACATCTTGTCCAACAGTGCTATAGGTGATCTAATAAGCAAAGTATTATCTTTATACTTGTCATTCGCTGCTATTAACAATAATGAATTAATTGATTGATCCCTGATTAGCTGATTTGTGATTACTTTGTGGTAGGCAATGAAGGTAAAAATCAGAACTTAAATGGTTACCACGTCATTTCATGCTTATTTTTGTATTATCATTTGGCAGAATGTTATGTACCGATTTAAAACAGCTGGTCCAAGTGAGTTAAACCAGTTTAATATCCGGAATATATCACCAAGGGGGTTACTTATTAAATTATAGGAAGTGATTTTAGATTTCAATAGTGGTTTATTATTCAAAATTGTTTTGCCTTACAACAAATTGTAGTTTTTGACCTCAGAGTTTGTATCTTTCATTTTAATATTGTGGTAGTTTATTAAAATCATAAATATTAAGATATAAAAGTTTATTTTCCCAAAATTTCAACAGAGACTCATTGGAAACTATTATTCCCAAATGCTTTTTTGATGACAGTAAAATGTACTGTAAGTTAAGTGAAAACTTTTATTCAACAGTTCAGCTACAATGCTATTTCTTTCTGTTACATAAAAAAGACCACACCATTTCATTAGAACCAAATTACCTCTTTCTATCATTCATGCAATGTAAGCTTTGCTGCTATTTTAAAACAGTAGGCCCAGATTCTCACTTCCCAGTTTGTTATCTCCATCAGTTTTGATGTAATTACTCCTGATTTACACTGGTTTGAGTGAGATTACTAACACATTCCAATCTTGCTCAGTCACAAGGAGAAAATATGGTTTCTGGTTTCCTCACAGAACTTGCATAACTTTTTTTCTGAACGTGTCTTTGGACAGATAGAAAGGTAAGGCATAATGCAGACCTGAATGAGTAGACTCTGACAAGGCAAGCTAGAAGGAAAGGTTTTGTCTACACCCGAGATACAAGTAAACTTTTGTGGACCTCATCATTCCTGTATCCAGTCCCATATTTCAGTGTTCACTCTTGGAGAGCAGCTGTAATGTATTCGTTTGCTTTGTGCTGAGTGGACCACAGAACAGTTTCTCAGTGGATCGGGGTAAAAAATATTGAATAGATTTGGCTTAAGTCTTTCTTGACTGCTCTGTGACTTGTTAGTCTCCCTGCACAGGATACAGGATTCATCCGAGTGGCTGGAGATATCTATAACATAGGGGATTTTTTTTTTTCTTTCTCAAGTAGTCACCCTAAGCTCCCTTTTCATCAATGAGAAAAACAGACGTTTCTGGGATATGAGTCAGCTCACAGACGTTTAAAATAGGCCAGATGAATTGTGTTCCAAAATTGCTGACTTATTTTCATGGACGATGAAGGCAATCTATGGTGACTAACTCACATATAGTTATCTACAGTGTCAACATTAAAATTATGTAAGCTGTATCCCACCGCAGGACCATAGTCTATCCCGTTAGGTGGGAAAATTGCAAACTAACTCCTTTCTCAACTGTCAGGATACGATATCAAGACTGAAAGCGATTTAGCACTTTAGCACAGAATTTAATTGAATGCGATAAGCTCGGCCAAGATGCAACCTAAAAGAACCTTTTCCAAAACCCAAACAAATGAAAACAAAACACCTCTAGGACTGAGTTATGACCATGTCACATGGTACTATCATCTCACCAGTTCCCATAAGTTTTAATTGAAGTAGGTTAAAATCTGAATCTTGAAGAGGATCTGTCTATATTGACTGATAAAGCATGGTGCAAGATCCCCAAGTCAGCAGTAACTGAGTTGGCTTCAGACTAGAAAGCAGCACGGGTATTTCAGTGCAGCTGTCTACCTATTTTAATTGGCAGATTAAAAGAACGGAGCTTATTAACTCATACACAGCACCATTTTATCACAGCTATTCTCTTCCCAGAACCTGTGGTGTTCCTTTACGTTGTGCACATGCATGGGCTGCTCAGCAATATATGGCTTGCTCAGCAATATGACTCATGGCACTGTGGGCCACTGCTCAGTGGGCCCACACCGGTAATATGTATGCAGCAGCAGGCCTATCCCAAAAGTCGACCTATAGCATTTGGTGGATGGAGATGTCACATTCCAGAGAGAAAATAACGCAACTATCCTGAGACTGTATAGACAGTAAGGTTGGGTTGTGGCTTCCTCTGCAATGAATAAACACGTAACGTTAAGATGTCGAGTTCCTGGAGACAACTCCAGTCCCTTACTGTAAAAAAAGTTATAGTGATTCATAGTGCATGTTTTGGCACAAAGTGTGATGAGTGATGCAGCTGGACACAAAGTTATCGTTTCTTTTCCAGTGTCCCTCTACCTCCTTGGTGAAGAGATGCAAGCACGTAGATGCATCTTCATACTGACTCTTTTGCGAGTGGAATTTCTCTTCCTTTTTGGTAGACATAGCAAAACTCAGTCTGGCTTTTCCTATTCTGCTTTGAGTACAAGACAGCTCCACTGAGCGCTGTTTTATGTATGCTGAAACTATGATTTTGATGCCTTTCTGGTAAGGGCAGACTGAAGGTTTTTCTTGCCTTTTCAGCCAAGTATCACAGCCATAACTGTGATATTAATAAGGGCAAGAAGTTGGGAGTGATTGTGCATTTTATCTGTGAAGCTGTACAGAGCACAGCAAGTGGAACAGCTCCTTTGCTTATATTTTTAAAAGGTCAGATTCCAGCTCTGTTATTCATGGTTTATACTACTGAACAGAATCATCTTCTGTATGAAATCTGAGAGATATTTGCATATAACATAGCATGCTAGCTGGGGCCCAAACCTCCTTTTGCGTCCACAGACTTTTCTGTTTCAAATGGTTTGTGCTTTAGACTTGGGCTAACTGGCTAGAACTATGGGGATAATATTGGGATTTCTTTTCCAGGTGGAAAAGAGCTAACTGCTCACTCCCAAAGAATGTTAAGGACAAGCCTTAAAAGGCGGGATGTCTTCTAGTACCCACCCATAAGTCCCCAAACTGGCTTGGTACAGGCAAATTCTCTGGTCATTCACCAGGAAAGCATCACAGAGTTGCCCGGTTCACTGCAGAAAGGAGAATGATGGGATGTATGGCCTTAGCTGTCTGTAATAACACTTAAGTAACTACAGTGCTTGGGAGGACACTGTCATTGTTCCTTACACCTTTATGGCTAGAGAAAGATGACCCGTATGCACCAATACTGGTGTCAGTCTCCTATAATTCTGTCATGAAAACATGAGAAACCGTGCACATGAAAACTGTGCGAATTTAGCTAAGAATCCTTTTTTTTTTCTAACAAATAAGAAACTTCTGGCTTTTCTACTTGCTTCAGTGCATTGTTTTAAGCATGATTTCCTTTCTTTTATCCTCATGGTAACCCTCATAAAGTATTTCTATTTCTGCTTGTCCATATCTTCCGATTCCTCAACCTGTGATTCATTGTCTGGGAGATCTGCGGGGAATACTGAGTCAGGTTTTCTTCTCCTTTAAGCCAGGATGACTTGCACTGCTACTGGATGTACTACTAGCACATATGGTAATAACACCTGCTCCAAATTCTGAAGTTCCCTGAGACAGCTCTGGCTTGCACTTTGAACTGCCTCTCAACTAATCCCTTCCTTTAAAGAGGTAGGGAAGAAGACGGCAGTGGTTCTTTGATGTTTTTAAACAGTACCACTGCTAGTTTTTTTCTGGTGATTACAGAAGCAGTCTTTTTTGTAGTGGATACATAGCTTTAAAATATTTTGAGCATGGCTTTGTAGTGAATTTGAGTTCTGGATGTGTATTTCCGTCATCAAACTATCAAATGTAAATGGTCTTTATTGTGATGTTTTTCTTTTTTTCCCCTGATTTTCATAATGTATTAATAAAAAACCTGATCTATGTTATTACCAAAATATAAGTAAATTTGAGAATGTTAGAAGAAAAAGCAGCACAGAACATACAATGAATGTGAGGCAATGTGAAAAATTATCAGATATGTTTTCCATTAGTTAAATGGCAATTACACTTTTATGCGTGAATGTGCATAGATGACAGTAAGAACTTCAAAAGATGATATTTCTGACAGCCAGCACTGCAAACTCAAGCTGAAACATGAGAGACAAGCTTTGTTCTTTCTCCTCACCCTTTCATCATAAGAATTAATAGAAAAGTAATCAGAATATAACTGGCATCTTTGATGACACATGAAGCAGAATGGAATCCATCTTGCTCCCCCATAGATGCATTGTCTTTCTGCTGCTGACAACAGAAAATAGTTTATTTTGGTGAAAGAAGCAGATGTGATCTGAAGATATGGCTGAGGCAGGATAAGTCACATATCAGATTTGTGTTACTATTTTTCTGATGGCAAATGTATTGTGAAAAGTGAGGGTTTTCCCCCTAAAACCAAGAAATTAAATCACCAAAATTTTGGTCTAGCCATTCATTTCAGAATAGTCCAAGTGCTTAAGTCTCTATGTAAAGGAAGCTAAAGAAGATTACAGTATAATTTGTCAATCCTCTTTCACTTTTAATAGCTGTTAAAATTGCAAAAAGCATCTATCTTTTGTTATGTATTGTATTTGGAAATTTACAACATGAGAGTCTCAAGCCATACATACTGCAAATGACTGAAAAAAATACTACAGAATCTAATAAGCAGAAGAAAACCATCCATACAGGTATTCCCAGAACAGTCTTATTGGCTGTGGATGGCTTTCACAGGGAACAACATGGCAGAAACCTCACAGGAAAAAAAAAAAAGAGAATTATATGGAATCTGGAAGTTTTTCCCAAGTTAGAAATTGTCAAAACATCAGGCAGAGGGTTCGACCAAATAATCATGGAAACAGATCATAGAATTGTAGAATCGTAGAATGGTTTTGGTTGGAAAAGACCTTGAAGATCATCGAGTTCCAACCCTCCTGCCATAGGCAGGGACACCTCCCACTAGACCAGGTTGCCCAAGGCCACGTACAACCTGGCCTTGAACACCTCCAGGGATGGGGCCTCAACAACCTCTCTGGGCAACCTGTTCCAGTGCCTTACCACCCTCAAAGGGAAAAACTTCTTCCTAATGTTCAATCTGAACCTGCCCTCTTCCAGTTTAAAGCCATTCCCCCTCATCCTATCGCTACATGCCCTAGTAAAAAGTCCTTCCCCAGCTCTCCTGTAGGCCCCCTTGAGGTACTGGAAGGCCGCAATAAGATCTCCCCGGAGCCTTCTCTTCTCCAGGCTGAGATGATGATATCTTCATATAAAAAGTAAGAGTGACACCTGCTTCTTTGCTATATAACTTCTGCAAAGAGGAATGCAACTGGACGGGCACATTGGCTGCAGTCTGTGTGACAAAAGCCATTTCATCCATCATCAGATTGCGAAGCAGGGCAAAAAGTAGGAACCCTTGCTGTCTAAAGAGCCAGCTGAGATCTGAAACAGATTCATAGCCGTTGAAGAGCAGCCACAGATGGAATCACATCTCACATGCTTACCAGTGAGAGCAGCCTGATAATTTTGTGCAGGCTTTCCCATCCTCCCTACTACTTGGCTTGCAAGATGCAGTGAACTCTTTCTCCTTGTCAAGTGTGCAATTGCCTCCTTTGCAAAGGACATGAAATAAAGCATTGCTATGTTGTTTGAACTTCTTAAAGTAGTAAAAAGATAGCAAACTTCACAATAACTAAGGTTGGGCGTTCTGGCCTTGATTCAACTGTGCACTTAAATATGTGCTCAAGATCATCTCCATTAAGCAAAGCACTTAAGCACATTCTTAATTTTTAACATATGTATAAGTGCTTTTCTGAGTAACGATAGATTTAAGCACATGCTTGTGTGTCATACTGGATTGGGGCTAAAATCAGCACATATTAGTTCTTTCCAACAAATCAAAGCATCTGTTTCAAAAATAACAATGGGTCCTTCATAGCAAACAGCTGTCCTCATCTAGAAAGTGTTTCAACCTAAGGCATGACTTGATGACTTGATGTGCATAATAAGAGAGATACTATTTAAGATGGACTCAAGTTTGCAGAAAATGTATCGGTTCTTTCTGAAGATGAAAGCTGACAAAAAGAGCTGCTACATCTTCTTTTGTGTCTGTAAATCTTTCTTCATAATAAGAATAGAAATATATGGTGCACGCTTAGGGAGAAAAAGAGGAAAATTTCACAGTTTGGATTTCACATCTCTTCAGTGCTGTATTTAGAACAGCTAGAATTTCAGTTTGCTAAAACGTTTCCAAAACTATGGCTATTTTCATTTTTCCATGGGCAAAGTTTTTCATATTTTTAGTGTTAATTCACTTTAATAAATAGGCACCCTTTAAAAAGCTGTAAAATAGAGAGAATAAGACTTGTAATGCAAATCATCTAGGGATTAAGGACTAATAATATAACACTACTCATCCCAAAGGATCTCTAAACACTGGAATGACTTTATAAAAAGATATCAGTCCTCAATCACTCACTCTTTCCCTTTTGGGGTAAACCACAGTAATGATTTATCAAGGCATAGCATTACATTTAAGAACAGAAGGAGAAGGATATTGTCTTTGACTACAACAAAAGAGAGAATTTTACGTACTGTAGACAGAATAATTACCCAAATTGGAATTGGCCAGGGCAGAGGAAAAAAATGGAGAAGGTGAACAGAAGGTCAAAACGAAGAGATGGGTGACTTCTAGAGAGCCATCTGTCACCTAAAGGGGAGGGGAGGAGGGGAGAGAGAGGCAGAGAAGAATTATGATTCTCTGTGGAAATCAAAGCAAAAGTATGCATTCCTGCCTTCAACATTGTTGTTTGGTAATATAAGGTTGTGGGGAGCTTGACAGAGAGCCAGAAATAAGTTTCTTTTACCCAGAGAGACAAGACAGATATATCTGGGAAAGAGGCTTGGGAGCCCTGTAACATGCTGAACTTGAGCCAAATATTATTGGAAAGGACCTGGGAGAAAAGAGAAACTCCAGGCACTGCACTGGCTTTCTTTGTTGGAAAGATCAGATCTTTTTGTATGTGATCTGAGATGTTATTATATGTGTGCGTGTGGGGGGGTGGGGGATGGAGAGGGTGGGGAAGGGGTGTATTTTACTCTTGCAGGAGCAGCACTTTACCAGAAGTAAGTTCGTCTGGCTCTTTGGCTACCTCCAGACTTTGGGGTCAGCATAAATTGCTCTGTAAGCAGTTCTGGCCATCCGTTTGTTTGGCGTCTCAGAGCACGATGGCATCACAACGTCGATTGAAGACTATTGCTGCTACTGAATGATTATTTACTATCCATAATCATGTCTGGTTTTGAAATCTCTTTCATCCTACCTAAAGGGGTATTGCAGAGCAAAGATAATTCTGTTGAAATACAAAGATCACAGTTATAATGTGAGAAGGTTAAGCAGAAGGACTGCTCTGGACAGAAAGTTGTGAGTTAAAGTCTCTACTAAGGTCCCCAGGCACGATTCCGAAAGCAAAAGGCCTGTAACAATTATTCTGTGGATTCAGTGGTACTGCACAAACCAAAAAGGGAGAGGTGGAAAATCTGAGTGTTATGCAAATTGCATATCTTGCAATCATGGCTATGTAGATCATCTATGAGTTCCTATTTACTGAAGATGGACCATTTCTCACTCTAAGTAGAGTAGTAATTTGGAAATCTAAGTTTTACAAATTCTTTCATTCCAAAATATGCTTTCATTTCAATCCGGTTCAAAGCAGCCATAACAAAAATGGTTCGAGCCAGTTGAAATGTTGTGTTTTGATAACACAGAGATATTTTGCTTCAACTTTTTTATTACATCAGATAACATTCATTTAGAAATGAAAAATCATTTAAAATGAAACATTCCTTTCTGTTTGTAATCCAAATTCTTCCTATTTTTTTTTCTCTACGCATAAATGAACCAGCTAGATAGGCGCAAAACTGAAGTCAGATTTTAATGAAACTTCACATTCTGACACAAAAATGGGACTTTGGTACAAGAAACAGAACATCCCTTTTACTAAGCATGAGTAAACCTTGTTTCCTTCGTGTCCTTGGAAGGACAGAAGGAAAGTAAACCCTACTAGTACTCTGGGGTCTCTGTGCAAGTCTGTGGACATGAGTACTGAAGAAGCTTGCAATTAAATTCTCTATCCTCAGAAGAGTTATTTTACTTCCTTAGCTGACAAGGTCATTTAAACAAAACCAACAAAAAACCGACAGTTTTTTCTTGACTGCTTTAGCCTTAAGCATAAGTAGATGCAAACATATAATAGATGCTCTGGTTATTGTCACCTACTTTTAATTTTCATCACAGGATTGTGTATCTATGACTTCTTTGGCTTCTTTGCTTCTTGTTTTGTGTGCCATCTGTTTTGCACACAGTAGTGATCACGTCTTCTAATCTCTGTCCTTATGCATGCTACTAATTCAAAGTGAACCCCTTTTACTTCCAGTATGGCATTGTGTGTGCGTATTATTGTTTCAGCTGTTTGGCTCCGTTGATGCGCTTCTGAATAAAGGGCTGTTCTTACACCTACCAGCTTTGATGGGGTTTCTCCTGACCTCCAGAATAGCTTTATAAATAGCTATACCTATGCAAGCTTTATAAATAGCTATACCTATCTATCTTACACCTAAAATGCAGGAAAAGAATGTTGCATTAAAGAAATAAAGAGACCACTGCATTGGACAGTTCGGTTGTAAAAATATTTTTAAATTATTTCAGTGAAGATAACTCCTTAATGTGATTATCTTCAAGCTAAAGAAATATTTTTTAAGGCTACAGCTATTCCCACTAAAGCATTTTACAGGCCTCCTATAGACACGTGTATTCAGAAGCTTGACATGCTTATTCTGCAGGATTGTGCAGCATGCCGTGATGCATCCTGGGCGCTTATGTGAGTTTCATTCCCTGCTTGTCTCTGGCATTCTTTTCTCTTTAGGAAAAGGAATGTAAATAAGCCAGCCTCTGTGAAATGATTTTTTTTCAGAGACTGAAAGGTATTTCTCTTGCCAAGTGGTTTCTCCACCACCCCTGTTGCTGTCTGCAGGAGACCCTGTAAAGGAGCACTTTGCTTAAGGCGATCAAATGCGCAGGGCCAAACATTCCTTAGCAAAATGACAGCTAAGAACATACATCCCATACCATAAGTCATACTCAGTTGCTATGCTGACTTTTGTCAGGTTTATTTGCTATACATTATAAAAAATAATTACATCAGCTAGAGCTTAATTTTCATTGTGATAACATTAACCTGGAGGTTTAGACTCATGCCTGCATTGCACACAGAGAAATGATGTCCCTGCCCTTGGTGGGGATGGGAGGAGGTTGGGAGGGGGGGGTTGGAACTACATGATCTTTAAGGTACCTTCCAACTCTAACCAGTCTATGATTCTACGATGTGGTGACAGGGAGAAATCCAGACATACTGAATTTGTACCAAGACTAGTACAAGCCGGCTTTGCAGTTCCCTGACGGTGCATTAACTCTAACACAAATTGACTGGACTGTAGTTACATCTTTGCCAGCTAGGCCTCTAACTGGTAATTTAACAGTGCTAATCTTTTTTCTCTCGTGTGGAGGCCAACTTGCACAGCTTAGCTAGTCCATGCTGTAAAAATCTCTTATTCAAAACAAAGTGGTTATACTAAAACTGACCGTTGTGAATGGTTTGATTCCCAAAGTGTGCTGGGAATTTTTGGGGGAGAATGCTAGGTAAACTGACAAAACCTGTGTCAAAATTTGCCCTAGCAATCAAGAAAATCTAGTTCTGGCACCTGGGTCTGGTCCCTAGCAGTGTTTAACTTGTCACTATAGACATAATCTCAAGGTCTACCTGAGCTCTTTGCTCTTCAATCTACGCTGGCACATTAGAACAATTGCAGCCTGGCAATTAGCATTCCCAAGTCAGCCAGGCATCTTTCTGCATCACGAATTTAGTGATACAACTGCTACTGTTTCAGCAGAGTTCTGCCTGTAATGTGTTAGTTGCTGTATATGTGACAATGAATAGTCTCTGCATTAACACAAAATTGAAATGGAATTCAAAACAAGAAATAGGGAAAAGACTACTAAGGCAAGAAATGAAAACAGTACTGTAAGAAACACCCCATTATTTAGCTGAGATTTCTTATAGAATAAGTTTCAGATGATCAATATTACCAAGATGCCACCTGCCTAGCTCCTGTTAGATGGTAATTTTCATCATGGCAATAATAAACATCTTCAGATCAGTGGGCTGTTTTTCCTATGAGGTTCTACCGAATCGTTTTCTCAAGCATGAGATGCACAAATTGGGTTTGGACAGGAATATAAAGCAGTTTTGGAGGGAGCAGTTGACAAAGGAAATCAGAGTCTCACCTCCTCCTAAGCTGGTGGCAGGTAGGTTGCATGAGTTTACAGTGAGAAAGACTTCAACATAGCTCTGATAGAACATTAGGAAAAAAAACCCCAAGAGAATATCCTACTTTACTGGCGGCTAATGACTTCTTTACAGGCATCTTTATACATAATGATGGCTTTCTCACAAATCAGCAAAGACTAGATGCACAACTAATGTAAACTGGTACTCCCTTGATTTATGTTAGAGAACTGATCCAAAGCTGGTGCACAGAGTCAACCCTTCCCCTGTTAGCTAGATTGCTGATACATTTCAAAAACCTTGCCAAGCTCATCACAGGCCCAGTACAGGAGTAGTGCTTACATGTGCCCCTGTGACCCTTTAGCCCATGAATTCTTGAGCACACTTTCTGAACCTAAGAAGAAAAACTCACATGTAAGAGGTCCCACAAATTTTACGTGAAAAAAATGAGACTTGCCAAGCTTCTTTCTTCTTTCCTTTCAACAGCAATGAGCACCAATGTTCAGCAAGTTCCTAACATGCCTTTCTCACTGAAATGTCCTTGCTTTCTTGGGTTTCTTTGTGCCTCTGGATCTTGCCTGTTTTGCTCCGTATGGCAGGTTGAACTTCCTGGACTAACCCATGGGCTTCCAGTCAGTCTTAACCAAGGCACGAGGCTTGTAAGAAGACACATTTCAACAAGAACTAGCTCAGCTGTAAATAATGAGAGAAACTAGTGAACCGCTCCTTAGCAAGTCAAACAGTTGACAGGAAGATTCACTGGTATTTTAGCGAGGTGCACAACAGACTTTCATAAAAGGCTGCAAAATCCTGACTTATTAAGACAAACCCTGAAAGAGGCTGGGAAGTGGAATGCCCAGATATTTCCCCAGTAAATTCTTCAGCAGACGTACAGATTGTGTTTTGACACAATCTGAACTGTAAGACTTGGAAGTAAACTTGGCACTGCTGTGCAAAAAATGAAATCCTTTTATGTTCACCTAACATTTCACTGTGATATATGGATAAATAGTGTTGTGAGTAAAAAATATTTTTACACATTATTTTTACAACTCTGGAGAAGATTTTTGTCACTTTGGCATTGACATTGACTTCAAAGCAGAGGGAAGAAAACCAATAAGAAATTACATGAATGATATGAGATAAAGATATATAAGGAAATATTTAGAGAGACCTAAAAGATCTGATTTTGGTCTAAAAGCTTGTTTTTTAATAATTCAGTTAATGATTCAGGTAACAGTTTTGGTTATTTACCTCATAAATTGTCATTCATTGAAGACAGGATTTATTCTCTAGACATTCAAAACTAGTCACTATGCCTAAATTAGACATACAGTTCATCTGACAAGTCTTGGATACCTTTATTAGGAAAGATGAATTCCACCATTGAGTTTATTTTCTACACTAAAAACACAATTATGATTTTATTCTATGAATACTGATATTTTATGTTCTACTATTAATATAATACAATTAGTATTATAATTATAGGTAGAACTTTTAATGTTGCAGATTTTTTGAACTCTCGGTTGTAGCATCTCAACATGTTCACAAACATAAGATCAAGAATTTTTAGAGCATTAGTCCTATTTTAATAAGTAATTTGGGTACTTAAGTGACAATTGGACTTTTTTACCTGTGTGCATATATCACATATCTTTTTAAAAGTCTCATTAATTTAGCAAATCCAAAGAATTTAAAAAGGAAAAAAAAAGAAAGTTGTAGAGAAAGTCTTCCCACTGAAAAAAAGTCAAGCCTTTAAACAAAACAAAATGAAATAAATTATAGAAAGAACTTGGCATTTTCCCTGATGGATAACAACAGCAACATTTTTTGTCAGTCAGTATCTCAAGGTTCTGTGCATCAGTTCTTACAAATGCAGACTCTGAGGTACCTAAGATAGCTAAGTAATGTAAGTAGCTGAGTGAGACGAAAAGGCAAAAAACAACAACAAACAAATCTATTTGGCTTTGTTTCAGAAGGAAAGAATTTTTCCTGAATGGCTCATTCCAGAAGCTGAAATATTTGAACTAAACCCTGTTAGCAGTGATTGTGGTTCTAGCATCTTTTCTGCATTTTATTATAAATTCTTTTTGGGAAAGGAAAAGTTTTGTGTATTTTTAAAAGTCAAAACATGGCTTTAAATATTCATATTTTCTGAAAGAAAGCATATTGCTTTTCTATTGAGTCATGCTATGGGAATAGAACCCAGACCATGCTGCTGGGATTCCTACAAGAACTTTCAGTTGCTTGTGCATATTGTATAATCTGAGAATCAAGGGACTCAGCTGCAGTTAATTTTCATTTGCTGTTTGTATATAAATGCTTTTAGTACTTAAACTAAATTCAGATCAATTAAACTAATGTTGTTTGACATAATATTCCTTGTTCCAAAATCAATATCCCTTCATTTGACAGACTTATTCTTGAATTCAGGATGTTTATTATTCTTAAAGCTTACCTATAGACCTGGTTTTTGTCTTTGATGATGTAAACCAGTTCTTCCTTATGTACCATGAGCCAGAGTATAATGGGGTTCAAATTTCTCTGGTAAATATCTTTAATTGTAAGATCATGTCCGTTAACCTCTTACCGGAGTGCTAACTTCCTATCCTTTCCTTTTGTCTTCGCTATTTTCTCTTTGAGACCATATTCTCCCAAAGAAGATACTTTTTTTGTTGTTTTTCTGCTAATGAAGACATCTTTTTCTGAGATTGCAGTATTTGATGATGAAAGGTCCTCCACCAGGTTTTGGAGGACGAAGTCTTCCAATTTAATTTCAATCAACAGATTCCATAAAGGTCCCTGGCCCAAAAATCTTTCTCCAAACTGGTCTTGATAATGTTTATGCCACTGTCTAGAGAGGAAGGAGGAAGGGGAACTGCAGGGAAGCACTAACTCTTTCAGAGTTAATTGTTTACACATCAGGGGGATGCACGACGTTTGTCCCCTGTGTTTCATGGTGATCCAGAGTTGAAGTGAGTCATGGAGCCATGGCAATACTTGCTTTCTACTCCTAGTTTCACAAGCCCGTTCATACATAAGGAAAACTGTTCTGGGGAAATGTTGTACCACCAAGGCTGGGACTCCCTTGTTCTTCAACAAAAAGCATGAATCACAATTTGACCCTCAATTGTGTATTTCTTCAGTCATAGCCATACTAATGGCTGCAAGAGTTTGCCTGAATGATGGCTGGTTAAGGATTGAGTGGAGTCCTTAGGATTTGTCCACCAGGAGTATTTTTCTTGAGCTTTTGTTCTAAGAAGACAGAGCAGGGCTCATGCCCTTCAGATCCTCTTTACCCTCCCACTGCGGTACTTATAAATCTTGTGATTTTGTTATGTCTGGCTGTTGTCCAAAAACAGACCTGTCGAATGAAAGGCAGCTTTGGGATCATTTATCAATGTAACGGTGGGAATAGTGGGCTGAACAGTAGTTTTGTGCTGTTACCAAGTGAAACCACCATGAGCAGTTACCTAATTGGAATAATATGGCACATGTTCCCATAATTGCTCTCCTTTGATAACTTTGCTTAGGTCATGTTTTCTCAGTTAATTATCATTAGAAAAATATCTAATGAAGGTAACAAGGACTAAGGGATGCAAGAAAAAAAAAGGGTATAGGCTGCAATGTGACTTATTTTCAGACACAAATATTTTCTTTACATTAATGCTAATAGAAATGATATAACTTGGCATCAACTGCAAATGTAATCAACAGCTGTGGTTCCCAGGTATTTATTATGACTGTAGGTCAGAGTGGAAGAGGGGTTATTAATGAAACTTAAGCCAAACTGTCTCAATTATGCTGCTGGAGGGCAGAGTACTGACCTTGTCCTCCTCTGCAGCTGCTCGGACTTCTCCAGACAGACGAGAAATGAAATCCTACAGCTTCAGGTAGATCCTCCCCGCCACTCAAGCCTTGCTCCCACTTGAGGAAAAAAATATGAATAAAAAGTGTATTATTCCATGATTAAAACAAGAATGAAGGCAGCATGGCTTCTGATAAATTACATCATTCTTCTGGGAGAGATGTGAGAGAATATTACAGCTCTGGACAACTGCTCCAGAAAAAAAACTTTCCACCCTTCCACACCCTGTTCTGTTCTGTGGAGAATAGTTCAGGTCTTCTGACAGGGAAACATCTTGGTAAGTATTTCCAATGTTTTTCTTGTGTAAAAACCTATAATTTATTCTACATTTTCCTTAAAACTGTATCTTAAACTCAGAGATATGCTGATAAACTTATTAGTATGTATTAGGCTGGTATCTGTCTCACCTTATCTCAGGTGCCTAATAGATAGAGGTCTAAGTCTGACCTGGTGACCTCAGACTCACTTTATAGTCAGAAGAAAAAATGGTCGTTCCCAGATTGCAATCCATCTTATTTGAGCTAAGTACACCAGACAGGTCAGATGAATTGTGTCCTGGATTTGCTTCCACTGAGTATAACAGGAAGCCAGGGTAACTAGCGGAGCTTTAAATGTTGAACTTTCAGATGTCTGCATTAAGGCCAATGAATTGCACCCTGAAGTTATGCACACTAATAAATTAAACAGTAGAAGGGAACAAGCCAAGCCACTTTGTTGCCTACAATGCAAACAAGTTTGGATGGTACCTGCCTGGTTTTGATCCAGGCGAGCTATTGCCGTCCAACCCAGTTCTGGAGTGAGCCGAGGCCAGAGACTGTTGTTAACAGGCAGTTTGGACGTGGCTGCTCAGTGTCTGAGGGCACAAGGATTCCATCAGACGGACACAGGCCTTTCTGTGCTGGTTAGCTGCAGTGCCAGAGCGCCTGTGAGCGCATTGAATTTTCTAGTATGGACATAGTCTTAGTGGCAACAAGAAATAATTCGTATCAAAGCCATTCTAAAGCTACAGAAGTCAAGTCAGGCTTTCCCACAGATTTCAGTGGAAGCAGTCTCTAGACAGGCATACAGATAGAAATCCCTTCCTCCGGCCTCCAAGGGCCTGCAGAAACCAACAGCAATCTCTTTTCAGAAAGTATGAAACACTAATCTTACTGATAGAAAATAATAAAGATGTGAGCAACTGTGTGACAGCATCTAGCCAAAACATTGTGTTTTAAGACTATGATTCTGTTCCCACTGACTTCAAAGCTACAGGATCAGGCCTGAAAAGTTTCTTGAGCTTTTTTTTTGCTGGAATGATAATGGCCAGAAGTGGAGTTATTTTTATTCTTTATGAGAAACAACGAATAAGAGACCATGCTTACTTTTCGCTGGAAATTCTGAAACAACCAGTTCACTTCAGGGGAAAAAAAAAAAAGAAGCCCTCTGCACTGAATTATTCTTTTTCCACTATGGTAATGAACACTTTCAAAGAAGCCTGACTCAGGACAGCCAATGCAGGATAAAGCCAAGCTACTAAAACATCTTTCCTTTCCTTAGACATTTGGGGCCTGTATTCTCTTTGTATATTTTGTCACTGGGAAATAAACCAGCTGTGTTCTTGAAATCCTTGTTTCTCTTTCTTGTTAGGTCAATTCACTTTTATGCATTGTGTTTGGCTGTGCTAATATCTGTGAGTGAACCTGTGCTTTGATTAATAGTATTTCGCCTTTTTTTTTTTTTTTTTTTGTAACTTGCTTATTGGCAGGGTGGTTTTCATTAACCAAGACGGTAACTAGAATCAATTGCATTAACTAAATAAAGCACAGTGTAAAACTGTGGAAAGTTGAAGATAACAATAAGAACTAAAGCCCTTCACACACAAAATTCTCCAGCAGAAATACCTAAAACCAACCTACGCCACCATCACTTTTTCTTCATAAATTATATGAAAAGGCAATACACAACTCTCTGTTGCAACTCTACTTATAGAATACTAGAATAATTCAGGTGGGAAGGGACCTCTAGAGGCTTCTAGTACAACCGCCTGACAAAAGCAGGGTCAGATATGGGGTCAGACCAGGTCTTTATCTAGTCAGGTTTTGATGATTTCCAAGGACAGAGGTTGCACTACCTCTCTTGGCAGCCTGGTCCACTGCTTCACTGTCTTCGTGGGGAAAAGGCATTTCATTATATCTGGTCTGAGTTGCTTTTGTTTCAATTTATCTTTATTGTTCATCCTCCCACCGTGTGCTGCGCTCTTCACAGTGGTGAAGAGCTTGGCTCCATCATCTCTCAGCGCCCATCATCTCTCGGTGCCAACTGCACACTAAATGGGACTGCCCTCCAACACCTCCTCCAGGTCACCGGTAAAATGTTAAACAGGACAGGCACTATGACAGATCCCTGCAGTTACCAGCCTCCAGACAGAATATGACCCATTAACCACTATCCTCTAAGCCCAACCATCAAATCAGATTTTACACATCTAGTTCCCCAAAGCATATCATCCTAGCTTGAATGCTAGGGAGACAGTGCTAAAAGCCCACCTAAAATCCAGGTAAATGACATCCACTGCTCTCACCTCATCCACAAATCTAGTTACTTTTCACAGAAGACAATCAGGCTATCAAGCATGAGTTATTCTTGGTAAACCTGTGCTGATTGTTCCAAACAAACCTTTTCCTCCTTTACATACCCAGTAATATCTTCCAAGAGGACTCACTTGATGATCTTCCTAGGGACCAAAATGAGGGTCATCAGTTTGTAGTTCCTTGGATCATCTTTTTGGGTTTTTCTTTAAAAATACGCACAGCCTTTACTTTCCTCTAGTCTTTCTGGTCCTCTCCTTACCTCCATGACCTTTCAGAGATAGTAGAGAGTGCTCTTGCTATGACATTGGCTGGCATTCTTAGAAACAGCCTATATGATCCCAAAGACTCACGTGCTTTGAGCTCTCTCATGCAGTCTCTGACTTGGTCCTCATCCACTGTTCACACTTCTCTGAGCACTTTCTGTAATCACAGAAACCTGGGAGACCCTCTTGGTGAAGACTGAGGCAAAGAAGGTATTGAGTACCTTATTCTTAACTGTCTGTTGTCACTAAGCCACCTGCCTCATTCAGCAGCAGTTCCTTATTTTCTTCATTCAGCCTTTTACTACTAAAATAACATAAAAAGTTCTTGCTGATTTTTGTGTCCCTTGCAAGCTTCAACTCCAAGTGCGCTTTGGCTTACCTGACACCATTGCTGCATTCCTGGGCAACACTTTGAAATTTTTCCTTTGTAGCACGTCCCTTCTTCCATGCTTCCCCTCCAGAAGATGTCAGGCAGATTAATGTTTCCCATTAGAACCGGAGTTTGTGATCTAGAGACTTGATTTACTTAGAAATTATGGAATTTCACAAAACAAGCTCTGATGGAAAAGTTTTGCCAAGAAATGTCATTGCTAAACCCACAACTAACATGGATATTTAACTATGGTGCTAAGAGCTATGAAAATTACTTATTTACCCTGACATTTTTTGATGGACCCAAAACCACATAAGGTACAGGAATTTTTCAAGATAATTATGAGTCATTTTGCTACAGAGGACTCAGGAAAGTTTTATATTTTATTGATGGTCCATAAAACAGTTCTTAAATGCTGACAGTTTTGGTTGGAACAAACGATAGGATTTTGTTCGGATTCATTGTTAAGGACCAGACTGCAGTACTTACTATGACAGTGAATAGTACCTTCTCAAATGGTCTTGTCTCATTTAAGTCAACATGACTCTTCAAAAAGTAGTGTATAACTCAATATGAGCAAAGTCGTAAATATAGTTTAGAACAAGGCATCTATTTCCCCTTCTATCACTAGAAGGAAGAAAATTAGAAAAGACAAAAGTAGGACATGTTTTGCAGATAAGTCTGGCTCAGCAGCATGATTGTCCTTTTCTCCAGACACCAACACAAATACCTTGCATTTAATCAACGTTTGAATCCTCACATATTTTTCAAGAGCTTTTCAAGAATGTAAAAACACTGTATCCCATCTAAGTCCAAACTTGCGTCATTGAAGGTCTCTCTGAAAATTGGGAATTATCTGGAACAAACTGTTAAGATTTCTAAAGCAATGTCTTTTCCCTGCTTGACAGAAACAATAATATGACACTTTAAATTTCATCAAATGTACTTATGATACTTTTTTTTCTTTTGTAAATGAAAGGGGAAATCTCACAATAGAAATATGGTTACAGCCTCTCTGCAAATTCAGGCTAGTACCATTGTACTTGTTACAACTGGGACATATTTGGATGCTTTTACTATAAGCAAAATAGAAAGAGACTTATAACAAAATTCATGAAAGTGCTAAAGTGTCATTTAAATGTTGCCTACAGTGTTATTCATGTTCTAAGGTCCCAGCATTATATTCCCTGGTTATCTTGTTACTTATACATATTGCCTGTATGCATGCCCAGATGGGTTTAAGTTCCTATTTAGAGAGTTATAGTTTAAGTATTCTGCTGCACAAAAGAAGATTTTTTTCCTGTCTTTTCACAGTCAGTGTTATTATTCCTTGCAGGATTAAATCTGGTTATGGTCTGAGTGCTTTCTAGCACTTTTTTTGATGGTGCCACAGTACTGCACAGAAATATTACTCAGTAGGCAGTGCGGATACAGCCATTCTTGATCTTCACTGACAAGTGCTCTAGACACACTGCCCGAGTCGCAGCAGGCAAAGGCAGGGACTGGGAGAATGAGACCGCACTGTAAGTGAAGATCACTTTCAAGACCAGCTGAGGAATCTGAAGTTGCACAAGTCCATAGGACCTGATGACATTCATCCGCGGGTCCTGAAGGCATTGTGGATTAAGTTGCTTAGCCACTATCCATCATATTTGAGAAGTCATAGCAGTCTGGTGAAGTTTCCACTGACTGGAAAAGGGGAAACATAACACCCATTTTTAAAAAGGGAAAAAGGCCAGTCAGTCTCACCTGTGTACCAAGCAAGATCATGGAGCAGATCCTCCCGGAAACTCTGCTAAGGCAAATGGGAAATAAGGAGGTGATTGGTAACAGCCAACATGGCTACACTAAAGGGAAATCGTGCCTGAAAAATTTTGTGGTCTTCTATGACAGCGTTACAGTGTTGGTAAGGGGAGAGCAACAGATGTCATCTACCCAGCCTTGTGCAAAGCATTTGACACTGTCCCACATGTCACCCATGTCAATTGGAGAGACATGGATTCAACAGATGGACCACTTGGTGGATAAGGAACTGGCTGGACAGTTGCACTCAAAGAGTTGCAGTCAAAAGCTCAATGTGCAAGTGGCAAGCAATGACAAGTGCTGTTCCTCAGGTATCAGTACTGGGACCAGAGCTACTTAACATCTTTGTGGGGGACATTGACAGCAGGATTGAGTGCACCCTCCGCAAGTTTGCCGATGACACCAAGCTGTGTGGTGCAGTCAACACGCTAGAGGGAAAGGATGCCATGCAGGGGGACCTGGATGGAGGACAGGCTGGAGAGGTCGGCCTATGGAAACCTCATGAAGTTTAACCAGGCTGAGTGCAAGGTCCTGTACCTGGGTCGCAGCACTCCCAAGCACAAACACAGGCTCGGTGGAGAATGGATTGAGAGCAGCCCTGAGAAGAAGGACTTGGGGGTGTTCATGGATAAGAAGCTCAACATGAGCCGGCAATATGTGCTCACAGCCCAGAAAGCCAATCACATCCTGGGCTGCAACAGAAGCGTGGCCAGCAGGGCGAGCGAGATGATTCTGCCCCTCTACTCTGCTCTTGTGAGACCCCACCTGGAGACCTGAGTCCAGCTCTGGAGTCCCCAAAATAAGAAGGACATGGACCAGTTGGAGCACGTGCAGAGGAGGGCCACAAAGATGATCAGAGGGCTGGAGCATCTGTGCTATGAAGACAGGCTGAGAGAGTTGGGGTTGTTCAGCCTGGAGAAGAGAAGGCTCCAGGGAGACCTTGTAGTGGCATTCCAGTACTTAAAGGGGGCATACCGGAAAGATGGGGGGGGACCCTTTGTCAGGGAGTGTAGTGATAGGATGAGGGGTAATGGCATCAAACTGGAAGAGGGTTGGGTTAGATTAGATATTAGAAAGAAATTCTGTACTGTGAGGGTGGTGAGGCACTGAAACAGATCACCCAGAGAAGTTGTTCAAGGCCAGGCTGGATGGGGTTTTGAGCAACCTGGTACAGTGGGCACGGCAGGATGGTTGGAACTAGATGATCTTTAAGGTCCCTTCCAATCCAAATCATTCTATGATTCAATGATATTACCTTTAGTCATACAATTCTTTATGTTTACTGATGGAAAAAAGGAGGTATTATTACATAACATTTAATGTTATCAATATTTAATATTAGTATTAAAATTAGTATTTTACGTGGGTCCAAGACTCAGCAATCCTAGGATCATTTACTGAATGTGGCAAAGTATTTCCTTTGTGACTGGAAAAGCCATAATTTTCTTGGTGCTTCTTGTTTTATTCAAAATGTTGAGACAATCTTCCCTTACCCTCTTCTTTTTATTGATTTAGATTGTAAGCTTTTTTTATGAAAGTATTTTTCCTAACTATATATTTATACAGTACTTATGAGCCACTGTAAATAAGTACATACAGAAATGTTTTATGTGGACTACATGAGGTCAGATTCCTCATAGATTTTTTTTGCAAACTTTTGTGCTTTTTTCTCATTTGGCCTTCAGCACTGGGCTAGCATTAATCCTCCCCTCTTCTCCTTCAGTTGAACAACATCTCATCTCCCAAACCAACTTCTCCAAAACTGCCTGTGCATTTTTGGCCCTCCTGCTCTCTTCAAATAACTTATAGATATATTTGTTTCAATTGTAGCATTTGTCCATCTCAAGTCTCTTCTGCTTTGCCTTTATTATGGCTTGTGATTGCTCTGCTCTAGCAAGACAGAGATTTCCTGGTACAGGCATGCTTTGAGATAGAAAAGTCTCTTCAAGGTAAGAAATAAAATCCAATTGTAGTATCAGTATGAATGTGTTTATAACAGAAGAAATGTGATTCAAATTACAATATGCTGGAAAAGCATCCTGTCTGTAGTTCAAAGAAGCAGGCTCTCTTTTGTTTGCTGTTGTCTAATCAGATTATTTTTAGACTTGTGCCACCAAGAAATCCAACTTCAATGAAAAGACTAAAGGGTATTCCTGTCCTTCTGTCTATGCCATTCATATTTTCTGTAGTTTGATGACCAGAGTAGGAGTATCCTTAAAGAGATGCTATATTTTTTTCCCCTTCAAAAAGAAAGGCAGCAAGATCACAGTTATCATCCTTTGTCTTGCTTTAGCAAACTAGAAAAATGGAAAAGCAATTATTTCATAAAACCAAATATGGTTTCACTTCAACAAATGGAGGCATCCACCACTTTTCATTATGCCGGTAGCAAAGCAACTGACATGGTTACTCTGGCAGTAAACCAGAATGAAAAGGGCAGACTGTACCTCAGAAGTCTGAAGAAAAATGCACTGATATCTTGGTTACTTTTCAAAAGAGACAAGGAGGAGCAAATTCTCTTTTATTACCCTTTTAACAATGCTGTCTTTGAATTCTCAGATAGTTGGGCTGCATGGACTTGCATCAGCCTGACTTTAAGTCCCCAGTCTAAAAATGAAAAACAAAAGCCCCTTAAACAGATCTGGAACTTATCCAGGCATCCAGGAGCTGTTTATTTCTTTTGGATGACATAAGCCCTCATTTTTACTTATATCATATTTACTGGTTCTAATCAGTCAAAAAGGCTGGAGAAAAATGGAGGGAAATGACTGCCAAGAAGGCATTTACACTGAGTTCCTCAAACTATTTAGTGAAAGGGTCATTTATATTTTTGCCCCTGCCTCCACGTATAGGATAGTGCACAGCTTCTCTTCTCCAGGAGCAGACTAGAAAACAGCAACTCTTTGCCTTTGGGTTCCCACCTCTCCAGAGAAGCGGTGATTTACCCGGTATTAACCTCTCAATTCTCCCGTGTCCCATGGCATGAGTTACTCCCCAGCAGCCACTCGTGTGGCCATGGCACATGTACTTTTCAGATTATATGACCCAGCCAAGCAGTGCACTCGAGAAAGGAGTATCCCCAGACAAGTGCAGTGGAATTGAGATCCAGGAATTTGAATGCCTAAATTTAACTTAGAGAGAGTTTCATCTTATGTTGAATTAGACACCTGTATTTGATCAGGGCTGTACCATAGAGTGGTTTTGACCAGAGATTCTCACTAAATGGTATGAAGAGCTACAGTTTCTGTCCTCCAGAGCCCTGTGCTTCATTTGGTACCAAGTCGATCGATGAAAGATTGACCAGTTAGCTCAGTCTGGTACACAGGAACCCCCGAAGGGTTGGCCAACCGCATTTCATGATTGGAAATGCACAAGTTACGAATATCGTGTGGGGGCTACACTGGACAAATCCCACTTGAAACTTGTAGCTACATAAACACCAGTAAATAAAACAAAGCCAAGACACAGGTTTCAATACTGGTACTTCATTATGTGCTCCTTCACATGGCCTTTGCCTACTGACATGCTCAGTTAGTACAAGGAAGACATGGACCTGTTGGAGCACATCCAGAAGAGGGCCACAAAGATGATCAGGGGGCTGGACCAACTCTCCTATGAGGACAGGCTGAGAGAGTTGGGGTTGTTCAGCTTGGAGAAGAGAAGGCTACGGGGAGACCTTATAGCATCTTTCAATACTTAAAGAGGGATTATGAGAAAGATGAGGACAGACTTTTTAGTAGCGATAGGAGAAGGGGTAATGGTTTTAACCTGAAAGAGGGAAGATTCAAACTAGATATAAGGAAGATACTTTTTATGGTGAGTGTGGTGAAACACTGGCCCAGGTTGCCCAGAGAGGTGGTAGATGCCCCATCCCTGGAAACATTCCAGGTCAGGTTGGATGGGGGTCTGAGCAACCTGATCTAGTTGAAGATGTCCCTGCTCATTGCAGGGGGGTTGGACTACATGATCTTTAAGGATCCCTTCCAACCCAAACCATTCCATGATTCTATGATTCCAGGATGTTGTTCCCAATACAGTCTCTAGGCTTAGTCACCTGTGCTAGGTAAAAAGAGAGTTCAGGTGGATGGACACAATCTACAGAGACTTTCAGTATCATGGGCAGAGGATGAACCTGACACCTTACCAGCATGTATGTAACCTGTGAGACCTGCCAGCAGCGGTGATGTACAAAGTCTAGGTTTGTTTGAGCCCTGTTCCTAAGCAGCTTAATTAAACCCGAATTCCTCTTTCTCATGCTCTCCATGGGATTAGTAGCCAATGTGAAGCAATCAAAATATGCTCTAACCCTCGCTACTCCTCTATGTATGTACAGGTCAGGCTACAATCTGGTTTTGATAGAGTCAAATGTAATCGAAGTCTTGAGCAGAAGGGAAACACCTTAACCCTTTTTTTTTTTTTTTTTGGTACAAAGCAGACACGAATATTGGTTTAAAAACAACGAAGATACAGGATTTTCACAAACCAGTAATATTTCAGTAACCAGTCCTAATAAGCACACAATTTGTTGTCCTGACCATGCTGGAACCCTTGAGTTCCTATGTGTATACTGTGTATTTTACTCACTGTTAAGCTGCAAGGGATTTGTCGCCTACATCATGTTACTCAGGTAACAGTGCAGACATAAGCCAGCCTTATTGATATCCTTAAGTTGTTAAACACTCTCACTCTCTTTGTTCTCCCTCTACCATTTTTTCCAGTGCTTTGGGGTAAACTTCTGGAAGAGCTCAATAGGATTGCTAGAAGACCAAGAGTTCTGAGCTTTGAGTCAGTGTTTGAGTGGGACTGATTTTGCCATTTCAGCCTCTTAGGGATGCTGATACAGACTGAATCCGGTAGGTGGTAGGTGCACGTTCAAAGCCTGATGGGATCATTTGCACACAGCAGCAGCATTTTAGCCATGGTGGTGTATTTACAGCAAGATTTATATGCAGGGGTAAAACTTTTAAAACTTGCTGGTTAATAAAAGTCACTACATCACTACCTCTAACAGAAACCTTGGTGTTCGATAGACGCTTGTTACTTTGACAAGTGACAGGAGCCCTCTCCAGACAGTAAGCTCCTCCTGCAGTCCTACCTGTGTTGACTTGATTTTAGGGAGCTTTTGCATGTGTAGTGAAATCAGAACTTTAGAAGGAGAAACCCTCTGTAAACATAATCTTTCATGTATTTAATTTAGACCAACATATGTATTAACATTGCAGCAACCTTTGTTTAAAGAGAGACATACAGAAACTTTAGTTTCACATAGGTCACAGCAGCCATACTTCAGGGGAAAATAAAAAGGTTCTTGACATTTTCAAAGTGTTTTTCTTTTGTATTTATTTGTTTGTTTAGGCTGGTTAGTTAGTGGGAATATGGCACTTTTGCTACAGCTCCCTGCCTCAGTGGGTTTCTGTTATCTGAAGGGCTTACATTTGCACAAAGCATTCTGTAAATGGCAATTTGTCATCAATTGAGGAGGATTAAAGAGGGATCAGTTACAAGACAGTCTGCTGCTTATATTTGCTCTATCTACATCAACACTTCTTCCTACCTTAGTGAAATCACAGCCTAGCACATGAGTAATTTGTGTGTCTGTAACAAGTTTACCTGATATTAAGAGCTGATTGAATACAAACCACAGGCTGGAGCCTTTTGTCTCAATATTTGCTCTTTTCTTGTTGTCACGAATCATCCATTGATTTCAAGAGTACAAACATTTCTTGATGGTGAGAGTTAATCTCTCTTTCATGCCTGTTTACACACTGTTCAGTCCAAGAAGCAGGTTGCACTTTTCACCTTGGTCTACAAGTAGTCATGCAAACAAATGTCCCAAACCTGAGCAACGCCCTTTTGTGTCCACCCCTGTTTGTTTAACTCGTGCTTCTGCTCACTGTTCCTAACCTGGTTATATATTCATTTTAGTGCTAAGTTCCTGAGATCAAAGAGTCTGAAGGTACACTGTGAAAACACGAGCGAGCAAAGGGCTGGACTGAATTTTGTGCAAATCCTTTAGTTTCAAAACTGTGTCTGCTGATATACTCAAATATTGTGTGTGCATATATATGCGTGTATGCATATATATGCGGGCACCATTCTACAATTCTATGATTCTATATGTACACATATAGTAAATAGTGAGTATAATATAGTATAGTATAGTATAATATAGTAAATACAAAGTCATTCCACGTCTCTACAAAGAAAAAGATGCAGAAACATTACCATGAAGAAAAACTAAGCACGTGTTTAATTTAAGTCTGAGAGATTTAAATTAATCAATTCAATGGGACAAGGCTGTATGTTGTCTTCAAATATGTAAGCAACAAGAATAGCTGGAAAAAATAGCCTTGTTTTGATGCATCTGTTAATTGAACTGCTCAAATACATATTTTTTTTTCTTCTTGTGCTTGTTCAAAGCTCATAAATTCTTTGCTCCATGATGTGCACATAAGTAATGTTCTCGGAAGAGCTGAGCTAATGTGAAAATAGTGATGGACAGGAGCAAGACCCAAATGACCATGGGTGACTTTTACAGAGCGCTAAGCGCTCTGGCCCCAATTCAGCAATGCATTTAAGTGAGAGCGTATGTCTATTGAAGTCATTATCTGCAGAGCAATTGGTAACAATACAATCTCACACAGCAAAACCGTTTTTCTTCAACTGAGTCACTCTTCTGGTTTCTTGTGCTTTATCCTTTGATGAACAGTATGGAAGGAAGATTAGCTACAATGTATAACCATAATGCTGTTTTAACTCCAATTTACATATGCAGATAAATTTCCAAATAATCCACTTTTTCCAAGAAATGGTAAAGTTTCTGCATTTTCAAAGACTATTTCTTAAAGATTGCTGAATATAATACACTTAGAAGCCACAATGTCAGTTCAGACCACAGGTCTTCTTTTCACAGCTCCGCTGCTCCGTTACTTCAGAAGAATGAACCCATGATGGTGCCCCAACACAGCATCCATGAGAACACTGGTTTTCACCAAACTATCCCAGTTATGCTGACATTGGCTATCAGACAGACATTGAGGCTACAAATCTTTATATCCCACCCTTCTAGGGCCCACCACAACTCTGTTTGTCTGCTCCATCTGGTACCACATAATTCCTCAATATGAGACTACCTAATTCACAGTATTATCTACCTGTACTTCACAGGAAAAGAAAGAGGGAGAGGGACAGGAAAAGTTCTACCAGGGCCTGAATCCACTAATGACTATTTTCTATTTGTACCTAGCCGATCACATAGGACAAGGTGATCTTAACTACCATCCCAGGGACTCCTCAGACTCCTTAGTTCCGACAAAGAAAGATGGCCTTTTTTGGCTTGACTTGTAAGCCAGCATACATCATTGCCCTGACAATTGCCTTCATCTCACTGGCACGTGGCTGAGGGCTTTAATATTTTATTTTTTGGAAGGAGCTCATAAGCCCAGTCCAGCATTAAAAGAGTTCACAGGATCCAGGAGCACAGAATGATCTATTGGTAACAGTTGTTAATGTGCTGTTAATGTGTTGTTAATGTTGTTAATACGTGCATGTGCGTGTTTGTATGATAGTTTTTGGAAATTTTTCATATAAAGCTTTTTTCCCTGTGCACAAAGTCAGCAGATGACATGCAGTCCACCTACATATTTTGTTCCCAGAAAGAACAAAACTATATTAAAATCGCCACAACAGTTTTTCTCTCCTCTGGTGTGTAAACCTTCATAGCAAGATCCCAAGCACATTACCAAGATTCAGTAACCATCAGCTACCCAGAAGCTATGTAAGACAGTAGACACATGAGTCTCTATCTCCTTAGAAAAAGGGCATTCAGCAAGGAGTCAGCTTCAACCCTGAGTTTAAGACTCCACAAAAGCCAGGCAATATGAGGAGACTTGAAAGAGTCTCCTAAGCAGCCATAGCTGGAGGGAAATGGGACTCAGCAGTGACATACTATGCAAGCAGCTAAAAAGCAGTTATGCTTGCGTAACCTATTCTGTGTGAGGTGGCGCTCTGTCACCATAGCAGATGCTTGGAAGATGACCCCAAGGTGTCCATAGCTTTTCAGTCTTTTTTGGAATTTCATACCTAAAGATACCAGTAAAAATTCAGACAGGTACCGATGGGCTGAATCTTTGACAGTGGTATGACATGCCCTTTCCTCCTAAGTCAAATCCATTCCCACTAGGATAATTTCTACCTGTGTGCTTTGTTTTCTTGCATAATGAATCCATTGTGTGTTCAGAAATAGCATGTCTGTCTGGGCTGGCCTCGGCAGCGTAGCATGCCTGAGCACACACTGGACATAGCTACTTACAGGAGCTGGCAAGAGAGTCGAAGGCTTAGGTTACGTGCACATGTTTGGAGTTGGCATCAAATTGTATTGATGTTATCCTGAACTCTGGTGTGCCTTGCTGCTAGAGAGATTTGGCTTGTCTGACAAACTTGGTCTTGGCACTCCAATACCAGAAAAGAGACCCCCAATCAGGGCAGCACAAGGTTTGAGAAAGCCTGAGAAGTGATGGGAAGAAAGGGAAAAATGTGATTGTCTTCATGGGCCTTTTCCCATTTGTCAGTGCAGGACTGACATCTTGTAAGGAGCCAAATTTGATACTTAGTCCTTACTAGTGAGAGACTGATACGGGATTTCTGTGAGGTATGAAGAAGCCTTCCTTTTAGGGGCGTTTTCTTGCTGGTGTAGTAACATTGTGTGCTACCTCTGCCACACGGCTTTTGAAGAGACATGCAGCACTGGAACATGCTCACAGCTGTGTTGCATTTCAGGTTGCTCCATGTCGTGAGGCACAGGGGTGTAAGTTTTCCTGGTGGCTTCAAAGGGTGGACTGAAAATGCTTCGTGACACCTGGGGCTTGTTAAGGTTTTCCTTCGGGCGTTCCAGATGGAACACTTCAGTGGTACTTTGGCGTATGGTCTGAGGCCAAGACTAGTGTGTCTACAGCAGCAATTTACTTCAGGTCAGGAACACGCTTCTGAAGCTAATCATCCAGTTAACCCCTCCAACTGCTTCTTGGATTACATCATGGAGTGCTCTTGTATCGCAGGAAATCTATACTTTTTGGGTAGACATAAACCAAAGGGTGCTCTTTGGCATTGCACCTAACGTGCAGCAAGTGATAATGGGCTGAAATTTACAGGACAAAACCAGAGCTAGTTCAAAACCAAGCTCCTGACATGTGTATAATGGCGTTATTGCATCCTCAACACTAACGGTTTAATAGGCACGCTCCCATCAAATCTTGCTGGTGTAAACATAGCTTGTGTAGATAGTTGGGAAATTGAACTTTAGGGTGCTGCTGGAGGCGTTTTGTAATGACTGGTATTTCAGAAAACAGTACAAGAAATCATCATTTGAGCTTCCCCACATATAGGGAAAGGTTTCTTTATGCCCTCATTAAAAATAACTATTGTTTCAATTATCAAATTTTGGTTTTGTGGTGGTTGTTGCTACAGCAGCGTAGTACTTCGGTAGGAACCTGGTGATCCCATTGTGTTAGGCAACGCACAGGCACTGAATAACAAGATTTAATCCTTTTAAGTTTTAGTCTGAGTGTAAAGCCTTTGTTGATCTATGCCCTGATACCCCGAAGCATGAGAGTTTATTTTGTTTCCATACTTTATTTATACCAGTGATATTTATGCTATGTTATTGCAAATGTATTGTTCAGAGGCCTTTCAGAGCATGTACTTTATGTTATGACTTATTCATAATGCTCCTGCTTGAGTGCTAACAGGACAAAGCATGCTCTGTCAATCTTGAGATCTTCACACCAGCTTTTGATGGCATGTCTAATTAAAAAAACTAAAATACAAGCAAATGTGATGCATGAATTCACACCCTCTATGTTGTTGTACCAAAGGCTGAAGGCCAAGAACCATCAATGCAAATAGGTATAAATTTATATAACATAATCTTCATGCTGAGCTATTTTTTTGAGATGATAAATAATTTTGAAATGTTAGTTTAAATGAAGAAAATGTCTGTGTCACTCACAAGTTCCAAACCCACTGAGTTTTGCATGATTACTATGACAGATCTTGGAATCCAGGCTAACTTTCCCGATCTTTCAATTATGCATAAGTGGGGAGTCTCATAAATTCTGAGCCTTTCTGAAATCTCGCTATGTTCCAGCGATTGCTATCTGAATCCCACCTACTAAGTGATGATAGAACCAGGCTTCAAGTTCCTAACAGCTACTTAGGTCTCAATTTCTATTACGCATTTGTGTAGTTGACTCTGCCTTTTTACTTACTAATCTGGCTATAACTTAGGTGATCTTTCTGCATGGTATCATCTGAAAAATTAGTGAAGGAGGAAGACCTGAGAGATACTGAGGTCTTTTGCATGGAATAATCACGAGGAACCCAGGAGAATGCTTCTAAAACATACTGACTGACTTGAGACAAGTCCCTTGGCCACGTGACCTCCTTTACTTGTTCTACCCTCTTTCTCTCGTTCTTCTTCTTCCTTTTTTCTTTCTACCTATTATCCCTTTCCTCACTGTTAGCAGTGCTTAGAATTTGCTGTTGACTGATTTATAATCTTTGCACCAAAAAAAGGTAATGCAAGCTACAAATGGTAGCTCTCCCCATGTTTTAACCCTCACTGGTTTTCACCTCAATAAAAATCTCAGGTGTCTCAGGCACCAGATTTGTACTTCCCCCCCCAACAGAACCAAACAATTCCCTGAGCTTTTATACAGGCCCGGCTTTGTGCTTCAGTCTTCTGGGCTAATTGGGATTACTTCAGAGTATTTGATTAGGTTTAAAATGTAATTCACTTCCTACTGGCAGCTATGGCCCATGGATAATAATCTAATGTCTATAAATAATCAAAGCATTTCAGGGGAAGTAAAGTGAGCCATAACAAGGCTATGTGCATGCTTAGCTTATGAGGTATCTATTACTCCTCATATCAGGTTTTCACGTTCATCTGATATACCTCATCTTAGTACCTCTAAAAACTTCTGTCATTATCTTCTAAATAAATGCTGGGATTCTCCATCATAGGAATTGTATTTTCTTAATATTACAATAAGAAAGAAAGCCAGATGAAGACAGTCATAACAGAAATGGATGCTTCTAGTTCTCTTGAACAGGAATGTTATTCAGGAATGATGGCAACCTGGAAATTATTATTTTTATGCTCATGTCATTAGTTTCATAAAAACATATGTACTTTTTCCGTCTTGAACTTGTGACCAGTATTTGCTGCTATGGTGTAGCCCTGGATTCTTGGAGTTAGGGGACCCCTGTTTTGATAAACTAGCTGAAGATCCTTCCCCTAGAGGCTGGGAAATAATGTGAATACAAATAAATGTTTTGGTATTTAAAAGAAAAAAGAAGAAAACTTGAAATGCACAGTATGGCAACGCTATGGTGTAATGGGAATGCTCTTGTTGAATAATAACTTATCTCAAAGAAAATTGCACTGAACTGAATGAGTCCTTATTATGTGTAACATTTTAGTCAGTGTGAGTTAAATAATTAGAACTAAGCCCAGAAAAAGCAAGAGAAGATTTTGATATATGGCCTGAACTACCTCATCTATTATTAAAAGTATAATGAGGAGACAGAAGAGGGAGACAATAGAAATGTCTTTTATTATTATTGTGTTTTGCTTGTGTTATTCCATGTTAAATATTTCTCAGTGACATTGTTGCAGTTTGCTTTGGGAACTTTTAGACATGCTTGACCTATAATGTGCACACTATAAAATTAATTTAATGTTTTACTACATTTGCCTTTGAACACGGGTCCTCTTCATTTTTTATGGTTAAGTGAAATGTGGAATGTTAAATTCCAGAGTTGGCAGCCATGTGCTCTAGTAGTTATTCATTTCTACACCACAGATTTTGTTTCAAAGGCATCATTCCTGAGCTGGATTGCATCCATTTTTCTGGGTGTTGTTCTACAAACTACCCCCAAACATGAACAGTCTTTCTTACTGATTTCTTAGGAGTACCAGAATCTGTAATTTAATACATGGAAAACTAATTTTGAGAATTTTATAAACAAACTATATATAGATATGTGTAAAATCACGGAATCACAGAATTTTCAGAGTTGGAAGGGACCTCTAGAGATCATCTAGTCCAACTCCCCTGCTAAAGCAGGATTGACCAGAGCACATTACTCAGGACTGCATCCAGGCGGGTCTTGAAAATCTCCAGAGAAGGGGACTCCATCACCTCCCTGGGCAGCCTCTGACAGTGCTCTGTCACCCTCACCGTAAAGAACTGTTTCCGTGTATTTGAACGGAACTTCCTGTGTTCCATTGCCCATTGCCCCTCGTCCTGTCACTGGGAACCATTGAAAAGAGCCTGGCTCCATCCTCCTTCAACCCACCCTTGAGATACTTGTACACCATAATAAGGTCTCCCCTCAGCCTTCTCTTCTCCAGGCTAAAGAGTCCCAGCTCTCTCAGCCTTTCCTCATAAGGGAGATGCTCCAAGCCCTTAATCATCCTAATTGCTCTTCGCTGGACTCGCTCCAGCAGTTCCCTGTCCCTCTTGAACTGGGGAGCCCAAAACTGGACACAGTATTCCAGTTGTGGCCTCACCAGTGCAGAGTAGAGGGGGAGAATGACCTCCCTCGACCTACTGGCCACACTCTTCCCTATGCAGCCCAGGATTCCATTGGCCTTTTTGGCAACAAGGGCACATTGCTGGGCCATGGATAATTTACTGTGTACCACAATCCCCAGATCCTTCTCCTCAGAGCTACTTCCATAATCTTCCATTATTCTTCTGAATATATATGGACGTCCAATATTTTTCCCACAAAAAAAACTCCAAAACTTTTGTTTATGCTAATCCTGTAAAATTCTCCTGGAATTTTACCTGTCACTGAAGATAGAAAGAAGGTTTTATTGACAACAGAAAAAAAATAAATCTAAACTTATTCTAGATTATAAGGATATTCAAAATCTTGTGTAGCAGTACAGATTGTAGTAGACATAGAAGTTGTAGAAGTTAAAGTCTGCCCTTAAAATCTGAAAGAAATCTTTTTGTGACAAAACTAGTCAATAAGTATCACATTGAATCACATATCTGTGATCCCTGTGCAGTTAATAGGTGAAGTGGGAGTTCTTGTTAAACAGTTTTCCCAGAATGGAAACCCCAACTAAGTTTCACGAGAAAAACAAAACCAGTCAATAAAGAACATCTAAAATCATAATTATTTGCTGTGGCACAATAAAAAATTACATGGGTTTCTAATTATTGACTGAAGAACCTTTATTAGTTCAGATTTTCATTCCCGTGAACTAATTCCAACCTATCTTTTTCCAGTGATTTTACCTAGGCATAATTAACTTCCCTATTTCACACATGGAGGAGAAATTGAATAAACTGATAGAAGTCTTCAACATGCTAAGTAACGGATGCTGATGTCAAAGATTACATCATGCAATATAATTGTGGTAAAAATTATCTGGTGTAATGCAAGTAAATCATGGAGTGCAAGATGCCAAACATGTTGAAATTAGTATCGAGTGAGATCTTCACACAAAACATCAATCATTTCGGTCTGAACATTCTCCCCCCCTCCCCATGTCTCTCTGGAGACAACTAATTATGTCAAATGTTTAAGATAACAAATCATCTCAATTATCTCTAATGGCAACTAAACTGACCTGTGGTGAGTGGGTTTGCTTCTCTCAAGTTTGCTCTTCATGGAAACCAGAATAGGGAAGGAGACAGGTGAGCACCCAGTTTTCTTTTACAACGGAGTCAGGGCACAGCTGAGACACGTGCAGGCTTTTTTCCCAGATGACCTAGTTTGGGCAGAAAGTTAGATGTCTATCAAAGGTTGAAATGACTGTGCTCCTAGGAGCTATCTTTTTCTTTCTTTTGGCTATGATGAGCAAAGAACGACTAGTTTACATTTAGACAGAAAACTCTTAGATGTCTAAGTTAGGTAAAATGAGATCGCCCTTATGGATTTGTCTCTAGAAAAAAAAAACAAGTCAGACTATGGCACAACTAAATTTCCTTCCCAAGGTGGGGAGAAGATTAAAGCCAGAAAGGCCCATTGGGCTTTCAGTCCCGCCTTCTGAAATGCCACAGGATGGAGTGCAGTTTCAGTTTTGACCTTGAAAAATGAGTGTATTTGAAAGAGTTCTTTGACTCCCACTAGGTTTTAAAGGAAGCTTGTTAAAACGCAACATTCTGCAGAGCAAAGTTAGTGCTAGTCTCTCACATGTTGCAAAGGCAAATAGCTGATGTCCTGCAGTAAATATTTTGTTTTTTGTGAGTGTGTATATGTTTCTGATGTTACGGTTGGTTTAGCTGGTAAATATTTAAATTTCTGTTATCTTTTTTTTGTTTGGTTGGTTTTTTTTTTATTTTTTTTTCTGCTGCTGCTTGTTTCTAATTTCTGGAGAAATGGCTCATTCTTATATATTTTAAACCCTTCAGCCCTCACTGAAGGAATAACTCTTCTTCAGCTGGGGTCTATTTATTTAAACAAGAACTATTTAAAAAAATAAATTTAGCAGAGTAGTCTCTGACATTCTGCACAGAGAGATATTTTATTTTATTGATGGTCTCATTTAGGTTGAACTTTTGAAATAGCAGCTCTTTTCCTGTAGCAAATAAAATTGAAGTCCTCAGTTGTTCCAAGACAGAGAAATGGTGTCTTCTCTATTTCCTTCTCCTGCCCGTGAACTTCCGTTTCTAGTAACAAATTTTTCAGAATGAAGAAAAGTGATTGCCATTTTAGAACCTGTGTTTATCCTTCTGTCTTTTCCCTGTAAAGCAACACTGTTTATCTTAGCTGTATTGTGTTTTCAGAGAAGAACAACAGCTAGACATTTCAGAGATTGGTATCGTGCTGATAAATTGCTACAGAATGAAAAAAAGCTGTGGTAGAGCCATCATTTCTCTTTCACTCTGCAAGAAGTCTGCATGGAAACCACTCTGGCACTAGGACAAAATTCATGGCAAACACTAAGAAAACTTCGCATTTCCACCTCGTTCAAGAGCATTCTTTTGGCCTCTGTTCTGCTGTCATTTGTGCACAGCATAACACCAATTTTCATGCACTTTAAATAAGAGCTGAGTGAAACAGCTGACTGTTTTAAAAGTACCGGTGTTGGTATTCTGCCATCACACTACCTGTGAGATGGCAGGGTGTACTAGACTGGAGTAAGAAGTAGATAGCTAATACATGTCATGTTGACAGATCTTTAGTAGAAATTGCTAAACTTTCGAAAGGGACAAGTTTTGCTTCTAATAGTCTGGTCCTGCCACACTGAATCAATAATATGTTTCTATTACTGTAAACCTGAGGATGTATCCTAGTATGCATTTTTTCCCATTTACTTTACCTTGCTACATCAATATCACAGATCAGAATCTACTGCAGCTTGTATATGTTATTCTTCTAGATTCAAAATGATCTCTGCTTCTTTAGCAGTGTGGTTTAATCAGAGACTGAAACATAAAAATGGCGAGTCTCTGCTGCCAGCTTGATAGGTTACCTGTGAAAATAGCTTATTGCATCTTTCACTTTTTCAGCCTTTTGCCTTTCCTGTCTCTTTGGTTTGTAAATGTTTCTGAGCTGAAATGTCTCCTAGTGCACCAATACACAAAATGTACTGTAGCTAAACTCAGTTATCATGTCTACACATTAGAAAAAATAAATACTAATATAACTCCACCACTCAGAAGATCTGGAGAGCAGCCCTTATAGTAGCTTTACCTGAAAAGAGAGGTTTATTGCACATTTCAGGCAGCACCCATAAAGTTTTAAGCATAATCACAAAATCTTTTCTAAAATGTTATCTATGTGCTTATCATGTGACTAAATCATGTGCTTTTTCTCAGTGTTACCAATTCCTCTCTATAATGCTAAATCCCTCAGGTTATTCAAAGTAATCTAAATCTACTCATGATGAAAGCCCACTCCCAAAACCCCCACACAGTCCAGGAACAGTTACACTGATTAAAAGAAAATGAGGCAATGCCCTGGGAGAAATATCCTTTGGTGACCTTGTAACGAGTGTGTATATGAAATGACACTGGAGTTATGGGTTTGACATAAATCGTACAAGCTACACATACCTTTATCCCAAAAGGCATCCATACGGCTAGGAGCCTACATGTGCTGGTGCACATAAAAGACTGGCTTTTGCTGTAATTATACAGCAATATAAGTATCACAATCTGTCTGGATGGGAATGAGCTGAGTATGAAGGACTGAGCCCATGTAGAAGGGAGTCAGGAGACCTGAACTTCATTCTCAGCGCTGTCTTTGTCTGACTGCCACACCTCATCTCACCTTTTCTGAGGCCTTTGTTTCCCCATCGGCCACTGCCTGCTTTGCCCTTGGTGATGACAAACCCTGTGCAATGATGGCACCCTCCAATTGATTTAAGACCATTGTGGGGATCTAGGAATTTATTGGAAAATAGAAAAAAAAAAAAGAAAAGTACAAATAGTCACAGGGTGACACCTTAGGCAACAGAAATGCGTTTTCTGCAGTTGGTTTTCTTCTTATATCCACTGGAATGAGAAGCCAAGGCTCCAGGGCACAAGTGTATAAATATTGTGCAGGAAACTGTGTCATCATTCCCTTCTCCACAATAACAATGTGTAAGGCCGGGACCAGTTCTTTGCCAGGCATTTGTCTGGGGTTTTCCAGTAGCAGCAGCTAGGCCTAAGGCTTTTTCTTTGGCAGACTCTTCAGATGATCTTTGGCACTACCCTGTTGCTGGTTTGGTTGGCTTCTGTGCAATAGAAATAAGCTTAGTTAGGCAACTGCTGAGGATCTGGTTTGTCTTTATTTCTTTCTGACATTTTTTCTGGTTTGAACATAAAATGTAACACTAAATTGAGGTTGGATTTATAACATGGGCCTTGCATTGCAAGAAAAAAAAAAAAAAGTTGTACAGTAAAAAAAAAGGATCAGTTACTGTCCTTAATAAAACTATATTTTTTATGATTGATTTAAGAAGGTTGGAGTCTTCACTACAAATAAACATACAAAACACTGCTTACCAGCAATTAAATTTGAACTTGTAGGTGATTATAATCACAGAATAATCCAGGGTGGAAGGGACCTTGGGAGGCTCAGAGCAGGGTCTACTATAAGGTCAGACCAGGTTGCTCAGGGCTTTTTCCAGTTGGGTCTTGGAAAACTCCAAAGATGGCACTTGCACAACCTCTCCTCTAAGCACACCCAGGATGAACCCCTTTTGTTTCAACTCTCGCCAAGCCCTGCAGTAAGCAATCCACCTTCTTGCTGCTCTCCTGAGGCATGGGTTGGCTGTTCTGGGGTCCTCCAAAGCTGCCCCTTACCCAAGCTGAACAGGCCCAGCTCCTTCCTCCCCTCCTCACAGGGCAAGTGCTCCAGGTGCTGCCATGGCACTGTTGGCTCCTGTGGTTTCCCGCTGCCTGGATCTCCAGGGCATTTCTGCAGAGCTGTTCCCCAGCCATAGCCTTTGTACTTTTACTTGCAACATCTATCTAAAACCAGAAAAATTCAGATATGGAGCTTCGAACTTCAGCTGCCTCGTATGGTTAGGTCAGGAATACAACACTTTTGGTTCTGTAGAGCTTCAAACACCTCAGATTTTCACATGCTTGTATTTTTGTAACATCATTCATGACTCATTTCTGCATCTTTTTTCTGGTTTAACTCCCACCTCCTTTCCCATGGTCTGAGGCAAGGCTCTGCAAACTGGCTTAGCCTTGTTGACAAAGGCAAATGGTCTTTAAGTTTTACATCTGATTTAGTCCAAGTTTCTCTCAGGTACTGTTACATCTTCTACTCATACAGTTCTTCAGTAATAAATATTCTTTTGTCGTCACCCAGGAGGAAACTGAGGCAACGATCAGAAGCAGAAGGGACACCCAGGGGACTAAGCCCTGTGAATGTGGCAGTAAAACAAATGGTGCGAGGAAACTCAGCCACCTGTCCTGCATGGTCCTTGGCTCAGGGCTGGCTGGAATTGCAGGCACTCACTCAGACTGGGAGCTGGCATGGGGCAGGGTCCGTTGGCCACGGGTGGCTCGAATGCAGTGTTTTGCTTTGGAGGGTGGGAAGTTTGAGTAGGAGGGATAGGTCAACACGTGACACTGTCTCAGGGCTAGAGAAAGGGCCGGGAGTCATTCAGGTTGCTAAAATGATCTGGTCTGAGCCCGTACTCGGGCTGAGACTTTCAGTTTTATTAAAGACACATCAAGTCACAAGTGGTGACATTATTCTTTACCTGTTAGTGGTGCTCAGTGGATGCACCCATCTAATCCTGGCTCTGGAGTCAGGGATCTTGTTAACCTCCTTCCTTTTCATAATCTTTCTCTATGTAATGAGGATTTGTGAAGCAAACCTGAGGCATACCATGGGCAAGTATGAGGCTTGAAATGACTCCTGGTGGTTTACAGAGTTCCTGCCCCCACTTAGCCTGAAGCTTGGGGTCTTTCAACATGGAGATGGAAAAGCTTTAGTTGCTCAATGTCTCGATTCAATCACTGCCACTCACAGTTTATTCATGGATGTGGCATTCCGCTAATACTTCTATCTATTTTAATCCCCCTTCTTACATAAGAAGAAATTAAGCCACGGAAGACTGGCTTCACCTATGGTAAAGCGGGAAGTCTATAAAACCACATGGAATTCCCAGCTGAATATAGCTACCCTGAAGGGGGAGAAGAGATTTGGGGTTTTTTGTTTTGTTTTTTTTTCCCTTCTTCTTCTTTTTAATGTTTATCCATAACAGCAAGAAAATCTTCTGAAACGTGATTTAAAGCTGACAGACAAAACCAATACTTGCTGCATAACAGCAGCAAATTTGTCTTTGTAAAATACATCTAATAAAACTGAGATCTACTACTGTTTAAAAATGAGCAGGTCAAAGAATTTGACCTAACCCTGACGAATTCTGCTTAAAGTGTCTGTAGTTCAAAAGACTTCAAGTCGTACTGTTTAACTATTGATTTTCTGCATATATGGATGGCTGTATTTTCTGTGTATTCACAGAAAATGTATATGTGTATGGGCACATAAAAATAGATATACATATACACACTCATGCATGCACATGCACATTTTGAGAAATGCATATTAATTCTTTTGTTTTAGCATGGAAAAATACCAAAGAGATCTCATTTAAAATCACATAATTCATCTACCCAAGATCGCAGGAGACTGGTGTCAGGACAGGTTTCTTCAGTTGATAACCCCTTTCACCTTTAAATTCTTTTTTTACTTCAGGCTGTCATGTCTTCTAGAAGTGAATGCGTTTAACCTACTAATACAAGATCAATTTTAAACCCCTTGGGAAAAAAAAGAAACAAGCCACACTTTGCTGTATGCCCTATGTAATTTTCCAGTTAGAAAGGTGTTGTAGGCCACATACTCAAAACTGAAGGCTCCTCAAGAAGTGGTAATAATTTATATTCATCTTGAAAAGAAGCATACATTTTTCTTGCTGTTCAAAACGGAATCCCTCTCAAGTCTCTTAGCCAACAGTTACAAATCTTATTAGTTTTTATAACAGCCAAAGGAAAGTCATCTCTCCTGATCAAAATCCCCACAGCCCCTTGATAAGAATTTAACAACACCACATATCAGGTTCAGACAAATCAGTTTTCTTTGTGTATTAGTACTGGATATGGAAGTTCCAAAGACTTTACATATGGGACAATTCTTTCAGAACCAATAGCAAAAGCTATTTTTTTACATCTCAAATGTGTTTACAGATGTAGTTTGAGGAATATGACCACTGATACTTGTGCATAATGTGATTTGGGATGAGACTGCTTAATATTCACTTGCGTTGTGATGCTTTCAGATTTAAGAAGCCTGCCTTTCACTCCTTATACCATAACTTATGTGTGGAATATGCAAATGTATACTCCAGATAATGCCTGTGTTTTCTTCTCCTGACTTTTGCCAAAGAAACAAGTGCACACTGCAGTCAGTGTGCATTCTTGGAGCACAGTTTTTATATTCATGCACCTGAAAATGAGCTCATCTGGTATTTAATCTGGTTTCATGTTATAAATCAGGAAACAATATATATGGGAAAAACATAAGGTCTGATTGTGCAATTGCTGGCCAGTTAGCAGGCATCCAGCGTCCACCTGGATGGGAGCATCACTGCAATATAGGAGCATCACTTAAATCTTTGACCCTAGGAATACACATAAATTATTTCAATGTCTATTGGACTTACAAAAAATAACCATATATGTAAGTGTGTGCAGTAATAGGAGACACAATCCCTAGTGCTTTACAGCAGAGGTTCTGAACCTCGATATTTGCATGCCAGAAACAGAATCACAGAATCACAGAATTATCAGAGTTGGAAGGGACCTCTAGAGATCATCTAGTCCAACTCTCGTGCTAAAGCAGGATTGCCTAGAGCACATTACTCAGGACTGCATCCAGGCGGGTCTTGAAAATCTCCAGGGAAGGGGACTCCACAACCTCCCTGGGCAGCCTGTGCCAGTGCTCTGTCACCCTCACCGTAAAGAAGTGTTTCCGTGTATTTGAACGGAACTTCCTGTGTTCTAACTTGTGCCCATTGCCCCTCGTCCTGTCACTGGGAACCATTGAAAAGAGCCTGGCTCCATCCTCCTTCAACCCACCCTTGAGATACTTGTACGCCATAATAAGGTCTCCCCTCAGCCTTCTCTTCTCCAGGCTAAAGAGTCCCAGCGCTCTCAGCCTTTCCTCATAAGGGAGGTGCTCCAAGCCCTTAATCATCTTAGTTGCCCTTCGCTGGACTCGCTCCAGCAGTTCCCTGTCCCTCTTGAACTGGGGAGCCCAAAACTGGACACAGTATTCCAGTTGTGGCCTCACCAGTGCAGAGTAGAAGGGGAGAATGACCTCCCTCGACCTACTGGCCACACTCTTCCCTATGCAGCCCAGGATTCCATTGGCCTTTTTGGCGACAAGGGCACATTGCTGGGCCATGGATAATTTACTGTCTACCACAACCCCCAGATCCTTCTCCTCCAAGCTATCTCCCAGCAGGTCAGCCCCTAACCTGTACTGGTGCCTAGCATTCTTCCTCCCCAGGTGCAGGACCTTGCACTTGGTTTTGTTGAACCTCATTAGGTTCTTCTCTGCCCAGCTCTCCAGCCTGTCCAGGTCACGCTGGATGGCAGCACAGCCCTCTGGGGTGTCAGCCACCCCACCCAGTTTGGTATCATCAGCAAACTTGCTGAGGATACACTCTGTCCCCTCATCCAGGTCATTAATGAATATATTAAACAAAATAGGACCAAGTATTGACCCCTGGGGGACACCACTGGTTACAGGCCTCCAACTAGACTCTGTGCCGCTGATCACAACCCTCTGAGTCCTGTCCCGCAGCCAACTCTCAATCCACCTCACTGTTACCTCATCTAGCCCATACTTCCTCAGCTTCCTAATGAGGATGTCATGGGAGACAGTGTCAAAAGCCTTGCTAAAGTCAAGGTAGATGACATCCACGACTTTCCCCTCATCCAGCCAACCAGTTATAACATCATAGAAAGCTATCAGATTGGTCAAGCACGATTTACCCTTGGTAAATCCATGTTGACCACTTCCAATAACTTCCTGTTCCTCAACGTGTTTGGAGATGACATCCAGAATGAGTCGCTCCAATACCTTCCCAGGGACAGAGGTGAGACTAACCGGTCTGTAGTTCCCTGGGTCCTCCTTATTGCCTTCTTATTTACCACTTCTTATTTACCAATATAAGAAGGCTGAAATATCCTCCCCTTTGGAGTCAGAGGCCTGCCCTTTCCAGAGCCAAATGCAGAAATACAGTGAACAGCATTTTCTTTCTTCCAGTAAAGAAAAGAGAAAAAACCCAAAACAACAAAAAAAAACTCAGTAGAAACATTTGGTGAGAGTTAAGCTCGTGCAATCAACAGACAAATCCTATCTGATTTTATCTGGAGGGTCAACATCAGATGTACACCTTTCTTTTGAAGCAACTGAAGTCTTTCAGACTTCATCAAACAATTTAAAAGAAAAATGGCCTTTGGAAAGTAGGGAACTCTTTTCAGAAAATGTGAATTGGAAAAGGGGAAAAAATAAGAGTATAGTGCCAACAAAGACAAATCATATTCAACAGAAATATCAAGCTATTAGATTTGCTTCTGCACTAGTTTTCCACTTAATAAGAAAATTGGTATTAGATGTCCCCTTTTACAGATGTGTGAACCCATCATCTACGGTCTCCAGTGAACCCTTTTTCTCCCAGAAAGTTGTGAAATGCATGTGTCATGGACCAGTGAGCCCTGGAGACTAGGCTAAATCTAGTCTGAAGAAGCGTTGTCAGCCTCATATAGCAGAGATCTATGCATCAGCAGCTTTAATATACTTATCTGCTCCTGTTACACTGAATTAATCACTAATATGAGTATACACAATTAGATTTAGACAAAACCGGTATTTTTCCTCCAAGTTTTTTGAAGACTCATATCTGTCCAAACTGAAACTCTCTCTTAAGTTAAGACAATTTGGGTAATTTTGTCTGGTGACACCCGCACCATAGTTTGTGGCCCCTTGGTAATCCATGGAGAAGAGCTAGAGATTCACACAGAGCACGGCTGTGTTCATATAGACCTTCTTCCTTGTATCCAGCTGTCTCTACAAAGGTCAATATCACATTTCTTTTTTTCCTACACTATATTACTTTTTTCATGTAGAAGTTAGAAATAAGGCTGCTACAGAATGTGGACTTGTATGAGAATTTTCTTATAAGAGGTCCTCTGAAAAAATGGGCTGTTGAAAGGAAAGTAAATGAAGAAATGGTGTCAGATGAGGAGCAGTGGTAGAAAAAAAGTCCTAATTTGAAGTGGCAGTGTGGACAACACAGTTAGAAATGAAAGTAGAAGTGTTGCAGACTGGTACTGTAGGGTGAGAATGTAAGGAAATGAAGTGATGTGAGATTTTTGGCAGGGGCAAAGTCATGAAGGGCTGTGAAGCTGAATTCCCAGAGCCAAATTTTCATGAATGGCTTTTAATTTCAGGTGTCTGAGCTGAAAAAAAAAAAACCAACCAAACAACCAAAAACCTAACTCGGAAGGAGCCTCAGTTATTCAGACAGCGTTGAGAATCAGCCCCTCTTTAAGTTTGGAGCTAGTTGTGTAATAACCGAGAAACCTCAAATCATCCTGTCCTCTAAGAACAACTGGATGAATACTGCCCCTTGAAGCAATTTCCCTATTTCTGAATTGACATTGAAAGATCTGGAAATTTTAGATCACTGAAAAATATTATCATTTAGGCCCTGGAATTTATTGTCTTCAAAACCTACTCTTTCACTGGAGAAATAAGGAGACTTTATAAGCCTTAAAGAGTCTGATATTTGCTTTCTAGTTCACATGTTTGACAGCGAGTCTTATCCTTAGATAAGGGTTAAAGTAGCTACCATCCCACATTCTCCAAACATAGCCAGATGGTTTGAAGACTAAGTAGTGAAAAAGCTCAATCTTCAATCAAACAAAGCAGTTTGCATCTTTATTGTGCCATTTGTTTAGTAGGCTGACATGGGATGCCTAACTTCCTTAAATATCAGTATTTAGGCAGCTGCTTAATTAAATTCTCAAGGCTGCATTTTGATGGGGGTAATTCATTTTAAACGAACAACAAAACATAAGCCCTTTCTTGCCCTCCTTTTCTCTTAGCAGATAATACTCCGTTATCAGTTGCTTCTGGCTGACCACAAATAACAGTAACAGCTTGAAATGAGTCACTGATCTCCACAAACACCCCCCATCCCCAGCAAATCTGTCTCAAAATCTGACAGAAATTAATGTAGGTGTTTTATAATAGCTTCAAAAGGCAAAATACATTTCTGGGTCCTTTGTATGACCCTTGTGTCAGAATCTGTTTAGGTGAATATCCTTATTTAGCAGTGGGAAAAGTTTTGCCGAGCAGATTTTATCTCTTTATTTTTTACATAATAAACCAATTATTTTATTATTAGTGTTTATAAAACACTATTTATTCTAAAAATTTAGAATAATATAAAACTAACAGTTTGGGTTTCTTTTACCTTATTGAAATTCATCTTACTTCCTTTGTATATCTAAATGGCCACTCTCTTATTTCAAGGGTGTCCCGATTAAAATTGTCAATTAGAAAAAAAGCCATGTACTGTGTGTATGGTTTACTGGCCACAGGTAATACAGCAGCAAGGAGAGGCTCTGGCCCAAACCTGAACTGTGGTTCAATTCAGAAAAAGACTTTTTATCAGGTAGAGATGTTCCTCTGATCCTCATTCAGATATCCCCTGTTTCCTTAAATGCTCGTTTCCATAAATGATCTAAAATAAGCACCAATATGTCTATTTTTGCCTCCCAGCCCGACAGTTCCGGAGATGCCATTCTATCCCGTTTCCAGTGGGGCAAAGAAATGATAAGGCAGAGGAAATTGATGTAAGCTATCAGCTTATTTATTATTCATTATATACATATGTACATCTGTTTAATATCCATGTTACACCAAATGTGAGAGGTACTGACAAGTCAAATATGGCTCTAGCATAAATAAGGTGGTTTAACAAACTTCAGGGGAGCTGTCATAAGAAATTAATATGTCTTCTTTTTTATCATTTGAGCTACTTAGAGGTGGGACTGACTTTCATTTAAATTTCATGTAGCTTAAAGCACATTGTCAAATAATGGTAATAATGATGATGAGGTTGATGAGATAGAATTGTTAATCATGACAGTGATTACAAACCTTTAAAGTTGATTTACATTTTCTAATAGAAGGTGCTGTACCCTGTAGAATATTCACCAAGATTATTCTTCATTTCCAATTGTGATACTTCCTGCGGTCACATCCTAGACAAAATGAGCTCTTACTGACTGCAGTGGCTTATCTGAGGAGCAACTAATCTTATCTGAATTTCACAAATACCTCAAATGGTAGCTTGTGACTTTGATTACTAAGAGAGTAGACCTAATCAGATTCCTTTCCTTAAAACAGTGGTTCATTCAGATCCTTCACTCCAAGAGATCAAAGCTGTTTCTTCTCTCTATCTGCAGGGAAGCTCATTAGGAGGAGGTTGTCAGGGTTATAATCACGCAACAGTTTTACTTCTGGGTTATAACGCTTTTCCTTTCTTATCAGTCTGTGAGGTCCAAAGTGAGAGGAACAAAGTAGGTATCACTGACATATGATACTTTTAATACTTTCAGAAATCACTACGGTTTACTATCTATTTTATTAATTTCTTCATTCTGAAAGCATTTTGCAACTGTATCTCAACTACACAACCAGTTAGGAGGAGGTTTTATCCATCTTCTACCATTTTAAAACCAATGACTATGTAAACAACTTACTTTCAAGTTAAAACTTCATCAGTTTGACTGCATCATATATTTCATGTACTAGCTGCTTGCACAAATTGATCTTAAGGACTATGTGTCGTTACTAATGTCCTCATCATCATTTCTGTGTATATTTTAAAATGGAAAAGGATATTAAAATATGTTCTTATTGTAGATTGCAAAGGCAGCCTGTACAGTGGTTAGATTGTATGTCTTGCAGCGAGAAACTATTCAGCTTTAATTCTGATATTGTCACTGAAATGTTTGGTAATTTTGAAAACATTGCATTTACTAGCAAATGCTAGACCCTGATCCCAGTGTCTTTTTCTGCCTCCTACAGCATTAAATGCTCAGCATGTTTGACTATGGAGTTTTGATTAGGAGACCAAATTTAATGATAATACATTAGTGATGATACCTGGAGACTATTAGTTAATTAATGATTGAACAGGATACTTGACAGGTAAAGTAGTATGAATGACTTCAAACCTGCAAATACATATTTCACTCTATTGTATTCAGAGCCCCAGTAAATGCAGATGCAGTACTCATCCAGGTGGTCAAAACATAAGATCAAGACTTAATACAGACCATGGTGGCATGAAATGCAAACATATTTTTCACACTCTTCTAATGAGCAATTATTGAAAAGTAACACTTTCTTATAACTAGGAATGACCTTTGGCTAAATTTTCCCTCTGAATTCAAACCATCAAAACTTAATAATGTGGTTTATATCTGTAAGAAGTACATTAAAAAAATAATATTAGGATCTCCCTACACTGAGTAACTGATTGCAAAATTATGGGACTGGAACACTCACTGAATGAACTACTCACAGAGCCTAAAGCTGAATAATCACATCTGTATGTGCAAGCCAAACAAATGGAGAGCAATGTCATCCCAACACACTTACACAGCTTCCAAGAACTGAGCCAGTGAGGCAGTGCCTACACCGCACTGTGCTATATATCTATAGCCTTCCCATGTATGGGTCTAAGTCTTCCAGTTCACTTAAAGCTAGCTCAGTAGCGATGGAGTTTAATGTAGTGTCTTGTACAGCAGTGTCACTACAGGTTCCTCCACGTTCAGGCACTGCCATTGTGTAGGCTTAACTCTTTCCTCCTTCATCCCTTTCATGAGCTGATCCATGCAGAACACTGTTACTGCCCCTCATGGCTGCCTCGGGGGTCCTCCTGCCATTTCATACTCTACTGCTGCCCCTTCAAATTCCTCCTCCCGGAGCTCTGCTCTTGCCTACCAGCAGCAGCTCTTTCTCACCACCGCTTCAGCTGCCCGACAGAGAGCAAGTTAGTGGGCTGTAGAACTCCGTTCCGCATCACGGTTAACTTTTAAGGGTGACATGTCTCACGGTCAACATGTGTTTTCATCTTATGATCTGTTTTCTCCACAGTCAACTCTCTGGCATCTACTCCCAAAGATATCTTCCAGAGTAATGCAATTGAAATCATGCTTCAGCTTCGAGGAAAAAAAACCCAACCCCAAACAAAAAGCTCCCCATAGAACATGTAGGGAACCAGAGGCTCAGTAAATATAGCTTAGTAAATTGATATTCAACTCTAAAATAAGGTATTAGGATGGACAACATATATGCCTGAGTAATTCTGAGCACCCACAGCTTTGACAGGTTCCAGCTGGTTTTACACAGCGTTCGGCTTCTCTGATATTCAGGTCACTGCTAACTACCTACTAACTTCAGCCTCTGAAATCGTTGAGAAGAGCAAAGATCTCAGGCTGGAGAAGAGGCAAAGGCTTGTTCTTTAAAAACAAAATTTTCTTTTGGTGATGCACCTTTCAATGTGCCTTTCAAGTGTATATTGTCCCTAAATTTCCCTTTACTTCGTCCTTTTTTTTCATTTTAAAATATTCTAGGGACAGGGGGGTTCCCTGAATGGAGTGAAGAATAGTGGGGAGGGCTCTTCTTCACCTAGCTGTGCTGAAGAGGAACCGAACAGGTTGTGTTTTCTGCATGCATTTGCTACATCTAATTTACTTGGTCCACTCAGAGGATCAGAATGATGAAAGAAAATGATCTTGATGCCCTTTCCAAAAGCACACTTTCCCAGAGCATAGAGAAGGCATTTGAAAACACAGGAAAAGGTAGCTTTACACATTTACATACAATTAAATCGAAGAGGGGTATTTCCTGAAAATTTACCTCAGTTTAAGATGTGCATTCTACGATCAAAAACCACCTTGACATACAAATGACATAAGGAATGAATAGTGCTGTTTTAGCAAATTCCAGAAGGTGAAGTTTCTTGTGCTGGTCAGTGAGATTTTCTGAGCTAAATTTCTCAAAAGTGCCAAGCACTGAACACGTGTCCATATTCCTGTACAAAGCAATAGAGAATATTTGGCCAACTGGACTGTGTGATTGGCAGAACATTCAGACGTTTCATTTTGGAAAAGAAATGTCACTTCATGGAATGGAACTTCCAGCAGACTATTCCACTGCCGCTGCTGAAGAGGAAAGATTCTCTAATTTTTCCTTTATTTAAAAGTAGAATACAATATTATTAAAACATGGAGATGTGAATATAGGCTTCTTATTTCTAAAATATTATCTTGTTGTCAGACTATAGGAAAAAGCCTAGTTGAATATCTTCTGTGGGTCTGTAGAGTTCTCCAGGTTGTTCCAACGCCATCATTATGGTACTTACCACAATTAATTTTATACCAACAGTTGCTGGTTAATACTCTAAATATTCTTATTGTTTTACTACTGGTAGATTGAAAAGCGCTTTTACAAAAGCTGCTAAGGAAAATTGCCTTCATTTTATACGAAGCGACTTTGAAGCACTGAGTTTAATCCACTTAGATGGCCAACAACATGAGTCTGAATGAAACTATGAGGTAAAGCAAAAATAGGCTTTTCTACTTGTGTCAATAACATGAAGCATAGTAATGTTTGAAAACAAACACTGTTATTTGGTCAAGAAGTGAAAAGGAAGCAGCAATAGGTACCTTTTCCCTCCAATTTTGTACTGGGTGTTGCAAAAAATAATAGGAACAGAGGAAGAAAGACATGCAGGAACTAACTTTCTGTTTCAAAAGAGAGGAACCAGGAATGAATAAGTTGTCCAGAACCAGTGGTCCTTTATGGTCCTTTCTCATCTGCGTGAGATCGCTGTCAGGTCACTTAGAGAATTTGCCTTGCTTGGTGAATACCCTTAGTAAGCTGTTTGACTAAAGGAATGAGATACTGGAACAGACAGCAAAATGGGGGAAAGCTTCTCCAAGCAGACCAACAGGCCTGAAATGTTTTGTGTAATCACGAGACTAGCTCCAGTTCTAACCAAAATCCTGCCATTTTCCAGGAAATTTTTAGAGCTGACAAGATCATTTTTACTAAGTGACAACCTGGGACATTTTAATTGAAAGTCTACAATATTTTACATTTTGCAGGTTAAAGCAAATCAGAACAACAAGCAAAAAATGTTTACATCCTGAGAAACGATTTAGCTACGCTACTTCTAGTCTCCCTTTGGCAGAGCACCAGAAGAAGAGGAGAGAAAAATTGGAGGTGTGTGCTTCTCTTCTGGAAAGATTGCGATCCAGCTAGTGAGACATCCACCTTGGATGACAGCTGGATACTGTTTTCTCTCTAACAATTCTGTCCTGAGTGAGAATTTCTTGAGCTACAGTCAGGGAGGAATGTATGAGCTGTTTTAGGGGCAGCTCTTGGACATGCACCAGCATAGCTCCTACTGAAGTCATCCAGGATGGGAGCACAACTGAAAAACTTGCAAGAAACCTCTTTTTAGCTTATGTCTGGAGCAAGGAGGGAGTGCTTTTGGACTTAAGTAGACATACATGTTTCTTTAGTTGGTGAATAAATCAGTTAAAAATAAAGCAGTATGTAACATCACAGGGTTTTACTCATCAAAATCCTGATCATTTTAAATATGAGCCCAGGCTGATCATTTTTAGCTGAACTTTTAATTTCCCTGAAGTCTTCCAAATTTTTAAATGAACTTGGACAAATGAGCGATGATTAACCTATGCATCTAGTCCCAAACCTATCCTCAGATTAAGCTCACCCTTTTCTTCACAGGATGTAATGGCAAATGCTGTAAGCTCCATTTTCTTCTAACAGCATAGACATTCAGTAAGATAAGATAAGATGTTCCTCCCATTTCCTCATTCAAATTTCTCATAATTAGCTTTCTGGAATGAGCAAACACAGACCTTAAGGGGACTTTTATGCAGACCTACAGCTTCTTTGGTCTGTTTTAGGTTCTTTACCACTGACCCATCAAAAAACCCTGTGGCTTTATTGGATGCATACCAGCCGTACGTGTCCTTCAGGCAACAGCTTCTAGAATGGAAAAAAATATTTTTGTGTTTCTCTACAGCTCTCCGTTCCAGACCTTTTTGCCCTCAGCACTGCCTTCAGAAGTGGTCTGGTCTCTTCTGCTGACACGGCTTCATTCCCTTCAGATTTTCTCTCTTGTGCATGTGCAGGAGCTTGTGTTTATGAACTCAGTGAGGTGTTCCAAGGAAGCGTGACTTGACACATTAACACGTCTTACTGTACATTCGAAGTCATAGCACAACGCACTGTCAGTGGCAAAGGAGAACGGTTCATCACTCAGCATGACACAATATGTTCTTCACTTATGTGAAGTGGGAAACACTTCATTCTTCGCAAACAGACTAGCTGTGTATGGAAATTTCCTTCCTCACCTCCGAAATGATGAAGCTTTTGGAATTGTGATAAATATATGGAAAGAAGGGAAAGTCTCCATGTCTTTGTCTCCATGTTATTTCAGCCATATCTCATGTTTTATTTCTTTTTATTGCACTGAGATACTTGATTCATTTACCTCCCAATGATACAGCTGGTATGAATATTGTTTATAACTTGTTTTCAACATTAAAAGTCTGAAAATATCCCATTAGAGATATCATATGACTAAAAGCTGAATTAAAGGATGACAGGAATCTGGCAGTAACAGAATATATACCATTGTTTTAATTTTAAAGTGTATAGAATTACCTTATTGTTCCAAATATTCACTCGCTTTAACTAGCACTTATATTGTTTTAAGCAGCATAACAAATATGTAACATTCCACATGCATTCATATTAGAACCTCCTGAGAAATTGTGACCCATATTTTTACATACATATCCTGAATTTTCTTTTCCAAGTTAAAACTGAACTCTGTTCAATTAAAAAAAAAAAAAAACCACAACAATTTGAAGTACAATATACTTCAACCTTTTTCAAAAATTATTTTTAACTGGAATTTTATAAAGCAGATTACTTATTGAAGGATTGTTGTATAATAATCCTTAAGTTTTATCAAGATCAGAAAGATCAAGTCAAAGAAAATAAATATTATTTTTCAAAGGGGAAACAGGTGCAAAGAAAAGTGATTTGCCAACATCCCTTTGCAAACTAGAAGCAGAGCTAGAAATAGAATCCAGTGTTTTTTAGCTTGTGGTCCAGTATTCTATTTATTAAACAATACTGCTCATAATAAAAAAAAAAAAATTAACTCCCTGAAGATCTTTCACTTACCTCTTTTTTTTTCAGTTGATTTCAATGATCTATATGCACACCCTTTAGTGCTAGTGGCAGATAGTAAAACACTGAGCAATCTTATAAGATGGAAGTTGGAGGGCAAAGAAATTCCATTTCTATGATTTGTGGATGGAGAACACATTCTGTTTCACAACAAAGAGCACAGACATAGGCACAACATCTGCTCCTTTCCTGGAAGAGTAATAGATGTGTTCAGGACTCTGCCAGTGGTGGATAGATGAGACTGAGACATACTGGGTGGAAGAAAAATGAGAGTCAGGACAGACCGTTGCACACTGTCATCATTTTAGGCTTGAAAAAATTCCCTAGATGGGATAAGAACTTTAATACAATGTGTTGAGATGAAAGCAACAGAGCTGGTCAAAGGGCTGGAAGGAATGTCCTATGAGGAGCGGCTAAGGACTTTGGGCTTGTCTAGTTTGGAGAAAAGGAGGCTGAGGGGTGATCTCATTGCTCTCTCCAACTTCCTGAGGAGGGAAATGGAGAGGGAGGTGCTGATCTCTTCTCCCTGGTATCCAGTGATAGGACACATGGGAATGGTTCAAAGTTGCACCAGGGGAGGTTTAGACTGGACATTAAGAAGCATTTCTTTACCGAAAAGGTGGTCAAACACTGGAACAGGCTTCCTAGAGAAGTGATGGATGCCCCAAGCCTGTCACTGTTTAAAAGGCATTTGGTCAATGCCCTTAATAACATGCTTTAATTTTTGGTCAGCCCTGAAGTGGTCAGGTAGTTGGACTAGATGATTGTTGTAGGTCCCTTCCAACTGAAATTTCTCTTCTAGTCTTTTCTAGTCTAGTCTAGCCTAGTCTAGCCTAATTACCATTTCTTCTGTGAAAAATGTTTCAGTGGGAGAGCATGGAAAAGAAAGGTGTCCTTGGTAAGAAGTTGTGCTGCTGTTAAGACACATTTGATTGGGCATAGCCATAGCATAGCCATGTCACACTTCATGTCTACAGTAGTTCACGTTTCTCTCAGGTAGGGTTTTCTGGTCACAGCTCATGTTGTTGGCCTTTCCCTATGAATCCCCCTGGCAAAGGAGGCAAAGGTACACGGGGAGCTCTGGAGATAGAAAAGAGGCGTGTGATTAAGATGGGGACAACATTGGGCTGGGAGACAAAATACCTTCTGTCTGCAGATGTATATGTACTCTGAGACCACTGTGAAAAAAAAAAAAAAAAGCTGTTCTGTTACACCAAAGGGAGGTGGTTTTGTTACTGTGATATGTCTGAAAGACTTAAGCCCATAGTGCCTAAGCATAGCTCATCCCCATTCTTACTGTTCTGGTCATAGAAAATTAGTCTCTATTCACTAGAACTGGACTGACATCTTGCAAGGGATCATTTTTTCTGTCATATACATGTGTAGGAGCAAGCTTCAACTAAAGAACGAGCTCTGGTGGTAACATCTTTGGTTTTGCTTGGTTTCTTTAGGCTAAGAGTTTGTGACATGATAGTATGGTACCCTTACTACATATTCAGAGTTTTAGGGTAATACTTCAGAGTTAGTGAGCAATCTCCAGAAATCTATCTCAAAATCAAAAGACTACGTGTGATCTATGCTGATTTTGCAGCAGTTTCCTCATTCAACCACTCCTGAGAAGACATTTTAACAGATAGACAAGGTACCTTATCAACATTCTTCATGGATCTTTCCGTAAAGACTCTCTCTTAATCCACGAAATGATCTCAGAGACAGAGCTGGAGCTTGTATGCTGTCTGTATGTGTGAAAGGTGGGAGAAGTATTTGAGCAAAGATTTTGAGGCCAAGTATCTGAACTCGCTACCTGCTTTTAACTACCACAGCTGGAGAGGACAAAATCATGTACTCTTTTCTCACTTCTTTCATGGGGCCGTCATCTATTGTTGTTGAAAACACATAAAGAATTTTGTATTATGATGTAATTTATGTAACTTGTCCAAAACAATATTAGATTTATTCCATTTGCTATATGAAAGATATCGTTAGAATGCAGCCCATTTGGCAAAACTTGTCTCATAGTTCCAGGCAAGGATTCAATCACCTGTTGCTAAGATACTTAAAAAATATTGTCTGTTTTTAAATGTTCCTTTTTAATTGAATAAACTGTTAGTTTGAAATATTGCTGCTGAGGTTAAAAAGGTTTAGAAAATCATATAACTTTTTTTTTTTTTTACTGGAAAGCAAGTTTTAGAATGGCTTAAATGCAACAGCTGCAGCTTTTATTTATTCTCTTCTTTAGTTAGACATTAAAATTTGTATTAAAATAATGACTGCTTGAATATTTGGGAACTGAGTTATTAGAACATTGTCACAGACCAACTGAAAATTTTGATTACCAATGCATTTCATCTGCACTATCCACATCAGCTCTATGACAATAATTTCCAGGAAATAAAACTGCTCTTAAGGGTTCTGAAACTGCAGAGGAATGTTGCACTGACACTTGTACATGTTACCTCCATGTAATGGAGCTGAAAGCATAGAGGCGTATAATTCCTGTCACTGTACATTTAGAATTAGGTAGCATAGTAATCAAAGACATTCATATTTATTTATTTTTTTTATTATTCTAACTACCATCTCCCTCTTTTGTCAGAGGGATGCTCACAAAACTGGAACTACACTGACCTATTATTTGATCGCTAAAGTATGAATCTGTTGTATGTGAAATTCAGACAACACAGAACAGTAGAGTTCACCTACTGACCAGATTAATTTTTATCTCATTGCAGTAGAATTTACAGGCAAAAGGAGTGTTCTGCTTGCCTAATAAAATTGCACTTAGTATATTAACACTTCTCAGCCCTGACACTCACAGGTAAATACTGAACAGGATTTTGGAGTCTGAAAAGAATTAAAGATCTGTCCTTTGAATTTATCTTTTGTAGTCTGTAAAGAGGAAAGAGTGTTTTATACCACCACTCTGACGGCTCAGCTGGAGAACTGAGTGATACCCAACAATTTAAATATCTAACTCTTATATTTTACTGAAGAATTTTGCCACAGAACAGTTTTGATGCCAGCAGGAGATGATAAATCAACGCTTTTGGATAGGGAAAGAGAGCAAATTATCTTCCTGATACTTGACAGGCCTGAGACAAAAAAAAAAAATTGCATAGATCCAGACTAGTTGTTGCTACTGAGATTTGATTTACCCCTCCAGAGAGAAAAGATCTGGTGTAAAACTTGGATCTGAATCTATGCTAAGCTATCTCTCAAAGTTAATGTTTTAAAAACATAATTTCAAACAAAAAAGAGTAGATACAATGCTTTTGATTTCTTTTTCCTTCTTTTATCTGGTATTTAAAGTAAGACTGGTAAAGAAAAGGAACAAATCAAACATTCTACATGCTGATTTTTAATTATTTTTTTTTTTTCGCAGAAGGTTTCCTCTTTGGCTTTTTATTAGCCCCATGAATAATGGGCTTATTTAGCCTGGAAGATAGTGCTGGTAGGTCATGAAGTCCATCTCCTCGCATCACAGCAAGACTGATGGCTTTACTCCTGAGCCATTCCTTAATAGATGGGTGGCCCAGCCTTGAATACTCAAGTGATGGTGATTCCATGACCCCTGTTGGCAACATGCACCACTTCCCTTTGAGTTTATCTAGTTTTTCCTAATATTTAACCTAGGTTTTCTCAACTGGATTTCAATTCCGTCACACTGTGTTCTCTCTTTGAGGATGAATGTGAGCAATTGATCATCTGGTTTTATCAAACATCTCTGCACAAAGTACTTCATTATGAACTTCGGAATTCAGGTCAGGGTGGCTGAAAAGTTTACTAAGTTTTGCAAAGCTTATAGACATTGACAGTGTATACAACTGTAGACATGTTTAGTTTTACTATCAAAATTTTAAGAGATATTTCATTCACTGAAAATCTACAGTTTACAAATTACTGAATTATCAAAAGGATGGTTTAAGAATTTGTTTGTTACAGGTGCTAAATTCTGAAACTTCACAAACACATGAAAAATGGGTAGTGCAGAAAATTTTAGCAAAACAACAGAAAGACTTTCATAGTAAAAGACAAATAAATATAGGTGCTTAAAAATCTGAGCAGCCTCTTCTGAAAACCTCATCTGAACAAAATGATCTACACAGCAAGTCTTCTCCCTAACAATTATCTGAGGTGTCCAAAGAAAAAGGTTATTGTGACTAAATCTTAATGTCTTTATCTGAGCTGCTTTCCTACACTTCTTTTACAACGAATGAAGAACATAGTCTCTCTCCACTGTGATTCATGGCATCTTAATGTAGCTTTCTAATACAGATCACATAAATCATTGCTTATTTTCCTTCCTTTGCTGTTAAGCACTCTGGAGCAATTGTCTTATCTGTGGTCAGCTGCAGCTGTAGGCAACTTGAGTTAGATGACACGAACATCATCTTGCTGTCACTTTAACTAGCAAGTACCTGCAAATGCTCTTTTTTTGGTTGTTTTTATGTTAAGGTATGACTAATACACAGTCTGATTAACCTAATTTCATCTCATCGTTGTACAGAAACATGTTTCAGATTTTTGCTGGAAATTGTGATAAAACCTAGTACTTCCACTCAGTGAGAAGTTTACTGCATTTCAAATTGAAATCTCTCTTTTTCTGTCCTTAAATGAAGACTGTAAATTTACTCTTATCAGCTAAGGAGATGAGGCCACTCGAACAGCCAGGAAGTTATTTCCAAGCACTGTCCCTAATCCATGAAGCAGTTAAGTTTCTCTTGATTCCTGGGGAAGAGGAGGCTTTAAACATATTAGTTAAGTTTATTCGGAGGGGTTGGCTCTGTCAAATTTGTGGAATGGAGGCTGTACAGACTGTAGATGGATATAAATGTGTTCTCCACCTGCACACATGCACAGCAGCATTGTCCAACTCTGATGTATTTCAAATTGATTGAAACTATAAATAGTGCTGCTGGCAAAACTGCAAACAGTAACTTCTGGACTAAACTTCAGCCTTTGCACAGTAAAGTCAGTCAGATCAGTGAATAGTACAGTTTGTTGGGTTTAAGGTATGTCGTTGAGTCCTCTACTTCTCATAACACTGTCAGACTTACTTCTGTTTAATCTCATGCAGTAACAAGCTAACAGAGTTTAAATAAAAAATTCCCAGTATTAAAAACAAAAGTGATTATTCTGCAATCCCCAAAGACCCGGCTATTGCCAACAGTTAACCATTGATGTGTGAGAGTGACCTGGAGGTCAAAAGAGATGCCTTTTGCTAACAAGCTTGGTTTGTGTGTGGGTCAGAGCCCTGACTCAACACTTTCTACCTCTGGCAGATGAGGGGATGTGACACTGGCAAAGCTTTAAGTTTAAAAAGAAGGAGAAAGGAAGACAAGAACAATTTTTGCTGTGCAGCTTTTGTCACATGCCTAAAATCAGATCTGTAGGACTTGTCTGCCTTGTGGTTATAAGAAAATCATAGAAACTAGTCCTCATAGGTCCCTGAGTTTTACAGCTACAGCTTAAATTTTCATCCCAAATATGATTTTTCAATTAGAAAAACATGACTAAGGCTCATGTTTTCCAACCAGCTGTCCCAAAATTTCTAATCTTACATCAGCCACTGCCCTGCTGTGTGACTGCAGGCAATTTCTCAACTCATTTATTTTCATTTATGATTATTTGTATTGCTGTATATCTAGGAGCCAGAGCCCGTTGTGCCAGGTGCTGTAAAAGAGAACAGAGGACAATTCCTGCTGGAGAAAGCTGAGAGTCTACAGCTAGGAAACTGGGATGGATGCAGACTGATAGCTGTGGACAATAAGAAATGAGTGACAACGTATCTCTGAGTGTGATAAGCAATGGCCTTAACATGCCAGCAGCGTGTCAGTGTTTTCTGTGTCCATCATACTAGAAAAGCGTTTTAAAAAGGGGACAAAACCCCCTAGTAATTTAATGCCTACACGGATCTCCTTTAAAAGGTGAGAGGCAGGACACAAAAGAACAAAGGTGCTTAGGAAGCCCACAGGAGGAGGACACATGCAGACCAGCTGGGAACAGCCTTGCTGGTGAAGGTCCATCCATGGCTGTCCTGTGATATGAAGGAGAAGGAGGAGGAGGGCTGCAACAAGACAGCAATGTGGATAGGGTGATGGCCTGTAGGAATGAGCCCTTTGGCAGGACTGCGTTTGTGAAGGCCATGGAAGAAGAAGGGCAGAGGGGTATTCAACTCACAAGGACATAGTGAGAGCTTCCTCACAGGGGCTGGTGGGAAAGGTCGCATTTTAGAAACATTATGGTGAAAGAAGACATTTGAGATAGAGCCTGGATGTGAATACCCACAGAGATATGGCTCAGGGATTGCACGTAAATTGTGAATCTAGATGACAGGAACGATGGCAGTGTGGTGACACTCCTATTTTTTAACTTGTCAGTATTGTAATCTCTTCAGGGACAGCTCTGCTTTTTCTATAACATTTAGCAGGATGTGTCCCCTCCTGCATCGTGGCAAATAGCTAATAGAAAATACAGTATGTAAATAGGTCCCTCAGCTCTGTTTAAATTCATTTTATGGATCTAGGTGTTGAAAGGCTCAATTTGAAGACTTAATTAAGAAAATAACAAACAAGGAAAAGGACCAAATAAATCCATGACACCTGCATATACTAAGAATTCATTTTCCTTGGCAAAATGCAAAAAACCACTCATCTTCACATTTAAAGTAATGCAACTGTTAAGCTGACCCTCAGACTTCACGTGATTAAATTTTATCACTGCCACGTCCAAACTCCTCCAGGATTTAATTCAAAATGTGAATCTTTCTTAAATCACAGCACTTAAACTTCTAATCTTGTTTGTTTGTTTTGATTAAACAAAGATGTTCTGCTTTTTTTGTAGAAGTGATGTCACCTAATTGACTACATGTTGGTTTAGCCTCTAAAGCCATAAAATGTGATTCTATTCTTCGTAGCTTTTAAGCTTGATTAAAGCAAGCTCCTCAAGTTGTTCTCTAATAGCAGGCTCCCCAGAAATGGAGAGAGATTCTCAAGTGGTTTAATGTTTAGAAAATGAAGAAACATCTCCACCCCCTCGTATAACCACAGGAAACAAAGTATTAAAGTTGGGGAGGGGGAAGGAAGAAGGAAAGAGAGAAGTTCGTTCTCTGTCTTTCCCCCAAAATGTGAACCACAAAGGATTGTTTTCCTTTCATGTGAAGAGAATTTCAGCGTTTCATTTCCTTAGTTTTCTATATGGTACGAGCAAAACTCTTAAATCACTAGTTAGCGGTTTCGATCTAAATCTCATCATCTAATTATTTTTACAACGCATTCTTGGAAGGGTAGGAATGGCTCTGCCAGGAGATGTTTCACAATAATTAGAAGCCCCAATGGGTCTCTTAAGAATGTTTAAAGGGTTCCATATGCAGGCTGCTACGGGGAACCATGCTGTACACAGCTCTTCGTTTGAAGCAATAAGTCTTGACAGTCCTTGTTGTATTTTATTATAGCAAACAAAATCCATGCCAACCAATCATGTTCCTGGATGTCTTGCCATTCTTTACTGGGAAAAATAACAGCGGAGATCGGTTAGCTACAAAGACACAGTCATATTCGTGCAAATATGGGCTGCTTGAAAGGCGTTTCTCTCAAAGACAGTTCTTTGTGGCAGAGAGACAGCATTAAAAGGTGATTTTTGGCAAATAAATGTGCCTTAAAACCAGTGCATAAAGCTTTTCACTTTCCTATTCGTGCAATGAACATGCAGAATCAGCTTTTGAAGTTAAAATGTATACACTCAAATATGACTTGCTAACACATGTAAATGGCCAATTCGAGAAGCTTAGCCCTCCTCCTATTGTGTGTGTTAGCCAATGAATAAACGCTGTACACTTTTTTAGCTGAATATATCTTGCTTGCACAGCCTTTCTGTGTATAGTAGGAGATGCCTGAAGAAAGTGGCCCAGACAAGGAGAGCTATACCATATACCTCATGAATTTCTTTGTACATGACGCATACATGTTAAGCAATAGTTACTAGACTGACAAAGGAGACAGAAAGCTAGAGGTCTTCCACAGCGAAGGACTGATAAGACAGTGTTCATAACGAATGCACTAGCAAAAATAGGTAACGGAAGCAGAGAAGGAAAGAGAAAACTCTCCATTTGAACAATCATTATTACTACGAAGGCCTGGCAAAAGAACACAACTTTCCAAGAGCATCCTCTTCCTTCTGAGTCTCACATATTGCTCTGACTTCTCAACTAACTGTTGGTGAAACTTAGCTGAAGCTAAGTCTTGGTCCCTGAGGGTAACAGAGCATTTTTCTGGATAACTAGCGATGTATGTTTTCAGAAATGTGATTTGCCTGCATATGTGAAATATTTGTGGCCATATTAGGCATGCTTAAATATATGCACGCAATTGCACATGCCTACACTTTCAAATTTAGTCCATAACATCTTGGTGTTAGGATACAGACACGTCTCCCGTGTCAAATGTAAAGTCATTGGCTTCATCTCTGCTTTTATTTTAAATGAATGCTTTGGAAAGGACTCAGTTTGAGACATCATAGTATAGTACAGATATCTGTACATAATTTTATACTAAGCACTTTATGTAGGGTTGCCCAGTATTTAAATATCACAAGGAGTAAATTACTTCACTGACATACTTCATTAAGGAGGTTAATCTTAAATATATACATATCTTCAAGATATTTATGTTTCTTTTGAGAATGTGTTTTGCAGTTTTATAGCCATTATTTTAAACTTAATTAAGTTGTTCTGAAAATTTCAGACAAAACTTAGAATTTGTATGAGTTCGTTGATTCACTGTTTCTCCTACAGTTTTTAAATGAGTGACCTGGATATCTGATCTCTTTGTGATGTAGGAAGAATATCTTTACCGACTATTCAGTAAGAGTTGTCACTGCCATTCCCCCACCCCACATAGGACAGATAAATATAAATCTGAAAGAGACCATATGGATCTTTGTGTTCACTCCTGTACAAGTACAAAACATCATGCAGCAGGTATAACAGCTCTAATTTCTCCATGTACACTTTTCATAGACGCAACCTCAGTGTTACCTGAAAAATCTTTTTCTCCTACTTTTGTGTCTTGCGTTTCTGTTTTTTCATAGTTCAAGGAGAGAAATAAGCTTCCTCAGAAGGAAAAAAATACAAATTCTCATGAGTTGAAACTCCCCCTGGAAAAGCCCATCTCACGTCAGTGCCTGTAGGAGAAATCTAGACCAAATAGACCTCAGAAGTAGATAGCTCATGAATGTCTCTATGACGAGGCTTGAAGAGTTTAATTCTAAGTTTATGAATCTCTAAAGAGCATCGATGCCATCCCACCTGCCCTTCCTACTGCACATTGCAAGCTGAAAAACTATTTCCTAACTAAAACTACTGTAGACAGCAAATTATCCATTAGCAAGCAATGTGCCCTTGTTGCCAAAAAGGCCAATGGAATCCTGGGCTGCATAGGGAAGAGTGTGGCCAGTAGGTCGAGGGAGGTCATTCTCCCCCTCTACTCTGCACTGGTGAGGCCACAACTGGAATACTGTGTCCAGTTTTGGGCTCCCCAGTTCAAGAGGGACAGGGAACTGCTGGAGCGAGTCCAGCGAAGAGCAACTAAGATGATTAAGGGCTTGGAGCATCTGCCTTATGAGGAAAGGCTGAGAGAGCTGGGACTCTGTAGCCTGGAGAAGAGAAGGCTGAGGGGAGACCTTATTATGGCATACAAGTATCTAAAGGGTGGGTTGAAGGAGGATGGAGCCAGGCTCTTTTCAATGGTTCCCAGTGACAGGACGAGGGGCAATGGGCACAAGTTGGAACACAGGAAGTTCCATTCAAATACACGGAAAGACTTCTTTACGGTGAGGGTGACAGAGCACTGGCACAGGCTGCCCAGGGAGGTGGTGGAGTCCCCTTCTCTGGAGATTTTCAAGACCCGCCTGGATGCAGTCCTGAGTAATGTGCTCTGGGCAATCCTGCTTTGGCAGGGGAGTTGGACTAGATGATCTCTAGAGGTCCCTTCCAACTCTGAAACTCCATGATTCCGCGATTCCGTGAAAAAACACGAAGGTACCAGGTGCAAAAGACAGTACTAATCATCTCCAAAAGATCAAGGAAACCAAAGGCTCTTGTCAAGAGTAATAGCATGAAATTTTAGAGAATGTGCCCAAGTGATACTGAATAACGAACCACATTCCATGCCACAGAAGACTGCAAGCAGTCCTCACTGTCCCTGGCCAGCATGACTTGGGAGAAGGTTCCTTTCTCACTTCAAAACAGGCAACTGCAAGGCTGAGCTGCACTAGTCAGACACATGACAGATTTTGCAGTACCTCTGGATACACTAGCACATTCTTTCCAGTGTTGCAGATCCATTTTAAGTCTATCTCCAAAGAGCTGGTGGAAGGAAAACATTATTCCACTTCCTAATGCTGTCAAGTCATGACTCCATGACTCAAGGAGTGGAAAAAAAAAAAAAATTCTTCCTAACCTCAGCAGGGATCAGAAGAAACTTTAAAGCATTGGTTTAACACAAAACAAATACAGTGGAAAACCAAGCTTCAGCAAGTGGTGACCAAATTTCTTTTATGATGTTCTTTAGGGATATATAAAAAAAAAAAAAAGTAGGAGTACCTTTTTCTTTTTTTATTTGTATAAAAGGATCCTTACTGCATCATTTTTTATTTCTAATTATAGCATCACACTAGTCAGTTATGCAACCTTTTCTTTACCTGAGGTTTCACGTTTCATCTTGAAAGAATTTAGGTTCCTTACCCCTATCTACATTCTTTACAAGACTATCCTTGAAAATCACAATGTTGGTGTTTAGAGATCTTAAAATTTCTACTCAAAGTTCTTTCATAAACATTTTACTCTCATTGGTTCCGATACTAATATCAGCTTTTAAATGAAATAACAATTCTTTGTCTTTCATATTTATGATCCAGATGTCTTTATTACAAACAGTTATACACCCTAGTTGTTTTATGAGTCAAAAAACTAAGATTTTTTTAATCTTTTCATAAAGGAAATACTTCATTATATTAAGCACCTGGCAACCCTTACCTGTCTTTATTACCATTTAAATTATCTTTACATGAGTAATGAGAATCATATTCTTTAACTGTGACCTTACCATTCTGTAGTGATAGTAATTCTTCCCATGTCTGTAATTCTTCCTTATTAATCCCCCTTCTTACCTGGAAAGCAATTTCAGGTAAAGCTTTTTATTATTTTCAAATCCTTAATCTCCTCAGTATAGTGATCTTTGTTGAATTGATCCCTTAGTTTCTTCGTTTGTCTCTTAAAAATCAAAAACCTTACTTCGACTCTGTTCTGTGGTTCTAAAATCAGTTTAGTCAGCTCATGATTGCTTAATCCAAGAATAGTTTCTATATCCACCCCTTCTATGACAACTTTGCTCCTTTTCTTTTACTCTCATCTTTTCTCTTAGGTTCCTTGGCCAGGTCAGCCCAGGTCAGCCCAGGCCCAAAGGGTTTCAGCTGGGGCTGGTTCAATTACTCAAGAAATTGTATCACCTGACTTTTATTATTAGTGCATGAAGTAATTTTTTTCCTTCCCAAACCAAAAGGCTCTTTCTCCCCCCTCCCTTACCATTCCATATTGTTCACTTAATTATTTTCAATTTCTTTCTACATTTATACCCAGCCTATTCCAGGTGCTCCTTACAGTGTCTCCACTTTGAGAAAGTCTAATTCATAAAAGCCTCCTTGAAGCCAAACATCCTAGAATTCCCTGATAACTCTCATCTTCTAGCTATTTGTTGACCTTTGTTATTTTGCCATGCATTCACTCTTCTTGTCTAATGACTTGGAGAGTCTTGCTCTTTTTCACTGTCTTCCATAAGACATAGTTATTTGTGATTTATATCATCTAAAGACTAGTCAAGGCACTTACTCCGGAATAAAAAACTAGCTCCCAATTCCCATCCAGATCCTCTTAAAACTCAGAACTATATCAAATACTTGAAGAATTTTTTATTCTTTCTCAATCCTCACCCTAGCAAACCTGTCAGGTAATATATCCCAGCTACGTAGAACAGTTTTCTACTAGCAGTGATCCTACCTCTAGTCATGACTTTATCATTCTTCCATGTCTCAGGCAAGACGTTACAAGAAACTAAGTTTCATTGGGAATCCCCTCCATAATCTTCCACAGCTCCCTACATTCAATCAGCTTCATGATCAATGGGCTGTGTGCAAACTGTAACTTTGAAGGAGAAACATGAAGTGATGAACTATAATTTCTTAAAGTGTACCTCTCTGGAAATAAATAAATAAAAAACAAAACCAAAAAACAAAGAACTCTTGAACTTTAGTAAAGTAGAATAATTTAGGTTGGAAAGAATCTTGGGAGTCTGAACTACTGCTTAAGGAGGGCTAAAATCCAAATTAGGTCAGGTTGCTTTAAGTGTAAGGCCTTGTCTTCTCAAGTTTTGAGTATCTCCAAGGATGGAGATTCCACAGCAACTTTATGAAATCTTTTCCTATGTTTATTTTCCATGGTTATGATTTTTTTTTATTTTATATCAAGCCAGAATCTCCATTTTTGCAATGTAGCATTCATTGCCTTTTTCCTTTCAATGTGCACCTGTCAAAAGTCTCTAGATCCATCTCCTCTACATATGCCTGATATTTGGAAAGAACAATTACATTCCTCTTTAGCCTTCTTTTCTCCAGGTTAAGCAAACCTAGCTCCCTCAGCCTTTCTTCATGTGTCACATGCTGACATGCTGTGGACCCCTACAGGAGAACCTGGAGGTTCTCCACTGAGCTTTCTCCTGTATGCTAATGCCTTTTTTTGTTTTGGGGACCCAAACTGGACACAGTGTTCCAGCTGTAGCCTCATGAATGCTGAATCAAAGGGAAGAATCATTTCCTTTGATCTACTGGCCCCGCTCTTGCTGGTGTAGACCAGTATGTGGTCAGCCTTTATTGCTGGAAGGGTGCAGAGTTCAGTCCTCTGCAGCTGAGAAGGTGAAGAGATTTTCCTGTAACAGAGCAGGAGTTTTCCAGCACGCTGACCACTGCCATGATGTTTTGCACCTGGGAGGTCTCTCAAGCAGCTGACATGCCCAGCTAACCGAGGTGTCACACAGAGATCCTGTGAAGTTGTCATTTGTGAATTCTTTTCCCTAGAGCTAGGGGTAACATGTTGATTTGTTTGGTGGCTATTTAAAAAACAGCATTAAAAAAACAGAGGGATTGGAAGAAGCAAAATTCAGACCAAACAGAATGTTCCAAAACATACAGCGTTGCTTTTGAGAGTTTTTCTTATTAGAAAAGACCGCAAAGCACTTTAAAATTAAGCATAATTTTGAATTGAAATATTGAATATTTTATTTTAGAAAGTATTTAAATAAAAGGTCTGGTTTTGTTGTTGTTTTCTTCTTTATTAAAATTGTTGCCAAAATTGATGCTGGTATGCATAATACTCAGATCTTTCTGTTCTGGGTGAAAAAAAGCTTAAAGTTGAGATCTTTCAGTCATTACACTATAGGTGTTCTTAATTTTTCTTCTAGTTCTTAATTTGTTTAGTAGAAAAAACACCACTTTTGGAAAATCATCGTTTATTAACACTCCTCAAAGCAGCTGGAAGAACAAATAGGAGGAGAGATTACTTGTATTTTTCCACACAGAAAAGAAACTTTTTTATGGTGGGATAAGATTTGCAGTCTTGACCAAGCTCAGTTTCAATCAAAGTTGGTAATTTGCCCATTGGTATAAAAAATAGTCAGTGCTATTTTTATTTTTTTTTCAATCCCAGCATGTACACTAGCATGTATGTAATACTAACAGGCAGTGCATGTGCTGAAACGGTCTTCTGCAGCCAAAAAAGAGATATTTCTGCTGACACCTGAGCAGATGTGAGCGAGCTCTGCCTGTCCGCTGTGTTGATGGGGAATGGCTGTGATAATGCAGCACATACCTGGGCCCCTGAAGCCTTCCAAGCCATCTGGCTCTGTGGTTGGCTATACCTGAGTGCGAGGTGGCTTTGTGGCAGAGTTTGCTTGTGTCTTTCGGGACAAAGTCAATAGACTCATGGCCCTGTTGTTCTGGAAAGAAGTCTGGAAACTGTAATTGCTGTCTTCCCCTCTGCTTGGTTCAGTATTGAGCTCTCAAAGACCAGTTTAGGACTTCTGTGATCATTTACTTGGAAAGATATAGCCTGTAGTATGATAAATCTGCGTACTGGGTTCAAGGTCTGATTTAATCCCTCATAGAGCACTTCTGTGTTGATTGATCATTCATATTCACATTAAAAAAACCACAAATAACAGACCCCAGGTCTTGCCACAGAGAACATAAGTAATACTTAGTTTTGATTGAATTGCTAGAAACTCATACTACTGATTAGAAGAAACAAGATTTTATTTTTGTTAATTCTTTCATAAAAGGTTTTGTTAGCCAAGAATACAATTCCTGCACTTCATGGAGAGATTTCTCATTCAGCAACTGTCCTCCACTACTATGTGGAAAAATTCATCTAATTTTTTGGGGCAGCAGAGAAAGAACAGTATATTTAATGTAAAGAGAATGTACGAGAATCTCATACAATAATAAAAGCATCTGAAAGTAGGGACCAAGAGGTCCGTTTCCATGACTTTTGTCCGGAAACTAACCTAAGAAATATATGGGCTGGTGGATGAATGGACCTAAACAGAGTAGTCAAGGTGTTGTTGTCCATCACACTAAGGTAAAAACACAATAGCTTCATTGCAACACAGGTTATTTGCTGATTTAACCATAGTTAACTCTGCAACCTTGACATCAAATGGACTCTTGTTTTCAATAGTGTATAAGCTTTCCAGTAAAGATACTAAAAGAAACATGGGGCTTGATGTAAATAAAATAGCAAAATTTGGTCCCAGCTGAAAGAATATACTCCAGACTGCTCTAACTGGAGATAGTTTGTGCTGCTTAAAAATCCCAACACAGTGACAGCAAGTTCTAGATTACTATTTAGCTCATTAGCATCTAAATAGGAACTTGTGGCCTGAAACTGCAGACACCAATGGCTGCGATATACCTTCATATACTATGTCTGATAGCTTCAGCTTTCAGTAAGTGCAAAAGCATCGTTCGATGAAGGTTACCTGTATTAACGCAATACAGACCTCCATGATTAGTAAAATGACAGTTGAAGCAGCTTTTGTAACCAAATACTTGGCTTCCTGCCTAAAAGTATTGGGTAACTATTTGCAAATTAGAAGAGGGGACTGAAGACAAATGGTGTCTTGAAAGTAAAAACGTGACCTTTCCCAAACAACACGATGTTAAAATGCTAAGTGGGAGATAGGCCTGCAGTGTAACTTAAAAGAAAACCACAAGTTGTGTTTGCTTTTCAGCATCCACAAGCTATTATTCTGTAATAACAGAGGGAAAAGTTTTCTCCAGGCAACCCTTCCAGCGGTTGCAAACTGGAAATAACTTCCAACCACTAAATGGTGTTTAATTTTCTTCTTTCCCTTTTTTTAATTTTTTTTTTCTTCTATTTCATGCATATCCATGTTTGCACAGCAGAGCGAATGCACTTCTAAGGATGCCTCCCTCTGAATGCAAAGCAAGCTACCCTGCTGAACAGAAATGCGCCATGAGTTGTACACACACTCCAAAGGAAGCAATCTCCAACAGCAGTTCCTGTGAGACCAGAGGCGAGTCAGAACCTTCACAACATTTTCTGGTACTTGCTGTGTTACTATGGGCAAGACGCTCATAACATCTCTGTGTCCCAGTGCTTTCAGATGTAATTCAGGAAGGATGGTGAAAGGTGGTGCATTGATTAGACGTTGAGATAGGTTTTACTTTCCACTTTCCCCCACTATCGGAACTTATAGCTGCATGTACACTACTGGGACAGTCTGAAGAAAGGTAAAATTGGTACAATATTAAAATCTCTTTTAAAAGGACTTTTCAATATCAATGTTTGCATTTTTATTTTATGAATGCAATCCTATATTTTTGTTTGTTTTTTTTTTTTGTTTGACACTAATGTTTCTCAGGAATTGGCTATTTATTTTGGATGTTTGTTACTTACACTTTCCTTCAGCTATATTATGGAAAAGGAGGTAAGAATAAATCTTAGTATTTAAAAAGAAATTACCAGATACACTGATGTGCACTGGAAAAATCAAAATCATCCTTGAATAAATCAATTTTTTCTATTAGTAAGATAGCAGACCTGCTGAATGAAAGGGTTTAAGGGCAGAAAGGACACTTATTATATAGCTTGAACTGCCATATAACATATAAACAATTTAATTGCACAAATTTTAGGCTTCCTTTTTAACAGAATATTTTGGTTTTTACTTAAGTATCCAGTCTTGTTTTGAAGTTATCACGAGCTGAAGAAACACCGCTTTTCTTACACAGAGTATGTCATTGTATCCTTCTTTCTATCCTGTCATCCTTTGTCTGTGTCTCTCATCCCATTCTCCTCCCCCAATACATTTTGTTGTTGTTGCTGTTGTTTATTTCAAGGATTGCATTAGATGCATGACAGGTGAAAATTAATGTTAAGTTGGCTGTCCATTCCAAATCCCACACTATAGTAACAGCTGCTATCAGCCTGAGAAGAACCCAGAAAAATGAAATTTAAAAATACCAATAATACCTGGTTGGGGTTCAGGCAGACTAACTGTACTTCTGTCAATAATCTCTGTAGATGGAAGATTTGGGAACGGGTAAGGAATTTACTACTACTTAGTTCCCACAGAAGCAGTTTCCTCCATGTCTTGTCCCTGGCACCACAATCCCTACAAGTTGAATTCCATCCTAGGAGGCTACTTTATTTTCTTTTCTGTGCAGAATCTGAAGTCTCAGTTGAAGTGTATTTCCCATTCCACCCACATGTTTCTTAGCCACTGACTTTATTCACGTGTGTTAAAACCTTTTCTGTTGTCCCTTGCCGAAGCTGTTTCCATGGCTGTAACTTGGACTATATGTAAAATACAACTGCAAGTAATATCACATTACTTAGTTCATTTTATGCTGCACATTGAAGGTGTAGAACAGTCTAAAATATTTAGGATTATTGACATTACCTAAGCTAAGATGTAACTGCATTTGGAAATAATTTGAAAATACAGCTACAAGTTTATTTATAATCCAGTCCTCTAGAGGAAGCCTTCAAACAGTTAAATTTATTCCTTTTATTAAGGTATTCTTTTGCAAATTACATTGGTCAATGGAGAGATGATCCTTACAGGAACAGCAAAGAGTGTCACAAGCATCTTTCAGGTGGGAGGTTCCTTTTGTATGTCACCTGCCAAAATGGCCTTCTGTAAGTGACATTCAATTGAGTTTTAATGGAAATCACATGTCTTTGAACTATCTTTGAATATGCCAACTGAAATGTATGTATTCCCTCTTCTCTTCTTCTCTGTGTTCTTTCTCATGTATGTCTTTTGGGCCACAGCCCAATAATGAACTGCATATGCAGAGACCATGTATATGAAGGAGTCCATTGGCTGCTGTAGAGCTCCATATGGAGGTGGGGGTCCATCCAACAAATTAATGTTCAAGTTGGAGATGTTGGACAGTAAACCATTGGCAGCAGAGACCATCTTCATTTGTGTCCTGTACAATATCGGGCACGTTATGGGTTGCTTTGTCTTTTTGTCTCATTATACAACCAAATTATATATGGAAACCACATGGGCACAGTGGGGTTCCAAACAAGCTTCTTTACTAAATATAGAGAGTATAGGAGAACAAGTTACTTATACATGGTATTGCTCAGAGAAGTTTCTGAAACATTGAATGCCACAGCATAGAAAACTGATCACCGACTACTTACAGTAATGTTACTCTGTCCACTACTCATTCCAACAGACTACATCATTGCTTAAAAAAAAAAAAAAGAAAGAAAGAAATTGTCAGAAAATAAAAATGGGAATTGCTTCTGACTAAATATAATTAAAAGAAATTGTCACGAAATGGGTAAGTGAAGATTTTTATATTCTGAAATCACATAGTTTTTCAATAATGCCAAACCACCAGCTTTAAATAGAACCTGATTTTCATTAATAATTTTCCTTTCCAGTTTTTTATGATTTTTTCAGCAGACCTTATGGATCATATGTAACAATAATATGAGACATGCCACAAAAGGTCCTTTTTTAGATGAGATTCCAGGATTTTGCTTAGTTTTATGAGCACTGGATCCAAACTCCAGCAGAACTTGCCAAAATTCTAACCATTCATTAACTCAAGCTATCAACAAACTTGAATAAAACAGCTATTTGTAAAGTTATTTATATATATATTCATACATACAGATGGCCATACACAAGCACACACATGTGTATGCATACGTATGCTCATGTTTCTGTGACCATGTATACATGTGTGTGTGTTTGTGTATGGGCATATATATATGACTATATATAATTGCACCCCTGAAATAAAATGATATAAAAATCAGCAGCATGCATTAGGCTGTAACACTCTGACAGAGATAAAGGTCTCTTTGATGTCTCAAGAATGAAAGACAAAGTATCTGTGGAGCATTTAACTTTCTAAAAATGCAAAAATTCACACTACGACAACCACGACCTCTGTTTCTAACTACATGGCCTGTTTGAGACATTCAAAGACATAATACAATTTAACTAAGCTAGCTACTTTGAGTTATATTTTGGAGTCCTGATTAATTTCTTCCTAGATTTGTGGCCAATTTGAGACAACTTGGAAGCTGTTGACTTTAGGAAATAATAAGCCTCCCTATCCCCTGAACAATAGATCCACTGAATTTTAAGCCAACATCTTTGGAAAGCTGAGTTATGGATAAACCCCAGGCAGTCTAAGTCAGATATACTTCCTTCATGTATCTGAATCAGTCATTCCAAAAGTGTTTAAGTCATCTAAATTTGTCCTAAATAAAGGAAAGCAGGTAAGGGTGAAAGCATGAGGGAACTCCAAGCGCCTAAAGTCAGGCTAAGAAGAACTGCTCTGTTATAACTTCAGACTCCTCCCTTCATCCATTCACTTTAGAGGAAATTAAGGCATTAACTTGAGGAAAAAATGCTTCAGGAGGCATTCATCTGTAAGTTGGTTGCTAAAGTTGGATGGAGTTCCTCCACAAGTTTCAGTACCTGAAATGTAAATACCCCCTCCACAGCACTAGCAGAAGTTCATCACTTGCACACTTGAATTTTCTACCTATCACAAAAAACACTGCAGCCATTTACGTTGATTTTTACTTCAGTTTCTGACCTGTAATAGGATAGGATGATGGCATCGAGGTTTTTTTGGTTTGTTTTTTTTTTTTTCTTTGTGGACGTATTAGGTGAACATTTAATTTAAAACCTTACAGTAATGCACACGTGCACAAAGACTGAATTTACGTTGCCTAAGCAGAACTAGATTTTCACCATTTTCTATATTTTGTATACTTGACTTCAAACTTTATCTTATCTTTTAACACTGTTCTTGGGTTTGATTCGTTTTGCTGTATCCAATTCTGAGCTCCCCCGTAGAAGAGAGACATGGACATACTGGAGAGAGTCCAGCAAAGGGCCACGATTAAGGAATTGCAGAATCACTCTTATGAAGAAAGGCTGAGGGACCTGGGACTGTTCAGTCCAGAGAAGAGAAGGCTCCGGGCAGCGGGGTGTGGGAGGATCTTATCAATGTAATACCTTAAGGGAGGGTGTAAAGAAGAGGGAGCCGGGCTCTTTTCAGTGGCACAAACTGGAACACAGGAGGTTCTTCCTGAACATCAGAAAATACTTTTCCACAGCGAGAGTGGCCAAGCATGGGCACAGGTTGTCTAGAGAAGTTGTGGAGTCTTCCTCCTTGGAGTATTCAAAAGCCTTCTGGACACATTTGGTTCCCCTTTGTCAGTTATCCATGTTACATTAAGTATGTATAGTTCCCATTGTATTTTGTATCTCGGATGAATGGATTTGTGCCACGTACAAATATTTCCTTGGAAAAGGACACCTCAGACAAATGATGGGCCCAACCTTTCCTACTGGCTGGATTTAGCCTCCTTGTTCTATTTGACCTGTTGTTCATGATTAACTCAAAAAGTTGTCTTTGGGGACAATTAACACTCCCCATTATTAGCTTCTGAAGCCTTGGTGCCTATTCTGGTCGTTTAGGTTAGATAATAGTGATCTTTCCCTATATGTTCATAGAATCAGTGAAGTGTCTAAGTTGGAAGGGACCTTGAAGATCATCAAGTTCAACCATCAACCTAACATTACCAAAACCACCACTAAACTGTGTCCCTCAGCACCACATCTACCCGTCTTTTAAATACCTCCAGGGATGGCGACCCCGTCACTTCCCTGAGCAGCCTGTTCCAATGCTTGACAACCTTTTCGGTGAAGATCTTTTTCCTAATATCCAATCTAAACCTCCCCTGGTGTAACTTGAGGTCATTTCCTCTCGTCCTGTCGCTTGTTACTAGTGAGAAGAGGTCAACCCCCATCTTTCTACAACCTCCTTTCAGATAGTTGTAAAGAGCGATAAGGTCTCCCTTCAGCCTCCTTTTCTCCAGACTAAACAACCCCAGTTCCCTCAGCTGCTCCTCACAGGACTTGTTCTCCAGACCCCTCACCAGCTTCATTGCCCTAATTCACTAATTATCTATGTTACTGTAGTTACTTACTTGAACCTAAAACGTTCTCCTAGATGTGTTTTAGATTTCAGCATTCTCAAAGCAGAAATCTGAGACCAAATTCTGCTTTGTATTCCACTAGTAAAAACCTGGAGCATTTCCACTGATGGATTTCATGGCTTGTATTCATGGGTTGTATTCTGAACAGTCTGTTCATTCCCTCAGTGCAGTGTAGTTGCGAGCATGATAGACCCCCTTTACATCCACTGCAACATCAACAGAATCAAACAGCCTCTGTAAAGCATTTGTATTTTGACAAAATGGCAAATTTCCATAAAATATTTTCCCTTGGAATTTTTATGACCAGCTTACCCATCGTCTTTTTCACTCATGCATGAAAAATGCCAAAAAGCTATATAAATATTTAGTTTGATTTATGATTGTTTTCTGGGCTTGAGAAAGGCTGTGAAACAGCTAAGAAGAGCAAAGAAATCACAGTCCAGAGAGCATGTGGCAAGGCATCAATTGCTGTTCCTTATTAATCCCTAAAGTACATCCCAGTGAAATTAAATAAATTAGTTAAGCCTGTTCACCAGGCCTTACCATTGCCCCAAAAAGGAATAGCTCCTACTGCCTAAGAATCAACTGAAATGCAGATTGTCAAATTACTGAAATTGGAAAGATATAATTAACCTCTACATTTGTTCCATGCTCTTTCATTTATGCAGAGATCTATATTAATTCCCTGAAAAAGGTATGAAAATCAGAAAGAAAGGCTTTTACTGTAGAATTTCCATCCCATTTTTACAACCCAAAGTATTTGGAATTCTTTGAACAAGGTTCAGAAAAGCATCCAAACTTTCTGATGTTCCTCCCTAAATTACATGGGTTGCTGGGGACACATTAAAAGATTTAAAAGGGTAGGAAATGTACTATATCATTTTTTGAGTCCATAAGTGATTTTCTATTCTTGCCAACTGTACTCGTGAGACTCGAGGGCACAAACAGACAGCCAAAGAGCATTTTTAATGGATTCTTTCGCACAAAAATTTCATCTAGTTCTGCTGCCCTTGCTTATGCTTTTCTTTCCCCCCAAAATATGCTGTAGCGATCACTTCTTAAGGGAAAGAGAGAGAAAATGTTTGAGCAACAAGATGTGAGTTTATTTTTAATAATCCCTCATGTTCATTGTGTTATATATCCAACGGCCTTTTAAAAGATTGGCAGTCAGCCTACAAGTATAACACTAATACTGTGGGCTTTCTGTGTTACTGGTAAAACTTTATTTTCAGGAATTTAAAAAAATATTAGTGACACAAACCACTTCAACAATAAGCAGGTAGCTAACACGCTGCAGGAAACAGTGAGTTTGCTATTCATTTGCTCACTCAGCAGTGCATTATAGAGTGAATTTTCAGCCTTGTGTGGAGGAAATTAGGTATCCCTTTATTTCTATTATTTTGGGGAATTTAATTTCAAATATAACAAGTCGCACAGCAACTTTCTGTCAGTACAAAACTGAGCAATCCGGCTTTTTTTAGGAGCAGTGTCTCTGCTGGTTTTAGAGGACTCACTTCAGATTCACGTAAGGGTTTTTGGCAAACAAGTGTAAGAAGTTAATGACAAATGTGTCAACGTTTCACTTTTTTGAACAATTCACGAAATAAAATAAGCTGTGAAAAAAAGCAGGATATTCAGTAAGACTAATTGTATGTCAAATGTTTCACATGAAAGATGACCTACAAATAGTGATGTACCATTTTTAGTTCGTAGAGTAAAACAACAAATACATTACTGCCACAAAGTTTTGCTGTTACAGACAAGCCCACGCATCTGCCTCCGTCTGCCTGATTAACCTGACTATGGTTAAGTCATGCTGGTTTGGTGGGGGCATAATACAGGAGAGAATGGCACAGCTAAACCATTTTAGGCAGTTGTGGGTCTCCCAGCTCACAGGTGTCTTCTAGCTGAATCAGTTGTGAAAAACGTGTAGTGGGAATTTGGATGCTTTAAAGTGCTTTGGCTAGATACTGTCACTAAAAGTCTTTAAACATCTCTTATGGCCATTTTCTATTCAAAATCGACCAACATAAGCAGGATAAATTATAAGAACGAAGAAAAGTCTAAACACAAACCAGTTTTATTTTAAAATGGTGTAACAATCTAAGGCTTTATCTACATTCTCAGGTGAATTTTCTGGATACACACCATAATCTCCTCTTTGTTAGTGATGCTCATAATGTAAATTGCTAAAAAGAAGGATTGTACGGTACAAACCTGAAGGCTGGAGAGAGCTGCAGTGTGAGAGGTCTGCCTGCAGAGGTGGGGACAGACAGACCAAGTTCAGTTCTGCTGCTCTTTGACAGTCACCTGGAGACAGAGGAACTCGTATATGACCACAAACAAACTTACCTTAAGGCTTTCTTCTAGCAAGGATCTGTTTATCCAGGGCAAGATGTAAAACTAAGGTATTAATGGGCCAGTGATGAAATGCGTATTCATGTTTCTACTCTGAAACACAACACTGACATGGTTAAGTGCTGTTAACTACTGGAATTAATGGGCATCGTTGCCTGGCATAGCTGTTTAGTTTCACCCAAGCTACTGAATGCATACCAAATGATAGTTCCTGTTAGTATAGCTCTTTATTTGATTTAAAATCATGGCCACGAGGTAAGAAGTCCTGGGTCTTAATACTAGTCCTCTGAGTTAGACATAAGCCTGCAAAATTCTGATTGAAAGGTGGTGGTTTTTTTTTTTTAACTTTATCTGTTTTTAAAACTCTTATATTGAGTTTAAATACCTCAGGACTTGCTGAACCTGAAGAAAATCAGATCCTGCCGTTTTACGGCCTTCTTTTTTTTTTGTTTTTAGGGAAGTTGGGAGAAGCTGTGCATGCTCAGCATTTCAAAAGGCAGTCCTTTACTGCGTTGTGTTAGTTATTGCAGTGAACCCTACCAGAAGGGTTGAAGAAGTCACTGCATGGCGACTACATCTCCTGCTTCAGCTGTGATCTTCAGTGTGCTGTTTCTTGATTCATGACACTGTCTAAACTTCCTTTGCTTCTCATAGTTTAAACACCTAAATCACATTGATGGGAAGATGCTTCTCCCCATCTGGAGGCTGCCTGCCTCCCGTGGCCATGTAGGTATCATTTTTTCTAAGAGCGGTAGAAAAAGGTGAAGTTGATGAAGCTGTTCCATCCAGAGAAAGGCAAAACAGTAGGAATTTGGAGAGTAAGGTTTCAGTGTCTTTTGGAGTGAAGGAGAAGTAATAATAAAATAAATAATTCTTATTACCACTGAGTTATACAGCAGTTTTCTTATTTCCTGTTGACGCTGAGCTCATCCTATTTGTGCAACAAATAGGGACTGGGAGGGATTAACAAGAAAGCACCTGACTTCCGAATCTTTGGTTTTACTTTTGGTGTTTCGACCACGTATACTACATGCATAAATAATCTAGCGCCATCATTTGCTCCTTGCTCGACCCAGGAATATTGTTGTCTTTATGGTACAAGAGCACAGTTTCAAATCATAGAATCATAGAATCATAGAATCAGTGAGGTTGGAAGGGACCTTTAAGATCATCAAGTCCAACCATTAACCTACCCTGATAAAAACACCACCACTCCTAAACCATGTCCCTAAGCACCTCATCTACCCTTTTCTTAAACACCTCCAGGGATGGTGAATCCACCACCTCTCTGGGCAGCTTATTCCAATGTTTAATAACCCTTTCAGTGAAAAAATGCTTCCTAATATCCAATCTAAACCTGCCCTGACATAACTTGAACCCATTTCCTCTTGTCCTAATGGAGCAGTAAGCAGGATCGTATTTTATAACACACTATTACGTGATGGATAGAGAACTCTGTAGGGCATGAGGAGCTGGGGGTTAAGTCCCCCTCAAGCTGTGAAAGGATTGTACTCAGGTTTAAATACCTCATGGGTAAATCCATTATTAAGCTGACTACTTTGCAAAAGCCAGCGAACACCACCTTCTTTTCCAGAAAACTGTTTCAAAAGATAGCAGAAATGGTTACAGCTTGTGAGAGGTTTGGTCCTACTAGAACATGTGAACTGGGCTTTAGGCATGTTTATGGGATTAAGCCCTTTAGGGAATTTTGGCACCATGCAGCTGAGTTTCTGGATCCCATTAAGGCCTGGGTAGATCTGGGCGTGCACACAATGCAGAACTGCAGGTGCCTAGAGAGCATCCAGGTCCAAATGTGGTGTGCCTGATGAGTTCAGATGCTTTCAGAGTTACTCAGATGCTGAGTGGGGCTTGAAATGGGAGGAGGGAAGAGAATGAATTGCAGTTTAGGGCTTAGATAACTAAAGTATATATAAAACTTTATTTCAGATGAATACATTTCTCCTTTTTTTTTCCTTTTTTTTTTTTCTTCACATCAGGTCATTAAGTCTTTCAAATGCAAATATAAGAGTAGACAAGATGGCCCAAATTCTACTTACACGGATGGAAAATATTTTGATTTATGCTGATGCAAATAATAGAAGAAGTTAGTTGAATAGCATGAAAAAGAGTGATTCAACACTTTCCCAAGAAATAAATTATCCCCCCCCCCCCCCATGGAAGGGTTAAGAATAAGCTAAGTAGATACCAAGTTTGGGGACTAAAATTCTTTGTTTGAGAAAGCAAATAAATCAATGAACATAAGATAATAATGAGAAACAGATTTCCCTAAGTTAATTTCTGGGATATATCATGGCTTTGGCTAAAGTCTGGTATAAAATATTCATGATGCAAAAATTCTATCACCCATGGTAAAATGTATTTTGTGAACAAAGAAAAGGAAAAACCCTATACTGTACATGGGGCCAATTCTTTTTTTCTGCTACAGAGTTGTCAATCTGGAATATTTCACTTACTTTCATATACATATACATGTATATATATACACCTATACATATATGCACACACAATCAGGAACAAGTTTGTTATTACTGTAATGCTGTACTGTTTCCCAGAAGGTAATAAATCAACGTGTTGTAATTATAACAAGTATTTACTTTGCTATCTATCTGCCTAGATTCCCAAATTCAGCCAAAAGCTATAGGAAGCTTTCTTACCACCAGTGAATTTGTCCTGTTTTTATGTGATAAACTAGGTACAGCCTGAAAGCTGCGGAGAGGCTTAGAGAGACCTTAACTGAACGTGCTTTGATTGCTTTCTTGCATCGTAACATAGACTAGACATGTAACAGAGCGGTAAGAGCCTGCTGCCTGTGGTCCTTGGAGCTAGCCGAGTTGTGAAAGTAAGAAGAGCTGGACACTTAACTCAAAATCTTTGCCAATCTTTGGAAAAATAGGATATGAATATGAATTTTTAGGTCCTTAAATGTTAGTGGTGGAAATCTGGCTCCAGGCAGCCGAGGGTATGCCCACATCTGTCAGTGCAGGCAGACCCAGGCTAATTGCCCGTGCGCTGAGCTAGTTCCAGGCTGGATTACACAGGCCGGCTTCAGCGCGACCCTGTGCCTACACTGCTCCGCCGGTATTATCTTGTTGGCCTGCAGCACAGCTGGAGGAATCACAGGTTTGCCCTGGTGCAATATCACAGTGCAATGTGCAGTTCATCACGTTATGGACCAAGACAGTGTGCCACGTACTCTTTTGAACACTGACCTGTCATCCTCTTTTTTATTGCTTTAGTAATGTCATTATTGTCAGATCAGTCCTTTGGAATGTTACCGTTGTTCCAGCTTGTAGTTCTACTGCAGATAGAAAACACCCAAGTGTTTTCTCTGCTGGCTACCAAAGGCAGACCTTACCGTCTCTTTCATATTCTGTCCTACTTAGGCTCTGGGGCTGCTCTCACAAATATGAAAGCACAACTCCTGTGTAGGACTTCTCATCCACAGAGCACATGGATCTCCATAAGAAAGACACATGCCAAGTTACAGCACGGGAAACTGAGGCACGCAGAGTGAGACGTGAATCGCCTTCAGTCACACAGCTGTGTGCAATTCTTCTTGAGGCAAATGCTTTATCCTGTGGATGCTGCTGCCTCCTAAATGTTTGTATATGCTCTGTGATTAATGAAGCATTCACTGACTGAAAAGGTGGGAAAAAAACTTTTACACAACTCTCCATGGAGATTGTAACTCAAGCAAACAGCTTAAACTTTTTCAGTAAAATACTGCTCATAAATAATTAATGATTGGCTTCCTAAACACAATATTTTGCAGTAATTTTGAACAAGATTGCTAGATAGGGTGGGAGAAAAAATGTATCAGGTCATAGTCTATATGACCTACAGCTACATAAAATTGGGTAACATTCAATTACATTTAATGTCCCAATTTTTGTTTGTTTTAGCTAATTTGCCTTGTGGGAAAAAATGTTTTCCAATGCATTCCAGAGTCCTTGAAGTGTTAAAGTTCATTTTACCAATCTTAGAATAAAGCTTTCTATATACGACCACCTGAGCCTCCTTCTAAACTTCCTTGGAGATCTCACTGTCAGCTGGTACCAACACGAAGCAGCACACGGTCTTACAAAGGTCTTGGGTTAGCAGGTACGTTTCCCGGCTCTGTCTGTGACATCAAAGCTTGGCTTACCCACGCGTCTTCAGGCTGGGTCGTGACTTGCTTAATGTATAATCAAACTGAAATCAGCTTGATGCCACATGAGCAAGAAAGAGAGAATCAAACCCTCACGATCGCTGCCTGAACTGGAAAATGCACCTACTGCTCCAGGGATGATTTTCTGACTCGAAAGACGGGAAGTTTTGAGAACATCGATAATCTGGGAGCATTTCATCTTATTCACAAACATGCTGAAGAACGCATATTACTTGGCTTCACTGGGTTCTTCGTAAGAATCAGTCTTCTGTACAGATGCATTTTTTAAAGCACAAATGGCATTTTGAGGTGGAAAGTGCTCTTTATGTGTAAGATATACTGTCAAACAAGCTCCAAACCACAAATGTCAGATCTTGAACCAGATATGCATCTCTTATTCCCCAAAGGATTTGTTAGTGGGGGAGGGATTGGACAGCTCTGGGTCAGGAGTTCTGTCTTGGCCCAGAGTGCAAATAAATTCAAGCCATAAAGTTTGGATCCAAATTTCCCCTGCAGTTAATTGGGGTTTGGATCAAATGTTCCATCTCTAATTATGACTCATATTAATAACATTGGGGAGTGTGATTTTTTTTTCCAAAGTGCTCAGAGTTGCTTTTATTCTGATCCCATTGAAAACTAGGGTAAAATTCTTATTTTTAATGCGGGGAAAGAAGTCCACTGTAAGCTCTTATGAAAAGCTCTTCTCCTTCCTGCCTTCCCTCCTTGTTTCCCTGCACTGCCTCTCCCCTTGCCCAAGTCAATGTGTTTTGCTCATTCTCTGTAAAAATTTCAAAGCAGTGAAAATACCATCTTTTAAAAATTCCAGCTCTGTGTTTTTGATAAAATGGAAGGTTGTTTGAGAAGATCGCCGTTTCAGTGGTGGTGTGCTAGCTGAAGGAGGTAAAGTTTGCCGCGACACTATTGGAATACAAATTCATTTTATGAGGAAGAGTCCTATTTATATAGTACTAGGTAAGATCAAATGCCTTGAAGTATTCACATTTTTTCTCCAGTCAAGCTCTTGACATTACAATGGAATGAGTTAAAACATTGTCCTTCAGATTGGCTTTTGACTGAAAACTGGATGGAAGGAGTTACTGATACATTTTTTAAATAGAAAGAGATCTGCAGAAAAATTGATTTTTTTGTTGAGAAGGAAACTGGAATGTTTAGGCAAAGTTTTTGCATTCTTCAGTTTTTCAGTGGAAAAATTGAGGTAGGGGGATGGTGTGTGTGTGTTCTTTTTGCTGTTATATTTGGGGAAGCTTGTTTTGCTTTTTCTGTGGGAAATATCCAATATTTCCAATCAGCTCAAGTTACAAGTCCTGCCAGGAAACTTTATAGACTCCAAACCCATTAGAAATTCCTTAGTTTCTTTCTAAATCTACTTGGGTATGTCAATGTCTGCACACCATAATCAAAAAAAAAAAAGGGGGGGAAAAAAAAGAAATCAGGATGGTTTAGCTTGGTGGTTGTGACTTTGAAAAGAAATAATGCTGCTAAAGGCCTCATCTAAGTGCCATAGACACCTTGGCAGTGAATTTGAAAACAAGTATGTTTTGCTCCAGTGGTTCCCAGGAGAACTCAGCCGATGTCCTCAACCTCTGACAAGGGGGTGACGGGGGAAGGAACCAGCAGAACATGCTAGCAAATGGAGTTTCTGCAGTCTCCCTATGCTTTTTCCCTATGATGCAGTGTGCGTATGTGACTATACATGTATTTATCTTTCTCTGTGTATGTTCACATGCATAAGTGCCCCAGTGCAGGGGCAGTTGTCTATAAAAATAGGTATAAGGAGGGTTGTCTGGACACCACTTCTCTACTCATCTGAAAATGTTTCTAGAAAACTCCTAAGCTGGGGCATGCAGGAGGTGTACATGAGTTTTAACGCAACGCACTTATACTCTTTATCCTCCGGCGTATCAAGGGGAAAGCTGCCCACGAGCTGAGGTGAGCTGTTCAAGGCAAAATTTACAATGACATTTAAAATCAGCGAAGCTTGCTGTAGCCTTAAAGCTTGAAGCATGCGTGCACACTTCATATAACCTGATCCCAAGCACCCACCAAATTGGAGGTTAAAAGTATTGTATACATTGCTACCAGTTACCACGTCAACATTTCAGCTACGTGCACGTGATTTAAGCGCGGATGACCTGGAGCTTGCTGATGCCATAACTTAAAAAAGCAATTGGGCTGCGTGCTGGCTAGAACAACAATGTGGGCATTATAACAATCTCACTCGAGCAGCCATTAAGACATCTCCAGCACACTGTTGTACTACTAAAACGTTATTCCCAGCAGACAATAATCCCAGACCCCTGGCCTGTGAATCATGGGCAGTAAATGGCTGACGGGCAGGTTAACAATGGGCTCTGTGGGCAGTCTGACATTGTACAGGTGCGCATCATCACAGTAAAGTAATTAACAGGTACTTAAAGGAATGTACATTTAAGCTCAAAAAACCTGTTAAGAGACTTCCTAAGTGGACTGCTATTTTTTTTGTAAACCCCACTTATATTTTATGACCAGGTAAAAGGACTGCAGAGCACAAATCCAATCTAAAAGTAGATCTGCAATCAATAGCTCTCCTATCAGTGCTAGGCTGCTCCATCAAGAGGACTGTTTTATAACTCTGTGACATGCTCCCCACTCAGGATTTAAAGTGATTCAACAATGCAGTCTGACCCCTATAAAGAAAGTAAGAAAGAAAACCCAGTGATTTAGCGTTTTACCCAAGAAAAGGCTGAGAAAAAAACAAATTGAGACATACAAATAATTTATTAGGAAAAAAATGTTGTCTGTGTGGATATTTATAGGAATATGTACTTATGTATACGTGTGTATATGTGCTTGTGTGTGCATATATACTCACACACATGCAAGCCAGGAACTCCACCTGATATATATCTGCACGCTTTTTTGGATAGTATTGGAGTTATTTGGGCAGTGAACAAAGGCCCAATATGAAAGGAAAGGCAGTGAATTGGGGGTTGCAGGAGGGACTGCAATTTTATGTGCTGAACTAACGAGTAGTAATGGGAGCGGCTAGAGTTCCCTCAGCATTTCCTCTTCTATTTCTTCTCTCTCCCCTCTAGTAAATCCAAGTCTGGCATGTGTAGCAGATAAAGAGCTTTAAATGTACAATTTTATCCAAGGTTCTTTATAGGAGTAACAAGATCATCTGGTTAATAAACGCTTGATTCTGTTCTCTGCCTGCAAAACTCTGGCTGAATACCTTCTAGGCATTAAAGGATTATCCCCCAAGGGTTGGTATTCTGCCTGCCAGGGCTACGTACTGGTGCAACTGGGAAAGATGCTGGTTTTGGCTGGTGCAGGCTTACCAGCATTTTTCCTGGTGGACAGATCTGGACCTGGTGGGAAAGTTTTGATGATCGAACTGGTAGCAAACCAAGAAGCAAGTCTGTTTATTAAAAACATGCTTCTCCACAAAATGGCATTTGCATAACCGTTTTAAAATGCCAAGAAACAAAAGCAGCCGCGGTGACGTCATCACCCTGTGGCTGGTTAAAGGTCTTCCTGTTCCTGAGAAGTAAGGTGGGATGGGTTCTACCTGATGCAGCGCAGGTCCCTGGGGTTTGGAAGACCCTGCTCTCAGCTGTAGCTCCTGCGCGTTTGCTGGTAAATGTGGTTGGGGGGCTCAGCCTTGCCGCTGGTACTGAGGGTGACGTCTTTTGATTCGACATAGTGACACTGCACTGACGCGCCTGCAAAGGCGAAGGTCTTTCCAGTGCTTAGCCTCTCTCTTGCTCCCTTCTCACAGGTGAGGTTTTCAGGGTCTCTGCCTCTGTAACACCGAAAATTCTCTTCTGTAAAGCAAAAGCGCCCTGGTTCTCTTGCATCTCCTACCCAAGAAGGACACCTGGACTTTTCGCCCTTCAGGACGCAGCAGCGTTCTTGCAATGCGCATACTGCAGAGGCTTCTGCATTGCCACAATGCCCAGCGCTCCTGCTTTGATTCTTGGCACTGTGAAAATGCTCCTACGGAAAGTGTTTCAAACGCTCTGGACTACTTCTTTTGCTGCTGTGGGAGTTAAACCCTGAGGAAATCTGGCACATTTGTTTGGACATTTTTGCATTAATACAGTTACTTCAAAACAGTATTAGCATGAGCATATGTTTGTTTTATAAAGTCTTAATATCATCCAAAAGAAAATGCTTTGGAACCATTACACAGATACATGTCACTGGTGTACTTTCCAAGCTCTCCACGCACATTTCATGCTAAGCCTATGTATTCTATATTAGACCTTATTTTTGCCATCCATCTTAGTACTATCTCATCTTCCCCTTACTGAGATTTTGATTTCATTTAATCTCCTTTAACTCAGGAAATTTTTCACTGAAGCCAGAGTAGTCCCTCTGTGTAAAACAAATGCATATAAAACCCTCTAAACATTAGTTCACCCTGTTACATCCCCCTTAAGGGACTGAAAAGCATTATTTGAAACCATTAAAATGTATTGCTATTTTTATTCAAAGTAGATACAGTAATTTATATTAAAAGTCCAGATCCCCACATGGAGTGGATTTCACTTTATCGACCTAAAGCTACCTAGAAATTATACATCTAAAGTTACCCACATCCTAGATTCCCTTCAGAGTCAAAGGAAAGGTATAGGCTCTTCCAGTTTTTAGGATCCCATCCGAACATAAGTATCAGACAGATGTGTGTATCTGTGTTGAAGTGCCTAATTCCCCATAGTAGAAGGCTACATAATTAGTTTATACCAATTGTCTGTGTTACACCAGACATCTGAAATCACATGAAATGAATTTTGCCTCTGGTGTAAAGGGTTCCACAGAGAGGATGAATGTGAGGCTGCTCTATATCAGATAAGAATATGATTCTAAAAAGAATATTTTTTCTTCATTTTTAATACCTATATGCAAATAAAGAGTTTTACTGATTGATGACTGATCTTAGGAAACACACTGAAACACAGTATATGTTATAATGTGTGATTAATATAGATTTTTAATATTCCTTGTGTTATTTTTCCATTATAAGAATAACATAAGCAGGGAATAAAAATATTTCCAAATTGTCAGCATGCCTAACTGGTCCAAATGGAGCCTCACAGTTTGACGAGCGCAGCCCTTAAAGCCTTAAATTTTTTTTCTAATCAGGTAATTGATATCATTTGCAATGTTCTTTGGACATAAAAAGAAAAAGAAAAGAAAGACTAAGGAGGATACTTGTTACCACTAGCTTATTCGGAAGCAAAAAGGCTCAAAAAGATGAAATCTGATCAAAATAAATAAATACTTGCAAACTTTCAGGTTATCACTTTCAGACAAAAATGTCTCTAATGTTAATAAGGGACGTAGGCCAAAGGCTTTAGAAGTTGCTATTCTTAAAAAAAAACATGATTTATTTGATTTTTTTCCAACTTGAATGTCATGAACCAGACATACATAATTATATTATTTGTCTTATGCAAGCGAACAAGAATAAATTAAAACTGGACATGTTGCAACAGGGCTGTTGACATTATATACAAAGTCTGCTTATTGTCATAAGATACTCTTAACCTTTAAGCCAAAATCTTTCAAAACTATTAGTGTTAAATCTAGCAGCTGTTGTCAAATTTTTCCCTTTCTCTGCTTTATGCATTGTGCTTTATTTGAAATGTTTGTTATATTTGTGTATATAACTTTCTGCAAGCTGTCCCTTGAAAGCTCAAGGGATTAAATGAGGAGGTTGAGCCAGTTCAAAGGAACAAAAGTTAACAAATTAAAAGAAAACTTTCTAAAATGAATGTGTAAACCATTAAAATATTTAGCTGTATTTGCATTGGATAGTTTCCTCTATATAAAACAATATGGATTGTTTAAATAAATGGGGTTAAGGGAAACTTATTTCTACTGTAAATTTTATTAAAGCTTTAGGAATGATGGCCTCGATCCTTCAAACGCTTACGTGTTTAACTTAAGGCATGGAATAATCTCATCCTGGCAGCGCTAACCAGTCCTCACAGCTTCATCTTCCAGCAAGACAAAGGCACAGAGGGCATCCGAAGACTGGAAAAAGAGGTAAGGATTTCCCCTGTGCTTCTGCTTGGCCTTTGCCCGAATGCTTAAACCACAGTCTAGAAACAGTTTTCTGTCTATTTGTGAATAGCAAGTGAGTCTCTGTAGATATTATTACAAAAATAAGCTCAAGTGGCAAAAACCTTAGACTTCACACAAGAAGTAGAAGGACAAGTTGGCAGGTTTTGGATTATTCCAGTATTTGATTAGTCTGCAGGAAGATGAGGGCAGATACCATGTGTCTTGTAGCATATATGGTGTACCCTATGCTGTTTTATAGCATGCCGTGGTGTGGGCTTAGAAGATCCTTTGTCCGGCAGAGACAAAGACACGAGGACAAGCTTTTCTACAGCAGCCAATGCTGGGCCTGGAGAATTAGGCCTGGTTATGAATCGAGGCACAGTGACAATCTGATGCGCCTATGCTTTTCTGAGGACTCAGGTTGTCTCTCTGTCTAATTCAGTGCTGCTCCGTGATGGTGTATTGGACACGCACGGATGACTCGGGCAGACCTCCAGGTGCTTGTCTGTATCAACAGTAGATGTGTCACATGGAGTAAACTTCTTTCCAACTGAATTTCACGCTCTCGTGACCAGAGTGAGGGATGACTTGTGGTAAGATGAAGCAGAAAGCAAGGGGCTGGGAGCATCCCTTCTCACAATGATAATTTGGTTTAAACCTCACCGGGGTGCATAGCAGTTGGATTTCATACACACTGAGTTTGTAAAGCAATCAGAGCCCCTTTTTGGAGGGGTCATTGAGGCAATCGATGCCTCCCCACAGAGGAAGCCACGTGCAAAGCTGAAGTAGGAATTCTCTATATCACCCAAAGGGGGTTGATTTTCTAAACTCAGAGTTGGGATTCAGTTACATTGACACAGATTTTTTTGTGAGAAAAATTCAAGGATTAAAAAACCAAAAATATTCGGAAGGGAATGATAAGTTGAGGGACTCCCAGAGACAGTAAGATTGGATGTATGAAAGAAAGATCTCTTTCTGGTCAGAGAGCTGGTTGAAGGATTCCCAGAAAGGGGAAGAAAACATGAAATTAAATCAAATCCCATCTTCTTATTGAATATTCCTGAGCTCAGCAGGGCAGGGTGTGATATTTTATTTGCAAACAGGCAGGGCTACATCAAAGAAATATCTATCTCAATCTGTTTTAAGAATTAAAAGATGTTCCAAGGTGCCAAATTTTGCCTCGCCAAATTCCAGTTCCAGGTTAGAATGGATGGAACTTTCCAAGAACTTCACAGAGTTACTCAGTAAAACCAGAGGGAACTTGGTACCTATTGTTTTTCCATGTCACTTTGCAATTTCCAGCCAAATTGAATAACATTCTCCCTGAAATGTATCTCTTTATAGGTAGAATTGTAACTTGAGGTCTAAATGGCCTTTCGAATCTAGATTAGGTTTTGAAGTGCATATATCAGACCGGTCTTTACTATTGTATGCACGGGTTTTTAAAATACATTTCCAGACTTGAGTCAATGCCTTTCTTTTCTCTTCCAGGGGAAAAAAAAAAAAAAAAAAAGAGAGATGAGAAAAAGAATGTATGAAATATTTTGTTTTCCTATGCAAGTCATACAAATATTGCCACTAGATCTAATCTGTCTAACCCACTGAGTACATGACATTTAATATAGGATTGTTTTACAACTCTTTCTCTTCATTATTCTTGCACTATCTAGCCTATTATTTCTCATATAACTGTTAAAGAATTAAGACCTCTTACCTGGCGCCCACAGCCAAAACCAAAGAATGTTGACTCTACTCCTGATTTGTCAGTCAGATTTTTCAGTTTTTCTTGCAGTCTTAACCACTGGCATATAATTACCAGGAAAGCCAAGCAGGTTATTGTTCAGTATATTCAGAAAACTGAATTCAGATTAAAAAAACTCAGATCCACGCAAAAACACTGCAGTTCTGGAAAACGTACAGTAAAATGCTAAAACTAAACTGCTAAAAATGCTAACTGAAGTTAAGTATCACTTCAGTGTTATGTAGTTATGATTATTGGAAAATTATATGGAAAAAAAACCCATAAGATTGATATCTGCTAGATCTCACAGGCTGGCACTCAGCACACAGGATGGATTCCTTTAACTGTCTGAAAGCCAAGCGTAAAGCCCAAGCTGGTTCTCTAGACTCCATCTATAATCAAAGGTGAAAATTAAGCACATCCAGAAGCTATTTTTTTTCTCTTAAAACATTCTCCTCAACTGCCCGTGTTTCTTATTCTTCAGGGTAGACAAACAAAATGCTTAACTTTAATTGCCTCCTATGAATCCCACCCTCATATTTCATCTAACTGGGCAAGCCCGTGCACCAGAGCCAATATAAGCGAGTCAGTGCAGTCTGCCACTTTTGGGAAAGTACATCCTGCCTCTCAGCAAATTACTACTGCGTGGATTTCAGTGGTGCGGTGACACCATTTGTGGCAATAGGCCTGGTTGTGTATTTCTGTCCATCACTGCACTCTAGCAAAAAAGCATGTCACACAGGTGAGTCAGTAGGAGACACTGCCAGACCAGCTAGCAAAAGAAATAGATGAGCAAAATAGAATTATAGAATGGTTATGGTTGGAAGAGAACTTTAAGATCATCAAGTCCAACTGTTAACCAAGCTCTGCCAAGTTACCACTAAACCGTGTCCATCAGCACCACATTTGTCTTTTAAATACCTTCAGGGATGGTGACTCAACCACTTCCCTGGGCAGCCTGTTCCAGTGCTTGACAAGTCCTTTGGTGAAGAAATTTTTCCTAATATCCAATCTAAATTAATTGATAAATAATTGCTGCAAATGATACACAGAACAGAGAAAGTAAAGATTATGACAAGATAGGCACAAGATTTATTAATTTTTTGGGGGTTTGCCTGGGAACTTGATTAAACATCAACACGAAGTAGGCAGGAAGGATCGCACAGGGAGGGGTGAGAGAGTGGGTTTTGGAAGCCAGGTGAGACCAGGGCAGAGAATCTGCCAGGGATGCAATGGAAGACTCATCCCATCCACCCCTTGAGCACAGAGGTGCGAATATGCACAACCCAAAACATGCACAGCACTCTGACAGCTCTTGGGGCCCTGCACAGTGCTGGCTGCAGCTGCCAAAGCTGTGTGGTGAACGTCACCTTCGCACTTCACCCAAGCATTGCCTCTCCTTGCGGTCCCCGCTGCCAGCGAGACACCGTTGTAACAGCCACGTGCACCAAGGGGTGGCTGAAGTTCAGAAACCATCTGTCAGGGGAAAAGAAGAAAAATCTATCCAGGATACTTTTTATTGATTGACCCACCAGCTGGGCTGTGCTCTTGTGTACCAAAGATCCACGTGTGGAGAGGACCTTGGCCCACAGATAGTCTCCCTTCTGCACCAGAGGAAACTAGTGGCTTGTATTTTGTTGTAATGATTTCTGTAGCTTTTGGATGGCCTCTTCTTTAGAGAATGTGATATACACAGAGCGCCTTCCGCTTGCTGGTGGAGGCTGGGGAGGAGGAGGGTGGGGAGCCCAACCAGTAGAATTTTGTAACATTTATTTGTTCGGATAATTTACTAAGGGTTTACTAGAATAATCCCATGGAAAGATTCACTGTTCTTTGTCATAACATAGACTGGAAGCTTAAGTTTGTTTGTAAAGCTCTAAAATGACCGTAGGCTGATGGAAGATATGTTATTTAACAAGCTCGCTGGTTAAAACGAAAAGCTTGTTTAGCGGCAATGAGCACTATCACTTTGTATTAACTGAAGTTCAAGCTCAGCTGTCTGGACGCAGGCAAGATGCCCTCTCTCTGGTGTTCGTGAGGCAAATCTGGAGGATGAAATGCAGATCCGAACAGGAGATAGAAGGAAATTGTTTACCTGGGTCAGAAAACAAAAAAAGATATATTACAGAAAACATATGGTTGCTATTTAATTTATGCTTTATCATTTTTCATTCTGACATTAACATAGTTATGAGTGGGGTGAGAGCACTGTACATTGTACGATGTAATATAAAATGAGGGTTACCACTCCTTGCCAGAGGAAACGTGATTCAGAAACAATTTGGGGGCAATTGCAAGGTGATGTGGCACAGAGAACCAGAAGCTATTGAAACTTTAAACATCATTTCTGGACAATATAAGACTTGCTGCAAAACGACTTGTAAAAACATGAAAACGTTACTTTCCTGACCCCAGAGAATTAGAAATCTTTAAATATCAGTTCAAACAATGCCTCTTAAAGGGCACCACACTTTTTCATTGCCAGCTACCATTATTTTTAACAGTTTGTTAAACATACCGCAATAAAGAAAGATTAATGGCCGAGATATAACCCAAAAATGCAGAGGGCCACGCCGAGATCTGTTACATGCAAGCAACTCAGTGGTGAGGCATAAAGGGGGTATTTAAGTAGAAAATTTAGCCTCAAAACATTCATGAAAACCAAAGTAAGTGATTAAAATGGAAATTAACTGTTTGGGGAAAACGGAGTAAAAGACATGAAAAAAAGGAAAGATGAAGACTAAACAATGTTTTAAGGAGAATGAAAAAATAATAATGATAAAATATTGCTTTAGGAATTGCAGGAATAATGAAAATATGCAAATGAAGAACTGACAAAAATATATTTGCAAAAACTTACTTACAAGTATGATAATTTTGTTTTTAATCAGCAAAGGAATCAAAATCACCTGTAAACCATCTTTTAATGATTTATCTAGAACAGTATCTAATTTAAAGATTCAGAAGAAAAGCAGGTTAAATAATGGGATTTATCTCGCACAGCTGTTGCCACCTAAAATTTCATTGCCTATATTAAGATATTTGTCTACTGAAAATGAAGAGTGAATAGGAGCTTCTCCAAAAGGGAAATTAATCTATTTCTGGAGAATGAAAAGTGTTTTAGAGGGTGAGTACCTGAAGTTAGACATCTAATTTAAAATTGCTAGTCTTCAGTGAGATTAAATCTCTCCGTTTAAGAACTCTCAGTTCTAAAACAGACTTTCTCTGTTTTAGAAGCTTTGGCTCAGTCTTGCTTGATGAGTGGGAAAGAAGGCAGGAAGGGTTACTTTTTGTATTGTAAAGATTAACCCTTTCCCCAAACTGTGTCCAAACCAAAGCTATGAACAGAACACCAGTAGTCTGTACTCTGTCCAACATATTTATGGGATTTACCAGACTGGTGAATTTTAAGAATACCGGTCTTTTCACCTGCAGGTGCGGGATGAGAAAGCCCACTCAGCTAAACCCAGACACTTACTTGCGTGGGATTGGAAGTCAAAAAGGCTCAAAGTGATGGTAGTCTCATGTGCAACTGGAAGTCATGCCCCTTGATACGCTCAGGTTGGGCAAACTTTTGACCAGCTGTTTTCGGTATTTTTTTAAATATTATTTTTTCATACTCAAATTTATTATCTATCAGTCCCTAAAGTGTCACCTTCTCAAAGTATGACAGACCCTTCTGTGCCTTCCGGTGTTTACATTTTCAAAATGAATTGAAAATCAGTGTTGGGAAGAAAATTATTTTTTGATTTTAAAAAAAAAAATAATTGAGTTTTCAAGATTTTCTAGTCTGCATGGGGGTAAAACCAAGACCTTGGATTTGTTTTCACTAAAAATGAGAATTCTTCACCAAAATACATAATGATCTAATGGTATTAGATCTCCTGCATCCTAAGATAATATCCTCAATGTCAAATTGTAAGCTATTTTGATGCCTCACTTTGATTTTGGCCAGAACACTGAAAAAAAATGTGTTTCAAAACCCAGTCTTCTTCTGAAAAGTATAGATTTTTTGTAGCAGCATTTTCTGATGAAAATATCATGCAAATAAATATCAGTAGGCATTTCAGGATACCTTTCTGAGATCTCCTTTGCATCTCTAAGGCCTAAAACATACTTTCATTATGAATGATAAGATCCTCACAAAATAAAATGACACAAAGAACTGGAACATCAAGAAAAACAAAGCAAATAGTATTGGGTTCACATTAAGATCATGAAAGAATTAAAATATAAATAAGGGTCTTCAACAACACCTTGTTTAAGACAGTTGTTTATCCTTAATAGAAACATCAATTTTAAAGGGTAAAAAATATTCTTTTTTTACACGGTTTGAGGGATTTTTTTCCATTTGTCATATGAAAATATTATAAATTTTCAGAAAATATAAAATATTATCTGAATGGTAAAAAGTATGTGTGTGTATCTATATACGCACATATGTAACTTGCATATGTAGTAAGCATACAGGCACATGAAGTTACACACCAATCCAGGCAACAATTCTACTACACTTTCTCACATTTTCTGGTCTCTGGGCTGTCAGATTTAGTTTTGCTTTCAGAACTTCTGTTCGTAATGATAATACTGCAAGCAGAACGGGAGAGATGCGCCTCAGCACTCTTGAAGCACATTGGACATTTATGGGCTGTTAGCCTGACGCTCACACTCATCATGACCAGTTAGATCTGCTGTGCACGTCCCAGTGGGAACAAAGCGGGTGCAGAAAAATGCAAAATCAGCTGCTTTTTTTCCTTGCCAACCAAGCTAGCAATGTGAGTCCCTGTCTGACTCAGATTTTTAGCTTCAGAGAAATAGTTTAAATAAAATGAATACTGCAATTCTGCATGACTTGCTTTCAACATCTTTGAACATGAGTATCGTTATTGTTACTCTTTTTATTTTCGTATGGTCATTATAACTTCAGCTATGACTAAAAAGATCTTAAAATTTTGTACAGATGTTAATGAAATGATCTCAGTAAACCTAATGGCAGAAAAACTACAGTATTGGTTTATTAAACCTGATATAGTCATCGCCCTTAACATTATGGAATATCTATAAATAATGTCTGAAGAGTTGATACTTGAGTAATAACCCTTTTAGTAAATGGTAAATCATTTCTTAGAGGTTATTATAGAATAAGCAAATCAATAACACCTACTAATGTGCTTGTAACCATCCATAACAAATACTACTAAAGTATGTAATATGCTTCTAATATCTAGTATTCAATTACTAACCTCTGTACAAACCATTTATATTGAAGCCTTAATATAATGTTTTATTACTGTATTAAAGTAGTGATTTACTTTGTCATACTTACGTGGTTAATTTACTATATAAATCTTGTGTCTGATCCTACAGTCTACATTGTAGACGAATCCTCTGAGAAGTCATAAAAGAGAAGTTAGCCAGAGAAGCAATTGGTGGGTTGGGTCTCCTATTTTCTTACCTGAAATGTTTCATCTGCAGTTTCTATCTTTGTCAATAGGCTGACATTTTAAAGAGATTTAGTAGGAAACTATCCTGAAAGTTATGATTTGCCCTTCAGAAACAGATGAATGAAAGCAATGTTGCCTTTTTATGGTCCTTGCACCCTGGGGAAGCTAGCGTCCTGGTTTCGTTTCTTTGCTGGTGTGAACTGCCATCAAGTCAATAATACACAACTGGCTGGTAGGTATTTTTGAGGAAAAAGTGACCTCTTCAGATCTGAAGAGACTTAGAAGTCCGCAGACACAGAAACTTGCAAAAATCAAGTGAAACTGATAAAAAAATAAGAGGGAAACATGCAAGCTCAAATACAGTGGCAAATCCTTATTGTATTTGCCAAAGATCTAAACTGGGGCTCTGGGAAGGGGCTGCATAAGTAAGAAAGTTTGTCAAAATGTGCTTCTAGAGGCACGTTCGGCGCCATCTTGCTTCCTATCTTTGGATCTTCCTCTTACTTAAGCATTAGAGCCTGGTGTAACTGCTGATGTTTCGTGGTGCAACACATCAGTCCATGCTGGCAAAACAATTCAGAAGTGGATCTCCTATTCCCCGCTTCCCTCTCCCTCATTTCCACAGCAGAACTGAAGGTTACAGAGTTATCTGGGATATAAACTACTCTAATGCAGATTTCCTCTGAACTGTATTGGAGCAGATCCATAATCTTCTGTACGAACAGAAGCAGGGGCCGTAACGTCAGCCTCCTCATGCAGCCCTGTAACCTCAGAGTATTGAGTTGTTCTAGCCTTTTCTCTGTGACCCGGAGACTGATTGCAGCCTTTGCATAGCAGTAAATTGCCACTTCACAAGAGTCTGTAACCCCTTGACTGAGGTACCTCCGCATGAGATGAAGAAAAATGCAGCTCAAGTCCTGCTACAACTCAAGAAAATGTCTGTTTTTGGCTCAAATCCAAATATTCTAAGTAATTCCCTCTAGGGCTAGGGGGAAGCTGGGTAGAGAAATGAAAGAAGAGAAAGCTGCAATTTGTAATTTTAAAATTAAGAGTCAAAAGGGGTAGTTATGAAGCATTTTTATGATTTGGAAAATCCCGCTGTTTAGAACTTCAGGAAATGTTGTCCACTATCTTATTTGTTTGATTTCTGCAATTGATTAAATACCATCCGGAGAAGATGACAACCAGAAGTACAGTAGCAAATAATAATGATATGATAAATTGAACACAAATTTCAGAAACTTAAAAAAATGAAACAAAACAAAGCTTGTTTTCAATGTTGTGTAACTCTGATTTACCAAATTGTCAGTTTCTACATATCTTTCTTCCTGAAGACCAATAAAAGCCCAACTGATCTAAACTAGGTTATTAAACATCCGTATGTTTTTGGATTTGAATACATTAACATAATAGAATAATGGATTGTAAGCAGTTCATCAGTAAATAATCCACAATTATGGAGTTTGCAGACTGATTGAAAATAAATAGCAGCATACTGTATAATTAAGCCATAATCAAATGTCTCTCTATATACAAATGATAAAGTGTCCCCTTGGGCCATGGCCATGTGCTGAGGGTTTTATTTAGTTCAATAGCAAAAGCCTTTCTGTGCCAAGTTTACACAAAAGAAAAGTTAGTGAATTGCTCGGAATAAAGTTGACTGATCTCTCCATACAGTGTAATAATTAGAGCCAGCGTTACTCCATGCGCATTTTGGATACAGATTTTTGCAGCAGCTAGCAAGATTAACCCTCACTGGTACTCAGCAGCAGTGTTCCCTGGCCAAAGAAATACTATATTTTGGTTTGTATACAAAGCCAGTAACATTTCAATTTAACTTTGCTATATATTCCGTTATTAATGCAATTCAACTCCAGTTTCGAGCAAAGAAAGTTGAATTTGCTATATTTTAATGTCATCTCAAGAATGATGGGTTTGAGATTCTGAGCAGAACTCAGCATGGGCCCTGAGGTCTGTCTGAGACTCTCAAATGATGGATTTTGGACATGCAAGTAGATATAGGCGTTCAGCGTTCCTTTTTACAAGGCTAGAAGCTGGGCAAGAATATTTTAACACACGAATCATTGCTTTTCCAGTGTAGCCTTTTAATTAGAAAATCATGTGGTGGAAGGAAAGAGTTGATTACCTTTCTTCTGAAAGCAAATTATTTACATTCAAGAGGGAGAACATTTAGCAGAACATTTCAAAAGGCTAGAAAATCTTGAAATAGGGAAAAAGTATAATTGCATGCAGAATATGCATCTGAAAGTAGCTTCTTTCAAAAGGGGTCTAGATGCAAGTAGGTGAATACCAGTTAATGAAAGGGATGTCCTTCACTGCAGCCGCTCAAACAGTCCTGCTAAAACCGCTGTTATACCTGATGTCCAACTCGAAGAGAGATAAACTTATTATTTCTGTTGTTGCAGGCAGCACCACTGCCTGGCATTCGATCTGTGTGACACCCTTTGGTTACCCTTTTCCACCCTGTGCCCTCAGATACTGGTAACACCCCTCAGAATTCAATACCGCTTTCTAACAATCTGAATTATAAATAGCCCATAGGCCTAGAAAAATTAGTCCTGGGAATTATGCAGCTGCAGGTGGTTTTGCAGGATCTGACCTACTGTGTAATTTATAACCTTTGAGAGGTTCTCTGGGATTAAGAACTCATACAGCGGACTGAGCTTGATAAAGCCTCACACAGCATCGGGAGTCAGTCCCTCTGGGGTTGTTAGCTTAGTGTAGAAATCCAGTATCTCAAGGAAAACAAGCTCAAAACAAACTCTTAGGGCCTTCAGTTGTACTCGTAGTATAGCACTACACAGCACTGCGTTACAATCACTTCTCTGCTTTGATGCTCCTTTTACGAATCACAGCACAATGCTGGACTCTGATTCAGTAAGAGAGAGGAGCTGAACTTGTTCACCCAAATTGACTCCTTTGTAGCGACAACATGGACTCTCCTGTCTTTTCACTCAACTCTATTGCTTTGTGCTATGAATCTCCTGTACTGTGGAGCTCCTCGACTGTTTAGTGAATAACGTTGAACCCTGTGTTGCTTATTGACTTCTCGAAGTTCATCTATTTTCTCACCTTTCAATACCTTAAAACTCATTGCTGGGATTTCAGCTGGACTTTTGGACCATAGGGAACACCTTTTCAGTTCTTATGGTTTTCATGTGGTTCTCTAGGGAAACCTCTGTCCCATATAAAGTTTCTCTTTATCAGGCAACTGATTTTGCAGAATCAGTTCATTTACTGGAGTGAACCAGACTTGTATCTATATTTTTCTTCCAAATGGTTATAAAAAATCAAACATAATGAATACTTATGTTGAAGTCAAAACTTTGAAGTAGGTAGCATCTCATCTTGTGTGCTACCTTACTTGGCAAGTGACGTTCACAGCCACATGAATGATTTACTTGGAGGGAAGCCAGATCAGAGCCAGAAAATTAGGCATAGGCTACTCTGAGGTAAGTGAGTATGTGGATTTTGTTTTGCTGCAGTTAATGTGATCTCACTTGTCCCCTAATAAAAGTTCATGAGAGGCTGGAATATAAATATTACAGAGCAGCTGCTGTGAGTTTAATCCCCATTCCATTAATGAAGGTATTTTGCTCCCAGTGCTGGATCATTGTCTGATGTATTGTTTTCTTGCATTTTGCGCTGTACACCTGCAAGATTTTTGGTTAAAAATATGCGATATGCTTTAGATAAACTGTTTTCTAAAACTAATTTTGGAATATTTATACTTTTGTGAAATAAGGAGTAATGTAGAAAAACAAACTACTGGATTGTGCTCTAACTGTACACTGGAGGGGAAAGGCTTTGCAAGCAGAGTATAAATATACTACCATGCCTAAAAGAAACAAAGCATAACACACAGTACTATATGAGAGACAGGAAGGCACACAGTCCAAGAAGCAACAACTTAGTCAAGACCTTCTTTCATCTCCTTTAAATGTTGCGAATGCATATCATTCCAACTGGAGTATTTATTTCCTAAGGCAAAACTCAGTCTTATTTGAATCAGCTCTTGTACCACCACCACAGACATCTTTCTCTTAAAGGAAATCTGAAAAATAAAATGAAAAAAAAAAACCCAATCCTCTTAATACTGGGAGAGAGAGTCCAGAAAGTGGGAAATGGTTATCGCCGTTCAATTTGCAGAATAAGCCAAAAGGAAAAAAAAAAAAAAAAGGTCCCTGATAAATGAGAAATAGTCCCATTATGTTATTATTCTGTTACCTAAGAAACTATCTTCAAAACAGAAGCCCTCATAAATACTCTGGAGATGCATCAGACACTTTTCCCTGCTGTACGACATTGTGTATATGGTTTGGCAGGAGTTCATCGTGTAGAAGATAAACTAGCACATAGTGCCAGGATTCTATTACTCTTGACCCTGACCTTTGGCTGCATGCTGTTTCCAGTTGCACTCCATCTTTAAAAAAAAGACAGCGCCCATTTTTTTACCCTTTCTTTTTTAACTTCTGTTTTTAAACTTCGCCATAATCTATCCTTCGTCTGATATACATTTGAAAAACAAGTTTTCTGATCTCTTTCTCCTCTCTTTTTTTAAAAAAAAAAAAAACTTCTGTTTTTCATTCCTTAAAACCAGCAGTAATGCTCCTGCCAAAGTTGGCTTTCCCATTCAGATTTCTTCTCTCTTTTTTTTTTGTCTCCAAGCACTAACTAGCTCAATAATGTGGAATAGTATAATGTATCCGAACCACAGAGAAAATACATTCTTGGAAACGGTTTGTTTTTCTATGCTATATTTACTATTCTCTGAACCCAAGATAGCCATTTATTGTTATCAACTGAAGTTGTTAGCAGTGAAGCCATGGGAAAGGAGATGATATTTTCATTGATATAGAATCAATGTCCAGAGCTGCCAACTCTATACAGAAGGGTGTAGAACCACCCAGGTCATGTGGCAATTTTTGAATATGTTTTGCTCCTGCAAAATTATGATCTCTATCAAAAGCACTGCATAAGGATGTGATAATTTGCAAAGCACTTTGATACAGTGCTAGAATATAAGTACTTGGTAAACTACAGAGATTAGATTAGGCCACAGGAAAGCAAGAGGGATATTCTTGAAAGTTTATAGGGCCTTCTTCTGTGCTCCCAGTTCAGGCAAAACTCCCAGTGAAGTCACTGGGACTTCTGTTAGTATTAAGCAGGACAAAATTAGGTTTCTGTTTTCCCAGTAGGGATCAGGCTAACTGCCATGGGTGAAAATGTTTTCAAATAGAAAGCAAAATAAACTTTTTTTAACTACCTTTGTCTGTCTGGAGTGGACTTAAAAAAAAAAAAATACTGGTATATCCAATGGTTTTTCATTTTGTGAACAATGCAGTAATCTGAGTATACTCCTTTGTTTGTGCAATATTTGAATAACAAAACAGAATAAATACAACAAAGCTTCCAGACCCGATATTTTTAAAGGATAAGTGAGAGAGAATCAATGGAACTTCACAGAAATGCTATACTTGCAAGAACAGAAAGAATTAGAAGCCCAGTGTATCATAGTCAGACAAAAATCTCTGGTGCATTAAAGACAACAAAGATGTGTTGCAATACAGCTTTCCTAAATGTTTAGCTTACTTTAGAAACAAAAAATGTTAACACTGTAATTATAAACTGTTAACACTGGTTTCTATTTGGGGCCAGGACTGAAAACGATATAAACAAACTGTTGCTACAGAAATTTCTTCTTTAACTAACCCTTTCGTTCTACCTATAGTTCCTAGAAAGTGTGGTACGATGAAAAGGAAGAAGTTGAAAGCATGAAGGGAGTAAAGCCCAAAACCCCTGAGATTCACCTCAAGTCCTAAATATCTTTGATTGGTTATTGCTTAAGCTGTACAATTTGCAAATATTGTGCTTTGTGACTCCAGCACCCATCTTTGCCTAAAGGTCCTGCTTTGCTAAAAGACAAGCTATAAAAATTAGCATGAAGCTTGTGATAAACAGCAATTGAAATACAGAAATAAGGCAGAAAAGAGCAGATATGAAAGGAAGAGAGGTCCATATAAGCAGTGCTTTGTGAAACTCGAACCACTGCATAACTTTATAGGCAGGCGACGTTGGTTGATTAAAGAGCTGCCCCACAGTAGTATTACCTATTATCTACATGACGTAGTTGATGGTCGATTGTGTTGCAATGCGAATTCAAATTTGGGTTTAATAGAAGGTTAACACAAGGTTTAATAATCCATGTTAACAGTGCATTTCCACTGAAAACCAAGAAGCCATTACCGGATAAACATTGCCATGATTAATTTAACACTGTCAAAAAATTTAGTTAGCAGAAATATTTGTGTTTAAACTTCATAATTATGAAGCTTATTCCATAGGAAGTTTTTTAGGAATTCTAAAAATTACAGTAGATACTGAAAAACACTAGAGACAAGAATTTAGGAAGTTACTGGATCCCTTCAAACTGTTGCCCCAAGCCTACGCGAACAGAGGAAAACAGTATCTAGGCCCATTTGCTGGCCTGGAAGCCAAATGAGACGGTCTGGCCACAACCACACTAATTCTTTCGCATCACAGAACAGGGTGGCTGCATCCAGCCCCCCCCAGGAATGGTCCTTGGCATGTGCTAGCTCCCAGACAGATAGTTATTTGACATGAGCCAAAAGGGCACCAGGGAATAGATTAACAGTTTAACCACATGGATAACTGTTCTTGGGCCATGGCTTGATCCTGTCCACTTCGCTAATACGAATAGTTAAAGATTCTGGGTCCAAGCTGTTTTACATATCTGTTTTCAAAATGTGAAACCTCAGAATCACTACCTAAAATTACCCAGGCATATACCAGACAACATTAGAGGAGTAAACACTCCTATATTTCATTATCCAAAAAAAATCCACTTTGGAGTAACTTAGAATTTTATGATGAAACTACTCTCCCAGAAAATAAAGTCTTGGTAAAATCTGGTTCCCAGTCCAAAAAGACAAGGAATTTTAACCAAGGCTTTAAGCAGGCATCCAGCCAGTTCACAAGGAAGTAGTCTGAAGGACTATCTAGTGTGTGAGTCTGGGTGGTCTTCCAGAGCTGAGCTCTTCAAGATTGGGGGGATTACCTAGATAACTCTACTTCTATCACTGTTTGGAATAATACTGAGTCTGGACAGTAGAGTCCAAAGAAAAGCTGACAAAGGAAGTAAGTTTTCATCTAAAAGAAGACACGTCTACCTATTCACACTAATCGGTATGTTGTCATGCAGAAAGTACGTAAAAACTCAATCTTTATTTTTTTTTTTCAATTCAAGGCTACTTTTCCCTGTCGCTACTGATATCACTTGCTTTCTTCATTTAAGTTTCAAAACTGGTTAAATAGATTTTAGTCTATGCTGTTATAAAAGGCTTTACTGCTCTCTTTTACCTTTTCCCCAATTATGTGGTCATGTCCTCTTCCTTGTTCTTGGCAGTATGTGGTCACTTGGCTCGGGGAGCTCATCCAACAGTCTGCGTAGTCCCATGAGTAACAGCACATGCAGATGATCATAAAGCTAGAAAACATGACCATTTCTGAAAAATTGATAGCACTGGACATGCATAACCCAGAAAAGAGATTTGAGGAGGAAGCACATTAACTGTATTCAAACCAAATACAGGCTGTTACAGAGAAAAAAAGGAGTCATTTCTCTGTGCCAGAAGTGCATAAGACAAAAAAATAATACACCTACATTGCTGCAAAGGTGATTAAAGTTAAACATTAGGAAAAACATTACAGAAGTAGAGATAGTGTAGGACTGGAACACATTGCTTAAGAAGAGTGTGGAATCACCATCATTACAAATCTTTAAATCTGCTGGTGTTTTTTAACAGCTGTCCACAATGTCCTTAGCAGAGCTGGTTCTGCCTTGGGGCAATGCAATGTACCATATGACCTCCCAAAATCCTTTTCTAGTTCCATTTTCTGTGATTGCATGATTGGATTCAACAAGTTGTTAATCCATGCCATGTCACATTTCATGATAAGTAGAAGTAAAAGGGGGAAAGAGTGACTATCCAAAAGAAATATTATCTTGTTTTCTGTGTAACCTAAATCTGAATTTCCCTGATTTCATCACCTAAGTGCCTGAGTGGGAGAAGAGAGACTAGGTTGTGTCCCTGACAGGAACGGTGCCTTTTTGAGAGCCAGAGATTCTTTTTATGCTTCATTTTCTGTCTTTCTAATGAGTATAATCACATCACAGTACTAATGACTGCGATTCTCCAGATGAAAGCCATTGCAGAAATATTATGCCAGTACTGTTCTCTCCTATTGACAGAATTCTGCCCCAAAGCAGTCAGTGAAGATGGTATCTAAACCCAAATACTCGTTAGGCAAATGGTACCTTCCTCTAGAGGCTTTCCAGTGTACTTATCAAAGAACTGTTTCCTCTGGCAAAGTAGGGAACTTGTTATTGCAGGAGCATTGTTTCCCTAATCTTCAACTGTAGTAGTAAATTAAATATGCCAGCGACTGGTCTCTGGCCTCAAAGTCAAATGTCAAGGCCTGGCTCCACCCCCGCTATTAAATTACTTTACCCTCCAAAACATCTTATGGGAAGAGTTCATGATAAGTCCTGAGTTGTGCCAGAAATCATTCAGAAATGTGTTGATTGACCTTGTTGAAAAATCCAATCAGAGAATTTAACAGTGTAGCTGCTGAAATTTGAGTGGCTGCGAGTATTCCCTAGTCCTATTTAATTTACTAGTGTGGAGGGCACATGATGGATAAAAAATCTGATGAAAGTTGTATAGCTGAAGTTGGATTGAATCTCACCATGAAGTGTGTTAAGTAGATAGAGAATCACAGTACATTGTTTCATATGAAAAATACCTTATCCTTCACTGCTGTTCCTATAGCCACGGGGACTGAAGCTTCTTATGTTTGGGTAAGATTCACTGTTTTGGTGTACCTGAAGGTATTCCTAATAGCTTTCAAAACCAGACTCATAAGGCTGCAGCTGAAGAAGAGCGAGCCTTGGTGATAAGTGACATGGCTTTGCAGGAGCCAACTGAGTACATAGGGAGGAAGGCTGTAAGGAGACTGATAAATTCCTGCAAATGCAGCTGTAAAGATAATCTTGGTCCAGTTAAAAAAAAAATAAAATAATTGCACAAGCACCTGAAACATTCCTTTTCTCATGATAGTTTATCTGCCCATGGTTCATTCCTGGGGCACAATCCCTGAGTTTATCTGAGAAACATACTTCAAAAACCTTCTTCAGTACGTCAGCAGGGCCTGTGAATAAAGGAATTCACATAAAACCAGGCAGCCTTTTAGGAGATACCTGCCTCTCAGGTAAACACTGCAAAGAGACTTACACTGTCTAGGAGATGAGTCGAAGGAAAAACATCCAGGAAAGTCAGATGCAGCAAGAGTAACTAAATGCAAAAATATTCAAAGAACTCAAATATTTAGTGATGTTACTTAGTAAATTTCAGACACTAGAAAAGTACTTCTCAAAGTTTGTTGGCAAAGAAACAAAGAGGAGGACATCTGATGGTTCAGTTATGGTGGAAAGAGAATCTAAGGACAATAGGAAAAAAGCAAAGCAAATGGGATTATTTATGTTTGGCTACAAAAGCAGCTAAGGCAACAAGATAGAAAGACATCAAGAGGTACCAGGTTGAGAACTTGGTGTTACGACCGTGTAGGCAATGTTCCCGGGACAGTTGTGAGGGAGAGGAGAAGGCCCCAGGAGAGCAATTATGGGGAATCTACCCATTTATAGAGATTGTTTTATTTTAGAGGGGACTGCATGTTAATAATGATTGATATTCGTTTTATTTATTTACAAGTGTCATGGTTACCCAGACAAGTTTTGGTCCCTGTGTGCTGGGCGCTAAGTGCATATGAGGCTGTCCACACTCCAAGCAGCAAACAGGCCATCCAAACTGGGTAGCACGTTTAGATTCAGCTGCAAAAGAGAGCTACAACATGACAGGAAGTACCCCAAAATTGCAGATGTTCAGCAACCTGAGCTGGTCTTAGCCTCATGACAGCGCAATGCCTCAAATTCACGTATACCCTTTCTTAGCCTTAGGAACACAAGATACTGAAAGCATGTTGGTCTTTAAAACAAGAACATGGCCACCACACATGGCTGGAAATTCACTACTGGTGTGCTTTGAGCTACATACTACCTCTTGCAAGTATGTGCTATGAAGATCCCAAAAAGAAAGAAGCAGAAAGCTTCAAAGAAAACTCGTTATATAAAGCTTGTTTATAGGTTGGTGGACCTATAAAGTGTTTTCCCAAAGGCTGATGTAGATGCAAAATCTTAAATGGATTCAAGGAGACACTGGACAGCAACATGAAAAAGAAATCTACCGAAGATCACAGACTTGATAAATCATGTCAAACTCAGGACATTATCTAAAAATAGTTGGAAGGTGAAAGAGTATTTGGGGAAGTATCATTTGTGCTTCCCTGCTTTTTGCTACACTTTAGGTGTCCCTTACAGTCAGTGTTAGAGATGGTATGTCTGTTCGTATGACCTTATGTACTGGAGCAGCAGGTGAGTAGCAACCTGATTCATATACAGGCTATGTCCAAGGTGAACATAACTTGGTCTTGTGTAACAGGGATCACATGACACCACATGGAGCAAGAGTATAGCACGTCAATCTCCTCCTTTGCCTTTTCGTTCACCACTCCTCCTCAGCGATGTTGTGGAAGCAGCTGGTTTTGTTACTCGTCCTTGGGCCAAAGAATGAATGATGTCTGCATTAGTTTGAAAGAATCCCTCTTTGAAGGAATTCCTCTTTGAACTGCTTTTTGAGTTCCTGCATAAAGGTCATGCATCCTTGCATGGAAAGCAGAACTGAGGTTTATGGAAATATTTTAGACTGTTAACATTAAAAAGCAGGGATTGCCATTTACTATATATTTTGGGTGTCAAGAAACAAGCCTGGGGCTCTGGACACTAGTCTCATAAGTATTGACAAAATGGAAAAATAAAGGAGTCATATTGAACTGATTTGGCACGTACTTTTTATTTTACTACTATTTCCTAAAATTTTCAAATTTAGGCCTACACTGAGAAGGAAAAAAAACCCACACTGCCATGACAAAATTTGCACTGTTGCTTAAAAAATAGTTAGCAATATGAAGACTATTCGGTACCACTTTGGACAAACACCAGCTGTTCCACTTAAGCTTTAGCCAAGCACCAAGGGGAACTCTTCCCTCTATTGCCCAATGAGTGTTTTCTTTCAATAGAACCTAAAGTATAATAACTTTCGCTGATTTTTCATGGGCTTATATACATATACATACATACATATACATATATTCATATTTATATTCCAACAGACACACACACACACACATATATATTTTTACAAATATTTATCTATGTAGGAATAACTACTGTGTATATTAAGCATACTAAGGTATGTGTGAAGTAGTTAGTTAGAAATAATTCATTTTTATAATACACTAGAATCCAGAATGTGAGTAGGCAAAAATATAGCACAGAGCTAGCTAAGGTTTTAGAAAGTTGTGGATTAAATAAAAAAGAAGCAACAGACGAACCCAAGCCCGCCAACAGCTACCTAATTTAGAATATTACCATTAAGATTAGAAGAGATTCTGTAGCACCAACTTTTTCATATGCTTTTGTTTCAGGTTTTTGTTTTCCTGCACAGCATAACTGGTCTTTTTCCAGAATACCACTAGCCTATTAAGAAGAACTGCTATGAATAAAGTTTTGGGTACTTGTTATAGAAATAATTTGTGGCATTATTAAAGTTTCAAATCTAGCAAGACATGTTAAGTCTCAAGTTTGATCCTAGCTTGGTTTCCCTTTGTCTGTGTGTGTGTTTATGTGTCCTCTTATATGTATACATTATATTCACATACCTTCTCAAATTTGTGCATGCTAGATGTTTGGATAACACTGCATGTTCTTGAAAGATATAATCAAATCATGTGGAAGTGTCTTTTTTTTTTTTCTTTTTTTTAAAGGTGATGTTATTAATGGAAATCCAGAAATAAATATATGTTCTTATAATCTTCTAAATACAGTCAGGCTAACAGGTTCTACTCCCAACCGGACTTGAAGCCAGCTATAATCAGTAGATCACAAAGGGTTTATATATGTATGCGTGTCAACGTATGTACAAAATGCACAAGTCAGTTTAAACACAGAACATATTTTTAAAATTAAGTCTTAATTTCCAGCTCCATATTTTCTAAAATAAATAAAGTCTACAGTATGAATATATAAGTACAGCCTGAAATCATGGAAATAAGTTTGACTTAAATGAAAGCTCAAGTTCACATATTTTCCAACATATACCTGGAAAATATCAGCCTTTATTGCAACTTATCTGTAAGGGCTGGTTTATAAGAATTAATGCAAATAATAGGAGTGAAAGTGAGATTAAAACACCAAGCTTTCTCTCCACACAAAAATGTTCAGATTTTTCAGACCCATGTACTATTATTGTCCATGAGCCTGGAAACAAACCCTGATATAAACACAGAATCCAAACCACAGAACATGACTTGTTTAAAAAGTTAAATTCTGTGAAGTAAGGCAGGAAACGAGATTTATCCTTCTGGGAATTTTTTGGCATGAGCAAGGAACTAGGCATGCTCAGTGCATGTCATATCCTTCATCTATCACTGCTCTCTGAAGTAAATCAATTTTTTTTTTTTTTTTTTTTAACTCAAACCAAGGGAAGGCAATGCAGTCACCATCTGAAATGTGTAGAAATCCTTCTGTTTGACATGGCATTAAACAGAAGAAGGCAAATTACAGTGTGTTGCCTTAAGGATTATTGTTGCACATTTTGTGCCTTCTGGCTGTGGCAGTGTTTGTTCCTCCAAGTGAAATTAGCTGGGCCCAAGCCATTTTGCAATGCTGTAAAAATAAATCGCTGTACTTGATAAGCGAATGTTAAACTTGTCACTCTAAGCTAACTGCAAATTGTTTTTAGTGTCTTCAGGGTAACTTGGCAATCTCCGATAAGAACTGCACAGAAGGTCAGCTTTCTCTCTTTGAAGCCAAGTTTAGGTTATAGCTAGGGAACCAGAGCAAACACTCCTGCTCGTGAGCGGGAGAAGGAACATTTCCAACGCAGTCCAAATCCTCCAGATTAGACTATATCAGCTTAAAAATTCGGGATCACGCAAACACTTACATTACTTCACGTTACACTTGTAGGACAATACTATTTAAACATCAAGACGACCTGAAGTGCCTACTTAGAAGGTTGTAGAGGAGGGAAGTCCTACAAGAAGGCAAAATGTGGAGGGAAAGAATCTTTAATTGGCCGGTTTTGTTGTCTAGTCCAGAGTGTTTGCTCCCGCAAGCACCCTTAGTGTCACCCTCCCAGGACTTCTCAACTTGAATTGAATGCTGTACCTTCCTGGAAACACCCATAGACTGATAGCAAGATCGAAATTCTAGTGTAAACCGAACTTCATTTAGGTGAAATTTGGGAATTAGGTCCCTTATATTCACAGCCTGTTTGGCATGCATCACAGCTGAAATGCAGTGGCCTTTTTCTCATTCGGTCTTGTAAATCTGGGAGTCAGCCAGTCAGTCAACTTTTCTGCTGGAAAGTCCCACTTCATAAAATCACCATGTCTCTTGGGAAACATGGCATTTTGCTAAAATAACAAGTGATTTATTTCTACATGGAAAAAACGAAACAACATCTTCCTATTACCCACCTCAAGGTGCCTGCACAGAGACAGTTCAGCTGATCAGCAAGCCCAGGCAGGCTGCTGGAAGGAAGGTTCAGGGCTGGAGAAGTCAGCTTCAGCATCCCCCGTGTTGTGCCTCCATCCAGCCCCTCCTGCAGGACCTGGCTTTGGTCAGAAATGGAGCAAGTGGATGCTCCCATGTTTGTGGAAGACCCTTCGACAGATCCCCATGAGCACTGGGCAATCTTTCCCCGGGTCTGGCACAGAGGGAGGGAAAAAATTGCTCCTTTTAAGGGAAGTTTCCTGGAAATCTTCTGAGAAAAAAAAAAAAAAAAAGAAACAAAGTTTCTGTTTATTTTCTTATTAAAGAATCAATAAAATAATATCAAATGGTAGTTTTGAGAGTGAGTCAAGAAAAGAAAGGCAAAAGAAGGTGGTGCTTGGGATATCTCTCTTCTGCTTGAGTTTTGCAGATGAGTTCTTGCTTTCTCGGTACGTCTGTTCTCTAACGGGATCCGTGAGAAATTTGTGCCTTCTGTAGAAAGCACAGAAAAAAATAAAGCACAGAGAAAAGGAAAGATTTCCAACTCGTGCTTATTATAGGGTGATGCAGCCTTACTACTGGTCTCAAGTGGCCTGAGTGGGTGAGACAGTAGTTTAGAAACTCAGCCTGTGCAGCCCCTGGTCCCTCTCTTCCAAGACCACAGCTACAGATGCTTGCTCCAGCAGTGGCTTTTGTGATAATGGACACCTCCTCTGGGACCTGGATTAAGCCCAAGACTAAGTTACTATAGCAACAAGTTTCACAGAGTCATTGCCAGTAAATATTATGGTGATTGGTTACTGAAATCTAGGGTAAGTCATTATTCATGGCCTTGGTATCAAATATAATGAAGAAGCATATTTAAAAGTGGTTTTCTAGACTGGTTCTTGCAACTTGCTTTGGGCAGTTCACAACATTTTAAAGTACATAATTAAACAAAAAAGACAGAGATCTGTAATACAATGAAAATGCGCAATGTGATTCAAAGTTATAATGGCACCCCAAGACTTTTTCAGGGCTTAAAGTGGAAGCCTTCCAAAGCAACAGAAGGACAAGAGAAGTTCTGAAGGTTTAAAATAGATACATCTACAAAGATAGAGATAATAATTAAATAAATCAGTTGTGGAAGCTTGATGAGTTTGTTCACTGGAGCACTACTATATTGTGCATAAAACGTTGCCTTTACTCTCTCTGCCTCACCATGTTTTGTTAATAACACACAAGAGCAAAGGCTCAGGGACAAAAACTGTAACTGTTGAGGCAATTTCATGAAGCTTCTCATCTTTCCCTTCATTCCCTTCCTTTTCTTTTTTTCTCCTTCATTTTCCTCCCTCCCTCTCATGAGACACTGAGAAGTACCGTTGGAAGATTACTTCCATTGCAAGTAGCTAGAAGCTGGTGTGTGATCAGCTGCAGCTTCTACAGAACAGCCTGCATTTATGGTGGAAACGAAGCATCTTTTAAAAGTATTCTGGTACAACTGGAATTGCTGTTCTCACTAAATTTCCAATTAACTCAACTTTCGATCAAGGACATAATTTCGTTCACCTCAGAAATGATTTCTGAAACATTTTGCTGCATTATCTCTGAGTGTTGAGCAGCAAATGTGGAGCAGGACTTCTCTTTTGATGAGAACTCCTTGCAAGTTAGACACTTTATTGCATTTAATACTAATAAAAGCTTAATAATGGAAGTGTTTTTTTGCTTTACTGCCATGATGATGAAGAACTGAAGCCAGTATCGCCAAACTGACAGATCAGAATAACATGAGAAAATCCCACAGAAACTGTGAAATGTAGAAAAATAAAATATAAACATAAATTAATACATTCTGGGTTCTTTTGTTTTGTCTCCTAGTTTCTGAGCCATCACAGTGCATGCAGGTTACCCAATCAAAACTTGCTGTGCCATCAGAATGTCTAGAAAGTTACTTCATTTTAAGTGTAACTGGGATTCTCGCATCATCACTTATTTCCAAGGGCCCACACTTTATGAAAAGCAAAAGACACCAAGAGAAATTTTGGTAAAATCAGGGAGTCCAGGCACAATGATAAATGTAACAGTTTTCATTCTGAAAAAAAAAAAAAAAAAAAGAAAAAAAAAACCAGTAAGAATAAACCTTGACCAAAGCCTGAAAAGAAAATTAATTTATTGTCCCACTGGGGAAAGTCCTTTAGCACAACTGGGCAGATGAAACTCCCTTCATTTCTTTTCTGGGTCATCAACAACAGTTTTGCTGCTTTGCTAGGTTCGGAAAATGAGACTTGTTTTTCTGTTGCAAAGTTTGAGGGGTAGGAATAAATTTTGCGTTATTTTCACGTGGCCAGCTCTGCTCGCTTCCCATGGACATTTCCCCTGCAGTGCTAACACAAATCTGCCAAGAGTGGAAATGAAACACTACGTTCTCCTGTAGCGGGCAAAGGGGGTTGCTGCTGACTCTGGCCTTCTGCTTCAGAACCGAGCTGCAAGAAATCCTGTCAAGTGGACAACTGAATAATCTGCCTTGCAGGAAACTTTCTTACTTTCTTCTAGTAGCTGAGGTCATCTTCATCTCTGCGGGATGAATATAGATGAGAGGGGGTGTACACGCTGTGAAAAAAATTATGCCTGAACAGAAACAGAGCTGTAGGTCAGAAAAAAGAAAAGAAAGTCATAAAAAAAGTGCCATCCATTTTTTCCCCTATTTGCTTATTCTGTGACTAAAATAAATTCTTTATCCTATTTCATTTATGATCTCCACTTCATAAAAGAAATTATGGCTGTGTAAGGGAAAGTGTTTATTTCCTTTCTGGATTACAACTGTTGGTCAGTGAATGTACATTGGCATAAATTATTTTAAAAGAACTTTTTTTTCAAGCAACTGTGTTTGGTGGTGACAGTTCCAGTCATATTTAGGATGGCATTTTTTCTGGGATTTATTAATCTCGTCTTATTTCCAGCAAGAAAGATATATTCTGACTAGCATACAATTGTGGTTTTTTTTTAGTTCAGTGAATGTTGAATTAATTAATACTTTAGCTTCAACATACATCCCTCTTCCCCTTTTTTATTTTCCTTTTGATTTATAGCACTAAAACTTGAAACCACATACTGGCTCAGGCATAAAAATCAGGATATATCTTATGCAGTTTGATAGTACATTTAAGACCCCTTTCTACTGTCTGTGTGTCAAAAGCTATTCTTGTCCAAAGACTGTGGCAGGAGAACTTGGTCTACAGAGCTTGCTCCAACCCCTTGCTAGACTTAGAGGCATGGGACGGAGCTGGAAAGGACAGAATTTTAGAGAATACAGAAGTCCAAGCTAAAGCATTGCCAGTGCAGGATACTCCCCAATCCCTTGTCCTGTTACCCAGAGGACAGACTCCAAAGACAAAAATACTGGACAGAACCTGCACTGCGTTTTGAGGCAGTATGGCATAGTATGAGAAATACACCATCTTAATCTTGGTGGCACCGCAGCAACTTTTTGTGGCTGTTATTGAGCCAGTACACGGGCAGGGAACAGAGGCAGGAGAGAAGCAGGTGGAGAACAGGGAGCTCCGGCAGGGCTGCAGCAGCAAAAAGCCATCATCCTGCAATGGGGGTGGACCTCTGTTCTGCTGCCTGTAACCCTGCACCATGGATGTGGTGAAGGTATGAGTTACTGGGGGTGGAGCTGTGGTTACAGCTTATACCACAGCTCAGTTGATGCATGATACTAGTTAAGTAGCAGCAACTTGATCGCGTGTCTAAGCTGTAATTGGTGTGGCTTTGTCTACTGTGGTGCTATCTGATCTGGTAAGGGAGATGACAAATATATGGATTTATTTAATTTCTTCATTTACATTTACGATAATTTAAAAAGACGCCTTTCCAAGGCATCTAGCCTCCCCCCCAACATCGTTAATAATTCTATAAAATAAAAGCACCATTAAAGTAATCGTTTCCACATGCACTGAGCCAGCCAGCTGCCTTCTGAAACTCCTTCCCACCTCTTTATCATTGTGGGAAGCCTACAATCAGCCCTCTCCAAAACCTCTATCGAACAAATGTCTGGACAGAGTGATGCTACATAGAGAGGCTGTACAATGTCTCCGTGGAAGGCACAAAGCTTTTTCACAGCAAAAATAGATAGCATGAATTTATGTCATTTTCAACCTGTAATCTATAGCTCTCTTTGAGCTGGGTGCCAAAACAAGTTCCCATTAGTGCTGCTGTCTCTCTTCCTCAATTAATAATTGTTTCTACCAGCATTTTAACGACAGAGAAGAGTGGATCAGTTATTTCCTTAAGTTCCCTCATTCCCTCTACCAATAGCCAGTCTGCTCTGAAGACTGGGCAGCTCACCACTAGCATGATATAAGAAAGCCCTTTGCTAAGATCTCAGAGCGGGGACCTGTTGATTCTATCAGCTCTTTGTTGCGGTGTCCCCGGTACCATTGATTTTTCTGCAAAGGGCTCATATAAGCCTTGTCTTCTGTGAATTTGGCAAAACTATACCAAAGGTAGACAATACAATAGAGATGATAAATTCAAAGTGAGCAGCTCTCAGGTTTTATCTCTGCCTACAGTCCTGTAGAAGGGCCATCACTGAAGCCAAATTGTACTGGGGTACCAACGGAATGGTCGAGCCCATTCTACCAGTAAGCATTAAATATTACTCATGCAGCTTGATGAGCTGAAGTCTGAAAGTAGAAATTATATCTGCCTATAAACATATATGGATGGAAAAACTTACCATAAACAATAATGTTTGGATTTTTTAAAATGGATTTAAAAAGAATTTAGGCTGATCTCTTTCTGAACATCAGAAAAGTTAGAGGATAGTCTCTCAGGAACCATAATAGGAGCAAAACCCCCCAACTTTTAGCTGAAGATCTTGGACAAATTTGTGCCATAGGAGGGACCTAGCTTTGATCCCCCAAATCAGACCTTACTATAGCCTTAACGCAGAGACAAAATACTAAAATATGAAGTTGGGTTACAGCATGTTTATGTTCTGAATGCATCCCATGTTAGTACTTGGCATTATTCCTTGCAATATCATATCGTACAATGGTTCTAAATGCATGAACCACTTGTCATACATGCTACTTGATTTTCATACCCTGAAGAGTTCGTAACTGAAGCTTCTCAGCCTCCCCTTGTCTTGGCAGATCCCCTGGAGTTCACGAGTATTCTTCAGAGCTTCCTCCATCCAGCTTCAAGTCAGTCCCTAAATAGTAACAAAAAGTGTGCAGAGATTGCGTGTGTTTCCTAAATGTGCAATGTAGATGTACAATAGCTGTAACTAATCAAAAGACTCACAAATTATTTAATATATTCCCTAAGGGACTGTTGAAGTGGAGTGGATTCTGCTTTGGGCTACAGAGGAAGAGCGGGTGATCTACAGAGAATGCTTCCCAGCTCGGTTACTCTGCTGCAGCCTTGTGAACATTAAAATGTCTTTCAGTAAGCCATGATCTCACTCAAGTTGCATCGATTCTGCCATGTTTGGGGACTAGCAGAGTATCAAGACCGAGAGAAATGTGCCAAAAAAAAATTATAATTTACTAAATAGGAAATTATCTTTCCTCCTGAAAACCACAGTGCTAAAAAAGGGAAATGTTTCCTTTTCTACTAGCTTTGTGATTATGATGAATAGAGGTAGTAAAATCCCAACACGCAGAACAAAATCTTTCTAAAAAAGAAAGGGGCAAATTGCTGTAACCCAAAGTAATTCAAGAAACACAAGCATTTCCTTCAATTTTTCTTCTCAGCAGGGAAGAGAGTTCCTAGGGAGGCTAATGAAGCTCAGCTGAGCTTTGGAGAAGGTCTATAGCAAACTGTCCCTACATTGCACATTTCTCAAGCTGTCATACTACTGGTTTGAAGACTAATTCTGCCATGTAGACATCCAGCCTGAAGAGACAAGCATGAAAAAGAATCACTTTTAAGCGATTCTCTCCTCTCTGGTTCCTCAAATATGGCTCGCACCTGTGCCAAGAAAGAATAAAATTCAACTTTTTTAATTTAAAAAAGACACCTGCTGAGGGACAGTAGGGGATCAGGTCTATATTTATTAGTGTTTTTCTATTTCATACAAGAAAAACTTTTCATAATGGAGAGAAGCAAGCGATATTTCTCCCACCTCCCAGTTTTTCTTTGGCTCTAGTTACTTCATAGTTCAGCCAGGGAATGCATTTCCCCCACTATATCCTTCCTGCAAACAGGACCCTGTAGCACTGACCCCTGCATTTTTCCATGATTTGTATTGCCTTTGCTAATTATTATATACTAGCTTATCTCAAATTGAAGTTTCATGGCCTATATATGTTATTTCTTCTCTCATCTCCATAAGAACTGCACCCACAGGTGGATAATATACACGGTAAAGTTTTCTCACAACAATAATACTTCTATCTACTCTTACGAGACTTTTTCTCTACTTCCAGTCTTAGCCTACTTTTACGATTACATGTGTGAAAGAATCACACAGAACTGATGTCACTGAATGTCTGAGCTCCTCAGTCTGCTCCCTCATCTCCCATTAACACTTCATTATGTTAGTTTGCTCCCAGAGCCTCTTTTTAAAGTAAACCAGTTAATTCCCCTGGAGACAAAAATGATGTGCGCAGCTAGGATAGGTTTGGGTTTTTGGTTTGATTTTTTTTTCCCCCATGGATAAGACACAGATAAACAATAAGATTGTCTCAGAACTAAAAAGGTGTCACACATAGCACAAGATAATGTGCCCTGTAGCAGGAGCATTGCCACTCCGTGCTAGACTGTGCTATCTCTGAGCATTGTGGACAACAGCCACAGCACCTTTTGCCTTTAAGGTAACAGCCATTCCCTAAAGCAGAACACTTCCCTTTGCCGAGACAGCCAGACTGACCAGATGACTACTGTATACTCACAATTCACAGAAGTCGCAAAAAAGAAACACTTGACATGACAAACTATCTACATTCCTTTTTCTTTTCTTTTAACTAAAATATTTATCTTCCCTAGAGTAACTTAGATGAACATTTTTTTTTCCTACGTCTGCATAAGTGTCATTGTCCTTATATACACAACTTGCATAACTACCCCATTCTTACGAAACAAACTGACATGTTGCATTTAACTTCCCGGCTTCTTCGGCCTTCTCCTTCCTGTTCATAACCCCCGGAGACTTCATGGACCAAGAGCTCTCCTAACGGGCCTGAGGAAGTGCAGTGGGTCCACACACAGCAAAGGGCTATGACAGAAGGATGAGCAGGGCTCTGCTAAGAAGGCTCCAGCTGATCCGCTCAGGAGTATTTGCTGCTGGACTGTAGAAGATCAGTGTAGGACAACTGCCAAGTGGTGGTTACACAAAAACCACCACCTTCTTTACATTGTAGGGTGGAGTGACAGAAACTCATCCCACAATCCAGGGTGTATTTGGAGGCACCATAGTAGATATTTGATACAAAGATGTGTATCTCAGGTCATTCTTTTTCCTTTCTTGGTTTTTGTTTTGTTCTGTTTTCCCTGTGTTGAATTCTTCTCAATGCTGAACTGAACCTGTAAGATCACCCATGCACCATGTCCAGATGTCCTGTTTTGAAAGGAATCTAACACAAAATGTTGATTTTTTCCCCCAAATTGACATTCTCTCTTTCTTTATCTCTCTCTCTCTCTTCTCACCAACAGGGGATCCTCAATACCTAATTTAGATTAGACATTCGGCTTTTACAGACTAAAGTCTTGGGAGATGAATCCCATACTAATGCAGCAGCTCCAAGTTTGTTGGGCTGCACACAGATGGTCACACAAGTGCCAAATGCATTGTTGAAGGCTACATTGTGCAGTCAGTTTACTGTCAACACTTTAGACATTACATTTGGCACTGACAGGGTCTTGTGGGAGTCAATATGTTGTTACTAAGCTTTTATGCCCTAAATATTTTTGAGTTTATTTGAGGAACTCTGCGATTTCCTTATTCTTCTCTGTGTGTTCGAGATATGGATTACTTGGTTAAAGGAAACCGTCCTTAAAAGTGACACAAAGAAAACTCTGGGCATTGTGGAAAAAATTACTCACAAGAGGATTTAAGGGCTGGAACAGGTTGCCCAGGGAGGGAATGGAATCTCCATCCTTGGACATTTTCAAAGCCTGGTGGGATAAGACCCTTAGAAATGTGATCTTACTTTTAAGTTACCATACCTTTGAGCACAAAGTTGGGTTTGTGGCTTCCAGAAGTCCCTTCCGACCTAATTTTGTCTATGATTCTCTGATGGAGTCTTTTCACGTCATTTAGCTGCTGCAAGCATGTTTTTGGGAAGAGGACAGAATTCTTAAGTTTTCTTTCTTGTCTTCTCAGAGCATGGATTTACTAAGCTTGCAGGTATGGTGCAATGACCATTTCTCCTCAAGGACTTTTAATGACCTCAGGAATTTGTAGACAGAGGTGCTGTGGTTCGAAGAAGGATTAAGATGAAATTTTATAGCATAGTCAGGTAGTACTTCTAAGAGAGGATATTCAAAAGCACTCAGTATTGGTCTAAGTAGTTCCACTGACATCATTGGGTATTTTACCGTGGATGTGAATGGCAGCAGTGTTAGGTCAAAGCCGAGTGCTTTAGAAAATCCTGTCAATAGTCTTTTGGGAAAGTCTATGGTTTGGAAAACCCATAATTAGAAACTTAATGAATCAAAGTTTCATAATGAACATTGTGGATTTCCTAACTAGGCATGTTAAATTTTAGGAGGTGCCTCTAACTTCCGACAGCCACCAGAGAAATCAAAATAATAAATAATTCTCCAAAGTTCCCATTCCAAAAACCATGGCAACAACAAGATGAAAGACGTACAAACATGCACTGCAATATTAGATCTACAAAGAAAAGAAAAAAAGCCTGCAAAAAGAATTCAATACTACTAATAAAAATAGAGACTAATTTGAATAATTTTTCAAAATGACAGCTGTTTTACTAATGAATCACTAAAATATTTTTCATTCAGTCAAACAATATTTTAGAAATTGTGGTACATAGAAAGGATATCCCTTGCTGTGCAGAGAAACATAATATGTGCTCCATGGAGTAGGAAACTTTAATGATATATGCAGTTTTGTTATTAAAAGTGAGTTATATATTTTGCTGTACAGTGGAAAATTGTGACCCAGTATAACATATCTTCACATTGTTTATAACTTGAGGAAAATCAACATTCTGGGTTCTCAGTTCGCACAGTAGGAATTACATTTATTTTGGCCAAATGTAATTTATATAACTGCAAGGAACAATAAAACATGAACTTTATAGTGTTTTCTTACCTAAAAATAATATAGAGCTTGTAAAAGTGAAGAGATTATTATTGTAAAGAAAAAGACAGTAACTTAAAAGCTGAAGCTCATTTTACAGCTATGTAAAACTTATCCCAGCTCAAATATTAAGGCACCTGTGTCCGTATTAGATTTTAGTACAGTAATCTCTGATAGTAAATTTTGTTTTCTCAGTAGCAGCAATCACCACTGCAGGAAAAAAAACGTGTTTTATACTCCGTGCTCCTCTTCTTACTTACCAGTAAGTTGGATTTGCTGAAGTTCTAAGGATCTCTGCAGAGATTTGTGCTTTCCAGCAACATGGGTATGGGTAAACAAAGGGTCATCCACAAGGCTCCTGTCCTATCCTATCCTATCCTATCCTATCCTATCCTATCCTATCCTATCCTATCCTATCCTATCCTATCCTATCCCATCCCATCCCATCCCATCCCATCCCATCCCATCCCATCCTTTCTTAATAGCTTCATCTATTCTAATACATTAAACAACATCAAAACACAAGTGCAGTCAGTGGAGCTGGATCTTGATCATCTCTGCTTTTGAGTGATTTGAACAGCCCAAGCAAACTAACTCTCTCCTGGATGATTCTTGGAGAGTTAACAGTCTGGCTTGTACCAGGGTTTATTCCCAATAAACAGTAGGTTGTTGTCATCTTGTTGTGGAGGCTAAAATAATTTAAGAGTTTTGGGCGGACTTCACCAGCTGGTCTCTGGGACAGTGATTGAGCTTTGACACTGTTTAGTTTATTAATATAATGTAACAATTAGACTAAAATATATTGGGTTTATCAGAATGTACTCCAGTGACACAGAGAGTAAGAGCAATAAAATCTGTCGTAAGTGATTCATTCTTTTCCTTACCCTTTTGTGATGGGAGAATATACACAAGGACAAGTAGTACTTTGATTTTACAGACAGGGAAAAAAAGCTCCAAAGATAAGGAAGTGAATCTTCTAAAAATCTCACGAAGGATTGTGCGAGAGCTGGGAACAATTGAATTGCTCTCTTGTTTTCCAGTCCTTTGCTTTTTTCACGAGTTCATTTAAATTCTTTTCTTACTTAAAGGGAATACTGCACTATAATTAAAGAGAATGCTCTATTGAAAACATGAAAATAGAACAATAAAAAACAAAAAAAAGAGAGACAATGCCACAAATGACAGCATTAACTGTAATCTTGCAAAACCATATGTACCACAACTAAGTCATGCATATTCTTTCAAGGAGTTTTCCAAACAATCTTCATGAAGCTGCATAATACCATTTGTAAGGCTGGAGATGGCTGAGTTGCACCTCACCAAAGAGACTGCAAGTGGGAGATGAGTGGTCCAAAGAGTTCCTGTTTCCTGCTAGGATGACCAGCTCTGTTCCAACATAGTCTGTGCTCATCACATCTGTTGCTCGTACAGAACCGATCCATGCATATGCAGCGGCCACCTGTTCAGAGTGGGTTTTTTGGTTTCTAATGGGATGAAGTTACTGGTCCAAAGCCTTTGCTCTTACTTGCCACTCTACAGCAAAGACTACATTAATCATTAAAAATCAGGCAAATCTCACATGGAACATTCTGCTTTGGAGTAGTAGCAGAATGGTTCATAAAACTTGTTTTCTTAGTTTTGAAAACTGTTTTTCCAATGTAATACTGATAGATATGGATATTCTGCACACTCGACTTTAGGCACTTGAAGAAGACCTCTAAATTAGGTATCAACAGAAAGAGATGGGGATCTGCAGAGGCTGAATCAGATCACCTACAATTGAACAGTCTTCTAGACAAGTACATGCCTTGCCATTAGACACAACATAAGCCTTGGTTCTTATTTGAACAACGCAACTGCATATATGAAGTGGGATGAATCTAGTATGTACACCTTATTTACAACTGCCAAAATATGTGCTCTGTTTTTGTCAAACTAGTAATACCAGGAGCAAGTGAAGAGTTTGAAAGATCATTGCTAATTTTCACAAAAACCAAGATGACTTTCCAAGGCTTTCCCTTAAAATCTAGTCCTCCGGCCTGTTGCTTTTCTTCTCAATTAATTCCTTACTCTGGATAGCTATTCATTTCCTATAGATGGGTAGTAACTATGAAGCAGGATGGCTGGAAAATGGGTTTGAGTCCTTAAAATGGAAACCAATATACACGTTAAAAAAATTACATCGTTTTGATTATTTTAAATAGAAAACCTTACTTTTTCAATTGATTACCAACTTTTCTTGGAAATGAGTGTCTAAAGTAAGAAAAGTTTCTTTTTTTCCCTCACAGTTTCAGACCATTTGGATTATTTAAATCTCCAACAGGGCAGTTGTCTCCATGTTGATGAAAGCAGGGTATATGGCTGGCACACCTGGACATCAGGCTTTCTGGAAGATTTCAGTCAAGTACCATTAAAGAATAGGGGCAACATCAGACACCCAGGACCTCTATTTGCAAGAGACACAACAATTCCTTTGAAACAGTATTTTAGTTTTCAAAAGAATACTTTTAGGATTTTGTGTATCCTCGTCTTTAAAAATGAAATTTTCTCAGGAAACAAATTATGACTTAGGAAGAAACACTCAATTTTTCACAGAAAAATGTAGAAATGTTTCTAACAGAAAGCTCTTCCCGCTGCAAAGCAGAGTAACTGTGGGATATCTTCTTTTCTTCCTTTCTTTCTTTTCCTATTATTGGTATCCACAGTAATTTTATCACATCTAAAGGACATCATTATTCCAAAAGCATGGATTATCAATAATAGACCTAAATGGACCACCGAGCACTCTTTTGGATATTTTTTTTTTTTAATTTCCCTTTTTGTTGTTGTTCTATCATTTTTGTGGTTCATATTTGTTAAATGTCACTAATGACTTGAAAACCCATCACAAATTACAGAATTGCAAAGTAGCAGTAAAGTGGATAAATGCAATAAAAATGAGGTAATGGATCACAAAAAGTACTTTGAGTATTTATTTGTACAAGTGTAGTTTAGTTTAGTTTTTTAATGATGCTCTATTGTATCTAGTAAATGATTCTAAGTTCTGTTTTGTGAGCAATAATAAAACTTTCGTAGCACCGGTTCTCAGGGCATTCCTTGCTAAGGGAGGAGACGGATCACTTTTTTTGTCATAGCTGTTCTGTTTTATTATGTGTAGTGGAAGAAACATGGCACTTTGAAGGAAAATACAAAAATGAGGGGATGATTTTCATTTACACTGAGTTCCACTTATATTATTCCAAGAGTGTAATGGGGATGTATAAACTAAATGTAAAGAAGCTTTAATGTGCAATTATTGTGAGGTACCCGTGAATGACGCCAAAATGCTGGGAAAACTGCAAGTGTAAAACACAGATAAAATGGAATTGCCTTTGGGGTCACAGGAAACAGGGGCAACCAGCTAGTACATGGCATGTCAAATGACAGCGACAGGGAAAGAAAATTCCCATCAGCACTGGGAAGAAGTCCTGTTTTGAGGTCAATTCCTACTGTCTTTAATTCCTGAGGCAAAGCAGACTGCTGTTAAGGAGTTCAGGGCTGGCTCCCTTTTGAAGAGCACCATGAAATCTTTAATGTTCACACAGTGCAGCTCTGGCCCCAGAAGAAAAAAGTCTGAAAAAGGGGCCAGAAAACTCAGCAGCTTCTTTGAGGTCATCCTGTTCAAGGTGTGGGGTTTCCTGCCAGTGCTGTGGGCAGGCGATGAGCCTCCACATCCATCAGAGAAATCCCCAGAAGAAAGAATTTCATGGATCTGAGAATATCCATAGGGGGGCTCAGTCTTTTAATCTAAACTGTTTTTCTTTTAGTATTTTCCTGTTTTTTCCTGACAACTGGGGTATTATGGAAAGTGCCAGTAAACATGTAGGAATGCAAAGTTATGCTTCCCATATGAATGTAATAAAAACATTGAAATTTCTTACTAAAATCTTGTGATATCCTTTGAATGCTGTATGTGAAATACACAGCCCTGGAAAAATGTGCTTAAAATGTACTTACTGCAGGGTTCTGATAAGATAACACACAACTTAGTGTTCATCCCGATGTGGTGTGCATAATTTTATTACTTAGGCTACTATGTTCTGCTTAATATTTATAAACAGTTACATATAGTTCTATATACACACACCCATATACACAGAAGTATATGCATATATATGCATGAATTAAAAGTGTGCACTTTGGAATTATGGAGAACTCTGCCAAGAGATCAGTCCCCTTCTTCATTCCCAAGCACATGTACATTTGTGCAGCTTTATGAACACAAGTTATCTTGTTGACTTATTCTGTGTAAAGCCATGCTTAAATGCAATCACAGTGAAGAACTGAGAGGAAT